>NC_135377.1:29757970-30422687 GCF_049243985.1 Paroedura picta | reverse complement strand
GAATCCCTTTTCAAGATTGCAGTAGAACAAAGTTTTATTCAAGGTGTAAGCTTTCATGTACATGCAGTGTTACTCTTATTAACTTCCATAGGGCTAAACTGGCTTACATCCAAGGATTTCAGGCATAGCTGTTTTTTGCTGACTCTAAAGGAACCTGCTTTCCATTGTTCTGCTGCAAGTGACTTAACAAGGTGCAAGGAAACATCACTCATGGTCAAATAGCTTTGACTGCTTTACTACATAGTTATTATTGGCCCCCTCCCCGGCCAGTTCCAATAAAATAAGATGTGGGAGGGGAGGGACACTTACAAAGCACAATGCCAAGATGAGAGGCTAAAGAGATTGTTTTTATGATGCTAAACCTTAAGTGGTAATGTTTCACAAATTATATACCGGGTGGCATATGGCTGACTTCCACAACACCTGAGTTTGATCAGATTTAGTACAGAGAAGCCCAACTCTGGCCCTTCCCCCAGACACCCTTTCAGGAGGAATTTCAGATGAATACACAAATCAGGACCAGCCCCTCTACAATGAAGCTCGTGAATCCTTGAAGCAGCAATAAATCCACTGCCACCAGGAATAAACACTCCATTTAAGAAACTTGAGCTTATAGGAATTTAGAAGGTTCAGGGGAAAAAAAGTTTCATTTAGAGCACTAGAAAGCACAGTAATATCCTGTAAGGGGGGAATACCATGGTGGGTGGGTTACAATTCAACAAGCACTTATGGACATGATAATTAAAAGGCAACTTGGACATGGCACTCCCAACGTGTTCTTAAAAATCACAGAGTGAAACCAGGCAGCTTCAAAGGAGCAGTTAATCAACACAGCAAATAAAACAAAATTTGAACTTCACAGAAATTTGAATAGGGTTCAGTGCAAAGAACGATCACCAATTAATCAGTTTTTAAGAAATTGGAATTGGCATCTATAGACCCACTGAATTCATCTCTTTCAAGCACTTTCAAGCACCATGTAAACAATAAATCTTTCTGGATAAAGTGAGAAAGTTTGACAAAGTTATCAACATACCTAAAACTCCTGAGCTTGTATTCTTCCCACTGTTTGCATACAAAGAGGCACTAGCCATGTTTTCAACTCCTGAATAAGAATGCAGTAAACTATAGAGTTGGGTTACTAAATGAAGCATGCATTTGCAATTCCCAGAGTGATGCTCTACCAATATCATAAAACAGCAACAACCTGCTGACCTACAGGCCTTTCCCCTCCACATGACAATAGCATGCACTGGCTAAAAATGAAGATAAAAATATAGCCTACTGTACATTTAAATATGATGCCAGATTACAATCTTATTCTAACCAAGCGAAAGGTTGAAGTCGCAGAGGCATAAGCAGTGATTTATTCTACTCCAGCCAAAGTACAGTCTTATTCTTGGCAATGCATGGCAAGCAACCTTTCCTGCTAATTCTCTAGACCAGTCAATATGGTGAGTGGAAGGGTGCTAGAAAGAAGCCTTTCCCTTATGTTAGAGCAGTGGAACAAGAAAAATAGAAGGTATTCATAGTTGGCAAGGCTGTATACTGTCGCCTTGCCTATTTAACTTGTATGCGGAGCACATCATGAGAAAGGCGGGATTAGAGGAGTCACAAATTGGGATCAAGATTGCAGGGAGAAATATCAACAACCTTAGATATGCAGATGATACCACTCTAATGGCAGAAAGTGAAGAGGAACTAAAGAGCCTGTTGATGCGGGTGAAGGAGGAGAGTGCAAAAGTTGGCTTGAAACTCAACATCAAGAAAACAAAGATCATGGCATCCGGCCCTCTCAATTCCTGGCAAATAGATGGGGAAGAAATGGAGATAGTGAAAGATTTTATTTTCCTGAGCTCCAAGATCACTGCAGATGGGGATTGCAGCAAAGAAATTAAAAGACGCTTGCTCCTGGGGAGGAAAGCTATGGCAAAACTAGCATCCTAAAAAGCAGAGACATCACCCTGCCAACAAAAGTGCGTTTAGTCAAGGCTATGGTATTCCCAGTTGCAATGTATGGCTGCGAAAGTTGGACCATAAGGAAGGCTGAACGTCAAAGAATTGAGGCTTTTGAACTCTGGTGCTGGAGAAGACTCTTGCGAGTCCCTTGGACTGCAAGGTGAACAAACCGGTCAGTCCTAGAGGAGATTAGCCCTGACTGCTCCTTAGAAGGCCAGATCCTGATGAAACTCAAATACTTTGGCCACCTCATGAGAAGGAAGGACTCCCTGAAGAAGAGCCTAATGCTGGGAGCAATTGAGGGCAAAAGAAGAAAGGGACGACAGAGAATGAGGTGGCTGGATGGAGTCTCTGAAGCAGTAGGTGTAAACTTAAATGGACTCCGGGAAATGCTAGAGGACAGGAAGGCCTGGAGGATCATTGTCCATGGGGTCGCGATGGGTTGGACATGACTTTACACCTAAAAACAATAACAACATAGTTGGAGTCATCAGCGGTCTGGAGGATCACAGGTTTTTCACTATGGATCGAAATAGACTGGAGGTGGCAGAATCCGTTGTTGCAAAACTAGACACCAAGCCGAGATCATAATTTGCAACTGAGCAGCAGCAGATAGAAGTAGCTGGGCTCTTCCCACAAATACTTCCCTTCTCCTACCCCCCCTCCTTCTTAAATGATTAGGATATTATTAGTTTGGGTTCGTGTTATTGCTGTGTTTAATGGTTTTATGGCAGTGGTTCTCAACCTTTTCTTCGCCGCGACCCCAACTTCAGCGCTGAAGCCCAGTAGGGATCCTGCCAGAGGAACTGCCAGTTAGTGTTGCAGAGAGGTTTCTGCCGCCCCCCCCCCAGCCGTGGCCATGAGCGACCCCCCACAGGTGACTGGAGGGGGATGAGGGCACAGCCCGGGAGAGGGGGCTGCTGCTGCCACTGCCATGTCCACATTGCTCACTGGTCCACTCCGGGCCGGGCTTGGGCACGTGTCTTGCTCCCTTGGCTCGCCGCTTCTCTCATTTCTCCCTTCTTTTAACCACGGGAGGGTTCCGTGGCAGCCATGCTGCAAAGCATGCAGGGCTTGCCGAACAGAGTCAGGTGGGATGGGGCAACTTTGGACCCATGGGGGGAGGGGGTCGCTTTCTTGCCAGCTCTAAAAGAGCTGAGCAAAGCGTTTCGGCGCATTCCTTGGCAGGTGCCGGAGTAACTTTCCGGGCAGGCTGGGGAACTGTAGAAGGAGCCAGTGGGGAGCTGGAAACATACTCCAAACCCCAGCTGAGAGAAAGTGACCAAGGAACTGTTTCCATGAAAATGAGCAGGTAGGAGGAAAATTCAGCACCCTCTTCTACCTCCATTTTGCTGCTACAACCTGTGCCTCTACTGGCCCTTCCCCTACCACTTTTGCAGCTGTTTGGAAGTGACCAGGGTTTCTTTCTGAGCTGGCTTACACTTTCAAGTGCCATTTTACAGATTGGTATAGCAGTGATGAAAATGGCATGGCTGCCACTAGTTTAGACTCTGCTGGTATCCAGAGTACTGCTCAGTTTTGTCTGTAAACTTTATGAGCCAATAATGATCTAACTGGATGCAGCTGGACTTCTTTACTTCAGCACTAGAGATCTTAAAAAAAATATGACAAAAATAGAACAAACAAAACTACTCATCAGATGGGAGCCATAAAACCAGCAGAAACAAATGATATAGAGACTTCATGAGGTGACTGTTGCCCTTCTTTGAGGACAAACTGGTGCCACAGACTGGGAGAAAACAGTCCTATTAGAATCAGAGGACTTTATGTTCTGGATCTATAACAAACATGCCTAACCAGACCAACACCTTTCATTCATAAATAAATTCATAAATAACCAAATCTCTCTTGCATCTTATGTTTTTCTGTTTCTTATTTCTGCACGAAGTTTTTTGCATAAAGAAAAGTGTTAATTAAAAAATATATCACTGCGAATTTTTCATCCTTCCGTTTTCTTACAGAGCAATCTAAAATTGACGCATTATATTTGTTTTTAATCAAAGGCTCATATTCAATTGACTGCAAGGGAAAGGTAACACATCTCTTCTCCCATATCCCCTATCTGCTGCACAGGACCTTTTATTTGTTTGTTTGTTTATTACTTAGATTTATATACTGTCACTCCCAGCAACCTAACTTGTGGCGGTTCACAATAAAACATTATGTAAAACATCAGTTTAAAAACATCCCACAATACAATCATTAATAGCCTAAAATATACAATTATGATAGCGGTAATACAATATAAAATTCTTCCCCCAATGATTTATAGCCATGGTGAACCAGCCTCAACCAAACACTTGGTGGAAGAGCTCCATTTTGCAGGCCCTGCGGAACTGAAAGCTTTGTCAGGGCCTGCAGCTCTTCAGGGAGCTCATTCCACCACATAGGGGCCAGGTCTGGAAAAAAAAAAACACTTTTTGCAGTAAAAAAGAAGCCACTGGGCTAACGCTACAATACAGCTGTGGTATAATATGTAAAAGTCTTTAGAGTATCCTGGCTTATGGAATTGTAAGATTGAGATTCATTGCAAAGTAGTAACACATGAATGAAATACTATTAAAATGCAATTATCAGTGTTAACCTGAAAAAGAATGACAGCTATTTGTGCGCAAAATAAACATCAGGCTAAATAAATAGGATGTAAATATAAAGATTTCAGACTGCATATTAAAAACAATTATTTTGAAAACTCCCTTGCCATTTCTTACATGGGATAATTTCAAAATGGTCCTTACCGTCAGGTGCTACAGAAGTAAATATAAGGGTTGACACTAATCTCAGAATGTCTGCCATGACAGAGAATAAAAACATTTGAGAAAACGTCTCTCAGATCCTGCCATTTTAATGTTTTGAAAGCAGGATGAAAACTGCTAAAATTCCCTTATGTAGTTCAAAGAAAAAGAGATTGCCTGGTAGCATTCAATCTAATCCATAGAAAAGCAGAACAAAAACAACAACAAAAAAAGATGACACAATAGGATTAAAAATGGATAGGAAAAACTGTGAGCAGTTCCAGTGACTTCCTGGAAGTCGTCACTGCATATTTAGAATACAGACTCTTGCTGTTCATCTCAGAGCCAGGGATGGGTACAAACCAGTTTACAATATAAAGTTCATTAAGAATTTTGGCCAGTTCATGGTTTGCAAAGTGATGTTAGTGGAAGGGCACCTGATACAAACATTCCATGAACTTTGGTACTATTCACAGTGGTTTGTGAGCAGATACATCTCCAGACAGACTGCCTCTGCTCAATTAAACTGTTTACAAACTTCCAAAGCAATAAGGAGAAGGTGGAATTCTCCAGTCTTGGAAACATCAATAGGAGCCTTCCAAAGCTTATTAGACACTGCTGACTGCCAATAACAGAGTTCCCATTCTGCTCTACAGGATCAGGCAGCAATATATATGCTCAGTTCTACATCCTTTCATCTAATGGCTGTTTGCAGTTACACAGAGAGGCAGGGAAATTGTTAAAAGCTGACTAGTAGTGCACATTCATTTATTCTCTCCTCTTCCCTGTTGGGGTTTGGGTATTAGGTGGAGTCAGGGCTCTGAGCCACTCTGTCTGCTCATATCATGCAGTGGGGCTTAACTACTGGGTACCTTGCCTGAGTGAGGGCCCATGTTTTGATGCCTCCTGATTGTGAAATTCTCTCTTCTGCTGGGATTTGGGCATTAAGTGGGCCCACAGTCACACAGGAGAAGTTCAGCTAAATGACAGCCTTGCATGACCAGTTTCAGGGAACTTGGCAAGGTACTTCGTCACCAACACCTCTGCCAAATTCTCCACCAATGCTTGCCTGGAGCCCTATGAGTCTACAGCAGGGACTTTCATACATATTCAGACCCTTACCTTTAATATTGTTCTGGGACGTTTTTTAAAGTGAAGCTTTGGTTTTTCAACCACAGGGAGTGGGGAAAGTTTCCGAAGTTCTTGCAGGACAGCTATTGCAGCGTGCTTCTTTGAGAGTTTCTTGCTGTTTCCTTCACCTTCTGCTGAGAACTCTCCCACTGTTACCCGAGTAACAAAGCTCTTCATATGTGGTGGCCCACTTTCTTTTATTACCTATTTTACAAGAAAGCACAAGAAGATCAAATAGTTATAGAATTTGTTATCTTTTTTTATAAACATGTATTTGTTACACTTGAGCTACATGAATAGTATTAATAGGAAGATTAATAATAAAATTGTAAATGAGGCTTGATAATTTATATTATGTTTCAAAGCATTGATTTTTACTTGCTCTGAATGTCCATTCAGATTTAGCACTCTGTTTCATACTTTTTATAAAGTGACCCTAACCATACTTGCTTGATAAGTCCCTGTGATGTCTACTGGATTTGCTTCTTAATAAGTATTCTTAAGATTGCAGTTTGCTACACACCTTCTGAATTTCAGTGGAATTCAGGCATGCCTTAGATTCTCTGGATTACTCCCATGTGGAATCAATTGATTGGAGTCCATTAATAATGTAAATTTCCTTTCATCTTAGGATCATTACATAAGGTAAAAGAAATGCTTACTGTTTTACTGAAAGGAGAAGTTTTTATATATATATATATATATATATATATATATATATATATATATATATATATATATATATATATATATATATGTTTTTAATTGCCTCAAAGGAACATTTGCAAGGTATCTTGGGAATTGTAAAATATACTGAAGTTAAAAAGGGGAAATTTCTTATTAGTTTTCAAGGTTTTTTAAAAAAACTGATAAAGACTCATGCTTGCAACAAACAGAAACACAAATGAGATTATCCAGTAAACATTATTTAATGGTTCATCAGTACTAAACATACTTCAACATTTATTTTAAAGAAGTTATTCATACCAGTAGACATAGTATAAGTATAGCATTCTAAATTAATTTCATCTCAACAGCATAGTCCAATATACATTCTGGGCCCCTTTGCAAAGTAGTAATATTAACTAATACATGTAACTCCCTAAATTCCAACCACTTATTTACTTGGGGACTTTTATTGCTTTTCCTGTGCCTCACTAAGACTTAGCTTTCACATCAGTTTTTTTTTGCCATTGCCATCTTAATTAGTGGATAATGTGTTATGTCACTGTTGAAGTGTAGTATGCAGCCTGACTTCCTTGTCTGAAGCAATTAGGGAAATGTGCTTTTTTATTTTGGGTATCATAAAGGATACGAATATATGCAATGAATCATGAGTACACATTTAGTGCTGTAAAGAGAAAAAAATGCACAGCTACTCTTTTTTTACCACATCAATTGCACTAATACTTCCTTATTTTAAAGATTATTCTCTCTGACAAACATGAGATTTTACATGGCATTCCACAGCAAAAATTATTCTCTCTGATGCATTTTTCCATGGCATTACAGCATCCATCTATTCATCATTCAGCATCCATTCACAATCATCAATGTGATTTCTCTGAGGAAACACTGGCCTCTGCCAATCATCTAAAATCAAAAGAATATGGACTAGGCAAATGGAAAATCATTCCCATTGTTCTAAATAAATAAATAGCCATGCAAACTGCAATATCAAGCAGTGAAACTGACAAAGGAAAGTGCACAGTGACTGTGACACACAAATCTTCAGCACCACTTTCACAGGATATCTTTCCAACTGGTGGAAATGCTAAAAGTAGCTAAATGGGATATCCTTTTGCTTCAGAATGGGAGTCATTAGACTTATAAGCAGCAGCAGAACTGTTAACCACCTTGCAAGTCAAGCAGGCACATTAACAAGCAGTCACAGGTATGTGAATTGGAGGGGGGGTAGAGCTGTAAAACCAGTTATTTTATTAAACGGTTCTTTGGTATTTCTAAAAGGTGTTTGATATCAGTCCCAACTTACTCGATCAGGCACAGTGAATGGGATTACACAACTGTATAGTTCCTTTGGGCTAAATGTTTAGGGCAAGATTTTGCCCTCAGGCCAAGACTGTTGACATCATAGGACTGAACTTGGCTCAAACTTGCATTGCACGCACCGCACCCATTTTCCAGATATTGTGTAAGGCTGAAAAGCTGTTTTCATGAAACATGAAATACCTTTAAACTGTTTGCTAACTTACATAAGAGTGATGATATAATGATGTCTGTGGTTTTTGTAACATTCACAGAATAGTTGCAAAGCACCTATCTATAAATAGGAAAAATCTGAAAGCTTTAATGCATGCCTGACAAAATAATACCTACAACTCTTAAATTAAAATCCTATTACAAACACTAAATCCTGTGGCCTGTTATAAAATAATGAGTCATTGCAATTAAATAAGATGTTGTTTCCAAATATAGAATTTGAGTTAAACTTGAATTTCATCTGTATAAGTATCTGTTTTTTCTTGACAAATTATTTTCTACATAAACGGCTGTCTCAGGTTAGCCACTGTATTTTTGGTAAGAGAGCATAGAACATAGATACAAAAGTTAGGTTTTAATTTGAGACAACCTAATACCATAGAGTGAAAAATAAGACTGACAGAACCCCTGGCACAGAATCATCTGGCATTTCTAAGATCAAGACAGGTGCAAGGAGACAAACAGTGATATGTACCTCAGAAAAGTTAGAGTTCGAAAAAGAGCCATGTCAGCGCTACTAGAAAATGCTAACCACAGTAACCTCCAGCATCCCTGTAAATAAGCCTGATGAAATTCATTTTAAAGAAATTAAAGTTGTGTGCTTCGGCTGCCGAAGCAGCCAGCACCACGGCGCAGGGGGGAAGAGAAAACTGGGCAGAGATGCCAGGTATTTTATTGCTCAATAGCAAAGCAATGGCAGCAGCTGGCAGATCAATTATCCATATCTTTGAATTTCTAGCAGGCAGGCATTCAGGGCTATGTTGTACCCTGATGTGGCAGGCTGTACAGAAACAAGCTTAATTTTAATGTGGTCTATGTTTATATTTTATTGATTGACATTACCTACACTGAGCTTCACAAGGGCGGGTTATGAGAAATATTTATTTATTATTCGGGCCCAGAAGCAAGACTCATCTGGGTCAGAGTGAGAGAAGGGGAAGAAATGTGCAATCAGGAAAGCCTCAGCAACAAAGAAGCCTTGGTAGTTTGGCCCAGGACTCAAAAGGTATATAGACAGCCAGCAAGCCTGAGTTAGAGAACAACATCTCTCTGGGCTCAGGTGTTTTGAGGCAGGGAACACAGAAGAGTGGGGCAGAGCTTAGCTCAAGGGGAAGGCGTGAAGCTGGAGTTATAAAAAGGGAGGTCAGGGGATGAAGTAAGCTGATTTAGGTTCTCATTGGGGATGAAGGCAGGACATAAATGAAGTCAATAAATAATCAAGCCACATATAATTACATCAATTGTGATTATAACATTAATGCTTTGCTTCACATTATCCCAGTAACTATAACTTCCCACTCACCTATTCTCCAATTTAAAAAAAAAACTGAGGCAAACAAAAGTTTAAGCAAATTATGTGCTTAGCAGTGGAGGATGTTAAAAATAAATGAAAACAAAAACCGCCAAGTACTCCAGACAGTAAAGAATACTTTGACAGTAGGCATTAGAGTTAATAATACTAATAGAAATTAACTGGGCTAGATTCAAGTCCAATCGTACTTTAGAGATTTTTGGAGTATAAGCTTTTGAAAGTCAAAGTACCCTTTGTCAGATATAAGCTGGGAAAAATTGGCGGGCATCCTTTTTCTAGTCAGTCAGCATGTTTAAGGAAGTGCTGTGTACTAACCATCGGATAAAGAGGAGGGAGATGTCTATACTAGAAGAATCCAGGGTAGAAACTTACTTCGAAACTGACAGGCATGTTGCGTTTCAGTGCAATTTCAAAGACTACACTGATCTCTGACTTGTTTGCATCTTTTTCTTCTTCCAGTTCTTTTCCGGTCTCTCCATTCTGGTCAAGAAAGGTAACAAAGTTCTATTAAAACTTTCTCAGAACAAAATCTCAATGCATTAGTTACAATCTGAAATATTGTTGTATATTGATTATTGTCTGCATTTCAGGCAGCGTTTTCCTAGAGCACTTCCCATAAATCAAGAGACATGAGTCCTGCCCTTGGGCTTACAAACTAGAAAGGGAAGGGAAGGATGCTTAGAATCTTTCAGTTATGGAATAAACGTCAAACCAATACGAAACAAGACTCTTCTATGTTACTTAGATCACACAATTTTGTGCAGCAATTCATGAGGAAGTTAAAGTTGTATCCAACATTCTTATATTTATATCTTGCTCTTACTTCCTGGAAGTCAAGGAGACATTCATAGTGTTAAATCCCTTGGTAAATTTCCACTAAAAGAATAGTTTTAGTAGAGAAATTCAGTAATGGGTATTGTTTTCCAGATACTTTCTAAAAACTTGAGTTGTGACATATGTGTACAAATAATTCTTCTGGCAATGGTTACAGAGTAACTAAAATATAAGGAAACTTGTTATATAAACACCATTTTAAGCACCAGTACTATTTTTCAATGTTCTATCGCTGAAGGATTCCTGTAACTCACTCAGACCAATTATGCACGCTGGTGGGGGCAGAGCATCAGGGAAAATACCCGATTATGCACGCCACCACCACCAGCATGGGAGTATCCCAGCCCAGGCCCTTGGAAGACCCACATTAACAGAACGCGGGTTCTTCCGGAGTCCTGGGATTCCCGAGGGCAGAGGCGAAGGCCAGCCTGATGGAGCCCCATGGATAATCAAAGGATCCGCCATGGTGGGAGATCAGCATGCTGCTCCCCACCATCCTGCAATGGGGGCCCCCTGCCCCCAATCCGCCCCCAGCTGCTGACGCTGCTTACCTGTGCTCCTGGCGCTTCTGGCCCCGTGTTGCATGCAAGGCGCTATTGTGCTGGCACAGTTGGCGGAGCTCCACCTTTGTGCATATACAGGGGACAGTGAGGCTTTTGGCCCCACCGCATGACAGCAGCGCGGCATAGCTGCCGCCATGCATAATTGGTCTTAAGGAGTTAGTACCATTCAGATATTTTGTAATTCTGTAACAGCTTCAGAATTTAACAAAAGTTAATTTCTACACACGTATACTATAAAACACATTTCATTTTAATAGTGAAGCGTACTAAATTTTTTCTGAATACTTTATCTAAGAGAACAGCATAACACGACAACATCCACTAAGCAGAGAGGGCTTGATTCTGAATGGAAGCTGGGAGGGGGGGGGGGCTGTTCTTTCATTGTGAGATGCCATTAGCTATAGATTCACAGAATCATAGAGTTGAACTGGGCCCTACAGGCCATCAACTCCTTGCTCAATGCAAGATCAGCCTAAAGCATAGAGGATATCTGTCCAACTGCTGCTTGAAGACTGTCAGTGAGGGCGACTTCCCTACTTCCTTAGACAGCCAATTCCATTGCTGAACTACTCTGACTGCAAAATTTCCCAATATCTATCCGATATTGTTCTCCATGTTGTTTAAACCCATTACTGCAGGTCCTATCCTCTCCTGCCAGCAGGAAACCTTCCATTTCCTCCTCCAAATGACAACCTTTCCAAATACTCCTATCATGTTCCCTCTTAACCTCCTCTTCTCCAGGCTGAACATTTCCAAGTCCCTCAGCCTTTCCTCATAGGGCTTGGTCCCAGACCAAGCTCTCTCAATCTTTCCTCATTCAACTTGGTCTCCAAACCTCTCACCATCTTCATAGCCCTCCACTGGACACACTCCAGTTTCTCTACATCTTTTTTCAGTTGCGGTGCCCAAAATTGAATCCAAATGAGGTCTTACCAGAGAGGAGTAAAGTGTGATCACCTCACATCACCTCGTGTGATCTGAAAATTATACTTCTTTTAATGCAGCCAAAAATCCCATTTGCCTTTTTAGCCACCGAGTAATACTGCTGATTCATGTTCAGTGTCTGGTCTAACAAGACCACCAAATCCTTTTCTACTGTACTTCTTGACATAATGAATTATGAAAGTTTTCACTAAGACTTGCCTGGATACATACTGTGGAAGAGTGTGCTCCTGTAAGTCCATTAAGGATTTCTCCCATGTCACATTCCAATGAGATATGAAACTAAGTGAATATGCAGTCTTTAAACTTATGTGCCTTAATCATATAATACTTACCTTATAAAAGTGGGCAGCTGAAATCTAGCAGAAGCTAAACAGGGACACGAGTACTCTCCTGCCTTATTCATAGCTATTGGCACAAAGCAGTAGCAGCTCTTGAATCCCTTTCACATAAGCTTCCTTACCACCAAGGCAAAAATAAAGGCCCAGGGACGGACTGATGATTGGTTTGGTTGTTCTGAAGATCCATGGCTTACGTGTGATTCTCATCACAGCAGTAAAGCTCTTGGCTATGCATTCCCTTCTCAGGCCTCACTTCAGTTACTTGGCAGGAATAATCTGGCAGCTGTATAGCAGTTCTTTCATGAAGGCAGGTTCGTGTTCCTCGTTCTCTTCACCACTATTTGCGTTGTGCTTTCCCCAAATAGACACAATGAAGACTCACTCATAAAGTCTCTCTTTTTAGTTGTAAAATACTTTTACGTGTACTTCATTTTAAGTTAGAGGGGAAATGCTTAGGAGAACGTTATTTGCTTAGTACCAAATTGTGGTCACTGCATGAAGAGGATTTTTTTAAATCAGTTCACAAAGGAAGTTCACCTCTACAATGAAGAGATGTACTAGCCCAGTTTCACTATTTCTTACCAGGAAGTTTTTGCAACTGCTCTTACCATATGTAAAACTTTCTATCTGCAGTAGTAGTAGTCTAGGATCCAAATATACCTGTGATCTGCACTGGCATGGGAGAAAACTTGAAAAGATAATTCTGGCCTTATTGGAATATCATCATCATAATATATATTACTGAGGGTAATCTGTATATCGCCCGTGGCGCCACGGGCGCCACGGACTAAATAAAACAGTAAGCCCTCCTGGGGCGGGCTGTGTCCGGGATGAGGAAGGGTCCGGATTGGACCCTTCCTCATGACAGACAATCGGAGGGACCAATTGGCAGGCGCAAAGCGCCTGCCGATTGGCCCCTCCGATTCCCAGGCGCAGCAACTGTGAGCCGTGCGCAGCGCGGCTCACAGTTGCTCCCGGCCTGATGCGGCGAGAGGCGCTTCACGCCTCTCACCACATCAGGCCGCCGCCCGAGGGAGCCCCCGGCAGTCGCGTGGAGCGCGGCTGCCAGGAGCTCCCTGCCCGGCGGCCTGACATGGCGAGAGGAGCTTTGCACCTCTCGCCGCGTCAGGCCGCCCCACGAGGGAGCCCCCGGAAGTCACGCGGAGCGCGGCTGCCGGGGGCTCCCTGCCCGTCAAGCTGCCGCCCGAGGGAGTCCCTGCCAGCGGCGCGCAGGCCGGCTGGTGGGGGCTCCCTGCCCGTCAAGCCGCCCTTCAAGCCACCGCCCGTCAAGCCGCCACCCGAGGGAGTCCCTGCCAGCGGCGTGCAGGCCGGTTGGCGGGGGCTCCCTGCCTGGCGGTCTGACGCAGCGAGAGGCGCAAAGCGCCTCTCGCCGCGTCAGACTGCCGGGCAGGGAGCCCCCGCCAGCCAGCCTGCGCGCCGCTGGCAGGGACTCCCTTTTAAAAATCTTCGGAAGACCACGACCTTTGGCACCTTCGGAACACCCCGACGGATTCAAAGATGGCCGCCGACTGCCCGCAGAGCGCCCGAGGATGCCCCGCCACCGCCGCCCGCCCTCTCTAAGGTGAGTTTCCTTGCCCCGCGCTGCCCTGTCCCTCCCTATCCCCCAGATTCTAGCGCCCATTGTATTTTCGTTACAATGGGCTCTTTTACTAGTATATATATAAAGCTTTGAATGTATCATGGCCACGGTATTGCCAACAGAGCAAATGTGGCAATAGGAGAAAAGTCACTTCTTCCTTCAAGTACATATTTTGTCCAGATTCAAATGAGTAGCCATGTTAGTCTGAAGTAGCACAATAAAATCAGAATCCAGTAGCACCTTTAAGACCAACAAAGATTTATTATGTCCAGTTAATCTGAAAACAATCAAATTCATGAATAACCTATTAAAATATGGGATGTCATTTGTGACATCCCAATCAATTGTTTTCAACAGGCCATATAACTTGATTTTATGTTTACTTCCAAAGAAAGAAGTCTACTGTATTTAGTGGATAAATTCAAATATTTCAATAAATTAGACTAGATTATGCTTAAACATTACTGCTCTGCATAGATTTTCCATATGTGCTTGTCTACAAGCGATAGTTCTTCATGCTCTAGGGCCAAACTACAAACCATAGTAAGGATTTGTCATTAGATCTCCCAACTTTTAACCCCTAAGCATAACTATCCTGGAGCACAGGAAGCACATTTGTATTAGAGCTGCAGCAATGGAACATGGGCTTAAAGCTGTGGTCCCCAACCTTTTTTCGGCTGGGGACTGGCAGGGCAACTGCCCCGCCCGCGCAGCGCACGTGCGCCCATGCACCGTGCATGCGCAAAAGTGCTGCACATGCGCAATGCGCGACGAGGCCCTGATTCCCTCTCCCCCCCTCCCGCAGTAAGAAGCTTCCCGGGCCGCAAGCTTGCGGCCTGGGAGGTTTTTTACTGCGGGGGGGGCGGGGAGAGGGAACCGCGGCCCGGCACCCTGGCCTTCGCGGCCCGGCACCGGGCCGCGGACCGCAGGTTGGGGACCACTGGCTTAAAGGAACTTGATTTTCCCTTACACAAGGGGGCATGCTTTCTAGAGGGAGAACTGCTGGCAAATTTAAACACATGAAATTGTGTTATAATGAATCAAACCACTGGTCCATCAGGGACTGGCAGCAGATCTCTACGATCTTCTCATCACTCATTAGCTGGGATTGAACCAGTTACTTTTTGCATGCCAAGGAGATGTTCTTCAGCTGAGCCATAAACCTTCCCCAGCCCCAATGTAATCTCCACGACTTTTGAATTTAAACTACATATTTAAATTCAAATATGTACATCTGATCACAATTCCCAACATAACGCAAAGTTGGCCCTATAATGTTTGGATGAGAATAATAGAATCATAGAGTTGGAAGGGGCCATACAGGCCATCTAGTCCAACCCCCTGCTCAACGCGGGATCAGCCCAAAGACTTATTCTGCTCTTTCTTTACTAATCTTTCATTATGTGGTACAGATCTGAAACAATCTTTATTAATTTAGCTTTTCTTAAAAATGTTCCCTCAGTAAAATAGTGAAAGCATTACATCTGAAAACTGGATGACAGAGCAAACTAATGATCCACTGGGAGACCCAAACAGACTGAAAACCTAAACCCATCCAACAACTGTTTAGAAGGTGTATCAAAATGAATCTGTAATCTATTTACATCCAACAAGATTTCATATCAAAAATATCATTTGGAAAATTCTGAAATCTCTAAGTTAAAAATCAGTCTTATCCAACTGATCACTACTATTGTACGCCAGCATTGATTAAATGTTTACTGTTCTTTTGCTATAGATTTTTATCTTTTACCAATTTGGGCTATTCTGATTTTATTGTTGTTCTTTGTTTCTGATCAGCTGTGTTTAGGGATTTTAATGACTTTATTTCTGTTTTCTTTATTAATATATTTGTGTTGTGAAACCCACTCAGGAAGGTTTCCTTACGGAAAGGTTTTATAGAAACATACTAAATTGAACAAAAACATGTTACCAAGACTTCTCTTTGGGAGGGAGAAGACAAAAACTGCTGTAATTGGGGATGCAGGAAATACAGATATAGAATCCTTCCTGGTTCTACCTCCAATGCTATTTTACCAGATTGCAATTCAGTTCCTTATTAAATGTGATTATCCCGCCACCTAGTGCCTTCATAGCTTTAAGACCATTGTGCAGAAAGCTGCTGGTAAGTGTGATTTGGACAGTGCCCAAAAGACACAATTCACACCAATATTCCTCAAAATATTTGGAATTCTTAAATGCCAACAGGAGTTTTTTGTACTTCATAAGTTTACAGTTTTCTGGACAACTGTGTCCCTTGAAAGAAAACTTGTGGCAATTGTAAGGAATTTTTTCTCTCTCATAACAATCACCACACCATTTTGGAATGCAACTTCTTGTAAAGCAACTTTATAGAATTATGAATATAACGCCAGACACCAGGGACTTACAACCTGACCATCATTTGTATAATGAGAAACACTCCATGCACACAAGAACTAAGCAAATGCACAAAGCTGTAACCAGGAATTGGATCCCTTGGACTGGAATTTGTATTTTACATTTTTATTTATTTCCCTTCTGAGGAGAAAATAACCAAGGGTTGGCTCCTAAATACAATGAGTTAACTATGTTTACAGAAGAAATGCCTCCTTACCTGTAAGGAGTCATGGGTATGATGTTCCAAATCCACCATCACCTTCCAAATGTTTCCAGTGAACAGCTCATGCTGTTTGAGTGGAATCTATGTTCTCACACATACTTGATCATACAAGACCCAAGATATTCCTTGGAATCTTGGAGAGCTAAATGTAAAAGCTGTTTTTGGCACTGAATCCAGGCATTTTAGGGAAGAAGCAATAGTATTCATGCCATATGTGGGTGAAGCTACATCTTTAGATGCTTTAGGCTGATCCTGCATTGAAAAGGGGGTTGGACTAGATAGCATGTATGGTCCTTTCCACCTCTATTATTCTATGATTCTTCCAGCTCAGTTTTTCCCAAGCCAATGCAGCAGAAGAATCTTACATCGGTTGCAGGGGGAGAGGACAGGTTGTGGGATTGCACAGAGGAGCACTTCAAGAATGTTACCTACTTGCAAAAGTGCTGGCAACATCCAATAGACAATAGTGGATTTGGAATCTTATACTACTAACGGGAACAATCAGACATTGCTTCTTTAACTTCCACAAACCCAGTAATGTAGCTATCCAAATGAGTTGCTCTAAGCATGGAAAGGGAAGGATATCTTCTCTTCCAACAATATTGGTATGGTCGATAAGACATCCAAATAAGAGAAATTTCCTTGTTCTCCAACTGATGAAGTCCTGGGTCTAGCCAGGAGTGATCTGGTAAACCTTCTGCAGTGGGAAGGGAAGTCATCAGCACTCTTATTCAACAACTTCTATCCCATATGACTCCTACAATTAGTTCCACATAAGGATACATTTGAAAGTATTTTTTGCTATGGATTGTAGCTAGTGGATACATTCGGTACCCTCACCATGCCCTTTTAACTCCAGAAAAGCTAACATTAGAGAGTACAGAACTGGCACTGGTAAAAAAAAAAAAAGTATGTAGGTCAGGAGACTACAGTCAGAGGGGGAGAATCCCTGTGCCAATCTTCACCTTCCAGAAGCTGCACCATCCTCTGCCACTGTCCCACCTTGTAGAGGATACTCCCCAAGGCCTCAGAATTCAGAAGGGGACGGGTTAACTTCACCCAAGATCCCCTCTCCCAGCTCAAGCACATCCTCAAGCACTTCAAGGTGACTGTCAGCTCTCCTCCCTGGCCCTTCACTGGAACCTTTTAAACCTCCTCGCTCTTACTTAGCCCATCTTTTGTCACCTTAGCGTGCTTCAAATCCTGCCAACTAAGTAAAGTCACTGACTAACAGGCTGCTGTCTTGGGGGCTGTTGGCTCTGCCTACAGATTGCAGATCCCTTTCCATTGGTCAGGTTCGTCCCTTTTGATACGGGGTGGAACCAAGAAAAGAAGGGCTTCTCGTTCTTCTGGCTTTGGGTCATGTTGCAGGGCATTCTCTCCTTCAGTGCCAGCTGGCTCTGTCCTGTTGCTGCTGTGAGGGGACTCTTTCCCTTGCCTTATCGTCCTCTAAGCTCTGCAGAGCCATCTTCCCAGATGCCTCTGGTGTGTCCTTGCATGATTCCTGCCCCACCTCCTGCTAGCCCAACTCCTCTTGCCAGTCTTGAAGGCCTCCTGGAGACATTACTGATGTCAAGGTATGGGTTCTGGATCTGGACTGTGAATTTCTCACTTTTGGTAAGTCGCAGACACCTTGGGTGTGAAGGGTAAGTCCAGAACACAGGCTGCTGGATCTAGACACCCTGCCCTCCACTCATCAATCTTACAAGACTCCTCTGGTAAATGAAGGACAATTTATTTGCTTATACCTTCTCCCTATATTACTTTTTTAACATGAGGGTCTTACAACCTCCAGCACCAGCTTTGGTGATCAAATGGACTTCTTTCTGTGAGAAAGAAAATGAGAAAGCTATTTGTCCATTATCAACTTTGTAAAAAGATGGGAGGAAAATCACCAGTAGTGGTTGAAAGAATGGGGGGAATCACTAACCTGAGGTAACTTTTTAGGAATTGGCTCATTCTGAAGAGCTTGAAGTGCTTTCATTGCAGCATTGTGTCTAGCAGCTTGGCGCGTCTTCCCTTCACCCAAAAACTCACGGTCACCCACAGTCAACTGGACATAGAAAATCTTAGGCACTGGGCAATGATATCTAAGAAAGATATTGACAAATCAATTCCCCATTAGTTCTCTACACAATATAAAAATTCTATGTAAACTGACTTTCAACTATACCATTAGCAATAGAAACAGGCTAAAAATCAGTCAATGAACGAATTATACAATAGATGAAAAATCTTTCAGACTGGCCTGGGCTACAGACAAATAACTGGCAACCAGACAAACAAAATTATATATATATAATTTTGAAAGCTATGAAGTGGGACACTATGAAGTGGGACGCTTTGAAAAAGGTAGATAATTTGCAGATAATAGAAAGAAAGAAAGAAAGAAAGAAAGAAAGAAAGAAAGAAAGAAAGAAAGAAAGAAAGAAAGAAAGAAAGAAAGAAAGAAAGAAAGAAAGAAAGAAAGAAACCCTGCAGATGACATGGGCCAGTTTAGGTAGATATTAAAGAAAAGTTAACATAAAAGGCCCTGGTGGGTATTTAATAAATAATTATATTGAAGATCATTCAAGAGGTAGCAGTCTAAAAGCAAGGATGCAGAAGAAGACAGAAGGTTCCTTGTATACTCCTGCCCCTGAGAGACAATCCTATCCTAAATAAATAAAATATAACTTTTAAAAAATCATACAAGCTAAATCAGACTAGTTACACAAAGTATTCTTTGAGTGCTCTCAATTATTTACTACCAATTCTGCAGCACACTAAAAAATCCTACATCTAGGTTTTGAGCTATGTCCTTGAAAAGAGATTTCTTTGACTCTCCAAAGCAATCAACAACCCTGCTTAAATTTTTATCGGCGTGCTTAATGGAATATCATAATTGGCATCTTGATTGGAAGGATCAACCCTCCACTAATAGCAGATGTGAAGGAACAATGATAAATTCTCAAAACATCCTGATGTGACAGAAAAAATTTCTCTCTAACACACAATGGTAGCTTTAATTTTGATAAAAGCACTAAATATATTTTCTGATAACACAATAAGAAAGGGAAACAAATGACTAGCTTGTTGTTATTTCAGGCATGTCAGAACAAGAGTGGAAAATTCAAAGCCAAAGTAAACTCTAGTTTTCTTACCTGTTGTATTGCTTACAGGACCCAGTAACTGAATCACACTATAGGGATTAAAGCTTACACCTCAAGAGAACATGCCGTACTTTACAATTTTGTTCACGTATCATCTTACTGTTGTTATCAAAGTGATGTCCCAAGGTATTTTTACTATTATAAAATAGATGTTTGGCTAGCCTTTCTGCTGTAGAAGGAACTGTAAACTGCTAGCAAACAGCCTTTAATATACTTATTGGTTTTGCCCTGCTGTTAAACAGGGAATTCAGGGCAGATTTCTCATTTTATCCTTAGAACAAGTTTGTAATGTCTGCAGCAGAAGTTTCAAATCCAGTGGCACCTTAAAGACAAAAAAAGATTTCCAAGGTAAAAGTTTTTGGGTGTCAAAGTTTCTTTGAGCAGACAATGTAGGAAGCTTTGACTCTCAAAATCTTATACCCTGGAAGTCTCATTGATCTTTAAGATGCTACTGGACTTGTAACAAAGCTGTAAGTTAGAAACAGAAATAGCAATTTTTCTAAGGTTGTCCAGCAGATTTCAACTCAAAGCCCCTAAGGTGTACAACACAGCAAAATATAATAAAATCAGTGATAACATTGTGATATAAAAATAATTTCATTACAAATAATAATACAAATGATAAAATTTCATAAAATCAATAACATATTAGGTAACTAACAGGACAATTCTAAGCAGAGGTAAACCCTTCTCAGATTGCTGACTTTAAAAATATAGAAAGTCTTAACTCTGGTGAGAAATGTTCTGCAACTGCCTTAAATTTGGTTAAGAAAAGTGATAATATGGAATCTGTCTGTTCCCCGATAGTTTGCAGCGGCTTTACTTCAAGTTCAAACAAGAAAGGAAACCACATTATGAAATTCTGGAGGAGTACTGTTTTAGCGGAAAATGAGAGGTCAGTAGGATATTGAAAATTAACACATTTATTGTGAAATGTTCTTTTAAAGGCCACAAACCAAACCATGAACTGAACAGTATGCCAGTTCCCAATTGTGGGCCATTCAAAGTATAAAACTCTGCTTTCTGCTTCCAGCATAAGCAAAGGGAGCAGAAATCAGGGTTAAAATGGCTCAGAGTCATCTAAACCAAAAAGCTCGGTGGCATTCTCAACGGATAGGTTTAAGTGGTTCCAAGCCATTTAAACCTTCTGGTTGTTGTTCCCCACCACTTCGAAGTGGGAGAGGGAGCAAAGCCTAAAGGATATATATGTGGTGAAGTGCCTCCTGGGGGCCTTTTACCCCCCTCCTTTCCCCACAGAAAGCAAACAAGAGGGAGTGAGTGACGCCTGGGAGACACTTCAGCCATTCCTTTTTGCTGGTTGGGAAAAGACAAAGTCAGCAGAAAGGCAGGGTGAAGTGTCCATGGGAAGGCACTTAATTTCTTCTTTCTGATGTTCCAGCTGTCTCAGCCTGTTTAAAGTGGCTGCACAAGGCACTCTGAAGCAACTGAACTGGTGTGGAGTGACTTTTCTGAGCTGTCCCAGTTGTCCCATGTCCACTCACACAGCCCATTTAAAAAGGGCTATGCTGGGGAACCAGAGGTAGCTGGGCTGGCACAGAAAGCCTTCTCCATGTGAGCTCAGCTGTCTCAGGCTCTCTAGCACAGCTCCTTTAAGGGGCTACAGCAGGAACCAGAGGGAAGAGCCTTCTGTGCATGGGCCCAATCGTCCCAGGCCCACTTGTGTGGCTTATCTATAGGGATGTGCCAGGCTTCCCTAAGCAGATGAACCAGCAGGGAGAGACTGTGTCAGCTCAGCTCCTTAAAATGGGTAGCACAAGCAAGCCTGAGGCAGCTGGGTCAGCGTAGAGAAGTCTCAGGTCCGTTTAAAGTTGCCCTGCCAGAGAGCCCAAGGGGAGTCAAAGTGCCCCCTGAAAGGCACTTCACCCCTTGCATTGAAATCTGCTTTTAGTTCACCACAGCTTTTTGTAGGGAGCAGAAAATAGGCCTGTTTTCTGCTCCTCTTAGAAAGCTGCAGGGAGCAGAAAGCAGTGGTTGTTTAACTGGCTCTTAGCCGTTTAAGCCATTTCTATTCCCCACAAAAAGCTACAGGGAGCTGAAACCAAGCAGCTGAGCGGCGGGGAACTCCTAGTCACTCAGCTGTTTCTGGAGAAGAGCAGAATGCAGGGGTAAACTTCTGCTTTCTTTTGTTTGTGAATTGTCATGAGCAACCACAAATTCTGCCAAAATTCATGATAGCTTGTCACAGTTCTTCAGTTCATGAAATTCAGTTTGCAAACTCCACACAGGCCATTTGTGACAACTTCAGTTCTTCAGCCAATATGTTCCCATCCCTAATCTCAGGTCTACTACAAAAATAGGAAGTGTCTCCTTTAGTTTCCAAATTTGTCTGACAACACAAAGGAAGGGTCACGGCTGTCTGCTCTGAGCCAGGTCCAGAAAAGAAAGGGCTGAGTAAGTTATTCATGTCTCCTATTGCAACTTCCAACATCTCTATCAAGAAACCTACCTAATATGTGGGAAATAGTGGATTCGGGCAACGTTTATTAAGCAAGCACTAAAGAGAATGGGAACATTATACTACTCCAACACAAAACCTATTAATGAGATTTGCACAGTCACTGTCTCATTAATTTCAACAAGAATTGCATAGGTAAACTTCCTACTGGATTTTACGCAAGCTCTTAGTATAAGGTTCACTATAGTAGGATATACTCAAAAAGTTAATTCTTATTATAGGTGTCTATTTTTAGCAAACCACTAATATCAGTGTTAATGTGTTAAGAAGGAAATCAACTTTGGAACTATGACCCGACATGCAAAGTTCAGTGATGAGAAAACGTTTATAGTTTTTTTTTTTTTTGTAAAATGAAAACAGGGGTTCATAATGTGCCTTTAAGTTGGTAGGATCAGGCGCCATTGTAATTAAATAAATCACTATGGTCTGTTGACAATTACAAAACTCATTTTGGTTTGCCACAGAGGCAAACAAAATTTTGGTTCATTATAATTTTACAGGAATATGATGTCATAACATATTATCATGCTGAAACAATCTGTGGCTTTTCTTGCCAAAATATTAATTGCATACTAAGGATCCCAAGGGGCCTCTTCCTGTATGGTCATCAAATGCATACACAGACACAGACATGGACATATAAAGTGTTACTGTAGCAAGAAATGTATTTATGTTGCATTTCCTGTATTTCTACATGTTCTTCAAGGGCATAAGCATTCCTGGAAGAGTTTGTACCTTTACAAACCTCTTAAACAAAGCTGGTAACATTTCACATTGATGGATAATTGCTCTTTCACAATTTCCAAACTTCCTGTTAACTTTTTCTAGGTAAACATAAACATCTGACCTGTTTATGTTCTATGGAGAACATTGTCAGCATCTAAAAGGGGCTTTCAGAGACCCAAAGGTTTACTTTTAGGGTACAGTCGCAGCTCTTGGTGTGTCACTGAACAAAAGTATTAAAAAGACTGATTTGTCCTTATTGTATTGCCACAGGCTGACATCAACTTTACTAAGAAGTATATCTACCTGAAAAGAAGTGATACCAAAGCTGCATCTGGCTAGGGCTGCAAAAGGCCATAAAATGAAATGCAACTGCTCCCCATAAGAAGAAGAGTTGGTTCTTATATGCCGCTTTTCCCTACCCGAAGGAGGCTCAAAGTGGCTTACAGTCGCCTTCCCATTCCTCTCCCCACAACAGACACCCTGTGGGGTGGGTGAGCTGAGAGAGCCCTGATATCACTGCTCGGTCAGAACAGTTTTATCAGTGCCGTGGCGAGGCCAAGGTCACCCAGCTGGTTGCATGTGGGGAGTGCAGAATTGAACCCGGCATGCCAGATTAGAAGTCCGCACTCCTAACCACTACACCAAACAGGCCAAATATGGATTCTCCTGCTTTATTGTGCAGTTTCTCATTACAATTCTCTTTGTCTCTAAGAAAAACATTGCCAAAGAGCAATCCCAGAAAACTGTCATAAAAGAAAAAGGGAGCAAAGTGGCAGAGGGGAGAGAAATGTTTGTGAAACATGCCCTTCCGCCAGTTTTGCATTAATCCTATAAACATGTGCTTAGTCATTTATAAATAAACATCTGGGTTTTGCATTTGTATTTTTTAGGTTAGCAAACTTTGTTTTTTTATTCAGACCATTTCAGCATTAAAATGATATGGGTATCTCTTCCATGTGATGCTTCCTGTGTTTTGTAGTAAAAAAAGCACATCAGTCCATACTAATTTAGACCACAATCTTCTGGTTAGGGTAGGATCAGCCCCTTAGAATCATAGAATCATAGAGTTGGAAAGGGCCATACAGGCCATCTAGTCCAACCCCCTGCTCAGGATCAGCCCTAACTCGCAGGAGGTATCTGGTGGCCTACTAATCCACCTAGCCCAGTTATGTCTATTCTGAAAGTAGATGTTAAAGTAACAGAACTCCTGACCTTTCGTTTCTTTTAGCCACTAACTCTACCACTTGTGTTCCTTCCAG
Organism: Paroedura picta; assembly: GCF_049243985.1. Lineage (NCBI taxonomy): Eukaryota > Metazoa > Chordata > Lepidosauria > Squamata > Gekkonidae > Paroedura > Paroedura picta. The sequence goes on along the minus strand of NC_135377.1, from coordinate 30,398,814 downwards.
TAGTTTTACAAGGATAGCCAACTACTGCTAGTCCTCTTCTGCCTTCTTAAATACAGAGGGAGATTATGAGAAAAATAATTATTCCAATAGTTAGAGAGAACAGCAGTTGCTTAAATTGGCTAACCCACTGATACAAAATTACTCTAATAAAGAGAGCTTTCAAACTAATCAGAAAAACTTTTAAAAGCTTGTAATATTTTTGAAAGGCAGAAAAATCATCTTTATTTCAGAGCCATGAAATTAGAGGTAATTTGAACTGATTTCTTAATGTCAATAGAGAATACATTTTGAATACACTCATTGGCTCTCAAACATTTGTTGTCTGTAGACCATTACTGAAAAAACAACTAGGTGCAACTAGCAGCCCCTCATGACAGGCTGTCTCTTTCCCACTTCCTACCCCTGCATTATCATCAAGATAAAGAACAGTTTTTGTGCAGCTGTTTTAATTTCAGCATGCAGCATTGGGTTGGGGTGGCCGATGAGTGAACCAATGAGCACACCAACTTCAAAATCAAACTGTGCTGCACTCCTACCTGGGTTCTGTAAAAATATTTTAGTAGAAATGGATTCGGAATGGACGTGGGGAGATTGGTGAGGTGTTTCTGTGCCCTGTTACTTCTTTCTAGTCTCATTTTAATTTTCAGAAGAATGTTTCACCCCATCTTCCCAGCACAGATTAAGAGAGGATGCTGATACAAGTATGTGCTCAGTTCCATTACCATCAATGTCCAGGACTGGGTAGCTGAAGAGTGGCAAATTGACCTTCAGGAAGATCAACTGCTCAAACTGTGCAGGGAAGCAGTCGTGAGCTGACAAGGTCACCCACATGGAGAAAAACACAGCTCATCTAGGGCATGAGAGGTGTCTCTGGGACACAGCAGAGAGGTCTGGGTAGATTGCCTCCTTCATGGCCCAGTAACTCAACAGACTGGTGGTCTGCAACTTGAAGGGCTCTGAACCTCTCCACTGCAATCATCATATCCTGTCTCATGTGCCTATGACTTCCAGAGAGCTGAGTTTCCACCAGATTAATGCTATCATTGTGGTAGTAGCCACAGGGCATGTTGCCTTGTGGGGGATGAACAATAGTGGAGCTGCTTTTGCACCCCTCTTCCTCAGCTTGCTAGTGTGTCCCTCTTGGCCTGCATGTGGTCAACTCTCTGGGAGAGCTCGTCTCTCCAAGAATGAGCTTGACCCATTCAGTGATCTTACCCTTGATGTGGGAGTCACACATGGTCATCATCATGTAGACCTTCTCCTGTATGAAGGTGGACCTCAAATCCATCTTGCAGTCTTTTCATCAGTGTGCCCACTGCTAGAAGCAGATCTGCACATCTTGCAGTTGACTCTAGAAAGGAGGTCAAATCTTCACAAGTCACTTGGATCATAGGGATAACCAGAGCTAAACTTTCCATATCAGATGAGAGCAACTTTGGGTAGACCTTAAGGAGCCTAAGAATTTCCACAGTCTGAGAGATGGTTAACCACTCTTTGTGGGTGACCCAGTTCTCTTCCTGAATTACCTCAGTCTTAGAGATCAGCACAGTCTCTGCTCTGCTCCACCAAGCACTTGAGCTTGGCACAGACTGAGTTCTAGCAAGTGCTCATGTCACCAATCAGGTACTGCACCAGCACATCTGTCAGTGTCTGCTTCTCATGCAGCAGATGGGTGTCTTTCATACTGAGAGAGAAATTACCTATGATATGAGAGCATTTCTGGAGAAGATGGCTGAACTCACAGAATTTGGATTCTCTGCAAAACCCAGCCCAAAGGCATCCTTAACCCCCAGGTGGAGAAGGCGAGTCATGCAGTAATGTACCTGAAGTCCAATGCCTGTGCCATTGCCCTCATGCTCATACCACTATCAATCACTATGAAGGTCCCTGCCTACCATGCTGCTGTCTTTTTTATGGCGGCTATGTTGTCCATCATGTCCGTATCCTGTTAAGTATGCTGGCAAGGAGCAAGCCTGGCAACAGCCAGCCCAGTGGCCCTGACCCTGCCTATTACTAATTTCCCCACCCCCAACATTGCTGGTTATCCACCAGTACACAGTCAGCAACAGATACATATTGTATGCCTGAGGTGAGGCTCACATGTTGGATGTGAAGTGTGCACTTCTCCCACAAACATGGGACAACTGTGTCTTCACACAGTTCCTGGCCATCCTGTACAATAAGGGCAACACAGTCCTGCTCAGTGTGGTGCAAGCAGGAGTTGTGTATCAGGAATAGGTATCTTGGAACAGCATCCAGAAAGAAGCATCTTTAACCACAATGGAAGAGCAGCCATCTACAGCAAATACCTGGCCAGTGAGGTAAGTGACCCTCTTACTTGCCACGTCCCCCCCCAAGCACCCATGCCAAGTTTGACGAGTATCTGTCAGAGATACTTGGAATCACTCCACCACGGTAGCAGAATGTTCAGAGACAGCACTGGAGGTTGTTGCAGAATGACACACCTCCTTCATGGCCCAAATACTTTTGTTTCTCCATAAAATATTTACCAATGTCAGATTTTTCTGCAAACTTAAGAGTCCATACCCCCCACATTTGGAGGAAAATCATCTTTACCTTAGCAAGTGTCTGATATATTGATTTAGATATTCACAGACCTCCCCACAGCTGATATAGATATGTAGATGATTCCTTAACTGCTGAATTCAGTGATAAACTTCTTTCTACTGTTTCAACATTCCATTCCACCAGTCATGTGCTGCTGCATATTTATATTAGGCTCTATTGTCTCTATTGCGGCATGTGGCCAAGGAAGCAATGGAAGGAAGATTCTTAGGTTTTTACTGCACTCCTACACTGCTTTATTGTCCAAAATAACAGTAAAGTAGATTTTATGGTGAGCTGCTAATACATTATTTTCAATGGAAGGTGTACTCAGTGATGGGAAAGTTAACAATGTTGTTTATGATAAGAAAACACCACATACTTGCCTTCTAATATTCTGATCTAATCACAAAGAAGGCCAAAGAATTCACTAGTGTATCAATATATCTACCTGCATACCTGCCTGCACTCTAGCAATTCAGAGAGCTCAAATTAAAGACTAGTTTTTATATGTCAATTTCTCATTTGATGACTTCTGTACAAAACAACTATTTTTGAGATATGGTGATCAGAACCATACATAGTATTCCAAATGATGCCATACCATTGATCTATACAGGGGTGTTACAATATCGGTCATTTTACATCCCTTTCCTAATTTATAGGACAAAACCAAGGAAATGTAAAACTAAACAATTTTTGCTATCACAACCAGCACACTACCAATATCCCTACTGTTATATCCAGCATTTAAATGACTCATCAAGATGCAATCACCAAGCCCCTGTCCTGCTTGCCTTTTGCCACTTTGTCCAAATATTCCCTTGCTAGGTATGCACTTTGTTTCTCATGGTGCAGTGCAAATGCAGCCACTTTTGCAACTGTCTCTGTTGCTTGGCCTTGAAAAGATGACCATATAGACAGGAAACTAAAGTAATAGTTATGGTAACTTTACAGAACAGGGCTGAGGAAAACAGTAACTTTGAAAAAGTTAATATTATAATCTGGTTTTGTATTGTACTTTAGCTGTGCTGTAAAGCAAAATATTCTGATGTTCCTTATATAAAGTGGAAAGGCAACATTAATAGCATGAACATTCAAGTATCTTATCTCCCTCAGCTCATAAAATTTCCCATGAACCCTATTACTCACTAATCATAACAGAACACAGAGTAGTTAGTAAGAACATTTTCCAAATATCATTAGGGCAAAAGAACATAAGCAGTGCTCTATATCCAAGTGCAGGATTATTTTCTTCCTACATAAAAGAGCACACTGAAAAGAACACTGTACTTGCCAACATAGTGGTTATGTAAATAAAAAGAATGAAGTGCTTCAGTTATTTAGTTCAGTACTATATTTACTGCTGTTGATCTTAAAAAGACCAACCAAATTATTTAGATGAAATTATGTTACATAATAATACAGGAATGGGCATAAATGATCAGTTTTTTCAGTACAGTGAACAAAACCATGAGACGTTGAAGCGTTGTACAATGACTGCTCTTTTTAACATATTAATGAACCAACTAGAAAAAGGTATATATAGAAAAGTAGCAGAATATGCTGAAGATACAGAATTAATAAAGTCATTGTGTCTAGTCAGCAATAAATATACTCTTAAGAGTACATTTCCCAGGTTTTAACTTTATTTAAAATCGTGGAATCATAGAGTTCGAAGGTACAGTCAGGGTCATCTAGTCTAACCCCCTGTTGAATTTGTTTATAGTATAATCAATATACATGATACATACTGGCAGGGGCTGATGGGAATTGTTGTCTATGAACTTCCGGAGAGTCACATCACCCCTGCTCTATAGAGTGTAACAAAAACAAACAAATGAAAAACTGCCTGCCCTGAAGAAGTTACTATTTATATTTTAGTAGTGGAAAAGACAAAAAAAAAAGCAATGGTATAATCACACATATAGCCAAAAATACAGGTAAATAGTTGCTAGGCTTGACCAAAACAAATCAATAGAAAATGCCTCTGTACACAAGCACAAAGCTAGATGACCTCCCAACAGCAGCACACCAAAAATACAGCTTAGAGATCCAGAATAAACTATTTGCTTGAGGACTTTGGGAGAAGAACTAATCTAGGAGAAGAACATGAAAACAAAGTACTAAAGTATAGTATAGATTAGAAGCCATCTAGCTCATATCAATAGATATCATATGTGCTGAGGTCCAGAAGTAAAGAACATATGAGAATATCGAAGTTCACTGAAATGATGATTCTAAGATGGATGTGTTGGCTGAAGGCCAAAATACAGTCACATGTATGAGAAACTTGTAAACTTTTGAACATACTTAAAAATTAAAAAGTAGCAAGAACTGACCAAGAGTTTTTATATATTTTGAGAAGGCCTTTTCAAGTATAAACCGTGTGTGGTGTTTGAAGATAGCCCAGGTGTGCCCTTATCAAGTGGGACTGTCAGCTGTTGTTAGCAGATTATGTTAATAAATATCTGATAAATAGGGAAAGTTGAATTGATTGTGAGCTTCCTCTCAGAAGGGCTTCCTGGACTGTGACCTCTTTACCAGGATGGGTGGTAGGTATGAAACCTTTATGAATGTATGTATTTGCTCTTCCTTAATTAGCTCTGTAACAGTGACAGATGGATACTACAATGTTTTGTTGGTTTAGTCAATATTAAGAAATTAACTGCTATTCTATAATAAGAAGTTATACATCTAGTGAACCTGAAATGTTACTGAGGCATACCTCTTGCTAGCAGTTCAATGATCTGATAAAGCTAACTAGATTCCTAGCATTTCTTAATTGCATGCCCATATCTGAATCAGACCCCACCAGAGTCATCCGGAACAGAATGAGGAGATGAATGCTTATGAATACTATACTGTTTCATAAGTGGATGACAACTAAGGGATTAAGCCACATGAGGTGGGTTTTAACCAAGGATCTGAGAGTAGCATTTCCCAGCTGATCCACTTTTTGATGCTTCATTTTGATGCTATGGTTTGCTTACCTCAACATTTCAAACAAACATGAATAAACAAAAAGCTGAGAACCAATGGAATAAGGAAGTCTATACCGAATGCCATGTGAAACTTAACAGACACCCCAGGGATTCACCTGGAGAAGTCTTCCTTTACTCAATACCTGGAATTCAGATAATCAAGGACCTGCAGTAATTAATCAGAATGTTATTACCATTAATAGAAACTGTTGCTTCCCATAGATCAGCTTGGATGGCTTACAACTAAAACAATAAAACAAAACTATTAAAATACTTCCATCAAAGAACTAAGCAGCCACTAAAAACCAAAGCAGTGCATAAAAAAACAGAAAGCAAACATGCTAAAATGATATTGAAAAAAATCCTCAGGCCAGAGACCACAGAACAGCTCAAAACCCGGGTGAACACCTTCCCATCCGCAACACACTTATCCATATTTTAAGATGTAATAAGGAAAATACATATGCTTTACCAACATGAATGATATGCATAAAAGATTATCCCATCTGGGCAGATTCACACAAATGTTATTGGTTTGTTCCAAAGTCCTAATGCTAATCACTATCCTCCAAAGTGACAGGTACTGGCAGTCGCACAGCACATCACCTGCAGACTCCCTGGCCACAGCGCTCCAGGGACAGCTTTCTTAAACAGATGTTTCTACTTCTTAAAAAGTCACAGGAAATGGGCTGACTTTCTCCTTTTTCTTTCTTAGAAAGAAGTACTAGGCACAGCTGTAGTCCACACTTCCTTTAAAATAATGCGTGGGGGGGAGGGAGGTATATAGTGATAGTAAACAAGTCAACAATAAAGATACTATGCAGATAATTAATAACAATGTGATGATGGCAGTTGGGCAGGTTAAACTGCACATGGAATTAAGGTATATTGATTGGCTTCTCTATGTGCTGGACCAGGGAAGCGGCAGAGGGGGGGAAATAGATAGGCCTGAAATGATATCTCTTGGCTCCACAGCGGCTCACTTTTTATCAAATTTAGTCATCATTACTTGCAGTAGGGAAGATTGCAAAAAACTGTTAAGAGTGATTTTGCAATTTAAAAAAATGCCCTCCTCACCATTCTTCAGGACTCAATCAGATCTGTAAGACATTTAACAAAAAGTTCAAAAGGAATTCTCACTTTTGAGTGTTTCCACAATTGTTCCCCAGTGCTTGTGGACACAACAAACTCTTGGGAAAATTTCTTTTCAAGTTCTTTTCAAATTCTGTATTTCCATGAGGCTGACAATCAGCTATCCAGGGAAAAGCAGATCTGTGTATTGAGACTTAGAAAGAAACAAAGAGGGTAGGTAAAATAAGAGACTCCTTCAAATTTTAAAAAATATATAAACACACGATTAATTGTGAAAGGATTCCTATTTTGTTTACTCTGCTGTACACCAGAACTCATCAATTCTGAGGATAAAAACAACAGGACTTTGACTAAGAATAAATCTATTGAACTTCCAATCAAGCAATAATTTCCTGCTCTCATGAGCTGCCATCATCAACCATCTACCTGCATGCTGTCCTGTGTACAGTCCTTACTGTTCTTGTCCCCTAGTCTTGCCTTCTGTTCTTTCCTTCTGCTGTGATACTGGCTGCTTTTGACTTATTCTGGTTATGCTTATTGATCTGACTGCTTTCCTCAGCTTGTGATTTACATTTACTCCTACCTGGTCCAGCTAGCTCTCCCTATTCAGCTTCCTTGAACTGTCAAGTTTGTTGATGTTATTTACTCACTGGAGTTCTGATCCTGCATGCTTTGGGAAGAGTCACACTGACTACTGCATTATAAGCCAAGTTAAATTAAGTCAAATTCAGTTGTGCATAAAAGAGGGAAGCAAGGAATGGAGTTTGGGGGGTGGGGGAAGAAGGAAGAACAGATTAGGCAGGCTGCTGAAGAATGGTAAAATTTTTTAGAACAGAACAGCACAAATTACAAACACATCACAGAAAGACAGTAAACTGTACTACAGTGGGGCAGGTTTCAATTACACAGCAGTCTACTTTTCATGGCACCCAAGAACACACTTACAAGCAATCAAAAAACCTTAAGGTATGAAAATGATTTGAGAGCCAAGATGTTATAGTAGAATCATAGAGCTGGAAGGGGCCATACAGTCTATCTAGTCCAATCCCCTGCTCAATGTAAGAGCAGCTTAATAGTCATGTCTGTTGTTTAAAAATACTTTGAAAAACACCGTGACTAAACTTTGCTGTCATCTAATTCTAATTGCTTTAAAATGAGACTAAGTAAGAACACTTTACTCAAAATGTTTTTGCATGCACCTTCTGCTATCAAAGTTTAAAACAAAATACAAAATCAAACTGTCCTATGATGTCCTAGGAAAACTAAGAATTATTCACTTAGGTAAAAATATTCACTTAGGTGACTTGCTAATATAATGTGAATAATAACTTGCTAATATAGTGGCAATTGCTCCTTGGAATCTAGTAAGCCACAATAACACATCTCCCTCCAAAAGCTGATGTGAGGGATTGCACTTTAAAAACTCATGCTGTATAAACATGTAATGGACTGTGAAGAGTTAATATGATATGATGATGGATTGTGAAGGGTCAATGAAAGAATTTGATTAGTTGGGTTTGTTAAACAGAAAAATTTGGGAACTGACTGCTGAAGAAAACTCAGTTTCAGTTTAGCTATGACAGTACAAAGTTTAAATCTGTCTGAGGTGAGTTTAGCTCTGACTGAAAAGTTTCAAACTGAGTACTGAGAAGGCTGGCAAGCAGAAGTGGGTGAATCAGTACAGACCCCTATTTAGGCTAGGAAATAGGATGGTACTTCTAGTCAGAGAAGAGATTCCCTGCCCAGTTCCAAGAGAGACAGCTCTAAAGAGTGGAGATCCCAACTGGGTTCAGAGAAGGAATTTGGGTTCTTGGTCAAGTGTCCTGGCCTTCTGAAACCTGAAGAGTCAGTTAAACTCCAGAAAGTAAACAGGAGTGTCTAGGAAACATTGGAACAAAAAAGCCTGACAAATTTTAAGACTGTGTAAAAAGCCTTAAAACTCTCAGTTGTTGGAAACTTGAGTTGCTGGGAGAAAAAACAGGGAAAATCCTGCATCTGAATGAGGGGCTAGGTAGGCTTAGCTGGTGTATACATCATTCTGCTGCAGGCAAGTAACTAGAAAAAAACTTCCTCTTGATAGTACCTCCCAAATCAACTAAGCACATAATTCTTTCAAATCACACTGAGTTTCCCCACCTCCACTACCCGTTCTCGCAGATGTTAATAAGGAGAGATTCCACATGATTTGGGGCAATTTCCTTGCTTTGTACACATCTACTGCCACAGGAACACAAGGAAGCATTACTCAGTGGTTTCCTTACACCTGGAGTAAATGGCTCTGGTAGGCTGGCCTGGCATAGTGGTTAGAGAATAGGAATAGGACCGGGAAAACTGGGTTTGAGTCCCTTGCTCAACCATGGCAATTGGTCCCATTACAATATCTCAGCCAAACCCACCCTTTACAAGGACACTGTTGTGAGGATTATTGAGGAAGGGGATGTGAAAAGTCATCGTACACTGCTTCAACACACACACACAAAGTTTAGGTGCATGTTGTATTCAAGAGTAATTGTATATGCACAGAGGAAAGCATGTAGGAGAAGCAATTATGAATGGAAAAACAAATAGTAAAGAAAAAGTTGGGAAAGAGTTAAACACACTCAACTGTTGCTCAAAATAGTAGCATCCTAAAACCGCCTTTGATTTTTCTTAAAGCTATTGTAGGAGTCTGCTTATTTACATGTGTGTACAATATGCAGTTTGTTTTAAACTTTGTCTTTTGTACAAGTTACTTCTCACTGCTCAATACAAAAGAAACATGGAGGGTTTTTCTTTTTAACTAACAGGATCTGCTTTGTATGCAGAAGTTTCCAACTTCAATCCCTGGCATCTCCAATTAAAAGTATCAGGTAAGTATAGAATCATAAAATAACAGAGCTGGAAGGGACCTCCTGGGACATCTAGTCCAAACTCCCTGCACTATGCAGAACAATCACAATCCTATCGCTCATCCACTGTAACCTGCCACTCTCTTGAACCTTCATAGAATCAGCCTCTCCGTCAAAGGCTATGCAGCCTCTACTTAAAAATTTCCAAAGATGGAGAACCCAACACTCCCGAGGAAGCCTGTTCCACTGACCGTCAGGAACTTCTACCTGATGTTTAGACGGAATTTATTTTAAATTAATTTCATCCAATTGGTTCTGATCTGTCAATCCAGGGCAAGAGAGAACAACTCTGCTCCATCTTCTAAATGACAGCCTTTTAAATACTTGAAGGTTATCAGATCCCCTCTCAGTCGTCGCCTCTCCAGGCTAAACAGACCAAGCTCCCCCAACCTTTCTTCATATATCTTGGTCTCCAAACACCTCGCCATCTTGGTTGCCCTCCTCTAGACATGCTCTAGTTTATCTACATCCCTTTTCAACTGTGGTGCCCAAAACTGAACACAGTACTCCAAGCGAGGCCAAACCAGAGCAGAATGAAGTGTTATTGTGAAAGACAGCTAAATAAACTGGAAAGCTGATACCTGACAGGGGTGATCTGAGAATAAAAGGTAGCCTCACGTGGCAAAGATTATCAGGACTAGACAGGCAAAAGACAATTCTCAGCACTCACAAACTAAGGAAACAGGGTCATAGCTGAGTCTGTAGAATTTTAGATATTTATTGCATTTTTCACTGTGTGCTTTAATTGCACTGTTCTTTAATTTTGTAATTCAAATTTACTGCACTGTTCATTGCATGTAATTTACTGTTTCGCTGCACTGTTCTCCAATCCCGTAATTATCTGCATTATGCTGTCTTTTTAATGTGCTGTTTCTCTAATTTTGTAACCCAGTTTTATTATTGCTTTTAATTGTAAGTTTTTGTTGTTTACTGATTTTTGTTATCCGTAATAGTTGCCTGGAAGGTTCCCAGGGATAGGAAGACAGGACCAAAATGTCTTGGTACAATTTTTTAAAAAAGAAATAAGCAGAAAGTACATACAGAGCAGAAAGGCACCATTTGGAGCAATTCCCTCCAAATAGCACAAACAATAAAACAAAGCTACATGCTTCAGGAATATTTTACAAGTCTCTGGAACTTAACGGCTCCAATTAATAAAGCACTGGTATTTTCAGAAATCAGATCATTCACATTACTGTCAAAACATTCCACAACCAGAATGCTTGTGTAATGGCTCCTGAAAAGTGGCAGCTTGCATTAGGACTCTGACAGGATCACAGCCCAGGTTACTGTCAGATTCAAAAGCATGATTTACTCCTAATATTTTTGATACTGATTATTAATCAGCCAAGAAAAGTCTTCACTTTCATGAGGGGATGACAATGAGGCACAGAGAAAAATGGGATGCTGCATATTGTCCCCCCCTGTAACTAATTTGTTTAGAAATGTATATGCCACTTCACTAGAGACCTGCTTGAGGTGGCTCACAACTAAAACAAGATGACAATTTCGTATAAACCGTTAAAAAACAAGACAGGTCACTTCAAAGGTGAGGTACCACCACTGAGAAAGCCCCATCCATCCCTGGATATCATCCATTTATTTCTCCAGCAAGAAGACAAAAAATAATGCTAAAATAATGATAAAAAGGGATCTCAGTACTTCAAGATCATCACTGTTTGTACCATGAAGATTCATCTAAAAGTATGAGAATAAAAATAAAATATTAAAAGTATCACTCTTCTTCTAACAGTAGTAGTTGCATTTATTAACTCACATTTCTTTCAACGTCTCAAAGAATCCAGCAATCGGGCTTTGGTAATAATTACATTTAAGCAAGAAACTTATCAAAGACTTCACCATTAAACCTTCTTGATTCCATGGAGCCACACTATCTACTGTTGCATCCCTTATGGATATCATACCCCAAGAATACTCCTGCAGTTTTTAATTGAAGTAAACTATGGTGTGAAAGGGGGAAAACAAGGGATGCAACATGGGCCAAAAATTACATGTCCTCAAATGACCGGATTATGAAATCATACTGAAATTAGCAATTCTAACCAGCACATAATAAGGACCAGGCTTAAAAATGCTTAGAAACTGTCTTTTATAGAAAAGAAAAATACCCAGATGAAAAAGAAAGTTTTAGAATTCCAAACAGCCAAACTTCTTCTATACTTCACTTTCATAAGCCCCTAAAATTGTTCAGATTTAGAAAAGTGCAGAGTCCAGCTTGAAAAAGTAAGGCTTTCTAATATAACAGCTGTGGAGAAATCATATCCCTTTCAAGGAATGTCTTAAATGGGAGGTTTGCAAAATATGAAATGAAGTTTTAAAAAAATAATAAGCCAAATGCTATCGAGTAACAACATCTGCAAACTGAGGAATGCCATAAATATCTACTGGGATGGAAGAACAGTTCCGTTTCCTGCTAGGTTTCCAGATGCAGCTTCTCAGTCTCATCCAGAAGGAAAAGGAAATCCGGGGAACACTTGAAGAAGATATAGTATCAAGCAATGAAAAGCAACACAGAGAACATCTGCCTTCAGATTGCCCTAGTTCTGGCTATATTTTGAAAAGCAACAGAAAAGCACTTGAAAATGAACAAACCTCTGATTGTACATGCCTCGAAAGTTATAATTTGCTCTGTAGTTGGGGACTGGCTTTGGATCTAATGGTCTATAGATGGCAGGCTCTCCCCTTTTCATGGCAAGACCATTCAATTCCACTGTAGGGGTAATACTGCCTGTCAAAGGAAAGAACAATTAGAACTTAACAACCATACCATACATATAAAAGACTGATCACACTTAAAAAAACTTTTATAGCTATAAACTATTAGGGATAAGAAAATACTGCAGACTTACACTGAGTTTACAGAAGAGGGGCAATGACTTCTTTAAAAGGAAGCCCAATATACACAATTTTCCATACATGAGTTGGGATTTCTGTTTCCCTTCATCAGTTACAGTTTATTTATATTTATTTATTTATTGTCAGATTTATAACCCGCCCCTATTGGCTCAGCCATCCTGGGGCACTTCACAACAGTTGGATAAATATAATATAAATACAGTAACACTTAAAATATTAAAATTAAAACTGCTAAAACTCTGTTAAATCATTACCATACTATTTTTTATGTTTTTAATGTATGATTGTTTTATTCTGCACTATTGTGACTCACCCTGGGACCTTCAGGATGAGGTGTGGGGTATAAATTCCTAAAGAAAAATAAATACTTTAAGTGCTTATTTTAAAATGTAATTTATTGCATTTTCTGCAATAGTGATACCTGAAATGCTATCAAATGCAACAACAACAAAAAAAAGGAAAGGTCTTGGTTCCCTGACTTGTTTCAGAAAACAGATGAGTACTTCTACTGAAAGAAGTCCAGGGTGATTTTCAGTTATTCCATCCACTCACTCACATTCCATTCTTCCTGCTATACCATTTATTATGGGCACCAGGAACAGAACTTCCAGGGCCGAATGAAGCAGTGACAGGAATATTATTTATTTATTTTATTATTATAACATTTATATACCGCCCCCACACCCCACTCCCTCAGGGTGGTTTACATGACATTATCCGCATGCTTCACTTTGCTCACAAAATCTCATAAGAGTCAAGGCAGTAAAAAAAAAATCATAGAAACAGATTTAACATTAATGACTGCATAAAATAGTCCTACATTTAGGAACTACCTAGTACGTGAAACTTCCTATATGTAGATTAAGTAGGCTGATAATCTGCTACAAATGTAAAAGATGGGCCTCTTACTTTGGCAAAAAACCAAGATAAAAGTAGTAGTGGTACTTTATGATCAGTTATATTAAACTGGAATATTTCTATAACAAATGAAACACATGTCAAAACATGTTTTTCAGAAATGATATATTAAATCTAAAATGAATATTGCTTATTATGTAGGATCACTGAATCAAACCATGGGCACTGCAGCCCTCTGCTGGACAACTACTAAAACAATATGAACAGCAGGTTTGAGTGTCTGCTCTCAATACCAAGAACAAACCTCTGCTGAACTAGGATTGTTTCCATGCTCACTCATTCCCTTCCCAAGCATGCAGAGCACAACTGTAGGTTTCCTAGTTTCAAAAGCCTTGAAATAAAACCCCAGTTTACTTTAGCATCTAATCAAAGGGCCCTGGCAAAACTAAAGCTTGGTTGCTTCCCACAAACCAATAGCTTAGAAACCCACATGAAGCTTTGGGCTTTGTTACACAAAATCCTTTCCTGTTTTCCTCTTCACTTCATCCACAATGAACTAATAAGCAACTTTTACTTTCACAACAAACCACTGTTTAGCAAGCCATGTGAAACTGTGAATATTGGTTTCCCTGTCACAGTGTGCTTGACTACTACCAAAGTCAGCTTTCTCCATGGTGGCCACTGCACTGTGAAGGAGCCTCCTCAGTGATGGACACTGCATTATGGAACACTCTCCCAGATAAAGTCCTCCCTCCACTTATTCTGTATTCTTGTATTCTGAAGAAAACGTAAAGCTTAGCTTTTAAGAGAACTTTTAGTACCACGTGAGACACTATATGGATAGTATCCTTGGAGCCACACTCATAGGTCTGGAGTTTTTCTTACGGTTTTTATAGTTTATTTGTATCATTGTATTGCATTACTATTGTAATTTATGCTGTTAGCTTCCTTTGGTTCCACTTCGGTGTTGGAAAAAGGCAGGTCACAAACAAACACACAAATAATTCTAAAAAGAGTATTGTAGTACCATAAAGTTTATAAGACTTATTGTGACCTACATTTTCACTGACTAAAGCCCACTTCGCTAGCTTCATGCATCTGATAAAAAGTGACTTCGATTCCACAGAAGTTTCTAACACAATAAACCTTAGTCTTTAAAATGCCTTTTTATTTTTGCTTCAACAGACTGGCACAACTAGTCCTCTGATGTCATCCTAATTTGGAAACCTGGTTTACAGAAAGAGTACATGGTTTACTAGTTCAGATTTAGCAGCAAACTATGTTTGCCAGAGCTCACCACGTAAGGGGCAAAGAGAAACAGAGTTAAGGTAGTAAACTTGAAAGACCCTCTAGGATCGTCTGCATAGCCTCAAACCATGATTTGATATTATATCAGAACCATGCCTATGTTAAAACTGTAAAACACAAAGGCATAATCTAGCCAAAGCCATGTACAAAGAATTGTCTGGGAAAGTTTTAAGCTACCACAGTTCTCTAGGGCCTGTAAGATGGAGGACTTTTGCCAGGCGTTTGGTTGAGGCCGGGGAAAGGAAGATCTACATGGCCCCTCCTCTTTAAACATCAAACATTTTAATCTTTAAACATCACATTTTTAACCTCTACACCTACCTTGAGGTTTGGAGGCTTGGAGCCAGGTTAATTGGTGGGGTAAGTGGGTGGGGTTACTGAGGGGTCAGGGTTTTTTTACTGATTTGTTTGTGATTTTATTCTGGTTTTATTATCTTCTTGTGAATCTCCATAAGCCAACTGGCCCAAGAGTGGCAGTCAATAAGTCTAATTATAAATAAAATAAAAAATAAAGCATGTGCTTAATGCCCCTTCTTGACTCTGCTACTGAAATAAAAGGACGTAAAGCACTTAAGTTTGGATGACATCCAAAACAATTTACATAAAAAACAATTTAATAAATGCACAAGAAGAACCACTATAATACAGACATTAAAAATTCTCTTTACTTAAACTTAATCTCTGAACCCTTACAGTAAATTATTAAGGTCTGTACAATGCATTGGGAGAATAATATAATAGCAAAACATATGACTTTTCATCAATTTGTAAGCATTCCATAAATATTTTGAAGGTCTGACTTGACTGTATTCTTTCAAGTGGTGGGAAAATTCTATAATATTCACAGAGTAAATGCTAAAATTCTATAGCAATATTTTCTACACAAACACTGCTAACCCAACAATTTATCTTGGAAGCTAGCAGCAGAAAAAAAAGAAGAACCTATTCTAGGTTATAACAAACAGTTATACAATTTAACAATGAATGAAGATGGAATACAGTATATCTTATCTCTTATTTTTAATAGTAGTCAAACAACCAAAACGGACTCTAGATTTGTACTGTTTTCATCAGTGGTTGTTTCCTGAATATAAAATAATACAATTAATACATTTTGTCAGTAATTAATATTAATACTTATATTTTAATTCGTAGGATACGTATTGAAACAATGGCATTTGATTACTCTGTGCACTTAAAATAGAAATAGGAGGTATGTACTGTTTGAAATTGGGGTAACCAATTTGTAAGGAAAAACATGTTCTTCTCTTTTGGATTTAGGAAATAATTACTGACAAAAATGTATTAATTGTATTCCGTAAAACACAAAGACATAATCTAACCAAAGCCAAAAGGAGGCGGTGGTTCACCCTCTATTGAAGAAACCATCACTGGACCTGTGTAACCTACTGCTCTGTGTAGTTTCTCATGTTCCTGGGAAAGGTGGTTGAGCAAGTGACTGTGAACCAGCTGCTAGAGGAAGCATTGGTCCTTGACCTATTCCAATCTAGCTTCTGTCCTGGCCATGGGTTGGAGATGGCTCTTGTTAACCTAACAGATGATCTCTGGAGACAGCTGGACTGAGGAGGGTCACCATAACGTGTATTATTAGATCTTAAAGCCACCAGCTTCTTGCTGATATGGGGATATGGGGGATGGTCTATCAGTATGTTACCTCCTTTCTCTTTGGTTGAGGATATAGGGTAGCCATCACAGCTCTGCCAACACAGTGAGCGGTTCTCTCCCAGACATTATTTATCATCTTTATGCACCCTCTTGCCTGGCTAATCTGGAGTTATGGGTTTGGGTGTCACCAATATGTTGTTGATACCCAGCTCTATCTCCTGATGGACAACTGACCAGACTCACTGGCCAGATGTTCAGACCATGGTTGGGTGGCTGAAGCTGAACTCTTTGAAAACAGACGTTCTATGGGGAGGAAAGGCCCAGAGCAGGAAACATGTCTCCCACAGCTAGATGGAGTGCAACTAACAACAGTACACATACAAAAGTAGCAAATCTGGCATTTTTCCACCTCTGCAAAGCTAAGCTACTAGTGTCTCACCTGGCCCCAGATCACCTAGCCAGAATGATCCATGTGACAGTCAACTCTAGACTAGATTATTATAACTCGCTCTACGTGGGCCTGCCCTTGGCCCTAATTCATAAATTACAGCTGGTCCAATTACAACTGCATGAATTCTCACTAGGACACCATGGAGGACACAAATAAGACCAGTCCTGAAGCAGCTACACTGGTTCCCAGTAGAGTTCTGAATTTGGTTCAAAGTAAAAATCTTTCTATCCCTTGTAATTTTCTGTTGACTACAAGCCTTGTTCCTATTCACTCCAATCTGGAAATTTTACTGGTAAATTTTAGCTAGAATCTATTTAACAAAAAGACTAAATTTTCAATACAGATTTAAAACAAAAACCAAAACTGGGCATATGAGACAGGACCAGAAAGGATTTAGAGTAAAGGCACTATGAGTTCCTAAAGTTAGCTTGTTTAATAGTACTGTGAAGCTATTAAAACTAGGCAAGAATCAATTAACTACAATTATTATGTTTTTTGGTTGTGCAAAAGAAGAACAAAGGAAAGGATTTGGCCAAACTACTAAATAAAACTGGAATTAGCCTAACTTTATCAAATTAAAGGTCTGTTTTGTCTTGTTTTTTCTGGCTGGTCATAATAGGGTATTTTTGCAAGACAACTAATCTTGTTTACAACTTAATTCTTCAAAGTTGAGTCTTGCACATATACATAAACAGAGATCCAAAGATAACTTCTGCTATGACAAAAAAGAATAACTACATGCCCAACATAAGATTTCCTTTTAAAGGTGATCATTTTGTTTATTTCAATTTTTTCATTAAAAATCCCCAATCACACTTGAAGTAACTGTAACCAAGTTAGCCTAGTCCAAAGATATTAAGAAATACTATGGAAAGTGGAATATGTCTTACCTGGGTTATTATTAACATTATTTTTGGGTGGTCTAGGTGCTGGTTTGGGTAGAGTAGTTTCACTCAGAGCTTTGCTAGCAGCAGAATGATGAGCCTTTTTAATACTGCTTCCTTCGGCTTCCCATGTTTGCTCTCCAAGAGTCAACTGCACCGTGAACATCTCCAAAGTCATAAAATACAGATATCAGTAAGATCAAACCTTATGAAACAGTCTCCTGCAAAAGAACTACATTTCTTGCTGTGTCATGAAATTTGTGTCTAAATATCACAGGGTAACTACAAGAATTTTGATTTAGAGATGAGATGCAATCGCTAAGTGTTCAGTCCATTTCACATGAAAATAACTTCAGAATTAGTGTAGACTGACATTTTTATGGCAAATTTTCCACTCTCAGTGTGTGGATGTCCTTTGAAAAAAGGCACCTTTGATTCTGGAGATATTGCCCACTTTTCTGGCTCAGAACAGCAGCACCTAAGTGGGATAATACATATCTCTTGTGCTGTTATTGTCAGATACACATACAGAATTTTATTCTGGACCTATTTATTTTAGAACTATTAATAATCAGGGTCTAATTATTTCAAGGTTTATTTTTTTCTTCATAGAGGTCTCATCTATTTTAGAAAGTATGTGGGAAGCTGCCTATTAATTTCTTCTGTCTTGTGTCACGTTTAAAGTATTGACAAATGACGAACTAACAGTATGCTGCTTCACTTTTTGACTTAGCTGGTTTAGCCTACTTATTGTTAAGGTGCTATATCACAGCCTTGAAAACAAATATTGCATGGATAGTTCTCAGTTAGATAGCCCTGCCTAGCTACTCCTACATCGGTGCTCTCCCTCTCCAAGGAAGGGTAGGGAGAAGCAAACAGGTAAAATCTAAGGACTGGAATTTAAATCATTTTCTTATAGAAATTTCTAAAAAGCAAGCTAGGAAGGGAAGGTGGCATCATATAGCCCAATCTTGTCAGATCTTGGAAACTCAGCAGGGTCAGTTCTTGGAGGAGACACAACCACAGAAGACTCTGCAGACGAAGGCAATAGCAAACCCTCTCTGCTTCTTATTTGTCTTGCTGGAGTCACTGTAACTCACTATAAGTTGGCTGTAACAGCACTTTGCATACATACACCAAAAAAAATGTGCATGACAACAGGTACTTGGGGCCAACTAAAATTTTCGCAGGGAGATTACAGTAAGCAGAACCTACACTTCTTAATAGTTAGTTAAGAAATAAATACAAGCACAAATGTTACCTTTGCGTGAGCAGGTCCTCGTTCGTTCAGAAGCTTATACAGAGGCTGAATTCTATTGAAACGGGCTAACTCATTTACCAGACACATTGGTGTTTTCTCTTTGGGGTTTGCCATGTTATCTTGGAAAGGAACTGTAAATAAATAATTGACAAGTTTTTATACTGCCTTTTCAAAAATAATATGTATAGAAAAGAATCAGCTTAGTATTGACAGGACCCTTCCCTGTGCAAAAGAGGGAGTTTGTCCATAAACCTCCCTTTATAATAATATTTCTGGCTGGGCAAAGTATGGTGAAGTTAACTTCGGTCAACTCCACTTGAGATGCATGGCCTCCAGACTTACTGCCAAAAAGACTGAGATATTTTGTTCTGGAGAGAAAATTCAGCTTGACCACTTCCTGCAGTCTTCCTGTAGAAATCTTTTTCTACAGAAATAATGATTTAGCTGTTGTGTGTAAACTGCCCATCTTGTGCTTATTCCAAACACTCCAAAGTTGATCACACAAATAACAAAAATATCTAAAACCAATCACCCACTTACCCAGTGTGCTGGTACAATCCACCAGACCAGTTGCAGAATTATTACAGTCCGCAGCTAACTCTGGAACAGATCCATTCATGGAGGGCTGAAGACTTATTGAACTTGTTGCCATTACTGCTAGAGCTGGTGTTACTGGAGTGGTCAGAGTAGATACAGAGTGGTTTGTTGTGGTCTGTGTTTTGACTTGTGCCATTATTATTTTTAACTGAATAAGAAAACAACAACAAATATTTTAGAGCAGTGTTATCTTTTATCTATCCTTCCATCCCCAAAGGAAACATCAAATATGATCTGTAAGCCAACGCCAGCATTCGAATTCTTCCATTAATCAGTTTCTTGGTATCCAACCAAACCTTAAAGAATATAGAAGAACACAGAAAGATATAGGTAATATGTGTGTCTGATACCAAGAAAAATTATAGTATACCTACATTAGGTATACTTGCTTAAGTGCTATTGACCTTATATCAGCTCAGGATTAACTCTGGAACCCATTATGCACGGGGGTTTTAGCGCACATTCGGGGTGGAATGGCGGCGACTAAAATCACGGATAACGCACGGAGCCGGCTGCAACCGGCTGCAGCTTCGGTGCATGCCGCCGAAAAAGCCGCGTCAGTGAAACGCGGAAGAAAGCGCAGCTTCCGGGTGAGCGGGGCGCAACCAGAAGCGGCGCCCGGATCGGCGCGTGCATAATCGGTTACTCTGGGTTTTGCCGCCGTCGCGCCCCGCCCCGTGTATAACCGGTATGCGTCGCGTCTTCCCCCTCCACGTTTTCCATGTGACCCGAAATCGCCGTTTCGGCGGCCGTGCATAATGGGCCTTAGTGGTGCCTTGTATTTAGCAATGGTAAGAATGTATTCAACCAGTTATTCCACTAGAGAAGACTGTGCTTGGGATCATGAGACCAGCTTGCACAAAAGCCTGTGGAACAGAAGCTGAAATAAGGAGAGGAATTGGCTGAGATACAGTGAAAAAGCTGGCTAAATTTGAGACCTCCTTAGTAGCTGCTTCCTTATTTTAGTACTCCTACCCTACAGAAGTCTAACAAAGTCTGAATCTCACCATATTTCAGAAACAATGTGTGTGTATGTGCGTGTATAAAATTCAGAGAAACATTTAGATTTCAAAGATATGCAGAAAATGTTGTCCTTAGTGGCAGATTTCCCTAGTAATATATGTATGCGAGATACATTATTTTAAATCTATCTTTCAATTCAAATGACAAATTAGATAATTTACAATACAAGTAGATAATATTGTTCCTGATATTTATCATGTGTCACATTTACAGTGTTTGAAATTCCATCTTCCAATTATTCTAACAGCACTGTTAATTGCAAAATGACTAATAATCCTGATTTTTCTAATAAACTGCGCAGAACATCATTGTTGCTCTTGCTAATAAACAGGAAGGCACATAGGAAATGTTTAAAGTGACTGAGTTCTATAGTAAAGATGAGATACTCCTTTTGATTAGACATTATACCGATGGAGAAGTTAGAAAGTCTGCAGAGGCCAGATTGAGCCTAAAGGCTTCAATGGATTATCTGTTAACTATGCCATTGTCAGGCATGGATACTTGGCATCTCTGCATGCTCTGGCAGTTGCATTAAAACAGGTAGGCAAAAGACCAGAGGTCAAAGAGTTCCCGGGAGAACCAAAACAGAACACTCAATGTTATGTATTTTGTGCTATTATGGCGAATATAACATTATGGCTTGCAGCAATCTATGTATGAACATGAGCTCTGCTGGTTTATGTAAGTCCACTGTAATTAGCAGTATTTCTCAACACCTGCTTCCTAAAATCCTTAAACTGGAAATGCCAAGGACAATTTGGAACTTGCTGCATACAAACCAGATATTCTACTACTCAACCACACCTCATCTGAATCATGCAGTGTCAAGAAATGTCTTTTGAGGGGTTTTTGTAATGTTTTGTATGCAGAAATTGGAGAAAACATTCCCCTTACACCTGAGTCCCAGAGGGCTTATATCGTTTTCTATATAACACACAAGTTTAGTTAAGAAATTATTTGTTTAGCTCAAAGAAAAGAACAACTGCATACATACACTAAAACATTGACTTCCTTACTTTGGGAAATGGAGTTAACGCAAAGTTTTTAAGTATATAAGCCAGGATCAAAATGCCCATATAGCTCTCAGTGTCTGCTCTCAATAGGACTTTAGACATCATTTGAACATACCTGGCTTATATACTATGAGTTTCAAAGAAAAGTTAAAAATGTCAGTAACATGCTTATAGTGTGTGATTTGCTCAAATCAAGGTGGAGGAGTTGTTTATTTTGAATGCTACACATTATTTGTGAGTGAGAGGACAGAATGAGACTCTTGGGTTTCACAGAGCAAAATCATATGCAGTTGTGATGGACAGTGCTTTGAAAGTCAAGTTCCAAGCACTGATGTAACACAATACTAGGCAGAGAGAGCTTGAGGGACAGGCAGCTCCAAGCACTGGCTGGCCAGCGACTACTGAGATTCAGCAACATTGATTTCAGAAGGCTTACACCAGCGTAATTTTGCACAGCACAGAGCTATAAATCACTTTAATTATTAACTTAAGCATTTCCTTGAGCAACTGGTGAGAGAAAGCTATAAAGGTGAGAAGAAATTTTAACTGATGATGATGCAAGTTATTACTATTATACTATCAAAAAGTATTTGAGTAAAGCACTCTTAATAGCTCAGCACACTGGTATACTGCTAGCCTTTTGGGCTTCTAATGCCAAAATAGAACACAATGCTTCTAGAAATACTTTTTCTCAATTAAAATAGAATTACCTATCGAGTCTAAATCACCGGTAACACTGGCTTACTTTACAAATGCATTAATGGAAGTGTTCCGTTTAAATGTGTTTCTGTTAGCATAAAACAATACTATAGCATAAAACAAACTATTTCATAGTTCAATTTCTACCCCACCACTCCCACAGTGGCTTGTGGCGGGTAACTATATTCCCTCACAATAAAACCCTATGAAATAATCATAAAAACCCATTAAAATGCACCCAGATGGCAAAAAAACTCCCTCCCTCTAGTATCACTACACATGTCCTCCAGCAACCTACAAAGATATAGCATTATCCTGTTATGGATGTCTATGCTTATGGCAGCAACTGATGAAAAGTGGGGGAACCTTGTGTTGCTCAATACATCTTACATTTAATAGAGGAATTCCTATGTTCCTACTAAGCATGAAGAACAGTGCTTGTCTTCAAAATCTTTAATAGCATCAGACTAGATAATTTCATTGAAACTTCTTCAGCTTTGTAATAATTGCAAGTGATCAAAAAATTCAGAGAGCAAGGTCTCTTGAAACCAGAAGTTTCTGAAGACACAATCTTCTCTTCATGCTTAATGTCTACCTCTAGTAGGAACATAGGAATTCTTCTGTTAACTGTAAGATTTATTGAGCCACATGGTTCCCCCCTTGCAATCATCCTTCCTTGTGTATTTCCAACTTTTTAGATGGATCAGTAACTGATAAAAAGCAAGATTCAAATGAGTAGCCGTGTTGGTCTGAAGTAGCACAATAAAATCAGAGTCCAGTAGCACCTTTAAGACTAAAAAAGATTTATTCAAGGTGTGAGCTTTTGAGTGCAAGCACCCTTCGTCAGACTATGATAAAAAGCAAGTTCACAACATAAGTACTCCTATTGTTGTTGTTAGGTGCGAAGTCGTGTCCGACCCATCGCGACCCCATGGACAATGATCCTCCAGGCCTTCCTGTCCTCTACCATTCCCCAGAGTCCATTTAAATTTGCACCTACTGCTTCAGTGACTCCATCCAGCCACCTCATTCTCTGTCGTCCCCTTCTTCTTTTGCCCTCGATCGCTCCCAGCATTAGGCTCTTCTCCAGGGAGTCTTTCCTTCTCATGAGGTGGCCAAAGTATTTGAGTTTCATCTTCAGGAAAGCACTCTTATGGAGAAATCCTAATGCTTTCCATAGGTTTAGAATGGAAACTCTGCATAGGATTATACTGTTAAAGAGTTGTTACAAGATAAGGATTTATGATGTGAATGCTGTGTTCAGCAGCTTTACACCTTCTACATGCAACTCTGTGCAGCTAAGACAGATAACAGGCTAGATATTCTTAGAATAAAAATGTACTCCAGCATGGCAGTTATTTTCTTGCATCATCTTATGATGCATTCTTTCAAATAGTTGACTACTCCTGCAGCAACAATACAATAATTTGTTTATATACTACCACAGCGCCAGTTCAGTGTATTCCCTGCTGAACTGACTTTGTAGATGGTACTGCCAAAGTAATTGCCAGAGTAAACTTCTGAGAATATAAATGGAAATGCATTCCTAGCAACTTCCTTTTCTCTTTTTACAATGTGCTTTCACTATGTTCTATGTCGGGGTAGTCAAACTGTGGCCCTCCAGATGTCCATGGACTGCAATTCCCATGAGCCCCTGCCAGTCTGTCTTTAAAGTGAAGGTCTGTGGAAGTAGTCAGTTTTAAAATTCTACCCCCAAAGAAACCAAAGGCAATGCATTAGAATGGATGTATAGCCCAATCACCTAATAAGTGCAATCTCAGTATGAAACCCCCTGTGCCATATACCGTATTTGCCGGCGTATAAGACGACCCCCCAACATTTCCACTCAAAATACAGTACTATGGGCCACTATGGGCAACTATGTCTATCCCAACTGAAGTGCACCCGGCGTATAGGATGACCCCCCCACTTGGAGTCATGTTTTTCCGGGGGGGGGGGGGAAAGTAGTCTTATACACCAGCAAATACTGTATGTTAGCATGTTACATTCTTGCATCTTAGTCCTACCCATGTTTATTTAGAAGTCCCACTGATTTACTTAGCTTAATAATGTAAGCGTATGTGAGAGTCCTTAGTACTTGGTAAGGACACAAGGTTTTCACTAAAAAAATATAAGTTTAAGGACCAGTCAAGCTATCTGGAAGCCATTTTGTTCTCATATACTGTGATGAGTTTTTTAAAAAATGTTTAAACCAGCTAACCATAATAGTTCTCACCAGAACATGATTAGTTTGATTACAGTCTTTTTTTCTGCTGTGACAGCTTTGTATCACTCTGCAAATCGATTAATACAGCAGCTGCCCATCCACAGAATATGAAAAATGGAACTGTTTTCAAGGTCATTTATACTAATGGGACATTAGTTGGAGCTTTTAATGTCAAAAGTTTGTAAATGATTTATCCTGTTATACATAGTTGGCTTTTTTGTAATCTACTTTATTTCATGTATACCATGCCTTTCTCCCCAATGGGGATGCAGAACAGCATATATCATTCTCCACTATTTTATCATCACAAGCCAGTGACAAGTGTGACTGGCCCTGTTTCAACCAACAAGCTTATAACAGGCAGACAAGGAATTCAAACCTGAGTGTCTCATATCCTAGAACAAGGATGGCCAAACTGTGGCTCTCCTGATGTCAATGGACTACTCTTACCATGAGCCTAGCAGCATGATGATTGTAGTCTAGACACGTGGAGAGCCACAGTTTGGCAATTTTGTTCTAGACTGACTCTAACCACTGCACCACACTTGCGCACCAAGACTCTTCTATGCGGAAGGTACAGTACAAATGAAGTAAATAAATATACTAGTGCTTACTTAAGTAACTGATATCACAATTTACTTCAAAAGAGTGTATTGTGTATATGTTTTAATTTACAACAACAGTATCGAGCTCCAGATTCTCAGACTGAAAACATGGCAGCTCTTATCCAAAAGAAGAAACCTTTACTGAATGCAGCCATGGAAACAACTGAACAGGTGTTATTTCACTGTTCATTTTATATTTGTTCCCTGTATATTACTCTTAATTTATCTAAGTTTCTAGGCAGATCTGATAAATTATACACGAACATACACTCCTTGCAGATTTGATCATAATCAATGAAATTTAAAAACTTTCAACAGTGTCCAATTACACTGTGCTTCTGGAGGCTACTAGTTCAATAGGCTAATCCTAAATACATCATCTATTCAGATGTAAGTAGCTCTGTTATGAATGGACGTTTGCATTTGTAAAACGTTCATAACCCACTATTTGACTAAATCTTATCCAATGTTTCGGTAAAAAGAGGAGAGAACCATAGAAGACTCTGTTCACTGCAGCAACTGAGGACCATTTAGGCTACCATCCCACTTCTGCAGGTATTCAGGGCCGGGGGAGAGACACTAATCAAAAAGCTTTTGGCTCTTTGTCTGAAACTTTCAGCCTACAACCTGTAAAAAATCTGTTTGCCAGGCCCAGGCTTTGTTTTGGTGGTTGCAATTTGAGACTTTTTTGTTTTGTCTGTAAATTGCTTTAGGTCTTTTTGGTGGGAGAGGGATGAATAGTCTAAAAATATTTGTGTAAATAAAATTTTCCTTGTTTCACAAAAGATGTTCATCTCTATGTAAGCTAAAAGAACAAAACTAAGCAGAGATCAGGACATGTATTAAAGAATCTGCTACGTTTAAGCACAGCACTACTCTTGCCTTACAAGAGATTCTGCATTGTTATTTCTTGAATAACCTTCTAGAGATACAACCAGGAGTACCTTTAAAACTGGTAGTACTTGAATACTACCTGCTTATTTCTCCCAAGAACAGAGCCATATCAGATGCTTATGGTTTCAATTCTGAACTGCAGTGGGTGCCTCCAAGATTATTTTTTAACATATTAAATGTTTAGTAAAAACAAAGCACATCTAGCTGAAAAACTGTTCTCATGCTAATTTAGTTGTACTGAATTTACTTTTGTTAGTGTGTGGAGATATATATATATATCACCTGCCCTGAGGCACCTGCTTAGTCAAGTCTCTCTCTCTCTCTTTATGAGCCTCTTGTGGCGCAGAGTGGTAAGGCATCAGACATGCAGTCTGAAGCTCTGCCCATGAGGCTGGGAGTTCAATCCCAGCAGCCGGCTCAAGGTTGACTCAGCCTTCAATCTTTCCGAGGTTGGTAAAGTGAGTGCCCAGCTTGCTGGGGGGGAAACGGTAATGACTGGGGAAGGCACTGGCAAACCACCCCTGTATATATATATATGGATCAAGCTACACAGAGTCTAGGCATTTTAGCAGCTAAGAATGAAAACTGCAAAATCCTTTGATCAAGTCTTATATCAGCCATGAACACTCTTGGTTCATTTAGGCAAACCAGATTTCCTGCCCACACATCTGCAGTATGGAGATAATAATACCAATCTACCTTATAGAGTTCTTAGAAGGATTTCTGAGATAAGCCACTCAAACGCCAAGTATTTTAAACATTGAAAAAGCCCTAGATAACGTTTTTTAAGTTGAAGGTATAGTGTAACAAAAAATCACATACAAAAAGATATTATAGAAACATACAGCTAATGGACTATTTGACCAACCAAGAATTCCTTATTCCTTTAATAAGCCTTCTGCATTAAATGAATGTTACTTGTCACCGCACATGGGCTACTTAACCTTCCAAAGCTCAACCTTTATATAAGAAAACAGAGAGTGTCAAACCAGGATTCACATACTCAGCCCTCTGACCTAGGAACAAGCAGGTGGATGCATTTGCTGATCAATACCCATTTTCAGGAAACACAAGCATCTGGGCCCCAAAACAAGCCACGCCCACGCACCCCGGGATACTTCCCAAGGAAAGCCATTGACCAAGTTAAGAGTCTAGACTCAGAAACCGGGTAACTTGTTCCGTGGCTTTCCTAGATCACCGTAGCACTGTAGTTTGTTTTCCTCCACACGGGCGGGAGGGGTGCCTGGGGGAAGAGGACGAGTTTTCCCAGGAGAGCGTCACTTCTTCCAGGACACGTCAGTGCCACAAACCAAGGCCGGCTCGTCAGGGCTCATTCCCGACCCTGCAATTCTCCCTCTGCCGGGAGGCTTGGAAGGCGGGCATCCCGCCAGGCGGGGCTCGCCCTCACCTGTGTACCTGCTGGCCCTCGTCCTCAGGGCAGGTGAGGGGGGGGGAGGGCAGCCCCACCGCACCCCCTCCCCTCCCCCTGGGGGGGGCGTTTCCGGGGCAGGCAGCTGGAAGAGAGCCCGGGGCGCAGCAAGTGGCCCTCCTCCCGCCGGGCCCGGCCGGCGCTTCCATTCCCCCGGCAGCAGCAAGCGGGACGGCGGAGGGAGAGGAAGGTGAAGGAGGCGGCGTCTCTCTCTCTCTCGCTCTCCCTCCCGGCAGCGGCCCCCGCCTCTCCCCCCTGCCGCCGCAGCGCCCGTAGCGGTTGGTCTCGCCCGGTCCCTCCCGGTGTCCCTGCGGGCCCGTCCGGGCGACCCCGCGGCCTCGGTTACCTGGTTCCCAGAGACTCTTGGGGGATACCTCCAACATCGGCAAACACTAAAGAGAACTGACCCCGCCGCGCCTCGGCCGCTGCCTCCACCGCCGCCGCCGCCGGCCACAACCAACCACTTCACCACCCCCCGCTGGCCGGCCACGACCGCAGGCCCGAAGTCGCCGCCGGCCGCTGCTCGGGCGCCGCCCCAGTGCTGAAGCCTAGGCCTCCCCGGCCCATCCCGCTACAGGGCCGCCCCGCCAGAGGCCTCCCCGCGCGGCTCGCGCTCCATCACTCCCCCCCTCTTCTGGCAGCACAAATGGCCCCGTCCGCATCCCCTTCCCTTGCGCCTCCCGAGCGACGGAGGATACCCCGCGCCCCCTAGGGGCGGCTCCGCCGTGGCTATTCGCAAAGCCAGAGAGTTGAGGGGGCCGCTCATGCCCGGAATTGGGAGAGCTCCGTCCGGGACGCAGCCAGGTGTGGGGCTGGCCACAAGGACATTAAGTCATGCGGCACAATTGTTGGCTCATCGGGGCAGATACCAGCTTTGTTCTCTACATTGGTCTCGGCTGCTGCATGGCCCCCAAACAGATCCCTATGGTCTGGGGTTAACATATTTTGAAAAGCAAAAAAGAGGACATATTTCCTAACTCTATGCTTCCGACGAGTGATCACGATGACAGATCCCATTTAAAATAGCCCCGCTATTTGAGCTGTGGTAATTGCTACTAACTAGGAATTTTCCTAACCTTCCAATTCAAAAAGTGGCCATTATTCTCAGTTATTTTTTCAAGAGTCCCAAGGAGGATGGACATGACTTCTAGGAAGAGGGCATCGGATAACCCTAGTTTAGTCAGCACTGGTTTTCCTCTCTCTCTCGTTGGAAATTAACCTTTTAAGCAAACTTCTGCGTATTACTTGCCTCCACAGGCAATGCATTTCATCCTAAGGTGTGTATACAGTCTAGTTTTGTTGTTTAACCAAAAACTGAATGATAAAATAATTGCAGACATCATAGCAACTATCAGTATCACCTTCCTGGGAATAAACCACATTAAATAGACCTGAGTAGCATTTGGAGTAGACCTGCTTAGAACTGCACTGCAAAATTAATAAAATAGCTGTTACAACAAACTAAGCAGAACAGAGATAAGATAATATGCTAAGTTTGACCAAGGCACACTGTGCAGCCACACACAGTATTTTAAATGGGATCTGCCAGCAGAAGCTGTATCCTAAATCTGATCTCATTAACATGTCCTATACATGTCCTTTCATCCTACAATAATGGATGGGGGGGATCACTAGGCACCAACTCTGATTTGCAGTACTATACGTGGTGTTCCACTGAACACTGGGAGTTTGCAGTACAGACAAAATAAATGATGTATTTAAAGGCATAAGCCCTAATATTAAAAATATTTTCTTAAAAGTAAATTAAAAAGACATATTAATAAGTCCCCCCATCTCCAAAACTAATTGAGTTATTTCCTTCCTAGAGAAAGAAGGGATAGAAATCAAAGTGCAAACGGACGTTCTTTTCACTGTTACATTCCTCTCATTCTCCAGTTGCCTTCTGAAGCTTTTTCATAACTAGAGGGGGGGGGAGTCACTGGACAGAAGGACTCAAAAGGAATGAATTGTGACTCTCACATTCCCTTCATTTCGATCAAATTTGAGAGCATGATGTAGTTAAATTAAGTTCATTAATCAAGATTTCTGTGGTGTGATCCACTGCAACATGGTAGAGGGCCTGTTCAGATTAAGGCAGTTCAATGTCATCTTAAATAGTCACATTAGATATCTTTTCAAAGCTTTCTCTCATGCTCACAATGGTAAGGTAAAGGTATCCCCTGTGCAAGCATCAGGTCATGTCTGACCCTTGGGATAACTCCCTCTAGCGTTTTCATGGCAGACTCAATACGGGGTGGTTTGCCAGTGCCTTCCCCAGTCATTACCATTTACCCCCCAGCAAGCTGGGTACTCATTTTACCAACCTCAGAAGGATGGAAGGCTGACCTTGAGCCGGCTGCTGGTATTGAACTCCCAGCCCCATGGGCAGAGCTTTCAGACAGCACGTCTGCTGCCTTACCACTCTGCACCACAAGAGGCTCGCTCACAATGGTACCAAATATGTAAAAGCTAGTTATATTAGGTAGATGTATGACAAGCAACATTTACAAATGTGTGTTCTAATAAATTGATGCAGAACCTGTGGATCTCAGAACTTTTTTCAAATGTAGAATCATGGACCAGGGGAGGAAAGTATACTTTTATTTCGTAGTCCAATGACTAGCAAAAAAGATACTGGTATGGTACATAAATAGATTCCCGTTTTCCTGATCTCCCCCCCCCCAGCACTTCCCATATACAAACATGATCTGATTTGTCTAGTTGTATTTAGCAAACCTTGATTGCTATTAGTACCCCCACTCCTTGTCTTAGGCTGTCAGTTTACCTTATCTGATCACATCAAAGGTTACAACCTTGAGGGCTATGATGGGACATTCAGCTGTCTATCCCATACATGAAGTTATCACAATCAGATCAAAGAATCCAGAGATGCATAACAGATAACAAAGCAGTACTTTTTCAGTGGAGCAGCAGTACAGGAAAATTCTTGCACCTTGGATTTTAAACTTTAATTTTTATGGGTTAGAATTTGCACCCTGCAGAACATGGGAGTCAGTAGGAAATTATAAAACAATATTTTGGGTTACCAGATTATGAACTGCTTTTTGTACACTGGATTCAGATGATACTGTAGAATATGGGAAGCCAGCATTGGATAGTAATTGACTTAGTTATATACAGATGTCAGCCCAACTGATGCAAGAAAGGATCCATTTTCTATGGACCAATGATAATAAAATATGATGGAACAATAAATTGTTACCAGACGAATGCATAACTTTTGCTGCCTTTGGAGGCAGGTATTCATTAATAATGTGGCTGATGATTTGGAGAGATGACTGAAATTATTCTGCTTAACTATAGATATGGGTGCTGGGATACAACCCAGAAACAAGATCTCAGCCAATGTTTAATTTCAAAGCTAGAGTTGATACTGTTCCTATAACGAAATCTACCTTCTGTTGTAGGCACAGGAATGTTAGATACAAGAGATGCCGTATTGCACGGCACAATGACACTACTGTCTCGTGGTTATGAATGACTAGGTTAACACCCAACCTTCTATAAGTAGAAGAGTGTTTCAGAAAATTTGTTCACTGCATGGTGTAATGATGCAGCTGTCTTACCACATTTTTTTTTGTTGCTGTTCTAAGATACTAAATTTATCTTTCATGTTATAAGCGTTACAAAGGGAGGCACTATTAAACTTCAGGGCTTCCCAACCCCCACATTATTTGAGGAGCACATTATTTGAGGAGTCGACTGCAAGATTGGCTTCGGTTACAGATTATAAATGTGAGGCTCAATGGGAAGACTTATCTTACTGAATTTTATTCTGATTCTGAGGATACTGGACCCAATGGCATACATAGGTGGCCACTAGAAAACACCTCCATATTCTTAGTCCTATACTTTGCATTTGTGATTACCTATGGCTGGAAACAAACTGAACTGAACCAAATCAACAATACTGTCATTCCCCATCTCTGTTCCATATACTTAGCTGATGATGGGAAGGAAATGTGCGTGCCATCACAGGTACGTGACACAACCTATTACGGGAAATAAAGCAATACAGTAAAAACCTGGAGACCCCCATAAGATGAAGTCTGAGGCCACAAATGGAGAAAAGGCTGCAAAGGAATAAATTTGAGTAATCTGTTTTGCAAATTATAAAGCAATGGGATGGTTCCAAGTTCACAAAGCCCAACACAGTCTTTCCCCCTCTAATCATGGACGGTTTTTGAAAACAGTAAGGCTTGATTAGATCAAGCATACCAGTGCTCTACAGCTAATTCTTATTTCTGGCAGATACCAGATACTACTGTGTCCAGCTATTTGCCCTGGAAAGAGATTTGTGCATGCATAAAAAGATCAAACATGCTCAGAGATGGACTTCAAATTACTCCTATGATGACTCAGTTCCAGTGATAATGGAAGTAATAGGAATCTGTCCAACTATACCACAGACAACACACTGATTGTGTACTTTTCTAGGTCAGATGATACCTTTCGTCTTTCTAACAATACTTGAACAATGCACCAGAGCAGCATAGATGGAAAAGGTAGACACTGTAATACTTGTGAATGCCATTTCATGTCAGACAACATGAAATGTATTTTTCAGATTTACAGCCCACATATGATGGTCAAAGCCCTCAATGCATTATAGGACCAAAAGATGCAAAGACTTAGAAGTAAATACACTGCAAACAGATTTCTTGAAACTTTGGTAGGAAAGCTTTATTGCTTAATGCAGACTTTCAACCATTCAGAAAATGCATTCCTCAACTTTGCTGAGTTTGCAGGTACTCTCAAATTTAGAGAACACTGAGTGGTATTGAGATTGCTACCAGCTGGGGCAGGACCTGTAACTTAAGAATTGGAAAGTTCAAAGCCAAGCTTCTTCCTACAATAAAGGTTATGTTTCCGAGCAGGCAGCTCCCTGTTGACAAGGTGAGCCTTCTCAGCTCTTCTGAAACCCTGTACTAATGAGGTGGAATAAAGCAATAATATTTCTTAGTTTTAGGGAAGAAAATAGTAGGGTCAGAAAACACATTGGAGGGCAGTACTTTGGGGATCACTACTTCAAAGCAGTCCATTTTCATATTTCTGGTTCTCTGAACTCATGCAAGTCAAGCAACTGGATCATACATAGGCTTCTGTTGTCTTGATAACATCTTAACAAGACTCAAGTAATAAATACTGAAATAGGATTCAGGTAATTTGCACCAAGCAAAAGAGGTGCTGTTGGGAAAAAATGCTTTATTGAGGAATATGAATATCTCCCCAGAAGAGACATACATAAAAAAAATTCATCTTGGTATACTAGTTCTAAACGTTTTTGCTTGCAAGAAGTATAATGTATATTTCTAAGAGAGAAGAGACATATACTGAAGTTTGATGACATTATCACAGATAGCCAAATGTTTTTCTTCTTTCTTCAGTATTTGTAGTTAAAAAAAGTTCCAACAAAATAGTTTATAGGAAGTTTCCAAATTAACAGAACAAAAAAACAAAATTGATTTTGGAACAAAAATTTGTCGCTTCTTCATAAGTGTTCCCCTGCTAACTGATGCTTACAATAATCCTCATACAGTACAATGCATAAGCCAATACAAGATAAATTAAATTGGATTCGTACATTTTGTGTGTTCAGCAGCAGTTTGCTGCATGAGGTCACCTCACACAGGTATTATTGTGGTAACTCACACATATTGCAAGTGTGTGGCTAATGATGTAGTATAACATGTGTCTGTAACTTACTGGGACCTCACATGCAATTCTATTAAAGATTGTATATTCTAAAAAAATAATTTTCTTTTCAAGAAGATGCATCTACCAAGAAGCAAAAAGTTAATATGCAGTATGAACACCACAGTATTCTATTTAAGGCGCATTCTTGCCTATATTCCTGCTTTGCTGCAAGAGATGCGGTATTTTTAGGTAACATACAACATATTTCAAAACAAAACAGTAGTAGCATAAAGAAACCCAGATACTTCGCTTGCTTAGTAATTTCTATTTAATCCATACTGTGGTATTTATATAAGTGAATCAAAATAGGTGCAACAATAACGCATGGATTTTGAGAATGTACATAAAGAATCTTTTAAAAACATTATAAGCCACAGTATGGAATAATTACATAAACCTTTTAAATGCACAGATGAATCCATTATTTCAGGCGCATTAAGGTGTTCCAACACTGGACAAGAGAACAAGTTGACATGATTATGCAATTCTGCAGTCCAAACAATATACATAGCTTTCCAACACATACATCAAGTGAAAAGTTTTGCAGATATGAAGGTAGGGATGAAGTATTCAGTAGTAACTGTTCATGCATACTATTAATTTGAAAAAGTCTTTTAGTTGATTGCTGTAGTTTAGTTTACAAATGAAAATATTATAAAAGAAACTATAACAAGGAGTCTATGTCCTAATTCCTCAATAATATTTTTGGCTTAACAGAAATCCAAAAGTAATATTTTTCATTTTGTAAAGGAAGATTGCAAACATCTGTACATAAGTTTATATCCACGGCTCCTGTCAAACTTAAGTGGTCAATAAAGATTTCCTCAAAATAGAAAAAGTAAGTTTCTTGTTTAAAACACCACATAACACATCGATAGCTTGTGCCACCAATGAACACCAATGAAAATGATTCCCATTTGATTTCTACCCACCCCTGAGTTTATCAATTGTATGTTTTAGATATTTGCAAAGTATAGTAGTATGTACATATCTATAAAATTTGCTAAATACTATACAGCAGTTTAAAAAAAACACTAGAATTATCTTCAGCCAATTCTGGTAGGCTTTTTTAAAACTTTGCTGATCTAGTTCTTACTTTAAAAATCAAGTAAGTTTTATTTAATTCAAACATTCATTTATTAACTACTAAGTTTGATTTTTTTTTGTTTAGTGCAACAGTAAGGCAACATTAAAAAGAGAATTGAAATAGAAAGTTTGCATATGTGTAAAGGTAGTAAGTTTATAAAAGACATCAGTGCTTCCTAAAAAGACAGCTTAGATGTAGTATCATAAAATTACAGAGGTGAAGAGCAATTCATTATTATTTAACAATTGTTTTTCTATATATAAAAGGTAAATCTAGTTGTAGTCAGATCTTTAAAGAAAAAAACCCTGGAAAACTGCTATGGCTGTATGGGACAAGCAAGGTAAGAAAAATATACTTTTGTCTAAACTTAAATAAAAAGATCCACACCTTTTTGTCAAAACAGTTCGTCTCTGTCCAAAATGTATTTTTTTCCTTTATAATACAGGATTAAAAGACAAGATAACATTTACAAGGTAAAGAAATAGTTTACAAGAAAATATCTTCTGACAATTTTTCAGTGAAAATATTGTTTTGTAACATTCAAACATGACATACAACACAAAAATAACCATGAACTCAAAACAAAAAAATTCCAAACATATAAATAAATGAAATATTGTGTAGGCAATAGGGCTCATGCTGAAGGCTACTGGGAAGTAACAGTGTGCAATCTACTTGGAAAACAGCTCTAGTGTACATATTAACAAGCCCATTCAAGGACTGCAGCAAATTCAGTTCTATCACTACCATCTGTTCCCATTTCCAGAACAAAGTTTGCCTTGATTAAATTGTTCCTACTTTATTTTACTCATACCTTTGCTTCAGAAATAAGAGTATACAAACAAAAGGTATCTATTTCACCACAGGGATATCATAGTACGTACCTCTCTGCTGATATAACGTGAAAGTCTTCCATGTCAAAATATTGACAGTTCAATAAATATGCAATGATCTTATTAGTCCTTCAGCTAAGCATGTTTTAATTCACGCTGCTAGTCTTATGATCACAGTGCATAGAATCCAAATCTAAACAGTTAGGTTACTTTTAATCCCAATATACTTAAATCTTTTCACAGGCCCTATCATGCATCTACCTTTTCTTGTGGCAGGGGGTATAAGTTTCCTGATACAATCTTTTGCCGGCAATGGATATACCAACACCGTCAAGAATCATATTATTGCACAATACATGAAGACCTAAAATTCTTCCAAAAGTTTATTTTAAAAAATGGAATTCTTGTATTTCCCAACACCTGCATTAATACTGTACGACTAAGAAAAGCATGTCAGTAGCATGGACTGAACCAGCGATCAACATGCGCCCAGAATGCACACCAGTAAAAATGCAGTCAGAGGAAGTAGTCTTCATTGCCTAATGTCACTTCCAGTCAGAGGTTAAAGTTCAAAGACTGAATTATCAAAGTGCTCGTTTTCTCAGTAGGACTATCTTCTGTTAGGCGAATCTCAAAATGGTGGCATCAACAAGTGTCATCTTTAAAAGAACATAAAGTAGCATATATGAATACATATCCAACATCTAAATCTTTAATTAAAGAAATACATTTTAACGACACGCAATAAGAAATAAATGGGACATTTCTTCAATAAGCATTAAAAAAGGACATTATAACAAAGACTCATCCCGTTTTGCTCAAAGGAACTGAAATCAAGAAGCTATAATTTATTTATTTATTTATTTAGATTTATATACTGCCCTCCCCGAAGGCTCAGGGCTCAGATTACATTAATCATGTAATCTGCTGCTCTAAAATTATATTTACAGGTGGGTTAAGTCACAACTCCTTGGACCCAAAAACATATGAATCCCAGAAAAACTGACACTTGTTTTAACTCAAGCAGCAGGATTCCCACTATGCTAAGTGTCATGGGCGACAACTGCTTAAAGAGAACAAGCATTCAATTTTTAATGGAATAAAAGCCAGAAAAAACCCAGCTTGAGTTTTAGAAATCCACCACTTTTCAAAGTTTCATTGCTCTGCACACATTTGCATCTATTCGAACATATGCTACCCATGTTTATAAATATAGAATTTCCTTTTGTATTCATGTATATGTTAAACATTTGCAGTGAGACATAATTTTCCTCTAATAGTATGAATTTCCAGTTAATATGACAGTAGTCACCCACCACATTTTTCATTAACTGTCTTTTTGATTTCTCTCTGTATCCAGGAGCGGTCTTACCTATAGGCTAAGTGTTCGAGGTTCCCAAGCTGAGGAAGGTGCCCTGTTGCTAGCTGCATCAGACCTGCCTGCCACAACAATGCTGTTCTAACTGCTGTTAACTGCCAGGGTGCCTATGCAGGCAGCAGCTGGTGAACCCAGACCCAGGGAACAGAGATGGTGTATGCATGCCTGGTGCACTGTACAGCCAAGGAATGGTAGCTGGGATGCCTGTGCTTCCAACCACCTTTTTGTGAACCAGGCTGAAGCAGTGTGGTTGTGCACATACTTCTCCATGGCGTCACATGTGGTATGTACTTGGACTTGGCACTCCACCTTCTCACTCCTCACAGCAGTAGCTAAAGTCGTTGTCTTGTTCCGTTTGCCGGGCACACAGCTTAAGTCTCCTGGCACCTGCTTCAAATTTTTCTTTCCTTCACCAGCCATACTCCTTGTGGCATCTAAAGTGCTCCCCACTGTTTCTCATTAGCACTATTTTTAAAATTGTTGTTCATGCTTACAGAATCTTAGAAATAATTTTTTTTTGGGGGGGGGGATTATCCAACCCTTAACTTGCTTAAGGCTCCACTATCCCTAGCCATTAATTTTCCCTTCCCATCTGCACATTCTCAGAAGGCAAGATGAGAAGAGTACTGTTTCTCTACACAGCAGTGCTACAGGAGTCTCCTTTTTGCTAGTCCCATAGGAAAGAAAGCTGTGTGCCCCCAGAACCATGTAAAGAACTAGCCTTTCTGCTAAAGGAAGAGTTTTGGCTACAGAAGCCGAAACAAGCAATCTACTAACCGACCTCTGCAGATAAACTAAATATGATCATAGAAATACTTGTTTTCTTCCTAAAACTCTTATCAAAATGCATGCTGGAAATAATAAAAGTCCTGAAGGGGCCTTTCAACCCATGTGTAATGGTTTGTGTTAGACTAGAATCTAAAAGATCCCAGTTTGAATCCAATTCTGCTATGGAATCTTATGGGGGAAAATTGAACCAGTTCACATACTTTCAACCTAAGGAAGTTGTGAGGATAAAACAGAGAAGCAAAGAATGAGATGCACCACTTTGGGCCCCTACTATGAAAAAGGTATGAAGTGAATATTTGTTTCATTACAAATATTGCTTTAGGGTCAGAATCCCCCATGCCACTCCATTTCCCCAATAAGCAGACAAACTGTATGCTGGTTATCTGCTTAGAGGGGAAAAATGGGGTCAGGAGGTATATGGAGATGCATCATTTTCAGGATGGGGAGGGACGCAGGGACTAGGTAAACATTAGATCTAGATTATTTTAAATGAATCCCAATGACTGTTACGATTGAACAGAAATGAAATACCTGCCATAGCAGTACTATGGAATATTGGATCTGTGATACTAAGTATGTAGTTCTTTGACATAGAGTTTAGCTATACTTTCATGGTGAATTTGTGATACTAGGAACGCCAGCCTCCAGACAGGATCAGTAGATCCCCCAGAATTACAGCTTCTCTCCAGCCTTCAGAGATCAGTTTCCCTGGAGAAAGTGAAGTGCTTAACTATGCTACACTTCATCATGATGGGACTGCAACACATAGAACACTTTATGCTGCAAAAGAGTAGCCAATACTAAGGAATTCAGTGTATTAGATCAGCCTTTTAAAACATTTTGACCACAGCGAAGCCCGTGAAATAATTTTTCAAGTCCTCAAAGAGCCCCAGAAGTCATGCCAGCTGGCCATGTCTCCTGGCTATGCCCCCAGAAATGACATGTCACTGAAAGTGATAACACCACCACATTAACAGGCAGGCTCAAGGAAGACTGAGGGGGTGGGGAGACTGGAGGCAGTTCAAGGTGGGAGTAGACATGCAGGCTCCACTCTCTCTGTTATAGAATCCACAAGGGAACTCACTCATGCTCAGTAGAGGAAAGGGGGAGCAATGGAAGCAGCTGGTTCCCTAGCTTTGACAGGAGGAGAAAGGCTGTGGACCCCCTCCAGAACTCCCCAGGAGTCTGTGGACCCCTTGTTGGGAATTCCTGCATTAGATAGAAAAGTTAGCTTCCTTGTTTTCTTGTTGTTGAGCTAAGGAGACTGTACTGCATATTCAATTATTTTAATAATAAACATTTATACATTTTTATGAGGTTAGATTTTCTTGTGTACACCCAGCCTCAAAGATTCACAGGCCTGTGAAGTTGTTCAGGGGTTCCAAAGCAGGGAACCAGGTGGAATAACCCCAGGAGGACCCAGCCAGCATCTCTGACTATTTTCTGCAGATATGGACTACCAGCATTGTAGTGCGGTAAGTGAATCACTGAATAATTAACTGTTAAAATGAGAGGCATCTGCCTTGCAGTCAGACAATCTGTCCTGGAAAACCTCATTTGTAGCCTGAAATTATTGTGTCTGGATTCAGGTTACTCATGATGAAAAGGCACTTTGCAATGCACATCTTCAATGCTATGCTTTATTATGAAGTTTCCTTATACTCGATCAGACCATGTTTCTGATTAGCAAAGTTTTCCCTCCAGTCCTGCTACCTGAGGACTTTTCAAGATGCTATGGATTTATTTACTTACTTCATTTATACCCCATCTTGTTCCCCTGAAGGGATGCAAAGTAACTCCTATTCTTCTCTTCCACATCCTCACAACAAACTTTTGGGGCTCAGGCAGCTGGCTTCCAGCAACAGCTCACGCCCATATTGCAAAGGGCAAATGCTGCCCCTTTGCTTGTGAACAGGCTCAGCAGAGGATTGTCTGTGATCTGAGGACTTTTGCCCATCACTAGGACTACCTATCTGTATCATCAGAGGATTTGGGGGGGGGGGGGGGATGACAGTGGCTCAATTTGGACATGCTTTTGAAGTTTAGTTATGATTTTGCATAGAATCCAAATTGAATATCCAAAATTACAGTCATCACTTCAGATTCAAGGACTCTGGAAAACAGAAAAGAATTTATGAATGTGAAAACTGAGAAGGTGGGAGAACCAAATGAGCAGTTCTGAAATATGTTTGCATATTGAATGTTTGGAAATGAATCACTCTAGGTTCTAAACTACCGTTATTTTATTTCTATTTAAATCCTAACAATTTAGTTCCAGTGATGCTGAAGTATACTCTTTGTCCTGTTAAGGTTGCTCTTGATCCCAACATTTTTTCATTCCCAAGAAATCTATATACTCTTCCTATTTTATTTATTTATCCATACATGGAAACTTTGAAGTTCTGCTTTTCAACACAGTTCCTTTGCACAAAATTATTCCAGCAATGCTATTTTGACCTTTTTTCTAACCACCTAAATTGGGGGTTTCAAAACAGGAAACAGTACTTATTCCAAGTGATATATTCCTTACATATCACTGATTCCTGCAATATGTCAGATTACCTTTCTCCATTGTAGTAGATGGAAATAATACTATATATTTTTTGAAACTTGAGTTGAGAGCCATGGAATTAATCGGAATTTCTCTACTACTCCGTTCTAAGCCTTCCACTGACAGGAGAGACTTTTTTTTTTGTACTGGAGGGATGCTATAAGCTTAGGTAAGCATAGTGAATATATAGGAGACTTATTTCTATACATGATAAATCGCATATGTTAAGGTAAATACTAACCATGATACCACCATTTAGTTTTCTTTGGATTCTTGTTACATGTTCTTACATAAAATGAATTATCTGGTGGTCGTCTCTGAAATAAAAAGGTCAAACTAATCAAACAACTAGGCAATTACATTATGGTTTATACTGTTTGCATGTATTCAAGGAAACAATTGTGCAGTCAGGGAGGCTCATTAGACCAACTTTGCAAAAGAACACTCAAAGTACATCTACAAAAGCTATATGAAATCTGGATAGGAAAGTTGAGCCATTAACTAGGGTTTGGTGCTTTGGCGTCCGACGCGGCCGGTCGCTCCCGATGCAGCCAGCGCCATGGGGGGGAGGGGAGGCACGGGTATCGGAGCACCGGCGGGCGCACATGTGCTGTTGCCTGCGCCTCCCCTCCCCCCTGCAGCGCAGGCTGAATAGGGAGCGACTGGCCGCTTCAGGCGCCGAAGCACCCAACCCTACCATTAACCGTTCTTTGAAAGTTATTTTGATTTAACTTTTAAAAAGTACTAGTTTGTTAATTAACTTTTTAAAATAAATAGAACACCAACAGGTCACCTGTACGAATAGCTACATAACATCAGCATTAAAAATTAATAATCCTATTCTTTAAGAGGCCCCATGCAGTGACAACAAAAGGTGAAATATAAAGAATCTGAATACAACACAGAATTTTATTTTTACCTTTACAATAAGCAAAGGACATTAGGATTCAGTATGATGTCTGAACTTGAAAAGCACAGGTCTGCCATAAAAATATTATTCTTTAGAAATGCTGCAATACTTACTTTGCTACAAGACATAAACATGGCTGTTCATCTAAAATTTGTCTGATTAATGTTGTTTTTAAGAAAAGGTGATTCAAGAAAATATGTTCATATATCTAATGTGGATTCTATTTCATTTTAAAGTTTCATTTTACACTAATTCACCAATTGAAGTTCACATGCCCTCTTAAATTCCAGTTACTATTTACTCCATAAACACAAGAATGCATTTTGTTCTTTCAGAATCTCTAGCCTTGCAATATGTGAGATTACAGAACACATTTGATTCCAACACAACGCTTACCTTTAAACTACCAGGTTATTTTGAAACATCTAAAAATGGTTTATATAAGTACCAGCAAAATCTCACCTAAGATTTAAGATCTTATTACTCTCACTTACTTTATGTCAAGGTTATATCTGAAGTCATACCTTTTCTTTGCAGCTGGAAAGCATACTAATAATGCTAAGACAAACTGATTGCACTGAAAGAGCTGGAGACCAGTCTTCTGTTAGAATAGATAGACAGATATGACCATTGCTATAAACATGAGGATGAACGGGAATATTTTCACCAGTAAACATGACCTTTAAAAAGACAGAAAGAAAAAGTAATCAGTATTTGAATTTTAAAAATATTAGATAAATGCCTCCTTG
Organism: Paroedura picta; assembly: GCF_049243985.1. Taxonomy (NCBI): domain Eukaryota; kingdom Metazoa; phylum Chordata; class Lepidosauria; order Squamata; family Gekkonidae; genus Paroedura; species Paroedura picta. The sequence continues at coordinate 30,357,518 of NC_135377.1, read as the reverse complement.
AGCACTGTAATTTGCCCTTGAGCTATTATATAAAATTTCACATTTGTTAGGTTCATTTACCTCTGTAGGATTTAGGAGATTTTTATCTTCAACATAAAAAACCTCTCCTGAAAAATGGCTAGTGAACCACAAAACATAACAGAGAACTTTAAAAAAATAGCAGAAGAATGTAACTTTGCTACATTTCAGTATATTACATGTAGATACATCAATCTTCTGGAAGTCTATTATTAGAATCATAGAATCATAGAGTTGGAAGGGGCCATACAGGCCATCTAGTCCAACCCCCTGCTCAACGCAGGATTAGCCCTAAGCATCCTAAAGCATCCAAGAAAAGTGTGTATCCAACCTTTGCTTGAAGACTTCCAGTGAGGGGGCGCTCACCACCTCCTTAGGCAGCCTATTCCACTGCTGAACTACTCTGACTGTGAAAAACTTTTTCCTGATATCTAGCCTATATCGTTGTACTTGAAGTTTAAACCCATTACTGCGTGTCCTCTCCTCTGCAGCCAGCAGAAACAGCATCCTGCCCTCCTCCAAGTGACAACCTTTCAAATACTTAAAGAGGGCTATCATGTCCCCTCTCAACCTCCTTTTCTCCAGGCTGAACAGTCCCAAGTCCCTCAACCTATCTTCATAGGGCTTGGTCCCTTGGCCCCAGATCATCTTCGTCGCTCTCCTCTGTACCCTTTCAATTTTATCGATGTCCTTCTTGAAGTGAGGCCTCCAGAACTGCACACAGTACTCCAAGTGTGGTCTGACCAGTGCCGTATACAATGGGACTATGACATCTTGTGATTTTGATGGCATAGTATTCAGTGTATTAATTGTTGTATTTCAAAACAAAGAATTTAAGATCAAGAAAAACAATAATTTTATTGATAAAGTGCTTAGTAAACATAGGGTTTTGTTCTACCCATTTCTCTGCATGCCCCTTCTCTAACTAATCCAATTTTTTACCCTAAATAAGTTGATGCTGAAAGTCAAAGGGCCTGCATAGACAAAAGGCCAGTATGAAAAGAAGGAAGGATTCAGTAAACAGGGAAATTGGATGGGGAAAAACTTATTTCCCCTTCTGCTAGAAGACCCTTAGAAATATGTGAACAGGGGAAAGTGATGATTTCATTTACTCTCATACCCATATGACTTTTTGTCCATGTCCATTTGGGTCCTGCTACTGCCAGCATCATTTTTTAAGGGTCAGAAGATGTTACTGGGATAAGAGGAACATAGGGAACACATTTGTCTGCAAGCAAGCTGTGCGGGCAGATGGTAAAATACAATTCATGCTGTCTAATCCTGTACATGCCAACAAATTCTGCTTACTAAATAAGGAAACAAAATGACACATATTTAATTCCTTATTTGATTACTTTTAATTTAAGTTAGGGCCTTGGTCAACACTCTTGGATCTTCAGAAGAAACAGTATCCCACTGGGAATTTTTACAATCTTTAGTAAAGATAATCTGAAGGAGTTCATATCACAACTGCAGTATGTGGAGGCAATCTGCAGAAGCTGAACTAGGGAAGGATATCTCAAAGTACTAACAAACTATTGCTTATTTTATCTCATAATCAGCATGTGTACAAGAATCCGAGCCAAAACGGCAAGGCCATTATTACACTGATGAAATCTAGCACTGATTCTCCCTTGGCCAATTTAGACTATCATTTCATTCACTTTGGAGCAAAGCTCACAGGCTAGATAGATGCAAGACCGAAGGCTGACTGGCCTCAGTTGAAAGCAAAGTGAAACGGTTAACTTCCCCTATTGGCTCATCACCAATTATGAGAATCTCTAGTATCTCAATCTGTAGCCTTGGTTCATTCTGCTTCTCTCACACCTTTAGAATTCTAGGGTCTTTTATGTCTTGAAAGAAAATCATACGTTGCAACCTATGATGCATATAATCTCATAATTACTTGAATTTACTTGAGTTCACTTAAGGTTAGTAGTGATATGGCCTTCCATGCTTGTCATTTTTACCTACTTTTAAGATTTCACAAACTTCCCACAGCACCTGTATTAAAGAACCATGACTCTGCCCACATCTCAAGTACTTTGAAGAATCAGAAAAAAAATCAGAAAGTCACAGTAGCATCCAGTGTTACTGAAAGATCAGTAGTTTTTGATTAATCATGAACTTAACATTTATTGAAGATTTATTAGAATGTCTTTCCATTGCCATTTATACATATGTAACACATAAGAACCATCTTTCACTCAATCTCTGAATTTATTTTGATTCTAACTACATCAGCTCATGGAAAGTATTGATTTTTTGCTGATTCCCATTCCTACTGCAAACCTTTATACATTTTTTGTGGATTATGAATTCTCAAGGCTGAATTTCAGGAGTTAAGGTAGGTTAAAGTGGAAGAGGGCAGACCAAAAAATTTCTGTCCACAAATACTACTGCAGTCATGCAGCATGGATCCAAATATGGTTCAGAACAAGCTGCAATTTGTTGTGATGTTCAAATGGGAAAACAGTGCCAGTTTATTTTTACTGGGTAGCACCCCAGGAGGGAAGCCCTTATAAATGGGCAACAATATTATGGACCTAGTAATTAGATGCCACTAGTTTATGCAAAGTGAAGGGTGAGAATGAAGAATTAATCTGAGAAGCACCTTCTCTCCCTCAATTTACAATCCCAGTTCCTTAGTGTGTTGTCAAGTATCAACTAACAGAGATGTATTTGGGGAAACTTTGCCAGGGTCGGAATAAATCTAACAGAATACTGCATGCATGCATGCATTCATATCTTGCCTGTCCAGGGACCTGCCAATATACAGCAACTGTCTGCAATTAAAAGTGTAATAATTTAAATTTTAAGTAACTTTGTGAACCACTAAAGAAAACCTCAAAAAGCAGTCATTACATATTTACGGCAGGTTTAAAACTTCAGCTATACAAACAACAGTGCAAGTTACCTGAGGAGAGTCAAATGGATATCGACTACTGAATTTAAACAGCAGCTGAAATTTCTCCCCTTCATATAACGTTCCAGGAGCACCTTCCATGTCTACAATCCACCTTTGAAAATAAAATGATTACAAATGTGAAAAAAGCACAAGAACCCCTCTTAAAGTATTATCACAATTCACAGTATGGTCTGATTAATATCACACATCACCTGGAGCTTGACTCCTTGTTTGCAGTTCTTCATGTAGGAAAATATTAACCTTGGATGGATTTTAAAAATAGCAGTTTTTAGTCTTCAATATGGTTGCATATAGGAAAGTCCCTCTCAAGATTTTTGAATTGTGGCTTCAGTTTATCATTTCCCAACAGCTATATTATTAAGATTAATAACGCTTTTAATCTGTGTTTTATGAATGTTATTACCCACCCTGAGCAATTTGGAAGGACAGGCTGAAAAGGAAATATTATTATTCTATTCCTCAAAATCTGAGATCTGCAGTGCAGTCTCAGATACTGCCCATTGTGATTTCAAACTACCAACCAGTATCAGAGGTTCAAAGAAATAAAAAGACTAATTCTAATTCTAGCAAAAACTGACAGAAGAAAAAGTTAATAAACTTCTATTGCTGAATCATTTTGGCGAAAAGCCGTTGACAGATATTATTGTTACCATGCTAGTCAAAAAAGCTGTATAGTCCTACTTTTCAGTTCACATCAGTACGTCTAGAGTGCTTGACAGCTTAAGCTTTTAAAGTTTTTGCTCTATTTCAACCTTTTTAAAATTCTATATATTTTGTTAACTACTACTTTTAAAATTCCACAACACTCCCAAAATCAGGTTAATTTGGCAGGCTTACTGAATCTGTTTGGCAGTTCCAGTCACAACAGTTTTTCATCTCTATACCAACGTCATCCTTAGGCTTTTTCTGCTGCACCCCTGCAGCCAGGACAGCCCCATGTTTCATGTGAGGCTGTAAAACTAAGTTATTTAAGAGGAAAGCTGTTTTATTTGAGATGGCTTTGGTAGGCATTGCTGGATTGAAAATATTTATTTTAGTGTTTTATAATGTATTGTTATTAGGGTGCATGCTTAAAGGAGTACACGGTATAAAGATGAAAGCGAAGAGTCCCAAGTAAGATCAGAATAATTATTTTTTTAATATCCTGGACTCTTGTCTTCTTAATTGTAATAAATGTCAATTTATTGTATTTGGATTTCCAGAATCAATAACCAGTTTCACTATTCGGCTTTGTCAACTGAAAAATAAATCAACAAAGTAACTCTTTTACAACAATATCATAAATATATTTTTCACAAAATTCTTAACAGCAAATAATTTTACTATTTAACATATTTACTATTTAACATAACACTTTTAGTTATATATTTTTATGAACCCTTATCGCGTTAAATAAACATAAGTCTGAAGAATATTTATTATGAAGACCTACAAATTCTATGTGATTCTCATATATCAAAGTGGCTAGTGCCCTCAAGTGTACACAGATTGTTACTACAATCCAGTTTCAGCTACATGATAATCATACCTGTCAGCTCAATCTTATTTACATAAACGCAAGACAAAGGACTTACATGATTAAGACCTTTAGGTGTCATGGTCCCAATCCTGTGGATATATACAGCTTTCCATTGTTTCAAGATTTTAGACATATTCACTTGATTGTTGCCTTTGCTGTTTGATAACCTCTAAAACTGAGCCTCTTGTGATGCAGAGTGGTAAGGCAGCCGTCTGAAAGCTTTGCCCATAAGGCTGGGAGTTGAATCCCAGCAGCCGGCTCAAGGTTGACTCAGCCTTCCATCCTTCCGAGGTCGGTAAAATGAGTACCCAGCTTGCTGGGGGGTAAACGGTCATGACTGGGGAAGGCACTGGCAAACCACCCCGTATTGAGTCTGCCATGAAAACGCTAGAGGGCGTCACCCCAAGGGTCAGACATGACTCGGTGCTTGCACAGGGGATACCTTTACCTTTACCTTAAAACTGAATGACTCTGGGTTATGAAATGTTTTATTAATGGAGTTTGACAATTCTTATTCTTGATAATTTATCTGCGTTCTGTTATTCTAATATACACCTTTTTGCAACTGTATTCTAATAAATATATCAGATTATGACTATTACAGCTGCTGAAATTCCTTATACTTTGGCTGAAACTATAATTATATGTCATGGCTCAGGTGTCAAGAGGCCAGAAAGCTTTTTAAAAAAAATTGGTATACCTAAAACACATGCTATAAATCAGATTTGGGGGGATGCTTGGGAAGGATGGAGCTTGGGGAGGGGACAGAACCCAGCAGGAATGTGATGATATCCTTCAAAGTGGCCATTTTATTCAGACAATTGGATCTCTGACATCTGCAATTCCAGACGACCAGGACTCATCTGTAGGTTGGTAACCAAATCTTTCATATAAAACAATTAGAGCAGAATTCTATTGTACATAATGTTCTTGTGAGCAGAGTGTTACCGGGTCCTAGTGTAAAACTAAAGCTGTTACAAACCAGATACTTTTACTTAGATAACCTAAAGTCTCTTTAACCTCCAGAGATTCCAAAAACAAACATTAAACTTGCAATATGTGAACTAGTAATAAAATAAATGGGATTTCCCCCCTTATCTATTTGAAAGGGAAATGTGGCCTCAGAAACATAAAATATGTTTCTAATTATGTCCTCCGTCTACTACTTAATGACATCCAATTTGTCTCCTACTGTCATTACTGCTTTTTGGGATAACTGGAAAATTAATAAGAAGGCACAAAACACTTTTAGAAGCAAGTAAGAAGCAGAAAACATAAAGTTACTAACTGATTCTTCAAACTTAGAAGAAAAAGCTCATGGGAAGCAAGGCCTATCAGTCATACCCATGACTTGCACGAGTGGGTAGATAATGGAACACAACTGTTCCCATTGTATAAATTAGGAAGAATATCTGCATATTTTACCTTCCATCTCTAAACTTTTTAAAAAGGAAGCTAGGAATCTGGGCCAGGCAATAGGTCACGTGGGTATTGGGCAGCATGTCCAGATTCCAGGTAAAACCCAGACAATTGGTAGATATGGAGACCCTATCTGGTCGACAAACCAGTCGATGAAGACATTCAAGCAGAATTTCCACAATATAGTGCAATTCCTGCATGAGACTTCTCCTCTCTTCAGATTTCTATTATTATTTCATTACCTTGCAGCCAACAGACGAGAAGTAAAACATTTTAAAAATAGCCTGCTCCAATTACAAGTTCGGACTCCACTCAGACCAAACAGCCACAATGCTAAATAAAAAGCATAATATTCTTTTGTAGCCTCCATTCTGCAACCTCCATCTAACAGATATACTATGCTATAATTAGGAGTTTTCTCTAATGCACGAATATGCATCACATACTGCTTTATTTATACACACACACACACGCCACCCTCCCTTGTGGCTCAGGGTGGTTTACACTGAAACTTCCATAATGTACTACAGTATAACACTTTAATTTGAATAATGTTTTGTATATTGATAGGAAGATATCATGGCCATTACCATTTTCACTTGGAACAAAACTTATGAAGATGCAGACACTCACTGTGTAATAGAATTTTGTACACTCTTTTCATTCAAGGTCATTCCCGGAGGTGGGTCATTCTGTAAAGCCAATAGCTCTTTCTGTAGCCTCTTCTAAAAAAAGAAATAATTTTATGAAAGCTAAGACAACGAACAATTTTTCAAAACAAGCTCCCCAAAGTTGAAAAAAGACCTGCTTCCTTTTTAAAAAGGTCAGAATGACAAACTGCATTTTTTCTAAGCCACTGATTTTCAACATTGCATCATATGTGGCATTTTATTTTTTGGAAACAATTCATGGCATATTGAGAGCTTTTGACAATTTTTCTTCTGTTCAATTTACCTTTATTCTCACAATTCTCGACACTGGTGCAATATAAATATTAAATCACAATATTAATACTCAATGTGATCTTTCGCCTCCTCTAAAAAAGATACTAATTAAGGGTAAATAAAATTAAATATCAGTTCAATTAAACTTCAAGACTGTTGTTGCAGTCATTCCACATGGGGAACTGAGATGGCATTTGTTCCAAGACATTATGGTTCTCTTTGATTGCTGGTCAACACATTAGGATATATTCTTCTCTTTGACTTTCAGGCGTCACCTCTCAGGGTTGGGGTAAAGATAGTTGCAAGGGAAAAAATATATCCTTATACTGACATTTTAGTATAACTGAGAGGGAGGAAACAACTTCTCTGATCAATCAAGAGCAGATTTCTACATTGTAATAACTTCTTGATAACAAATTAAACAATTGTCCAAAATATGAATATCTAAGCTACATTCATATGCACGATGGTGGCAGAAAGCGTTGGCGGTGGCAGAAAGCGCTGTCAAGTCACAGCTGACTGACTCTGATCCTCAAGGGTTTTCAAGGCAAGAGGCAAACAAGAGATGGCTTGCCATTGTCTGCTTCTGTGTAACAACCCTGGACATGATTGGTGATCTTACCAAGTACTAACCATGAATGACCCTGCTTAGCCTTCAAGATCCAGCTCATTTGGGTCATTCAGGTCAGGGGTAACAATCTGATGTTGTAGACACCAGCAAATGACTTCCCACATCAATTTCATAAGCCGTTATACAAAAGCACCCTCAGGTGGTGACAACTGGTATTTGTAATGCTCAAGAAAGTACCTGAAGATTGAGCATCTCATACAGTTCAGAATCCCTGTGTGAAGGCTGGGCTTTCTTCCTTGTGGTACACATGAAGGCAGCACAATAGTTGGTTGCAGGTGGTGTATACCCCACTAAAATGTGCCTATGTATTCACCCATATATCGCATGTTCTACCTTAGAACAGCACACGTGTGGATAAATTATGCACAAAATTATACAGAGGATCAGACATAAATGTACAGAGGGAAAGAAGGAATGTATGTTTCAGCTTTATAAAAGATTATTATTCCATTTACTGTTAAACACACATTTGTACTTGTGTTTATATCTTCAGCCCGACACATCCATTCCTCCTTCTTAATAAAAACACAGAATCAGCCCTCCTGGATCAAACCAGTGCCAAATCTAGTAAGAATCTTGTTTCACAGAGCTGCCAAACAGTTTCCCTGGTGAAGCACCAAGGTCAAGGACTTTCCCTAGTGTTACCTCCTGGCACCGATATTCAAGGAGATTACTCCATGAACCTGTCTTATTCCCTTTTAAGACCCTGTTTGCTTGTGTCCATCTCCACCTCCACGGGCCATGAATCCCACCATTTATTACTCAGTTAAGTAGAATTTCCTGTTATCTGTTCTGAAGTCCAGCCCAAATCCACCTCTACTCAGTCTGCATTTTACACAGGATACAAACAAGAGTGCTTAAAATGTCATCATCTGGAAGAAAAAACATTTTAACGCTTTTCTTGTTAATACCTACTCTGATTAAGAGCTCTTAACTACTCAAAACTTGCATACTGTTTTGTATTATTCAGGTGATCTGATTTTTGCTGACGCTATGGATTCTCAGTGATCAGGCCAGATCAGGATGCAAGTCTCAGTTTTCTGACAGAACGATAGTTCTAAGTTCATTTTTGAGATTCAGAAATAGAGTGACAATGAACTTGAGGTGGAAGAAGGAAGTACAAATATTTTTCCTTCTTAAAACAAAAAATAAAGTAAAAGATAGCACCAAATTCCAAATCACACACTGAATATAAGAGAACTAGATGGATATTTATTGAACTATGTAGCTAGATTTTCAGTACTGGATCTTTTCAGTACAGTCCTGAAGCTATGCTCTACAAAAATTTAAACAATTATATTTTGAGGTATATTTCTAGCCCAAGCCAAATGTTCCATGTACCTATGACAAAAACATTTCCATTATATTCTTACAGTACCAAATCACAAAATAGCCTGAAAACACCATTTCATATGGAGTAAATGTTTCTTTTGAATAGACTGCCCTATTTGCATACTGAATAACTCATAACCCACATACACCCAGATAACACAGTTATTGAGCATAACAAACCCAACCAATTACACCATCTCAGGCTCATTCACTGTTTCATTTTCTAACATTGTATATGCCATTAAATGCCAACAATGCCCTTCAGTTCTCTACATAGGGCAAACAGGTCAAACTGTATGCTAATGGACACAAATCTGATGTCAAGAATCACAGAACTGAGAAACCTGTAAGAAAATATTTCAACTTCCCAGGACACCCAGTGGGGGATCTCAAAGTAGCTGCTTTATTGCAAAGGAACTTATTACTACACTCAGGACAAAGGAGCCCCGAGGCCTTAACAGAGATATTGGGTTCTCATCTCACTATACATGTTAAATCACTCAATTCTCACCCAGCATTAAACATCGTTGATTTTAAATGTATCACTGAACTCAGACAATTCTCACATTGTTAACTTTTATTATCTGTATGCAAATTTTCTGCTATTCCCAACCGTGTTAATCCAATCTTAGTTATGCTTATGGCTGAGTCACCTATGCATCTTGATTCTAATTACCAACCACATCTAAATATAATGCCTAAGGAAGTCTATTTTAATTTATCTGAAAAAGTGCACATATACTTTTGCTAAGTCATTCAGTTCTCCCTTATACCCAGAATTATCTGTCTATCTACCTACCTCCCCTTGCAGCTCAAGGTGGATCATAGAGAACATGAAAGTCATAAGATAGATACACTATAGGTTCAATGACTGCATCAATTAATAATAACAGTGATAACAGTAATAACAATAACATTATTAATAACTAATAACTGAACTGTTAACATATCAACTTCAGCCCCACAGATTAGTCAGTGCAAGTTTGCCTCATGGTGTACTTGGTGGGCTTATCTGGCAGGGAAGGAGTTTTTGGGGTCCAGTAGTTGTTGTCAAGTCAATTGGCCTTGACCAAATTCCTGGCAGAAGATATTAAACTTCTTTGGTCTTAATGGTGCTGCTGGACTCAGGACCCCGTCCAAACTCCCACAATTCTGCAGGGCCTGCAAATGAGAGCTTCTCCACCAGGACTTTGCTTGAGGCAAACCAACCCCAAAACATCTGTTGGTGTGCCCCCCCCCCCAGGAACTCCCTCCCATGACCAAACATTTGCCAGTGTTACTGTTCCTGTTAAAATATTGTTCTGGTTAACATGTTATGTTATGATCATTATATTGTTACAATGTTCTATGTAATTACCCTATGGCATTCTATGTAAACCTCCCAGAACCGTATGGAAGAGCGGTATAAAAATCTAAATAAAATAAAATAAATAATTTGTTGCTATTCACAGATCTTACTAACTGCTTTAATCCAATCTTAGCTATATTTATCATTCAGAAAAAAATCTACTGGCTGTCTGACTCTCAGAGTGTACGTGGGACACATAAATGCTCTGGGCTACTTGGTCAGGTCCCCCTTCCTCCTTAGCAAACTCACATATACACATACACAGACAAACAGAGATGCGCTTCCCTCCCTCCCAATTTTCCCCCTTACCTGTTGGTTTCCCAACCCCCTCCTTCGTTCCTCCCTGCTCCCTCGCACACACACATGCAGACATACAGAGACTCCCTTCCCTCCCCCCACTTCCCCCCCTTACCTGTTGGTTTACCAACCTCCTCCTTGGTTCCTCCCCCCCTTCCTCATGCGCAAACACACACACACACACACACACACACGAAACTCCCTCCCCTCACTTGTTTCCACCTTTACCTGTTAGTTTCCCAACCTCTCTCCCTCCCTAGCCAACACACACACAAACACTCCCTTCCCCCTCCTCCTTCCTCTTTCTGCTTATCTTTCCACTGCTGTCTTGGCCCCTGCTGGTTGTGCAGTGGCTGCCGAGCCCCCCCCAGGGGCAGCACAGCTGTTGCCACAGCCTCAGGGGATGGGCAGCCACTGCTAAGATCCCCGCTGGTTGCACAGCGGTTGCTTAGGCCCCCGGGGCCAGCGCAGTCACTGGCTGAGCCCTCTTCATCTTCTGCCACGCTTCATGGGCGGGACTATGAATGTCATGTCCATCTGATGAGGCCCGCCAGAAGATGTGTCCCACATCAAAAAATGTAGAGCCATTTACTTATGCACTCTGGCCCGTCCTCCCAAGAACAACAGGGGCATAAATTCGCGCCAAGCAAGGTTTCTGATAATGCTTCCTTTCCAGCGCCAGAAGTATTGTCTTCCCTTGACCGCCCTTCCATGTTGTGCTATTAGAGGGCCTCTTGCACATTAGCAGAAACGATATGAAGGATCCAATCCTCCACATTTTCTAGGATATTGAGGCAACCCAGTTCATGCCTTCTTTTGCATACTTCATGCATGAGCCTTTATCCATTTTGGTACCTTTTTTTAAAAAAGGCCAGAACTGCTCCTTATCCACATCAATACCTCACACTTCTAAGAACCATTACAAGTGTTACTAATGCCACCTAAAACAAGGTAGGAAGAAACTTTACTTGTACAAATTTGAGTCCTAAAGGGGGAGCAAGAGTTCTGTACTGTTTCTGAACTTCAGCCTTCTCCAAGATACCTGACATAATGGCTGTGATCCAGAAAATCATATAGGAAAACAAATGCTTTCACCCTAATGCCTTTTGAAAACTCACAGTCACAAATCATTTTTGAGCATATCCTTTTAAAAGAATAACTATATAGGACATAGGGTTTCAAAGAGCTCAGTTAGCAATAGTTTCAGTGAACAACTTCAACAAATGTGAAACTAATTTGGTTTCACAAGCCTAAGTAAACATACCAATATTTGCTCAAGAATGGATACAACCTTAATATACGTACAAACCCAAACTGCATCACTGGGAGGGGGGGGGCAGGAAGAAACCCTAAAGTACTTAGCTAGGGAATATCCACTAATGTACTAACTAGCATATCACAGAACATGATACTGGCAAATTTTTCATGCTTATTTTGAGCAGATATACTCGCAATAGAGTATAAGGGCCATGTGTTATAGAACAAATTGTACTTCAAATGCTACTGTGACACACAGCTCAGAGCAAGAGACAAATAGTCAAAGACTTGCCCAAGGCCATCCTGTAAGCTTTATGGCTCACCAATACAGATATCACTGCACCAAACTGGCCTACCTTCTCAAAAATTATATGCCAGTACAGATTAACAGATTATATGAAAGAGAATTGATAGTTTACTTTGAGTATTAGCAATCATTTAATTCACATGATGAAATTCATAGAGGAAATTCATTGTCACTAAATGTCTAATATGGAAAAATAGAAATGGCAGGATTTTTACTGCATTCTCCTCGATAGTTTACGAACTATTCATTGGACAACTAGGAAGATATATCAGTGATTCAATAGTTATAGTACTTCATTCTATTAATTCTTTACTACATAGACTTTGTAATGCTATATAAAAAGATGGACGTAATCAACACTCAACTCATTCCTTAGATTATCTGGTCAAACTGCCTGAGAATATTTACACCAGTAAATTCAGTACATACCGTTGTCATCATAGTCTCAACAATATGAAAACAGCACTATCACTTATGTAGGAATAGGTCAAGAAACTTCAGTAAGTGTAAAACATTATCATAAGTAGAATAGTCTTTCAGTAGTGCTAGTACTTTTTGCGGTCATAGAGCTGAAGTACTTGTTTTATTCTATAATGTGTAAACTAAAGCAAAGTTGTAAGTAATGAGGGGGGGGGGCTAACCCTATGGCGGGGATAAAGCAAAAGGAAAACTTTGACTCAGAAAAGTATACCATCTACTCTACATGCCATCCATGATACACGTCACTTTCCTAGCTTATGAGTTTTAAAAGCAGTATACTCTCTCTACTATTTCAATCCAATTTGCAAGTCAGTTTTAGGAAAGGCAGCATATAAAACAGATTGGATAATCAAACTGGAGATAAACAAGCTCCTTGGACTTCTGTCCGTCAATCTGTTAAGAATTGTTAAATATTATATGTTCTTACAGTGCCATTCTAAACAGAATTGTGCTGTTCTAAACTCATTGGCTCCAACTGACCTCAGAAAGGTGAAATTTTGCAGATGTTTCAGTCACTCCTACTCCCAAAATACTCTTGGAAGCATATTTGGCAAACATTCAGATACTTCACTCTTTAAAAATTTGTCTCCAATAACTATTCTACTTTTTTACACATTTAGCTTATTTAAGTTAACCTTTTACATTAATTCTAAATGCAGGCTGGAATTTATTTATTTATTTATTTGCCATCAAGATGACTTATGGCAACCAAGCTTTTCAAGGCAAGAGATGTACAGAGGTAGCTTGATATTAACTGCCTCCCCATCACAGCTCTGATATTCCTTGGAGGTCCTTACACCCAAATACTAGCTAGGGCCAACCTAACTTCACTTCCAAAATCTGATGAGACTGAGGTACACTGGGCATTCCAAGATAGAACTGACTTGTCTGGATAACACAAAAACATAGAACTGTAATTTTGTCCCCAAGGCAGGGCCCCGCATTACTCTAAAAACTAACCAATGACTTGGGGCACTGAGGTTTAATAGGCAAGATTTTTATTTCATAAAATGAAAGCTTGTTTAAGATGGGCCAGCTTGTGCTGCTAAATATCATAATACATTTCAATAATTAACTGTACAAAAAGCAACCAATATTGTACTATAAATAACAGGTTGAGTTTATCATCCAAAATGCTTCACGTTTATTGCCTCAAAGCAACCTACAACAACCCTGTCAAGTTAGCGGGCAGTGAGGAGGTGCATGCTCACTGAACTCTTGACCAGTGTGAGATACAAGCTGGGAATGCTGCACAGCACACTCGCCATCTGAAGTCAAGGGGAACCACACCACCTCTCCAAATGCAGCAAAAAATTACAGTGACTAATGCCTGGGAAATGGAAAGCAGGCACATCAACGACACACTTCCTGACTTCCGAAGTGACTCTCCTCCTCTTCTCCCCTGCCTTCTTCAGGCCTCCCCCTACCTGGGTTAGGGCTGCCCCTCGCCCCTCTCCGAGAGAAAGCGTTCGTTTAAGCTCCAAAAGCAGCTGCATTCGCATTAAAGGCAGGGAGCCCGGGAGGTGCGAACAGACCTGTCACAGCAAGCAGGCCGTGGAGCGCCACTTCCCACGGCAGCGGCCAACCCGCGCAGGCCAGGCAGCCACAGCCCGAACCCGCGCCTGGGAAGCAGCCAGGGCCGGGCACGGCACCTGTTCTTCCTGGAACCGGCCCTACCTGCCGCGGCCCTTCCCGCCCGCCCACCCGCCCTCGCCGCCCGAGGAGCAAGCCAGGTGGGTGGGCTTCTCCTGCTGGGCTTGGCCCGGCGCCCACCCGCGGATCCCCCACCCGGCGGCGGGAGGGGGTGCAGGAAGAGCTCCTCCCGGGCAGCCGCCGTGTGCCCCACGGGCGCCGCATCCGCAACAGAGACGGGGAGCGAGCCCAGGGGAGACGCCGCTGCTCCAACCGTCACCAACCCCGCCCTCCTCGGACTCCCTCCGCTGCCCACTTCAGCGCCGGGTCCCCCTCAGGGCAAAAAGGGCACGCTCGCCCAGCCCCGCCGCAGGCTGCTCACCTGCATAGACGCCATGATGGATCCGCCCCCCCTCCCGCCTGCCCTCCTCGGGTGTTCTCTGCGCCGCCGGCCGGGACCGGGAGAGACGCAGCGCGGCGGCGCCGGCACCCCTCCCTCCTCTTCTCTCCCCCCCTCCCCTCCCGCCCGCCAGAGCCGCCTCCGCGTCACGTGGGAGTTCCGGCCATCCCGCGGGGCGCGCGCGTGCGCATTACGGCGCTGCCGCGGTAGCTTCCCGGGAGAGGGTCCCGTCTTCTGTCCCGGAGGTTTGTATGCGGAGGAAGGTCTTTTGTTCCGGAGAGGACCGCGGAGGTTGCTCGCTGCTTTAGGGCAGTGTGGTTGGTCCGAATAATTGCATTAATACAAACAAACATATGGAGGCGGGGGGAGGAAGGACCGGCCAGGCGCCACCCCGCCTGAATAGTCCCGGGGACCATTTCGTTAATAAAGGTGGCCGTCCCGTATACTTTGAAGGGCAGGCAGCGGCACTTATTTAATTTATTTATAGCCCGCCTTTCTCTCCAGTGGGGACCCAAAGCGGATTACCTCTTCCTCCTTCACAGGTACCTGTGAGCAAGGTGAGGGAGCGTGACTGGCCCAAGGTCACCCAGCAAGCCTCCATGGCACAAGCAAGGTTTCAAGTCCTAGTCCGACACTCTGAATCGCTACACCATTCTGTCTGTCGCAGTGTGGACATGGGTAGTTACTCAAGAGTTATGGCTTGTACAGTTATTTGTGACTTATTCCCAAATCAACGTGGACAGCGTTGTCACTTAAGAAGGCTGAAAGCACAGTTTAGAGCCCAAATGCAAAGACTAGGGAGTAAGCCCCACTGAAATAATGGAATTTACTTTTGACAAGCTTGTAATTGTTCTGTCTTTAAACTCAGTATGTAAAAATAGATTTACCACAGTCTCAAGACATTTTATTTTATTTCAGAATATACAAAGACCACTGCTGGATAACACAGCTGGTCCATCTAATCCAGCATCCTTCTGGAGAGCCAGCAATGGGATAGAGGCTGAGGTTTTCCTCAATGTTGCATCCTGGCTCTGGGATTCAGAGGTTTAGTGTTTCTGATTGTAGAAGTTCCCTTTAGTCAATGTGGCTAGAAGCCACTGATAAATCTGTTTTCCATGAATCTATCTAATCCCCTTTTAAAACTGTCTATGTCTATATAATGTGGCGCAGAGTGGTAAGGCAGCGACATGCTGTCTGAAGCTCTGCCCGTGAGGCTGGGAGGTTCAATCCCAGCAGCCGGTTCAAGGTTAGTGGAAGTAGTATTCTCAGCCTTCCATCCTTCCGAGGTTGGTAAAATGAGTACCCAGCTTGCTGGGGGGTAAATGGTAATGACTGGGGAAAGCACTGGCAATCCACCCCGTATTGAGTCTGCCATGAAAATGCTAGAGGGCATCAACCCAAGGGTCAGACATGACCTGATGCTTGCACCGGGGATACCTTTACCTTTATGTCTATAGCCTTCACTACACCCTCTGGTAGAGCCTCTTGTGGCGCAGAGTGGTAAGGCAGCAGACATGCTGTCTGAAAGCTCTGCCCATGAGGCTGGGAGTTCAATCCCAGCAGCCGGCTCAAGGTTGACTCAGCCTTCCATCCTTCTGAGGTCGGTAAAATGAGAACCCAGCTTGCTGGGGGGTTAACGGTAATGATTGGGGAAGGCACTGGCAAACCACCTCGTATTGAGTCTGCCATGAAAATGCTAGAGGGCGTCACCCCAAGGGTCAAACATGATCCAGTGCTTGCACAGGGGATACCTTTACCTTTACACCCTCTGGTAGCAAATTTCACATTTGAATCACCCCGTATAAATACTTCTTCTTGTCCATCCTGAATCTACTGCCCATCAGCTTCATTGGATGCCCTTTGGTTTCTAATATTTTGGGAGAGGGAAAAAACAGGGTTAAACTTACATGTAGCTATTGTTCATTGAGTGGTCTTTTGTGCAGGCACACATTGGGGGGTACTTTGTAGGTGCAGGCCAGCCACAGAAAAGATTTTCAAAGCAATGTAGTAGACTAGGAGTGCCCTTCTTCCCTCTGGCGCTTTCCTGCCAAAATGGTCACATGATCAGGAGGGCCACTACTCTCAGTCCTATTTCTGTCAACTCTTTCATATTTGAGCTCCCTAAGAACTCTTGAGTGTATGCCATCAGGACCTGGAAACTAATCAGCTTCCCCAGTAAGTCTAGAACTTCATCTCTTGTCAACTCACTTTGACTCAATTCTTCAGACTCTATTCCTAAAAATAGGGGGTTTAGCATGGATATATGTCCCACAGTGAAAACAAACTAAAAAATCATTGAACTTCTTTGGCATTTTCTCATCTTCCTTTAGCAATCTCTTTTTCCCATGGTCATCCCCAATAACCCAAGTGCTTCTCTGGCTGTTCTGTTCTGGGTATGGTTAAAGAAATGTTGTTATTCATCTTGATGCTTTAACCAACCTGCTCCTCAAATTTTATTTTTGCATGCCTAATTATTGACTTGCATTTCTTTTCTTGCGGTCCCTTCTATTCAGTTCAAGCAGCCTTTCACTTTTTAAAATAGCTTTCTTGACTTGTGTCGTAACAATGCAGGCATTCTTTTAGACATAGCAGTGCCTTTCTAACTGTAGAATGGATTGTAAAGTTTTAAATAGCTCCCAAGTATCCTCTAGATATATGACTCTCTTCTGTTTTCCATCCAGCTTTCTTTTAACCATTTCCTTCATTGGTGTAAAGTTCCTTCTTCTGAAGTCAAATATTAGCTTTAGACTTTAGGGGTAACTTTCCATTGACATGAATGCTGAATTTAATAGCTTTGTGGTCATTGTTCCCAACTGTTGCAGCAACCTCTGCATCTCTCAGCAGGTTTGGAGTCCCACGGAGATCCAAGTCCAAGATCCCTAGCCCTCTGGTTGGCTCTGTGACAAACTGTTCCAGCGCAGTCATTTATGATGTCTTGGAATCACAATTTTACAGCATGGCTTTAGTATGTTTACCCAATTAATATGAAGGTGTTTTAGTCACCTCCCTTATTTCCATCTCAAGATCAGCCTCAAAGGTTTGATCAGGTATTTGTAAAGTAAGACCTGAAGAGGGTCTAGTATTTCCCCCCATGTTGCTTTGCTGTTCTCACACTGTAACAACACTTGCTCTACCAAAATACTACTTCCACTAACAGCAGGGGAAGAGCCAGTTTTCCAATTTCCTCCTTCCAATGCAGATTCCCAACCACCTTTATGTCTAGGAACACAATGAACTGGGAGCTCAAGCCTGCAGCTCATATCAAGGCAGGCAGGAAAGTCCCATTCTATGAACTTTGCTCAGTTCACAGTACTTTGGAACCAAGCCAAGGAAGAAAATTTACCATTTTAAAGACAGTGTAAAAAAATGTTTGATCATGTTAAATCAGAACAATGAACACAGTGGAGGAATATAGTAGCTGCACTGCCCAGAAAGCTGCAGCTTCCATTGTTGTTTTATAGCCCAGCAACCTCTATATTTTGCCACGCTAAGATTACATTTTTGCAGTTGCTTATGCATACATTCATTTTATGTACAGATTTCATCTGTCGTGGACCAGGGAGCTGTTAGTAAGCAGGGATATTGTTTTGGCTTGAATTATGTAAAGGTGAAGGTATCCCCTGTGCAAGCACCGAGTCATGTCTGACCCTTGGGGTGACACCCTCTAGCGTTTTCTTAGCAGACTAAATATGGGGTGGTTTGCCAGTGCCTTCCCCAGTCATTACCATTTGAATTATAAGGGATAAGCAAATGACAATGTTTCTCATATGTTCTTTGAGCAACTGCTAGCTACTGTTGGAATTGACTCCCAGGATATGTAGTTTCTGAAGCTGCCACTGACAGTGAAGGAAGCATGGTCCACCTTCCTTATTTTAAGTACCTCATAGCTAGAATGGAATGAGAAGGGCACAGCTCAGGCCCCCAGGTTTATCTATGCTTGATTCAGATGGCACCAAACAATGTTGCTCCCAAGACTGTCTTTGGTTTCAGTTCAGTGCTACAAAATGGTTCTACAAGACCAGCATTGCAGGCATATATGGCTTCAAGAGGACAATGGGTGGCATGGTGCTCTAGAAGAGCTGGTGCTCTTATTTGTGCTCTCATTTTTGCTATGCAAACCTAGGGAAACGGCAGAATGATACCTTAAATTGCTGGCAAAAGCATGCACATCCATTAAACTATGTACAGCAAGCAAAGATCTTGCTGAAGCAAGGCAAAACATATAGAACTCAGAAATTTTAGATTTGACTGCAAGATTCCTGCATTACACATCTGACATTGCTATAGAAAACTGTTCTTTGCCCAGTGGAGGGGATAAACTACTACACAATTGTAACAATGCCTACTAGTATCATGAATAATCGTGAAAATAAAAGTTTAAATCATAAGACAATGGCAGTTAACAGTGTTTTCCAGCACTTCAATCACAGGAATAAAGTAATCAGCACACAGAGTGATAAATTGTGAAGAACTGTATCACTGCTGAAGGATAAGGCAAAGTCACCCACAAGTTGACATGTTTATTTTTCAGTTGGTGAGAAGACTGTTATTGGTGTAAGCAGCAAAACAACATCCATGCATGCCAAACCACTGCAGGCAATGGCCTCTTGCAGTGACCACTACAGTCCTTAACCAAACATATACAACATGCTATATGAAAAAAGTTACTAACTGAACTACGTGTATTAAATACTGAAAAAAGTTTACATTTTTATTATAATTTATTTTATTTAACAATCTAAGAAGTTTGCGGCCATCAGCAGTTCCAGTGCAATTTCAGGTGCAATTGGAAATTCAGGGATTTCTGTGGAGCTGTTAGTGTAGCGGACCTTGTAAGTAAAATACATGCACACTTTGGATAGGACATGGGAGGGAATCTCTCGGAAATTTACTTCATTTGTTTCATTTTCAGCAAACTGTCCTACAGAAAGAGAGAGAGAGAGAGAAATATTTTATTTGTATATATAAAATGAGATAATGAGAACAAACCTGCAGCAGATAAAATTTAATCAGTAAAGTATCATTGCTGTCTGAATATGGGTATTTTAAGAATGTTGTGCCACTTGATTGTTGTAAGAAATGGAAGCGCTTGAATATCCTGCTATTCAGTTATAATTGTGTCTGTTACTAGATGTGGACTCAACTATTCCTTTTGAGATCACTAGAAGCACTTCCTTGAATCTGGAGAGGTTACTAGCCTTCTACATGTGGGAGAAGCATTCCTATCACAAGTGTTCCTAAACTTAAGGCCCTGGTAATTCAAGGTCATATGGGCTCTGCATACTTGAAGGACCACCACTATGCTTATACTCCCCCCCCCCAAGAGCTCTACGCTCCTCGAATGCCAAAAAACTCATGATCCCTGCCCACAAAGAGGCATGCCTGGATTCAATCAGGGTCGGGTCATTCTCCATCCTGGCCCCCACTTGGTGGAATGAGCTCCCAGAAGATATCAGGGCCCTGCAGGAACTAAAACAGGACGTTTCCAGCCAAGCCTTTGGTTGAGACCAGCGAAGCAACACCAATCAGAAGTTCCCTCCCAACTACGAGTTAAGCCCAACAGAAAGTACATGAGGTGACACCTGACTTGGCCATACATTGAATAAACAATACTTATATCTGAGTAGCCAATAGTTCACACAGCTATTAAAGTGTTATCAAATTCAAAATGCTATAAACAAAAATGTTGACGTATTCTGTAGAGTTATATTCAAAGTGTTATAAATCTAAGCAATTATTATGTTCTATGTACTATGGGCTTTTATTGTAAACCACCTTGAGTCGTAAGGGGGGGGTAATATAGAAATGTAACTAAATAAATACACTTACTGCTTTGCAATAATATTATGGGGAAAGGTAGAAAAGGTAGATTTTTCTGTCTCTAGCATGATGAGTGGATACCAAGAGCTTTTCTCAAGGAACTTAATGTTCTAGGGTAAACTTGTTTGTATGAATAAGCCTCTCCTCCTTGGGTATGTTTTGGAACACAAATTCTGAGTTTTGATTCTGAGCTCCATCTTCAAAAATAATTATACATACTGGTTTTATAACTCATATAGATAGAAGCAGTATGCCAAAACATACAAAACTATATCCTAAAATATTCTTTTAAACGAAGTAGAACTTATTTACAAAAAGAATAGGGAATTGTTCCATAAGTGTTTCCTTTTGAACAACCAGGAGACTGGATCCAAAAGTTTTATTCCACTAACTGTAGAGGCTTATGGTGCCAGGAATCTGTCATCACCACATTGGCCAACAGTTCTTGAGATTTGAATCCAATTACTGCCTAGGTTAATATCAATCACCAATTGGGATAATTTGTATGCATTATTTTTTAATGTGAATCAAGTATTACTGACTAAGCTTATTTAAAACAAAGCCTTGGCAAGGCTTGTTGGGCATATGGAAAGCAAGGTGGTCTCTTATTTGCAAGTACCTGCCATTTTACATGGCTTCTTTTTTCTCTTTGAAATACGAAGAGTGATAACCATCTTGAAGTGAATTTTCACAAATATAATTTATTGAAAATTAGTTTTAAACTTTTTCAAAGTGGAATAAACCCTCCATTGTATTCAGTTTTTCTTTTCTTTTACAAATAATCAATCTAGAGAAATTCATAAGAGCTCACACTTTATATAGCAAAGCACTTTCAAAACTCACTTGAGTTTAAAAAATATTATTGTAATACAATAATTGGGCCAAGACACAGCTATTGTTTGCCAACATAACTCCAACATCCCCTGTGAGTGCCCAGAACTAATTGTGCCGTTATTATAAAGGACACTGACATTTTAGCTCATGTTTATCAGTTCTTCAGGATCTGAAGTAATGTCACTCTGAACTACGCTAACAGTGTTGTACTGAGTCTAAGATGTCATATCATGAGGTTGACTTAGTGGGATAAGCATTCATAAAATAAAGATTCAAAAGAGATTAAAAACTGGAAAAGATGTCTCTTCTAGGTTTTAAAGCATAATGAAACACAGCTGGCTTATAATACCCAGTTTCAACCAGCAATAAACTGTTATTGTAGCACACATACACATATATATACTATACTATTAACATAAAACTGAAAGCCTTCCCACAAGTGCAGACTGACCACAAAACCCAATGAGAAAATCCCTTCTGCTCACCCCAATCCAGCAGACTTCAAGGTTTATAAGATCAAGACATCAAAGCAGTACCATTCCTCTACCTAACTGGTGACTACCAAATTATTTTTCAAATCCCAAGCATGATTAATTATGGAGAAAGGTGTATTTTGAACAGTTACAGAGTATACCATATACTGTTTGATAGCTTTTCCTCTTGAAGGTCATACACTAGAAATCAGGGCTCAATTATAAAGGATTTAATAATCTCAGAAAACATGTATTCAGACATTTGACCATAAGGACTAAGAGCTTGTAAATCAGTTATAAAGCCCCAATTTCTAAAAAGTGTTTAGATTGTTCTCATGCCCATATTACATTGCCTAGGGAACTAAGGAATTTTAAACCTACCATTGGTGGTACCTACCTGGGCCACTCAACATAGCTTTTATTGTTCCTGATGTGAGCGCATGTTCTCGTTTGACAATAAATTCATGGCCATCAGAGGATATCAACTTCACATACATAGCATCAGGGCCTTCACACCCACCATATGTTTTCTCTTCTCCATCTACAAGACATGGTTATTTTAACTATGTTTCAGGAACCCAAATTTCTTAAATTCATAGCACAACAGTGAAATAAAGAACAAAAGAACTGTACTTTTAATAATAAAATTTTCATTTTGAATGGATGCTGTTCATTAATTTGAATACAACAGCAAGCCATAATTTACCACTGCACATACAAACCTGTGGACTACACAGGCTGACACACTCCTTCCTCTCAAGCATGCAGTAAGCTAATAAATAGTTCTGCTCTCAAAATAAGTATAGTGTTACAACCAAACTAGCAAACTACAGTTCATACTTTCCAGTTTGGAATCCTGGTTAAATGGGGAAAAAATCCATACATTGCCAATTTGAACATAATGGTCAATAGTTGAGCAGAAAAAGCACAAAAACGAACAAAAACATGTCTGATGGTTTCAGTCATTTTTGTTCCACAGTTTCCTTCTGCTCTGCCTGTAAGCAATGTAGAGCTATTATAACTAGAACAGACTTTGGTTAGCTTTGCTTATTGGTTTTGGTGGGGCTGACACACCAATTAACAAAAGGAGAGGCAGTCTTTAGATATAGCTTCAAACAGGTAAGGGTGATTTTTGTTTCACTGTCATTGACTGTACAAGTACAGATACACATGTTGGTTCTATTGATGGATTTCATATATGTGTAAACATCCTTGAGTGCATAGGGAGGGAATATGGAGTTTAAAAAACAGTAAACACCAAATTAGTTAGCCAAACACCAAATTAGTTAGCAAGGGGGAAAGGGAGCCCAAATATCCACAAAGCAGCATACCATTATTTACTATTCCAAAGTAAAACAGGTTTTCCCAATAGTTTCTGGGCAGTACAATTCTATACAAAATTACTCCAGTCTAAGCCACTGATTTCAACAGGCTTATACAGAAGTTAGTCTACTTTGTATTATGCTGAAAGTTGCTTGAGGAAGGGCAAATAAAAATTTTGATCAAGTTTTTTCAACCAGTTTTTTGTAAAACCTTAATGGTCCTGGAAGGGTTTCCTGAATGGGTGGGAGTTAGTTAAGTTTGTAAATATTTTTAAAACATTTATTGTGTGATATGACCATATATGCTCATGTCAACCCGTTTTCCCCAATGATAGGCCAGGGTGGGACCCCAGGTGGATATGTACGCTATGCTTCCCAATCATATTCTACACAATCGTGCCACTCCTGCAGTTTCTCATAGCCTGAAGAATGCTTTGAGGTTTTGCAACAGTAAAAATATTGAGAAAGGCTAATATAGATATAAAAACTACCTGAATCCTTTACCACTATTATTATTAAATATAAAAATGGGGCAGATATGAATATGAATAAACCCATATAAATAATCCATATGAATAACTTCATATAACTAAAGAACATTAATTTATTCTTATTATAGACTAAAATGCATTAAACATAATTGTAAACACCTGTTTACAGTGATGGGCTGTTACTGTGTATATCAGATGTAGAAAAGTAACAATGAAAGAATATCCTATGTAAACTTATTCCAGTAGACATCAGTAGGTTTAAACTGGAGTAACTCTTAACAAGACTGTACTATCAGACTCTTCAGTGCCAGAATATATTTTAAGAATACACACAATTTCAACACTATATATGCTGCAGAAGACAATAATGATATTTATAGCTATTTTAATTGATTTCCTTTGTCTCATAATCCCCATGTCTGCAGGTGAATTTTCCAGTATACTATAGACATTATACTAATTATACTAATGTGTACCAAAGTGGGCTTCTATCAACTGTCTGAAATACAGAGCAGTTCCCTAAACCTATTATCCAAGATGCTTTTCAAGGCTAATTTAAACAAAGCGCTTACCCATTTCTCCTTATCAAATGGCTGTTTCTTTGCTTCTGCAGTTTTTGCAATAAGAACTGGAAACAAATAGAAAAGTACATACTTACTCAAGTTCATTAGTAATAGCAAACAAGGTCAGGTGGAAATCTAAGAAGATATAGAGGACGCCAAGTCTTACTTGAATTTAACTGTGGTGATGTTTACGGTGCCATGTTACTAGATTGAACACAGATGCCGTTCTTTGAAAATTCTTTAATCACCAGCCCAGTTTTGAAGCCAAGGTCATTCAAGAATTCCTCCAGTGCAATGGCATGCTATGTCCACCGAAATTATACATCCCATGTCCAGTTCAGAGCCCATAAGCACACTTAGCATAAAACTGCTTACTTTCTTACAAACCTACCCAGCCATTATGGTCATCTTTGGAGACCTCTAGCTTTTAAGATCAGGTTGGCGGTTCCCTGGGAGAGGGTCTTCTCAGCTGTGGCACTCTGGAACTCTCTGCTTAGGGAGACTTGTCTGTCTTCTTCTATTGCTATCTTCTCCTGAAGTACGAAGACTTTTTTTGTTTTATCTGGGATTTCTTCTGTGATCTCTCCTTCCTGCCCAATTTTATTTTAGCTCTGATTTTAAATGTATTAATGCTATGTTTTATTGATTTCAAAACGTTAATATATGATTTTATCCTGTACGTTCTACTTCGGTAAAGATAAAGGTAGGTAGTGCCAATGAAAGGGAAGGACGCAGAAAAAGTTATGGGGCTTGCAGGGTGGAGAGAGAAAATAGTGTGTGTGGGGCTGCCCCACAAGTTGTGGGCCCCTTATTTGTAGCACACTGATAACTAATAAATTATGCAAATATTCAGAAGGCATGGCTAGAATATGAGAACGGATAGTAGCTAATCATGTATAAGCAATGGGAGGAGTGTGAACCCATCATTTTTGTCGTAATATGGTTGTAACAGATTCACCAAGTTTACTTTTCATGTTGTTTTGGGGGGTAGATGTGTAGCACAGTAATTCTGTAGATGTTCTCCCTTTCCCAGCTTTAAAAAATGATACTGATTTGAACTCCCCACATATCTGAGGTAGAACATCAGGAATACAGGACTAGATCTGCCTTACTTTTGTTAATAACCAAAGGCAGCAGAATATTGGTCTCCCAAATGTATCACATATATATCATCGCAACACCCCACGAGGCATTCATGGTTATCCCAGATATAAAGTAAAGAATCAGTGTTTTCTGCTCCATTCCTTACTGAATATCAGCTAACACATTTTTACCTTCCACCTACTGATTCCCAGCCACAAGGATTTACAGGCAGATCAGCAGGCACCAACATTGTTCTCAAGCTATCAGAAAGCAAAGTAAGCACCAGCAGTTCTGCAGATTATCTAGAAGCAATGACAGTCAACAGCTTTATTGAATTTAGCAGTGCATAAGTTCACCAAGTCAGCTGGGGTGGAGCATGGGAGGAAGCAGAGGGAGTGTAGCTAGGATACAGAGCTGAAATTGATTCCTAGTTCCTTATTGACAGTTTCTATTTTATTGTTAAATTCAGGAGGTAGGAGCAAAAAACAGGACATTATGAGTAACTACTGATCACAGTGCAAACTAATAAAATAAGCATCAAACTGAATAAAACGTGGCATTTGACTACATTTGTAAACCAAATAGCTTTTGGACTACTTCAGATTGTATTACCACAACACAAGAAAGTTTTCTTGTACTAACTGCTTGGATACAAACATTTATTTGTTAAGTTTATATACCACCACCCTTCATGGAGGCTCAGGGTGGTTTACATCAGGAAAAATATATTAATAATACAGTTGTTTCAAATAATACATTACTAGCTACAATTGTTAAAATATCATTAAGCATTCTGTTCTTGTGGGTGCTTGGACAAGGTGTCACTAAACTGGATAGGTCATTTGGTGAATCTATTTGTACTCATTCCATGTGCATATCTTTGCAGGGAGGCCAGTTCTGTTGCTGATGTATGGGCACCAAGCTACCTCCAGGGGTTTGCCATGAGGCTGTTTGGCCTGCCGCTTCCTGTGTCCCCATGGGGGACTGTTTTTTTTTTATAGATCTGGTCAGCCTTGGATTTCTGCCTCCACATGGAGGCAGCTGGGGCAGAACAGTTCTACTGCGCAGCGGGGGAAGGTGCAGTTTTTTTTTCTTTGCATGAAGGTGGGTTTGCTATTCCTAAATGAAGAGGATATGTGTATATCCTGGTCCCTGCAAGTCTGACTAACTTCACACTAATCATTAGATTTGATGTAACTCAAAAGTAGGCTGCTATGTATACAATAATGAAATTCACAGACTTCTGAATAAAAGCCAAATACATTGGTAATTAACAATATCTGACTGGACAATTTACCAGTATACCAACAGTGCATACCTGTAAATTAAAGATTGATTTCCCTCTGTGGCAGTGGAAACTGTGATGGAAGTTGTCATAAAGACTCCATCTGCCTATACCAGCCTTTTTCAAACTTTTGACCATGGAGGAGCTCCTGAAATAATTTTTCAGACTTCAAGGAGCACTGGAAGTTATGTCAGCTGACACCTTTGCGACACCTGCAAAAGTGATATCATTCCTTTTGCTCCTTCCCATTGCTTCCCTCCCCCTGCTCTGCACCATGTAGGCCAGAAAGAATAGCAGGAGCTGAGAAGACAGCTTGGACCCCCTTGGATTTATGTGGAAACAATCTGCCTTATGCCACAGCTGCATTAAATAATTTTCAAAGTATTATCAAGTTTTGTAATATTTTAAAGTTTCCTACTGAATCTTTATATTGTTTTTATGTATGCTAAAGTCCTATTGATCCCAAAGAACTTCTGAACAATGCAGAGAATCAGAGTATTTTTTTTCAAGGTGAAGAGTTACCTGCATGTCACAGGTTGATGTCTAAGCTACAGAAACCCTATCCTTTGGGCAGTCTGTTTATCTAAACTTCAAGGCTATTAGGGGGCAAAAGGATATAAAGTACATCACAATATTTGGCAAGACAGATAAGCAAAGAGTCTGGACAAACGGATATTGAAACCTAAAGGAAGTAATCAGTTGCAGAATGCGCCTTATATGATACATCAACATTGGCCAAACTAAGGGAATCCTGTGATGTACCACTTTTGACTTTCGTGAGGAGACATGTTTGCAAAATTGAAATTACGCGAGAAGGTTATGCCTATAGTGGGCCTATGAGACGTAAGACATCCCACAGAGAACACAACTTGCGGGTGGGAAGGGGGAGAGAGAGCCTGACCTATGCAAAGCTCTGAGGTCTCCCGGAGGCGGCGGGAGTGGGACACAAGCGGGGCTGGAACCGCCGTGGGTGCTGTTCAGCAAGGAGCCCAACCTACTGCATAAGGCGGCGAAGAGCAATTCCTGGACGGGAGGGAGCAAAGAAAGCGGCGGTGCTCCAGCTCGAAGAGGACGCGTCGTGCCTGTCTACGGTGAGGTCACAGAAGGAACTCTCTTCCTTCCCGTAGCTCCGGGCCGCCGACCCTCGGGCCCTCAGCGTCTCACGGCAGACGCCACAGGGAAGGCGGGGACCGTCTCGCACCCTCGCTCGGGCTCACACTCACCTCCGTCCTGCCAACGCCCGAGGAGATTCACGGGGCAGCTTCGCAAAAACCCCGGTCGGTTCCTGCCGGGCCAACCGCCCCGCCAAACCACTTCCGCTGGGTCACAAACATGAGCTTCCTGTCCGTCAAACGCAGGCGCAGAAAGACTTGGCTAGCTGCCAAGGGCGCGTGCTAGACGGGAAACAGAGGGGCCAAAGGGCGGGGCGGGCGGCTCTTTTGTTTACAGGCCGGACTTCCTCGTTATTTTTGACATTAGAAGGACCTCTCGCGTTTCCAAAGCCGAATACGAGATAGCAAAACCGTCAAATAAATGCCTTGGATATTCAAAATAATAATGAGTGTAGCGTGCAAAGTTACGACTTCACAATTTTTCATTGGACCTGAAATATTCTCCGCCCGTCCCGCGCTCAGTCCTCCTTTAAAAATATTTTATTTCCCTTTTGAAGGATAAATCTGGATACCTCGAAAACGTGTACTCTTTATGTTGCGTTATTTTGGGTGGTCTTAACAAAAGGTCAAAACAGAAACTGCTTTTGTGGCCTGGATTCTCCTTAGACCAGTCACGAGATTCCCTTCTCTTGTGGGGAGGAGACTTAGCCACGTTACTGGCATGGAGCACAGTTTCCGAGAAGAGCCCTCGGACGTAACCTCGCTAGTTCCTGAAAGCCAAACGAAGGGAGGACGGGTTCAGTGTCTCGTACAGCGCACGCGCAGTTCTACAAAACAAGAGACTGAAACGAGTAAAAGGACTTTCATGCAAGTGTATTCCTGATAGGATAGGAAGGAAAGGCTAATTTTTAATTTCTGTAGGATTGACATTGCCAATCTGGCAACCTGGGTGTGTCGTGCCTTCCGTGTGGGATGTCATCTTCTTGACCTGAAATTAATAAAATAAAAATAAAAAATGGTCGTTCCTTTCTGGGAAGGCGAGTTATAGTGGGAAATGTAGTCCCCACACAGTAAGCATATAAGAGGATGTAGTACGGCTCTCCCACCGTCTCCCGTGGCTTCCAATGGGCTTTCTTGTCACTGGTTTTACTACATCCCTATATAGGCTACCGGGGGGTAGGGATGGGTTGCCAAACGGTGGCTCTCCAGATGTCCATTGACTACAATTCCCATGAATCCCTGCCAGCATGTGCTCAGTGCTAGAGCTGGAAGAGGCTCACGGGAATTGTAGTCCGTGGACATCTGGAGAGCTACCGTTTAACACCCCCCCCCCCCCGAGTGCTTAGCGGATTCATTGTGAAGGACTAGAATCCAAGTCTCAAACAGCTTTTTAAAAACAGTGTTAAATATGTAGTTATGTTTCCTGGTTTTACTTTTGCCCATCCATTCAGGACAAGAGCTAGCGCGGCGTTGCCGGCCATCGCGAGACTCTGTGGACGGGATCGCGGAAGAGAAGCGCAACTTTGAAAAAAAAATAGAAGAGGTGGTGTGTCCCCGCGCGCGCCAAGCGTCCTCCGCCATCGGGGCTTCGGTTCGGGGCACGGCCCAACGCCGCTTCTCGCCGTGCAGGGAAGACGTGCAGTTTTGGGTCGTTTCAGTCGGAGGTAAATGCAATGGGACTTCCTGTCCGCGTCTGCCGGGGAGGCAGTTTGCAAACCGGCGTCTTAAAGTTGAGCTTTCTGTTGCTTAAACTTTCTCCTGCCCCCGTTGATTGACTTAACACCGCCTCCAAGAGGGCCTTTGGCTGGGGAGGGAGAGGGAGACAGAACGAACCGCCCCCGCCAGTGCCTCTCGAATGGATGCTAAGCAGAATGGGCATAAGATAGAAACGGCAGGAGAAAAAGACGTTGCTGGCTCATGACAACGCCTCAGAATAGAGTTCTTAATGACACGGTATGCAGAAAATATTACTCAAGCTAAAGTGGGTTATATAAATACAAATATTCAGGGTACATGAATTTCCTTACTTTTTCCCCATAGTGCTGCAGGCAGTTGTTTTCTAATCTAGACCGTTTTGAGTTAAGTGACCAAAATATGAAATACAGGCGTATAACATAGAACAGCTTTTAGGTATCCTATATTTTAGGGCACATACAGTTAAAAATGCTGTTTTGAAAATATGACTGCAGAGGGTTGCTGGGTTCTTGCTGGGTTCTTGCTTAGGGCTCCAATTGTTGGGCCTTCCTCCCGCCTCTTTTCTCTGGATATGCAGGAGAAAGGTCTGGCGGTGGAAATGATGGTTAGGTGACATCATGCTCTGCCAAAACCCCAGTTGTGATATAAGTGCATGAGGTGACACTCCCCCGCCCCCAACAGATTGCACTCTGTCATCTCCATCACTAAAGCTCCCAGGGATGTAGACAACTATCCTGGCATTAGTAAGAGGGTATGAAGAAAATTGTGGCTCAGTGCTACAGCAAATACTTTGCATGCAGGAGGTCTGAAGTTCAATCCCCAGTGGGAAGTGATATGCAAGACCTTGGCCTGTTACCCTTGGAGAGTTGCTACCAAAGTAAATTGGTAGACCCATGCTCTGATGCAGTATAGGGAAACTTTGCGTGTTCTTACAAAATAAGAAAAAGGCTAAGTTACTCAAAAGATTATCATATCTATTGCAAATATGACCCAGCTAACGTAGATGGTCTCGTCAGTTACCAGCTGGTAATAGATTTAAATATGAACAAGGAACAAATAAATGTTTTAATTAAATTACATTTTTATTTCACTCTTCTTTTAAGGAGCTTCCCAAGGTGACTTTAATGGCTAAGTAAGGATTTACATTATTACATTACATTAACAATGTAGCCTTAGCATCTGTTAAGCATCATAGTAAGGAAAATCTTAAAAGAAAATAAGTTTCATATTAAAATCCTCATATTTTAGGCGTTTATTTTCTAAAATAAGTTACTTACTTGCAATCTCTGTCTTGGCTGAGTTGTGCAATCTGTTTTCAGCACCTTGGCTAAATGAAGTAGAAAGTAAGAGTGCTTTGTCCTCATCAGTGGGTAACTAAATTCAGCAAACAGTGTGGCTTCCATGTAGATAGAGGCATTCTAGCATTTTTACTGGATGTTTCAATTTAATACTGTAGTTTTGCTATTTATTAGATAATTACAGCTGAAATTCTAAATTGTCTAAGAATTTACAATACCATATTTGTTTTGTTGCAGAGACTTCAAGTTGGTCACTAAGAAAATGTACTAATTTTGTTTTCTATGGATATTTCAGAAGTCTGTTAACAAATCCATTGGTATCCAAGGTTGTAGGCTGCCCTTGAAATCATGAATTGTGGGACTGAGTTTGTTGAAACACTAAAGAGGATAGGTTATTCAGAGGCAGCTTCTCTTAATGGAGAAGACTTTGACTGGTTGTTTGAGACATTGGAAGATAAATCATTTTTGGAGTGGTTTTGTACAAATCTGCATGAGCAACATACATTATCGGAAGAAGAGTTGCAGTCATTTAATATTCTCCTTAACTCTGCAAAGCCTGTGCTAGAAGAAGAGGCTCTGGATGAAGTTCTTAAGACCTGTAAGCCCCGTGATTTGAATACCAATAATATTGGAGAAGAAAATGTTAAAGCATTAGAAGATGAATTTCAATCACTCAAAAAGATTAAAAATCTAAAGATCCATCGCCGTAACAAACTTCAAGCAATGACTTCAACCAAAAGCCTTCTGCCACTGAAGCTTAAAGAAACAGCAGAGGAAACCTCTAAAAGCCTGAAAGATGGGCAGGCAGTGCTTGCTGTCATGAATACAAAGATAAACAATGAGCTGAAGGCTCTTACTGAACTAGTTCAGAAGTTGGCTTCTTTCTTCACGGTTCAATGCAGGCAGAAAGGCCTGGACCCTCAACCTGTACTGTTAGCCCAGCTTGCCTTGGATGAATACTTGTGCCAGGAAGAACAAAGCACTGCAGCACTTACTCGCTATACAAAAAAACAATTTTTCCAGGGAATATCCGAGTTGGTTGAAAGCTCAAATGAAGAGAAATTTCAGCTGGTTGATATAAGAAGTTCGTTCACAGACACTGAGAGCAATGAAGTTTGTGAGGAGCAGCTTGAGCTTACCAGGCTGCAGACGGCTTATGTTTGTGCTCAGCATCAACTAATTCAGCAGAAGGCTAGGGATCTAAGCATGAGATCAGCTCTTCAGTGGGCAGAAGATCAGATTTGCTCTTTGAAGAAGGTGGTAAGTCCTGTTGCTGGTTAACTTTCCCAGCCTGTTTTTAGTACCACCACATGGACCTATGTTTTATTTTTATTTTATTTATTCATAGAATTTATATTCTGCTCCTCGCTGGGACGTTTCGGGGCAGTGCACTCAAAACCAGTGGGGAATGGGAAAGGTACACAGAACATTTGGAACAATATGAACAAGAAAGGATATAAACAGTTAACAGTACAACATATGGGTAATCGTAAACAGCTGGAGGGGATAACAGCAGGAGTCAGGGACAAATTGGATGTCAAGATTGCCTGGCAAGGGGACAGGTTGCAGGGAGGTCTTCGTTATTGGCCTCCTCTGAAAGTCTGGTAGAAGAGCTGTGACTTGCAGGCTCTACGGCAGGGGGTAGTCAACCTGTGGTCCTCCAGATGTCCATGGACTACAATTCCCATGAGCCCCTGCCAGCAAACGCTGGCACGGGGCTCGTGGGTATTGTAGTCCATGGACATCTGGAGGACCACAGGCTGACAACCCATGCTCTGTGGAACTGTTTAAGTTTTATTGGGGAGCTCATTCCACCAGATTGGGGCTATAGATGAGAATGCGCTGGTTGCAGCCAAGGACCAGCAGGTTTTTGGGCCTGATAAGGTGTGTTGTTCTTTGGTTCTTGAGGTACTCGGGACCCTGACCACGTATGACAGGCCCCCAACACACTGCCCCATACCGAGGCAAATTATTCCCTCCAAAAATGAAAATCACTGACTGAGTAGCCCAAGTAATGGGACTTCTGTATTGTAATGAATAAAGCTGACTGTCTCACCCTGTTACTGATGGATAATTAGGCTTTTAGTTCAGCTCTGAAACAACACAGAATGGCGTAGGAGCCCTTTTTACTAAAACACTTTCAGAATGGCACTTGAGACAATATTAAAAGTCCAACAAAATAAAGGTTTTACTTAACACAGAGGGAAAGGTTAGATAGAACAAGGAGTTGAAACTGACATAAAAATCCATTGTACAGTTTATAGATTTTAAGTACAGGCCTTTGGGAGGTATAGAGCATTTTCTTAGTTTTTGAAGTCTTCATTTGGAGAGGCTTTTGTTTTTGTGTTTACCTGAACGCTTCAGTATTTTTCTTTGACTTTCTTTGAACTCCCTTGGTTTTCTTGAAAGCTGGTAGCACCCCAGTCTCCCTGCTTAGAAACACCAGTTTCCCTTTTATTCTTGAGAGGGAATCTTTCCTCACAGTCAGGCTGTTTGCTTCCGTAAAGAATTAACCCTTCACATCCTGTTTCCTGACATGCCAGCACTTGGAGGCTTGCCTTTAAAATGCTGACAGTCACAGGGCCTAAAGAACATAGTATAGTTAACAATTAAATTTGTTTCCTGTGCTTACTAATCCTTTATGAGCTGTGTGTTATGTGCCATCAACTGCAATCCTATGAATTAATGACCTCTCAAACACCCCACTGTTAACAACTGAAAGCCATGGTTTCCTGTGTTGAATCAATCCGTCTCATGTTATATTTTTGACCTTCCTTTTAACTTTTCCTAGATTTATTATCTTTTTTGTATAAAATGTATTCTCATGTTGTGTTCAAAGTATAATAGTTTCAATTTACTGTGCAAACTTAAGAACACTTTCCTGGAAGTAAGCCCCACTGAGTAGATATGAGTAGCGTTCTGAGTAGACTTGCTTAGGAGTGCTCTCTTTTGTCATTTTAGAACTGACTTATTTGTTGTTTTGTTGGAATAACTCTACTCCAACACTACATTTCAAATGAATAATTTTTTCCCTACCAGCTTTAACATCCATACATAGTGATGGGGAACACCACAGTATATCTTGAGCTTGGTCACTAGCAACACTTCCTTACACTGAAGGATCTTTTCTAGTCTCCTCATGACTGCTCTTCCAAATCTTAATCTCCATTATGAGCTAATTTCATTAACTTTTTTGTAGCTTCTCTAGGGATATATTTATTTACATTAGTTATAATGGCCTTTGGCTATAAGAATAATAAGAATTAGTTATAATGGCCTTTGGCTATAAGTATTTGTTATTAAACCTTTGTTAGAATTCTTAGAAAATTATATGTATATTTCGTTATAAGGGCAGATTCTTAAGTAATGCTTAAATCTCGAATAAAACCTGAATGCTGTTTCCCTGTAAAAAAAAGTTCATGGTGATATGAATTTTGTTAGATGAATGGGTTAGATCATAGAATCATAGAGTTGGAAGGGGCCATACAGGCCATCTAGTCCAACCCCCTGCTGAATGAGTACAAATTAATAAATGTATGGTTTACAGTATCTGGTGTGTTTCTTCCCCAGACTCATGGAAAAGAAAATTTAGAAGCTAGAATTTCTAGCTTGAACAATGAAATCTCAAGCATTAAAAAGCAGTTGGCTCAGATAAACAGCAAAACTCTACCTTCGCTAATAAAGGAAGATGCAGAGTTATTGAATATGCCTGTCGTGAAGGGTGATTTTGATCTGCAGATTGCTCGGCAGGACTACTACACATCAAGACAAGACCAGATTTGTAATCAGTTGCTCAAACAGAAAGCATCATTTGAAGTTCTTCAGTTGGCTTATGAAATTGAATTGAGAAAACTTAGGGATAACAGCCATCTTCTGGACAAAATGATACATGATTTGAAGCAGAGCAGTGACATTTTGGAGAAGACGCTAGAAACAATGTCTGAGCCATCTATATCTCAGTATAAAGTTCCAATGAGCACTATTGATTCAAGAGATAATTCTACACATAGGTAACCACCTGCTGTTGTTTTGTGACATACTGTGTTAAAATGTGGATTGTAAAGCCTGTTGCATGAAACTGACACTTTAAAAACATAAAGCATATTGTGTAAAACTGGCATTTAAAATATTATATACAGAATTTATATTCCACCTTTCTGCTTTGGTCAGGCCCACCAAGGCTATTAACAAATTAATGACTTAATAAATATCTCTTAAAAACCATTAAAACCAAGATAAAATATATCATTAAATCTCAACCCAAAGCTAAAATATGCATCTAAAACATAACATCTATGGCTCCCCAAAGTTGGATAGGATTTGTTCTAGCATAAAAGATACAATGCTGAAATAGATTCTTAAGAAAGTAGGTGACTCTTCAGGTTCAGTGGGCCTAAGCCATATAGAGGTCAACACCAGCACCTAAATTGTGCCCAGAAATGGACAGGGAAATAGTGTAGATGGATGAAGAAAAGTGCTACGGTCCCTGTGACCCACTCTACTTTCTGAGATCCCAAAGTGGGCAGTATACCTTCCCTGAGGGCAGTGGAAAAATCCAGAAAGTCAGTGAGAAATTTTGGGGGAAGTAACGGGACGGTGAGGAATTCGGGGGCAGTAGGGGAGCAGCAGTCTGTCTCTTCCTGCTGCAGCTGTGTTTTCCTACCCAGAGACATTCCAAAGAGGCTTGCCATTGTCTCCCACTTGGTCGTCTCATCCCAGTGCTGACCAGGGCCAACCATGCTTAGCTTCCTGAAGGAAATGACAACTTCAGAAGGTGGGTTGGAGAGTATCATATTCCTGCTGAGATCGTTCTCCTCCTCAGACTCTGTTCCTCCCAAGCTCCAGGAATTTTTTAACCCAAGGTTGGCAATCCTTCCCCAAAAGTCACCATCTCTCTCTCTCTCTCTCTCTCTTCCCCCCCCCTGTATTACTCTGCT
This sequence comes from Paroedura picta, assembly GCF_049243985.1. Taxonomy (NCBI): domain Eukaryota; kingdom Metazoa; phylum Chordata; class Lepidosauria; order Squamata; family Gekkonidae; genus Paroedura; species Paroedura picta. The sequence goes on along the minus strand of NC_135377.1, from coordinate 30,322,092 downwards.
ATGAGGACCCAAAGTGGCTTTTTCCCAGACTAAAATATGGCTGCCACACAAAACCAAAGAAGTGTAGGCAATAAATTGTGTTTTGAATTTGCAGTAGACCTAACACCAGCAAACAGGTGTGCATTCATATGTGTGTGGGGGGGGGGGGAACTAGTTCCCTGGGACCCAAGGGGGCAGCAAACCCAAAAAGTTTGGGAACCCAAATGAAGCCAGTCAAAGGCATTCCTGGCCACAGCTGCATATCCAGCAGTAAGGCTCACTCCGGAACACTGCCAAACTACGTGCCTGTTCCATTAAGGGGACTACAATCTCATCTGAATGGTCACACACTAAGTCCCAGGTCATATATTCTGTTTACCTGCAGGACTTCATCTTATTGAAATTAAATTTCAGCTTATTAACTACCCCCATCCACTCCAAAGCAGCCTCTGGTCACAGAGTTTCTACAGCCTTCCTGTGCTCAGATAGAAGTGTGATGTAGAGCTAAATAGATATTACATATATTGTTGACAACCAGCCTAAATCCATTATATAGGAAAAAAAATTCAGTTAAATAAATTTTCTGCTTTAAATTGATTGGGTCCTCTGCTCTGTTGATGCAAGCACTGGAGTTCTTTTCTACCTTTTCTTCTCCACAAACAGCCCCTTGTGGCCCCAGGACAGTGGATTCCTAGAGTTGCAGAACCCATTTGAACTGTAGCCATGTGGGTCAGGAGGCAACACAGTGGACAGAACACTGGACAGAGCACAACTACACTAATGGAAAACAGGACAATTTCACATACACACCCCATGGTACCCTCTTGGTGCATAGGTCCAAAGGTGTATACCCTGGTAGTTGGCTTCGGAAAGGATGTCAAGGAAACATACTTGACCACCAGGGCCATCTGTTGACGGTTTGTTGGGCTCAACTCAATCATACTGCATTTTTTGTTATATCACACTGATCAGCATCATAGGTTTGAATATCTGGATTTAAAATTAAGTAGTCAACTTGCCAGGTAAACTTTATCAAAGCTCTGTTTCTGTTGTATTACAGATAAATAGGATTTGTCAACCTATTTTATATCTCAGCAAGTCTTATTTTTTAACTTACTGTTTTTATTTTAAAGGTTGTATCAGCTTCTGGAAGGAGGGAATGCGAAACAGTTGTTCAGAACCAATGAAGGCCTTGAACAGGTGGCTGAAAAATTGCATCTAGACACCAAGTCAGTTCTTGATCAATTAGCAGTGTTGCGTCAAGAACAAATTATTCTTCTGTCAAAGATGGATGCTGATTTAGTTAACCTTCATGACTCTATGTACTTCAAAGGAGATGGGGTCTCCCTTAGTAACCAGGTAAGCGATCAGGTGAGACTTGGGAAACCTGTCCAAATGCTTCTCTTAATTATTCAGGTATTCAGTTTCATCAGAGTTAGCAGCAAGCTATCCAAATTCTTTAATAGGCCTCCAAAATTAGATAGCTTGTGGCATATGCCCCTGACTAATGGCATCTTGGACTAGGTTAGCCCTTTCTCCTTGCCCTGCTACTCTTCTAGCATCTGAGGCTTTTAGTGGTCATGATTTGTCTTTCCTGTTACATCCCAAATCATGCAGCTATACCAAGTATTGGTCTACCATGCCTCTATCTTATATACATCTTTGGTGTTATGTGAAGCAGTGGTCCCCAACCTTTTTATCACCGGAGACCTGTCAATGCTTGACAGTTTTACTGAGGCCCGTACAGGGGGTAGTCTTTTGCCAAGGAACATCACCTCCGCCAGAGTCCCTGTTCCACTTGCTTTCCCGCTGTCCGCTGAGGGGCGCTGCCAGCAGCAGCTGCGCAGTGCCATGCTGAGGGGGAGCCCCAGCCATGGCGGCCACCAGAGAGCACCAAAGGTGAGCCGTCGGCAGAGTAGCAGGGCAGCCCCCGAGGCAGCAGCCAGGAAGGAGGAGGAGGAGTTCCGGACCGGTACCAACTGATCCGCGGACCGGCACCGGTCCCCGGACGGGGTTGGGGACCACTGAGCATACTTGTCCTGGTCTATATACCAATCTGAAACTGGGGCAGCCAGAAGCAGCTTCATGAGAACTCCTCCCTCTCTAAATATTCAGGAAGAAAATATTTGGTGGTGATCCTTCTAAATGATTCTTTGTCTATAGATTCCCTGATCAATGGACATAAGTAGGCTTCAAGATAATTCCATAGGTTAATATCTTCTTATATAATAAAATGTGAAAGGTACTTCCAACCATGTCTTAGCCCTTGGAGGGTGGGGGAGGGCCCTTCCCTGACAACCAATCAGAGGATTAGTAAGCTGTAGGCGCCATGCCCACCTCACTGTCACTGGTGGCTTAGAAGACTGCCTGCCTTCTCTGCTGAGGCCTCACTGCTGCCGCTGGCCCCCTCATTGATAACAGGCTGGGAAGCCCACCTGCCCCCTCTATGGGGGCCACACTGCTGCAACCCACCCCCTTCCTGTTAACAGCAGCTGGGAAACTCACCTGCCTCCTCTGCCTGCCCCCTCACCCCTAACAAGAGCTGGAAAGCCTGCCTACCTCCTTCACGGACGTCACGCTGCTGCCGCCCGCCGCCTCACTGGGTATGGAAGCTGCAATGCCTGCCTGCTCTTCCCCACCCTTGGTGACGTGGTGAGAGAGCTCGATGGGGCCTCTGCAAATGCGGTGACCACCCTTCCCATCCCTTGTCATTCTTGCCCCACACCTGCCTGGTTATAGCGTCACTGGGACTGCGCAGCTGTTTCCCCTTTGCTCCTGGCTGCTGAAGGGGCCAGTGGGTGCTGACTCTGTGCACTGTGTGACCCTCCCCCATTACTCTCACCCAGATCATGGCCATGGCCTGCTCCTGGCTGCCACTGGAGCCAGCAAAGGCTGAGCAGCTGCACTCCAAGCCAGCCCCAATGCTTCTTCCCACTCCTGGCCACTGCTGGGAGCTGAGCGGGCATGGTGTGCGCTGGCTCTGCTGCTCTCACCACGCTCCTTGCCACCACCAGGGCCTGAACATGCTGCTTGGGAGACAGAGTCCAGGCATTTGCTCGGAGAACATCCCACCACTCTCCTCGCTTTCCTACCCACCACAAGGGGGAGTGCTGGAGGGGCACCAATACTTTGCCCATCTCACTGTCATCTTAAATGCCAGGAGAGCTTAGGGGACCACCAAGGACCCCAGCCCAGTTTTAAAACGTGCTTCTCTGCTAGTTGAAAGAAGAAAATTGAAAAAAGAGGCTGCTGGAGGCTGGAAATATAAATAATGATTTAAAATTCAAGTGTGCTGTTTACTGATATAAAGTATACTATTACCTAAACTTATTTTTGTTTATCATTTATTTAGGAATTGACTGAGCAGTTTCATCAACTGGAATTTCAGTTAAATAAATTAAATCAGCTTATTATGGATTTTCTTGCTGACGTAAAGGCTAAGAAAAAGGTTTTAGAGAACAATAAATTACAACAAATGGAAAGAAAATTATACGTTTACTTTTTTAAAGACAAAGAACATTTGAAGAACGTTGTGGAGAGAATGGAACAACAGGCTAAGGCTCAAGCCATTTGTTATGAAGATTAAATTTGATTTCTTAAAACTGAATTGTCATTGATGTGCTAAATGTTGAAGCGTTTATGCTGAATTTTGAAATGTTGGATTTAACAAATGTAAGAACAAATAACTGTTCTGTAGCATCAACAAAAACAATTCTAAGCACTAAGAATTGTTTACTGGATAATTGTTTTAGATTTAAGGTGCTGTTTGTTGTTTGCTCTGTAGTAAAAGTGAAAAGCCTCATTTACAAAACTCTTCCCCTTTTCAGCCAAAAGTGAATTGTAAGCAAGGACACAGTACTTTGTATGACTATACCCTTGGCTAGAATAGGGAAGGCCAAAGTCTTACTGTTATGGTTTCTATTTGATACAATGTTTTTATAATGTCTTTCCCCTGATTTTATTCTGCCTTTTGTCACCTAATATCCATTCTGACCATATATGACATCTACTCTAGTAGCTGGTAATACCTGTGGCCCTCTCCCCTCAATTAACAAATGTTATTTTCATTATTAAATAGACCACATGCTAATAATTGGAAACAATGCAAATATTCTAGTTTAGCATTCTGGAAAAGATTTTAATTTAACTTCATTTGCTTTTGACTTTGCTTTCCACAATAAGTGCCTGCATGTTTAAGAATTGTGGCTTTTGCTTTTTAATGCCTGATAAATGTGGTGCAGAGAATAACATCACTATCCTTATAAAACTCAATGGGCCTTACTTCCATGTAATTTAGCTGTAAAAGCTGATACTAGTAAAATATGAGTTTGTAAGAGGTACAGTTAAATGACTAGGTGAATGCTGTAAGCAACTGTAATACATGTTTTAATAGTTCTCAGTGCCAAGTGTTTATTTCTTCGGAATAGGAAAACTATAGATTTTTGTCGCATTCATATTCTACCATTCCAAGGTGCTCAGGAGTTTCCTACTTCTATCATCAACAGTTTTGTGATGTGGTATACAGTGGTAGAAAGTGAAGAGGAACTAAAGAGCCTGTTGATGTGGGTGAAGGAGGAGAGTGCAAAAGTTGTCTTGAAACTCAACATCAAGAAAACGAAGATCATGGCATCCGGCCCTCTCAATTCATGGCAAATAGATGGGGAAGAAATGGAGATAATGACAGATTTTATTTTCCTGGGCTCCAAGATCACTGCAGATGGGGACTGCAGCAAAGAAATTAAAAGGCGCTTGCTCCTGGGGAGGAAAGCTATGGCAAATCTAGACAGCATCCTAAAAAGCAGAGACATCACCCTGCCAACAAAAGTGCGTTTAGTCAAGGCTATGGTATTCCCAGTTGCAATGTATGGCTGCGAAAGTTGGACCATAAGGAAGGCCGAGCATCAAAGAATTGAGGCTTTTGAACTCTGGTGCTGGAGAAGACTCTTGCGAGTCCCTTGGACTGCAAGGCGAACAAACCGGTCAGTCCTAGAGGAGATCAACCCTGACTGCTCTTTAGAAGGCCAGATCCTGAAGATGAAACTCAAATACTTTGGCCACCTCATGAGAAGGAAGGACTCCCTGGAGAAGAGCCTAATGCTGGGAGCGATCGAAGGCAAAAGAAGAAGGGGACGACAGAGAATGAGGTGGCTGGATGGAGTCACTGAAGCAGTAGGTGCAAACTTAAATGGACTCCGGGGAATGGTAGAGGACAGGAAGGCCTGGAGGATCATTGTCCATGGGGTTGCGATGGGTCGGACACGACTTCGCACATAACAACAATACAGTGGTACCCATTAGCTACATCATAATTTTTAATTTCTTTTAATTTATTTTCTACTGGGGCTGCTTGTTCAAGTACGCAGGGAGAAAAGGACTCTCTAACTGCTCTTACCCAATTGTTTTTCCACTGAGCAAAACTTTTGAATACTGTAGTCTATGGGTTGTGTTCCATGCTCCCACACAGTTTGCTATGGTAGGCTGTTAAAATCCACACCTGTAAGGCCCGTGGCTTGGACAAGTCTCCATTCCCACAGAGAGTAAGATGTGGATTACAAAATTCTTTATTTGGCATTTTTACAGCTAGTGGGGTTCCTAGGGCTGTTTACAAAACTTGGTTTTCTGGCCATCTCTTGTCCCTTTCCTCATTTTTGCCCTCATCCTCATCTTTGATTTCCAGGCACATGTGCTACTCTTGTCCTGTGTTGCCAACTCCTCTCCATAGCTGTCCTTAATTCATCAGGTTATATGGTAACATAAACATTTATATGGTAATACTGACCTTCCACCTTCCCTGTGGCCAATGATGGGCCTGGAGGGGTTGGGGCCCTGGGTAGATATCTACACCACTATGCTTCCCAACCATATTCTGCACCATTGTGCCACTTCTGGGGTTTCTGGAAGCCTGAAGAATGTTCAGGGTTTCTCAACACTAAAAAAGCTGAGAAAACCTGCCCTACAAGGACAGTGCTTGCACTTAAAAGCTCATGCCTTGAATAAATCTTTGTTGGTCTTAAAGGTGCCACTGGACTCTGATTTTATTCTGCCCTACAAGGGTCATTATAACGGCACTTTCCACTACCCAATCTTGGTTTGGTTTCCATAAACCTGTGGAGAAAGAGCTAACCCTCGGGAGTAAAATGCATTCGTTCATATACCGCCTCTCTCAGTAAAACTGTCTCGGGGCGGTTTACACCCCTGTGCAACTCTCACAGGTACATACGGAACAAACCTAGGTGCTCCCTTCCTTGAACAGAGCTTGATGCGATTTTTACCGCCACACTATGAAAACCATCAGTGTCCCATTTCTATACCTATTACAAGAACCTATTGATACGGCCAGCTGCTTAATCGGAGAGCTGGACCTGTCTGGAATGTCCGACGTTAATCCTGGAAACACCGAGATCAGCCAGTACAAAGGTCAGCCAGGATGCTTGCTGGGCGCTTCCTATCAGCCAGACTAGAGCGCGTTTTCCCCATCGCGGACGCCTGCCGCATAGAGAAAGGGCATTCCCGCGCGACGCTTCGCCAGCCGCCCCTTCGCGCTTGCAGTTCGAGGCGCAACAAAAGGCCGCAGCAGCCGTGCAGGGAGACGCTCCTTGACGCTGAGGCGGCGCCGGAAGGGGAAGGGCCCGGCGGACGGCAACGCGGCCTGTCCTTCCCGGTGCTTGCAGGCGCTGCAGAGTGGCGGGGATGTGGTTCCTGGCGGCGGCGGGCTGCCGGTTGCCGGGCCAAGGGCCGTGGCTGCGCGGCGTCCGGCGGTGGCGCGCCCTGCTGCTTCTGGAGCAATGTTCGGCAGTCGGCGAGCCGAGAGACGCCCCCGCGGCTTCTTGCAGCAGGCCGGGGACGCGAACCGTCGGCTGCGGGGCAGCTCGAGCCTTCTCCGGCAGGGCGGGAAGCAAGCAGGTGCTGCCCCCTGGAGCGCTGCCTTCTCGGCTCGGGTGACCCGCGGCAGGGAGGGCCTTGGACTGGAGCGGTGGCAGCGCGGTGGGCGGCAGGCTGCGCGTCGTCTGCGGGAAACGCTGAGCGCCCTCACCAGTCCTGGCGCCTGGCTGTACGAAAATAAGTTCTGGGGCTCAGTCCTGGATCCGAAGCAAGAGTTGGGAGCACGGGGGAATATGCCCCCCCCCCCCAAGCTCACTGGATTCGTTCCCTTTCTGTAATCGCACCCTCAGGATTGAATCTCTCACCCGTCTTGCATTTTGTGTTTTAACAAGCATTTTGCTCGGGGTTAGAGATTGCAAAAACAGGGCTGGGAAGGCTGACGGTGCAAAGAGAAGACAGCCTCGGGGCTCTTGCTTGGTAATTTCTTCCAACAGAGTGGAATTTGATAGATTCCGCTTTAACCTGGGCCGTGGTAAACAACCATGGGCTGATGGCTTTAAAGAAGCTGGGGTCTCCCGCAGATCATTGCCTGTTATAGTCTGGTGATCTGGGGAAGATGAAAAGAAAAATCTAACTCTTCTGTTGTTTTTATTGGCTCTTAAAGGATGGGAATGAGCCTCTTGTGGCGCAGAGTGGTAAGGCAGCCGTCTGAAAGCTTTGCCCATGAGGCTGGGAGTTCAATCCCAGCAGCCGGCTCAAGGTCGACTCAGCCTTCCATCCTTCCGAGGTCGGTAAAATGAGTACCCATCTTGCTGCTGGGGGGTAAATGGTAATGACTGGGGAAGGCACTGGCAAACCACCCCATATTGAGTCTGCCATGAAAACGCTGGAGGGCGTCACCCCAAGGGTCAGACATGACTCGGTGCTTGCACAGGGGATACCTTTACCTTTAAAGGACGGGAAGAAGGGCTCCTACCCCGGGTTCCCAATGATTGGGAGGAGGGGGGTTGTTGGTTGTGATTGAGTGAAATAGGCACTTCACGCGTGTTCAGAGGAGCCTTGGGTACTTTTTGTTTCTCATTCCCAGCCTAAATTTAAACCGATAACACCTTGATTGTTTTTCCCATGTGAAGTTATATCCAAACTCAGTTTCAGCTGTGTAATATTCTTTATCCCTGACCTGGATAGCCCAGTCTTGTCAGATCTTGGAAGCAAAATAAGGTTGTCCTTGGACAGTATTTGGGTGGGGTAAAGGTGAAAGTATCCCCTGTGCAAGCACCGGGTCATGTCTGACCCTTGGGGTGACGCCCTCCAGTGTTTTCATGACAGACTCAATACAGGGTGGTTTGCCAGTGCCTTCCCCAGTCATTACCGTTTACCCCCCAGCAAGCTGGGTACTCATTTTACCGACCTCGGAAGGATGGAAGGCTGAGTCAACCTTGAGCCGGCTGCTGGGATTGAACTCCCAGCCTCATGGGCAGAGCTTCAGACTGCATGTCTGCTGCCTTACCACCCTGCACCACAAGAGGCTCTTTGGGTGGGGTACTACCAAGGAATACCAGGGATGCTACACAGAGGCACCCAATAGCAAACCATCTCTGAACTTTCTTTTTGAAAGCTGTGTGGAGGTCAGCTGCAACTTGACACAAAAAGATGTTCTTTAACATTTTAGGGATTACCTCAGTTAACAGCACATGCAAAAGGGTATTTGGATAGTATGTTCAAGGCATAGCTTGCTTTCTTCTGGGATTCATTGGGGACTTAGGTAGGTGGTTATTATTATCTGAAAATTGCTGACACCTGTTGCTGTGTGCTGTCCTCTTGAAGGTTATTTTTCCTCGTGTGGAACCTCTATGCTGCTTTAGCACATCATCCGTCCATGACAATTCTGAATACGGAAGATTGGTTTACTGTGGAAATTTGGCCAAGGCGGTATTAGGTAGGTATTTTAATGTCTGACTTCTTGTTATCTTGCTTCTAAATCTTTTTAAATGTTGAAAATATTTTTTCAGTCCAAACTTTCTGTTCCTTTGGAAGTATATGCCAAGGGCAGAAAATAGAATTATTTATTTAGATGATTTAAAGTACCATCCACTGATAGCAATGGGCAGAGTGGGGTAACTGTTTAAAGTGTCACTGTTAATTCACCAGACCCTTCGCCACGGTAGACCCAGGCCTGAGAAGTGTGATAGCTGCCCCCAGTCAATTGGATAACTCTTAAGCTTGAAGAAGTCAGGATGTTTTCAGTTGCCTATGCTGCCCGTCTTGATCCTTCATGTTCATGGTGGGGAGAGTCAGGGATATATGTGTATGATAGCACTATGGCATTCTTGGTGGCCTTGGTGTACCACTTCCATAAGATAGTATGGCTAGCAGAAGCTAGCTGCTAGCAGAAGCTAGATGTTCACAATGTTTGTACAACTCAGAATGCTACATCAGTATCCCAGTGCCTGATGCCAGGGCAGGCTGCTTCACATATTGTGCTTCATGTTTCTTTGGATGTATGTCTGCTTGGATATATAGCCAGATGTAGCAAAACAATGTGTGTCTGTGTCCTGCTTCATATTTCATTCCCAAGATAGACCCAGGCATTGTTTGCATACTTCTGCTGCTGCAGTTCGCTATACACTTGGTTGAATGTTCTAGTGAAATCTTTTCAACCTGCTTCTCAATAAATATGCACAGAATTGAGTCTTATCTCTTTAGGCTTAAGAAAAGTTGCCTTTTAAAATATATGTAATGGTTCTAAGAGTGCTTTTTCACTTGCTTTTGAGTAGAATATTTTAGGGTGCTCAATTCAGGGTTGATTCACACATTACAAAGACATATTCTATGCCTCCAAGGCATATTGAGGCCTGATTTGTTTTCAGACTGCTGTGCCCACCCTTCACCCCTAGTGCTGTTTTCTCAGGGAAATTCTTTGCCCTGCTGGTGAAATATACACACTCTGATTGCTACACACAACTTTCCATCCTAGTTTGAATAATGGCTGGGAAAAGGGAATTCCAGAATATGGCTTTGTAATGTGAACACTTAGTGCCCAGCACCTAAATCCATGCTTGTGTGGATATCCTGGATAGAAGGTTATAAGTCAGACTGCAAATGTGGCGAACTGTCTTCTGGAAGCACCCTTAAAGGGTTTTGGGTTGAATTCCACAGTGCATGGATAGGAAAGGAAAAATGGCCTTCGTGCAGTTCCACATACAAGCATTTTGCAGCAGCAAAACAGCAATGTGCATTGGGAACAATGGAACATGCAACAGATGGTTTCCTTTGTTTTGGTTTTGGAATTGCATCAGAAGAAATACTGTGTGCTGCATTTTGCACATGTAGAAGAGATAGGGCAAGATGCAAATGCTTTTTCTCAGTATAAGCGAATTGTGAAGAGTAGTGGTAGCACTTACTTGTGGAAGGACTTTTGCAGTTGCATCATCTGTGAATCTTACCCTGTGGGCTGCTTGAGTTGTAGACAATGGCTGCATGTCGTCAGTAATATATATTTGCAACTGCAGGTGGAGTGACTGTAAACTCAGTTTTTTTTTACCTTTTCTGTCTCTTGCAGGTGTGAAATTTTTCTCCTATAGTACCAGCATAATTAGCCTTAGTCTGATGCCTTACATCATCTTCCAAACAGGAGTGGATTCTAGCAGCCTGACCTTGCAAACTGCATTTTATAGTATGATAGGTTTCTTTACATTTTTAACACCAATTACCCTGCATTTACTTACAAAGGGCTATGTAATTCGATTGTACCATGAGGCTGAAACAGACACCTACACAGCCATCACGTACAATGCCATTTTGGCAGAAAAGAAAACAGTTTTCCATCAGAGGGATGTGAAAATTCCAGACATCAGCAAGATGTTCACAACTTTTTATGCTAACACAAAATCAATGCTTGTGAATCCAGGCCTCTTCCAGAATCCTGAGGACTACAACCATCTTATGAGCTATGACAAGCCCTTTGTATTTGACTCGGAAGAATCAGAAGAATCAGCAGAAGGCAAACAGAACTCTAAAATATCAGATACTTGAGTTTTGGAAGTTTGTAAATATGCAAATGATTCAGTGCTCTGATACAGGTTGCAAAATAGTCCCGAAAGCATTTTTCTCTGTTAAAAAAGTTCATTCATGATATTAAATATTGATTAAAACTAAAGTTAGTTATTAAGAATTTACATAAAGTATGCTTTGTATATGATTAGTAAGTCCTATTTTAGTCATTAACTATATCTGATATTCGTATGTTCCATGTTGCAAACTTTAGAAAGCCATCTGTGTTTGAGGGAACTCTTGGTGATTACATGTTTCCCTAGTTCTTCTGAATCTGACCCAGTGACATAGAGGAATGCCTGGCAAAGTGAGGCAAAATATTCCTGATTCCTCCCAAGGGTTAATGTGTATAGTAACAGGTTCATTCCATGAAGTTCAGGTGTGGAATCCTTGACAATCCTTTTCTTCCTATGTGCAATTCCTTAATTTTTCTTCAGTGTTTTAATCCTCTTGCATATCCCTTCCAGCCAGTGTATTTTGGAAAGGAAAATTGCTAAATATAATCAAATAAATTCTAAGAACTTAGTAGTCTTTATATAAGCATGAATTGTTGAAATTCAGTGAAGGCATGATCCATATTTTATTTGATTCTGGTGGGTGAAACAGACAATAGGAATTCCTTCTTAAAGGAGCAAGTGTCAATATATCTTTCAAAATCTGCAATCCAACACCGTCCATTTATTGAGTCATTGATTCAACTGGTGACTAGAGTTTATCCATGATCAATGGAACAGTGTGCTCCCTTTGCATGTCTTAGTGCCCATCAATGTATAGTGCCCATTTCCCTACTTCCTCAAAATAAGAAGAGTTGGTTCTTATATGCCACTTTTCTCTACCCAAAGGACTCTCAAACCAGCTTATATTTGCCTTCCCTTTCCTCTCCCCACAACAGACACCCTGTGAGGTGGGTGAGACTGAGAGAGCCCTGATATCACTGCTCGGTCAGAACAGTTTTATCAGTGCTGTGGTGAGCCCAAGGTCACCCAACTGGCTGCATGTTGGGGAGTGCGGAATCGAACCCGGCTTGCCAGATTAGAAGTCTGCACTCCTAACCACTACACCAAAATAGCCAGGCTATACCCCTCTATGTCAGGGGTAGTCAGCCTGTGGTCCTCCAGATGTTCGTGGACTACAATTCCCATGAGCCCCTGCCAGCATTTGCTACCCCTGCTCTATGTCACTGGGTCAGATTCAGAAGAACTAGGGAGGCAGCATCTTTATGTCTGTCGGAAGCACCCTTTTTGAGACTCCATGAGGATTTCACTTGAAACTTTGCAACATATTGTAATTGGCTCAAGAACACATGGTGGTGCCCACAACCTGTTCTACTGTGTTAAAACTGGAAGAAGCGCTCTTGACTGGTATCACGTATTGAAATATAAGAGCTCCACTTAAAAGGCTCTCACTGACCCATTATGCATGGGGGAAATAACGCACATTCGGGGTGGAATGGCAGCAACTAAAATCACCGATAACGCACGGTGCCGGCTGCAACCGACCGCGGCTTCAGTGCATGCCGCAAAAACAGGTGCGTTAGCGAAATGCGGAAGAAAGCGCAGCTTCCGGGTGACCGGGGCGCCGGGATCGCCGCGTGCATAATCGGTTACTCTGGGTTTTGCCGCCGTCGCGCCCCGTCCCGTGCATAACCGGTGTGCTTCGCGCCTTTCCCCTCCACATTTTCCATGTGACCCGAAATCACCGTTTCTGCGGCCGTGCATAATGGGCCACTGTAATATTCTGGATCTTGAAATATTCCTACATGTGAGAATTCACTGTCCAGGTTGGTCTTTATTATTGTGGAACAGAAATGGGGGTGGGGTGGGGAATTTGCAATATGAATATAGGCTGTGGCCAATGTATGCTGTGCATTTGCCCCCCCCCCAAAAAAAAACACACTTTAAGCCGCATACAGAAATGGTAAATTCCACAGCTTGTGCTAGCTTTCTGCATATTTAGAGAAAGATTTGGAAGTGCTAGTGAGAAACCGATACATTGAGTCTAATGCTGTTGTTCAACTTCGGTGAACAGTGTTCCTAATGGTTACCATTCTAACTCTTATGGATATGAAGCCTGGGGGAAGGGGCAAGGATTTCTTGTAATATTTATAACAAACCAGGTGAGTGTTTAAGTTCAATAAAACGTTAAGTTGCTATTTCTCCTTAGTCTGTGTATGTCAGACAAATCAGTGCATGTGATGATAGGATGTGAAAATGTGTTTTCTCTAAGCTGAGCATCTTAACAGTTTCCCCCCACTTTGGAAGACCAGATAGGGAGGGGGGAATATCATCCATTTTGCTCATATTCCTACAAATGCTAATAGGTCTGGCCACAAACAATGGGTGGGTCAGGCTCTCCCACTTTCTCCAAGATCTGGAGGACTTTATATCAGATCACCTCCAGAAAGTGGTTCTGTCCCAGTTGACATGAACAGTAGGTGGCGAAGCAGATATGATCAAACTTCCTGTCGCAAGAAGGAGGTCACCAGCACAGAGTCCATCAGGAACTCTTGCTTTAGGTCTGAGGTGGGCACCATTTTGACCATATAGTTGCCTGGAGAAGAGCAAGTTTTAAGATAATGGAAACTTGGTAGATATCTGTAACTTTAAGCTACAGGAGCCTGCCCTGTATCTTACCATCTCATAGGGCAAGTATAGTGAGAGGAGCAGAATGATATTTTTTTTAACCTAATTTCTTTAGGAATCCCTTGCTCAGTCTGGTGCTGTGCTATACGTACTCTTGTAAACATTTTATTTTTAATATATGTTACAGCTTTGGATGTTAGTAATGGTTCTCTGTACTACATAGACTGCTACTACTTCAAATACAATATTGTAAAGGGATAGAGAGGAGGATGACAATAGGCAAGCAGCTATTATCCAGCAGTGCATCCAGCAGTAAGTTGTCCCCATAGTGGCCAGGTGTTGAGCAGTGGGAGGCACAGAGGAAAGGCTTCAGAGTTGAAAAGGGAAGCTGGGCGTTCTGATCCTCTCAGCAGGCAATTCTGCATGAAGGTCATTGATGTAGAATTAAAACTCTTGATTTCTGATGTTTGTGCAGCCAAATGGCTATGGTTGTTCTGCCTTTTGTCAATGCAATGTATTAGACTCATCAGTTTTTCTACAGCTAGCTTCCACTGGCCTGTGAATGGTGAACCTGCAAGTATCAGTTATCAACTATATGTATGGAGTATACTCCACTTAAATGAGTGAAGACTGACTTTTATAAAATTGTGACAGTACACCCAATTAAAATAAATGGAACTTCAGTGTATGGCTACATTCTGTGTTCTTCATTTGGATCTCAAATGTTTAGAGTTTGAGCCTGTGTATCTTATATGGTGTGCCAGCATTAGCCACTAGAGGGACACATTTCCTGAACCAAAATATCAATGAGGTTTTAAAAAAATGCCTTGTATAGGAAGTAACTGTGATAAGTAGGAATGGCATATAAAACCAGCTAGGTATGATTTGCATATTAAAGCACAAAAGTCTGTACAATAAGGCATATAATCAGTTGTTTCAATTGTCTTAGTATCATTTTTGGTGTCAAGATTTCTAGTTCCTCTTGCAGAGTTTTTATAATGATTATCATGCAGTGGGGGTGGGGAATGAGGCTTGATTTGTTGTGTATGTAGCTTAATGTCAGAACTACAGGTATTTGGGTTCCCTTATTGTTAAGGCTCGAGTTCAGCTATGCCCCCACTATACAAGGGAATTTCCTGTACTACGCCATAATTCATGGCATTTTCTAAAATTTGGCTACTGTGTTCAAAAAATAAATTTTCACATACAGGAAGCACACCAACAATCAAAAACTGCATGATCAGCTGTAGATTGTCTAGCTATTTTGTCTTTAAACCATAACAAAACTTCCATCTGCTGCCAGGTATTTCTGAAAGATGTCTTTCTTGTTAAGTAAATTAACAGTGCAATCCTATAAACTCTTTTCTGAATGAAAGCAGTTTATTGAGTAGATCTGCTTTGCATAGCATTGCCAGGGAGCAGTCCTAAGCAGGTCTACTGAGAATCCTACTCAAGTCTTTTTAATAGGGCTTATTCCCAGGAAAATGTTCTTAGGAATGCACAGTAAAGCAGCAACCCTAGCCATTCTTACTTGGAGGTAAGCCCCACTGAAATTATTGAAACTTACTCCCAAGTAAGATTGTTGTATATGCTTGTTTTCGTGTACTTCCGTAGTCTCCTTTCACTTCCTTCTCTGACAATGTTATATGAACACGATGTCTTATTTATTTTCTGTTTTATAGTTCAGTTGCTAAAAATGTAGTTGTATATAAATTAGGTTATCAATAAACTGACCAGGGATTACATTATTTTCCTCATGAAATTACCAATAACTAGTTAAAGTATCCGTTAGAGATTCAAATATTTAAGAAGAAATACAGGTCAGACTTTTCAAAGTCACATGACTAAGGGAGGGTGTTCCTCTTAACTAAAAGTGTGGTGTTAACTTCCTCCATTTACTGTAATTGCAGCCGTTAAAATGATATAAAGTCATGGAAAGAAGCTCCATTGTTTTTCTCATTCTTTTGGCTTCTGGATTTATCGAGGCACAAGAAAAACGAATGCTTTGCAGGTCACCTGATTTAGACCTCTCGTATTCTTCCTGTGGTAAGTTAACAGCTTGATTTCATTTCCCATACTGTTGCAAAACTCTCAGGATTATTCTTCCATGATTAGAAATGCTCACTTTTATGTTGATGTTGCTTAAGGAATAGTATGTGTTATGACTTATGCCATAGATTTTGATTTTTCTGTCTTGAAAGGGAAACGGCCATTGCTTATTTCAGTTATGCCGTGTTGCAACTTGAGAACTTTGAACTCGACATGAACGAATGTCATTCGGTCTGTTTCCTGAATCATCTATTTGTTTGTTTGTTTGTTTGTTTGTTTGTTTATTTATTTATTTATTTATTTATTTATTTATTTATTTATTTATTTATTTATTTATCATACTTCTATACCGCCCTCCCTGGAGGCTCAGGGCGGTTTACATTATAACAGAAAACAATACATAAAACAGTCTGTAGAACATGTATAACTGATAACTAATAATTGTAACCAAATAACAACACAGTATAACAGTAAACAATATAGTAATACAAACAGGTCCAGGGCTTATTGATGGGATTCTGAGGGGGGGGGAGCAGGGGCCCTTGGTCGCTGATTGATTATGTCTGGTCTCGGCTAAATGCCTGGTGGAGGAGCTCCTTTTTGCAGGCCCCGCGGAACTGTTTAAGCTCCGTCAGGGCCCTGATCTCCTCTGGGAGCTCATTCCACCAGGTGGGGGCCAGAACAGAGAATTTAAGACTGTCAGTTTCTAAAGCAGTCTTCATCATACACTGTGCCAACAATATATTTTAAACATGTCCACCTTTAAAAAAATATATAGCTTGAGAAAGCGTTTGTGAAACAGTTGGTCCTAGAAAAAAAATTATATGTAACCTGAGAGGATTCTGAATTTACTTTCAAGAAATATTACAAATGATGAAATTGTCAAACCAGTTTGGCATAGGCTCATAATGCACAGCCGCCGAAACGGCAATTTCGGGTCACATGGAAAACGCGGAGGGGGAAGAAGCTAAGCAAACCGCTTATGCACGGGATGGGACACAACGGCGGCAAACCCAAAGTAACCAATTATGCACGCAGCGACCCTGGTGCCGCTTCTGGTTGCGCCCCGGTCACCCGGAAGCTGTGCTTTCTTCTGCGTTTCGCTAACGCGGCTTTTTTGGCGGCATGCACCGAATCTGCGGCCAGTTGCAGCCGTTATCGGTGATTTTAGTCACCGCCATTGCACCTCTAATGCGCGCTATTCCCCCCGTGCATAATGGGCCGTAGTGGTGCACTTGTGTGTGTAAAAGTGCTGTCAAGTTGCAGCTGACTTATGGCAACTCCAGCAAGCAAGAAGCAGAGATGGTTTTTCCCATGGCTTTCCTCTGCAGAGTCTCCCTTGCTGGTCTCCCTTTCAAGTATCCCTTTCAAGTGTCCACCTTCTTAGCTTTCGAGATCTGATATGCTGCCTTCCTTCCAGTGGTCTAATTAGGGATACAGACATTCAGCTCTGCCATGATGACTGATTTTGCGGTAGGCATTTTCTCTCAGCCTAACCTACCTTACAGAGTCGTCGTGAGGAGAGGGGGAACTATGTACAACACTTCTTGTTAGGAGAACATAATAAAAATGTTATAAAAGGTAGCAAAATACAGAATGTAGAAAAAGCAAGATCAACTGCCAGTGTACTATTGGCAGAAGAGTTTGCAGAAGTTTTTGGTGGACAGGCATATATTACCATGGACTTTTTGCAGTTAAACGGGTAACAAGTTGGGTGTACTTTCTTTATAGAAAATTCTCTTTTTAAAATGGAAAGACTGGAAGTCTGAGACACTGGTAGATCGTGCACAAAGATCATTATGATTTTGTTGTGCTACAGCAATCTAATCAATAAACCACCTCCCTCAGAATCCCATCAACAAGCCTTGGACCTGTTTGTATTATGATTGTTTATTGTTATACTGTGTTGTGTTTGGTTGCAATTGTTGGTTATTGATGTACATGTTCTACAGACTGTTTTATGTATGGTTCTCTGTTATAATGTAAACCGCCCTGAGCCTCCGGGGAGGGCGGTATAGAAGTATGATAAATAAATAAATAAATAAATAATAACTGCTGTGTTTGTTTTGTTTTGTTTTGTTTTTAAGCCTTCAAAGTCCTCCAGTGGTAGAGAAGGGGAATGGCAGCCATACTGGCGTGAGGCAAGGAAAGTGTGAGGGAAACTGTGATGTAGCTGTTTCTCTGCCACTGCAAGTGGTTCTACATTTTATTCTACTTCTTTTGACAGTTTTTATACTAGATTTGTGCCCTCATCAGGACAACAAGAGCTACAACAATATGTTATCCAATTTAACAGAGGCTTAGCCAGTAGAAATGGGGCATGGGGGTAAATAATGTCACTGTGTAGACAGATTATGCATGGCGGCAGCCATGCTGGGTTGCCGCCGTTCTGGTGCGCCGGGGTAGAAAGCCCCACCATCCCCTAAGTACGCACGGGGGTGGAGCATCCCAGGCGCATGCTGGCTGCCCTGGCGCAATGGCCCCGCGCACGCAATGTGGGGCTGGAAGTACCAGGTGCACATGGAAGTGGCGCCAGTGGCAGCAGGGGGGATTGGGGCAGGCCCCCTTGCTGCATGATGGTGGGGAGCAGCATGCTGCTCTCCCACCACGGTGGGGACAGGGGGACGGCCTGGCCAGTTCTGTGGGGGACCGTTGGTTGGGGCGGGGCCCGGCACTGTCGATTACACATGGCGCTGGCCTGCTCCAGCCCCCACCAGTACCTGTAGTAACTCTGGGACTGCGGAAGTTCCAGCGTTCACCTAACGTGGGCCTTCCATGGGCCTGGGCTGGGACACGCATGCACTGGCACCGGCGGCGTACATAATCAGGGATTTTCCTCATGCCCTGCCACTGCCAGCACTGGCATTCTGGCCCGTGCATAATGGGTCATATAGAACGCCCTGGTTAAAGAACAGGACACTTTTTCCACATAGGAAGTAATGTTTTACTTTGATAACTGCTGCTGTCTGGAGTGTCTCATATTTCAGTCTGGATCCAAGAGTGATCAGAGTTTCATGTTGTTTATGATGTTGTTAAATCCTTTCTCCTATAGGTTCCAGTTCTGAAACATTCTACTTTAGAGCGGAGCCATGTTCTCTTAATGGCTTCTCAAAATGGAAGGGAATTTTATTCTGGATTCCAAGTGAGTTACTATTGTATTTCAAATATCATTAGAATTACTTTGCATTATTGCAAGAAGCTGTGCTTTTTCAATCTGCTTTACCAATCAGTATTTCAATGACCAGAGGCGAAATACATATGTAGTACAGAACTAGTACTATCCAAGCTGGAGGTCTAGCTCTTTCTACCGTGTACTGGACAACTTCTCCACCTGCCCGTCAGAGAGCCAGCTTAGTGTGAGACAGCCAGCTTGGTGTAGTGGTTAGAGTGCGGACTTCTAATCTGGCAAGCCGGATTTGAATCTGCACTCCCCCACATGGAACCAGCTGGGTGACCTTGGGCTCACCACAACATGGATAAAACTGTTCTGACCGAGCAGTAATATCAGGATTCTCTCAGCCTCACCTACCTTACAGGGTATCTGTTGTGGGGAGAGGAAAGGGAAGGCAATGTAAGCTGCTTTGAAATTCCTTCAGGTAGAGAAAAGCAGCATATAAGAAACAACTCTGCTGCTGCTGCTGCTGCTGCAGTCCCAGCCAAGCTCAGACTATTCTTGGTGGACTGGAAGTTTTGAAGAGCTGTTGTTCCAATTGTTCGTGATTCCTAGTTGTCTTACTGGGACAGTCCTGAAGGAAGCTCTTGTATGACTTGAAGGCGATCATGTTTCTAGCTTATCACACAAACACCATACTATTGGTACAGTAGCATGGCCACAGAATTTGCTTATTGTGAAGGTCCGTTATCAAAAGAATCATAGATCTGAATGAATTATATAATGAGAAAATAAAATTAAAATGGATATAGTCTTCTGAAACATCTGCACTGTCTTTGCATTATTTTTTACAGAGAGAGATTTAACCTTCCTCAGAGTGAGAACAGTCATGTGGTATCAACATAAGAAAGTCTTAGAATGGAGACATGTTCTTTGCGCTGGTGAAGACTATGACTATACATATTGTGGAGCTCTGAAGGGAGGTAAGTGTGAAAAACAAAATATTTCACTGATTTATAAAATCTACATGATTACTACAGTCTTCCTATGAGAAGCTTTTCACCAAATTAATGCATATGAGTAATGTATACAGAAATGTAAAAGACCCAAAAGCCCTTTTTGTAAAAGCCCTTTTTTGGGGGATCTTCATTTCCAAACAGACTGGAATTTTACAGGCATTTGACATGAATCTGTCTTGATGCTTTTTAAAGATGTTCAGAGAGTAGCAAGTGCCTGTACATTTTTATTATTTTTGAATGTGATCAGAAAATTGACAAAACTGTACAAGAGTCATCTGTTACCTCTATGAAACTTTTCCTAAAGGAAGAGGATTAAATGTGTGAACAAATATATGTTTTGAAATTTACTCGTGTAGAGCAAACAAAACAATCCAGCAAAGGGTAATATTATAGGAAAGGCATACAGCATCTTCTAAACCAGGGGTAGTCAAACTGCGGCCCTCCAGATGTCCATGGACTACAATTCCCAGGAGCCCCTGCCAGCGTTCGCTGGCAGGGGCTCCTGGGAATTGTAGTCCATGGACATCTGGACGGCCGCAGTTAGACTACCCCTGTTCTAAACTATAGGTGTGAAATTTGTGGTCTTTCAAAATGATAGTTACCATCAATTAAGGGTTATGCTTGAACCTCTTACCTCTATGACTACAGTATCCTGCAACAGGACTAAAAACCCTACTTAAGAAAAAGGCACAGTACTTAGGAAAATCTTCCTCCCCCTCCCCCCATTAATAGTCCCAGGAGTGGGTGACCCCAAATTTGCCAAGTGGAGTAGAACTGAAAGAATAAATGGAAATGGTCAACCATTTCCCAGTTCACCCAATAAAGATTACCCCCACCTGCCCAACAGCTGCTTGTTTCTATAGGAAAAAATATCGATGTCTGTATTTTCCCCCTGTGTGGTTAACAGCAGCTTGAGAAAGGAATTTTGGTGATGAAAACGGTGTCTGGAACCGCCCTGGACTTATGCCAATGTTGTTAGGAAGCGGGAATTAGCCCCGCAACCAGACAAGCGCTGAGCCATTGCAAATTCTTCGTGCTGAAAAAGTCATAGTGAGATTTCATCCATCACCAACCAGCAAGTAGGCTAACTTCAAGGAAATTTGTGATGGGCAAAGCTTGGCCCAAAGCTTATATGATTATAGCTTTGGTTAGAGTTGCCATCCTCCAAGTAAGGTCAGGGGATCTCCTAGAAATTACATCTAATCTCCAGATTACATAGATCAGCTCTCCTGGAGAAAATAGATGCTTTGGAATATAGACTCCATAGAAGACATTTTCAACCAGGGTTTTGTGAAACCATAGGGTTTCTTGACAGGGTTTCCTGAATGGCTGAGAGTTAGAAGAAGAGTTGGTTCTTATATGCTGCTTTTTGCTATGAGAAGGAGTCTCAAAGTGGCTTACAATTGCCTTCCCTTTCCTCTCCCCACAACAGGCACTCTGTGAGGTAGGTGAGGCTGAGAGAGCCCTAATATCACCGCTCAGTCAGAACAGTTTTATCAGCGCCATGGCGAACCCGAGGTCTCCTAGCTGGCTGCATGTGGAATTGCAGAATCGAACCTGGCATGCCAGACTAGAAGTCCGCACTCCTCACCACTACACCAAACTGGCTTTCTTAATTTTTTATATATTAATTTTATTATAGTTAATTTTTAATATATTTTTAAAATGTGTTAAACATTTGTCAGGTGATATGACCATATACCGTCATGTCAACCCACCCACCCTTCCCAAAATGGCAATGATAGGCCTGGAGAGAGTGGGAAGGAGAGGGACCCAGATGGGTGTATACACATCTTTGTTTCCCAACCATATTCTGCACAATGCCATTTCTGGGGTTTCTTGAAGCCTGAAAAATGTTTCAGGGTTTCTCAATGGTAAAAAAATTGAAAAAGGCTGCTCCATGGCATTGCACCCCACTGAAAGCCCTGTTCACTCCAGACTCCTCCCCCAAATCTTCAAGGATTTCCCAGTCTGGAGCTGACAACACTATGCCTCCCCACCAACACACCTGGTGACTGCGGGGGGGGGGGGGGGGCTGTCAACTCTGGTAGTTCTTATTGCTATGCTGCTTTTTGCTTCCTGTCTCCAGTGTGCCCTATGCCTGTGGGGGAGAGAATGCAGAAAAAAAACAGATATATTTGCAGCTAGGGAAGAATGACAGGATGATGGTAGTGCTTTTTATATTAATATAAGCATTTCTCTTTTGCAGAGACTATCAACACCACTGTGAGAATTAGTAGTGAAAAAGCAAACTATCCAACGGTACTTTTTCAGAGTTACACTTTCATAAATGCTAAGTGCTAGAAAAGTTGACAAAGCATCTATCTTATTTCATTGGAAAGGAAACATACGAGTCCATAATAAAATCCAAGTGGGTGCATTCAGTCCCTCAGTCTTAATACCAAGCAGTTCCTGCTTTCAGAATGGCAAGCTCAATTTGTTAAATTCTGTATGGACTATCAAATTCAGTTGATCTTGTTATGCAGTTTTTAAACCAAAAAATGGAGGTGGTGGTGGTAGAAGGAGAACTTTGAGATGTGATCATGAAGTAAGCATCACAAAGCAGCCAGGTTTAGATTCTGCTGAAGAAAATTAACAGGGTTCAGTCACATGAGTGCGTAAGTACAATGTGAGGTTCTTTTTTAAAGTCCCAGAAAAGAAATAGTAGTCAAACAACGACTAGGAGGTAGAGCTGACATGCCTATCTCATGCCAATCAGAGGATTCTAGTTCTTCAATGACCAGCCAGCTAGCAGAGTGCACACAATGACAGATTACAAAAG
The DNA here is from genome assembly GCF_049243985.1 of Paroedura picta. Classification (NCBI taxonomy): domain Eukaryota; kingdom Metazoa; phylum Chordata; class Lepidosauria; order Squamata; family Gekkonidae; genus Paroedura; species Paroedura picta. Next base: position 30,299,694 of record NC_135377.1, on the reverse strand, counting down.
TGTACTGTCCTTACATAGTTATTTGTAGTAGATCGCCAGAAGAACTGCTGCTCTGAACCCATCCTTTTGAGAAGAATGCGATGAAATAAAAATGTCCCAATTTATGTAAACAGAATTTATAAGCTTTAGAGTAAAAAGGTAAAGGTATCCCCTGTGCAAGCACCGAGTCATGTCTGACCCTTGGGGTGACGCCCTCTAGCGTTTTCATGGCAGACTCAATACGGGGTGGTTTGCCAGTGCCTTCCCCAGTCATGACCGTTTACCCCCCAGCAAGCTGGGTACTCATTTTACCGACCTCGGAAGGATGGAAGGCTGAGTCAACCTTGAGCCAGCTGCTAGGATTGAACTCCCAGCCTCACGGGCAAAGCTTTCAGACTGCATATCTGCTGCCTTACCACTCTGTGCCACAAGAGGCTCTTAAGCTTTAGAGTAGTGGGGCAAAAATAACAAGTCTTATGTGATCCACAAAGCTGTTGCTTGCAAACAGCCTAGCAAACTTAAAGATTCAGTCTAGAGATTGCACCTACTCCAGGTAGGTAGGAGAGTCCTTGAAACAGTGATATCTTTGAGGGAGTCCCTGCTCTTGTGAACTGGCCTCAGCCCCACGGAACGAGGGAGACTTATTTGGTATGCAGCATTGCAAACTATCTTACTGCATCTAGGAATCCATTGCAGAATATCTTACTGCATCCTTTTCTTTGTTGTAGGGAGAATACGATGCAACCTTGACAGGGTACTCTGGCCATTCGGAAACCGATCTGTTTTTTTGTCTGAATTTTACATTAATTCTTAAAAAGGAGCCTTCCTACAATTTTGGATAAGTTCTTCTAAACCATTTTATTGCATAAGAACTCCAAAACTCCATGGAATCCAAACAGTAGACTCAGTTGCTGCCAAGTTTTGCCTTTGCTGGTAGAATTGTCTGTCTAATAAAATAAAAAGTCTATTCTCATGTTACTCAGGAACTTAGTAAGTCCATATGAAATCTTAGTTGAAGTGTACAAATATATTTATAACTATAGCATGATCAAAACAGAGTCATGGTAATGAATGAATTTCAACGTTATCTTTGTGCTAGCAACAACTAGGCCTTTCACAATATGATGAACAAGGCATTTTTGTTTGTGGCAGAATGTACTGCCAGACTTGTGCAATCGAATACTCTTCTTTTTCTTTGTACCAATAAATGTTTTTTCTACAGTCAAAATAGCAGTGTTTTTAATGACAAAATATTAGTGCCATTTCACATACAGCTAAGACATATAGGTTATCTAGGGCAGGGGTAGTCAACCTGTGGTCCTCCAGATGTTCATGGACTATAATTTCCATGAGTCCCTGCCAGCGTTTGATGGCAGGGGCTCATGGGAATTGTAGTCCATGAACATCTAGAGGACCACAGGTTGACTACCCCTGATCTAGGCAACCAGAGTGGGTTCAAGGTTTCAGAGGTCCCTGAGCAGAAAGTACTCAGCGGCCCCCTCCCCTCACCACTCACAATCTCTCTCCCCAGCTGTGCTTTCTTCCCTTGCTCTCCAACTCCTTTGTCCCAAGCCAACACTTGCTTCCTCCTTGCCTGATGGCACTGGGAACCATGCCTGGCTGGAAGCATGGGTGGGAGGAAGCATGCATGGGTCAACACTTCAGCAGTGGGCTGCACCAGAAATCTTGGGCCTTAGTAGTTGTCCCTCCTCAGTCTATGTTGCTGCTGATCCACTATGCAATGGAAACAAGAATGAACCCTCATGCTCAGCCTTCCCAGCTGTGTTTTCTGGGGCAGGTGATGACCCCTAAGCTGAGATGCTGGAGGTTTCAAGTCTACCTTGTTGGGATCTGCACAGGATTTCATCATTGCCATGACAACCTAGGTCCTGTGTCTCACATAATAATACCCCCCACATACTATGCAGATCGCACTCATAATCTGGTATTTTGTTTTGAGCAGATTGAATAAGATCTGAGAGTGGAGGAACTGATGTTGGTTTCTTTGTCGCTGAGCTTTATTTGCTAGAGTTTACACTTGCAGGGGTACCAAAACTCTGCAGGGACAGGAGATCTATTAAAATTATCTGGTGCTAGAGCCAGATAGCTTTCTGACAGCTTTAGGGGATTTTCCTCTTGGTATGGTCAGAGTTTCTGTTGATACCCTGGTTGATCTCTGGAATGAAGAAATTACCTGGTGGTTGACACAATCACTTTTAGGTGCTCTCTCTGGCGTCTTAGGGACAGCCCCTTGGTCAACTGAAGTTCCGTGGGCTATGAAAAGACAAGGAAGGTAGCTAGAGCAGCAAAGGGGAAAGACTTGTGATTAATCCTTCAAGATTAGAGTGCAGTAGAGGTCATTTCAAAGCCTGTTCTGTGGGATTTTTAAGAGGTTTTAAATTGATTTAATACATATTGTCTATGTTAAACAGAACATCCATGTCCAGGGACAATATTATGAAGGCATGCCCTGGTTTGTGAACTTTCAACATACTACACTAACTGTTGTTATTGCCTTTCACACAAGAAATTCCATCAGTAAAAACACAATGAAAGTGCATTATCCAATGTGTGCAGAATGGTGGTCTGACCACAGGATCCTTGTGCTGATAATTCTTAAGACGTGTGGTTAGGAATGTGGGCTATAAATATTTTAATTAAATAAACAAAAACAAGGGGTCAAGATATACAGGGTACTCAGTAGCTCCCACATCTTGGGGGGGCGGGCGCTGAATAACACTCACTTTGTGTAAAATCATATGATTCTCCCATATCCCAAACACCCACAGGGCTAAGGGCCTTGTTTCAGGTGCTGATTATTCTCAGCAAGCCAGATTCCATGCCAAAAGCTGCTCAAGCACTCCTGAATAGGTTGCCTATAGCAGAGAACAATGTGTTCCTGTGATGAAGGGCCACAACAAAACACATCATTGTGGACGTATAGGAGGAAAATGGTGACATCACACAAGGCTCCGATTACTGCTTTCCACCAGAATGAAAAAGCAGAATCTGGCCCTTAACTTCAGCTCTCAATGTCTTGTTTGTCATAGTTTGGAAGAAGCAGAACAAAAGGGCATTGTGTCAAAGTACACACCATTGTTGACTTTCTCTTTGCTCTGTCCAGCGTCTCGCAGTCCTCATTTCTGCAACTGTGTATTTCTCTTAACACTGGTGCTTAAGATGGATAGTTCCAAGAAGCGATTTTAAAACCAGTGCTGTGGTCCTTTTGATAATACCCCCCCCCATTGCAGTCATTGTGGGCCATGAGAAATGTAGCAGTAGCATAATGTTAGCCAACTGAAAGTTGCAAAGCATTGAGCTAGCTTTCATGTTTCACAGGGCTCTTTGTTAGCCATAATGCAAAGAGAGTGGGACAGAGTGAGAGAGCAAGTGCACGCAGGAACGTTATACTGACACAAAAGGTATAAAGGAGATCTGGTTATAGTTTTCAAAGGCCTTATTTATGGTGCTGCAGAAAGCTTTTGCAGACTGATCAAATCACATTGTGCCAAAGGTTAGTTTGTCCTAATGTTTGTGCTTTGATGGGGGGGGGGGGGGGCGAGGAGGGATGAGGTGACTTTGATGAGATGTTATTCCAGGCACTAAGCTGCACTTTGTTCTGTAGCCACTACTATGTGCTGTGTTTAACTATTTCAACAGTAAAGTTTAAAAACATTTTTTTAATGAACTTGCATATTTTAATTTTAAGTGATACATTTGAAAACTACATCTTGCTTATTAGGGCCAAAGAAAATGACATATCAGTGTCAAAATAGTGGTTTGCTTAGGCAAAGTAGAAACCTCTGCCTTTTCATCAATATGAAAAAATCGGTAATTTATTTCATGATTAGTGAACAAGGGACATGTAGTATAGCAGTGACCAAGCAATTTCAGTAAATAATTGTCACATGCTTCTAGTGGACACACATACAATCCCCATACAGTGTACCTTTGATTTTTAAATATGATACATGTATTGAGTAATGCTCATGTTAAATTAGTTGCATGTGGTTGACATTACACATTTATCCAGGCTCTGGTATCCAGTTTCATTTGTAAAGTGAACACGTTTGTTCTTTCCTACAGATGTGTACACATGCAAGACATACATACATTCCCTAGAACATTTGGACCAGACTCAAGTTCATGCAATTCAAAGTTCAAAACATACAGTTCTCATGACAAAAGAATGCCCATCTTCATCAAATGCTATAAATAATATACATTATCACACATCACATGATTGCTGAAATATTAGTTGTTTCAAAATAATTTGATTTCAGCCAAATGTATGAGTTATGGTTCTCAAAAGAGATGACTCGTACAGCACACCTTTAAAAAAGGGGATGTAATTTCTTATTTAAAATACACATTTTATATATACTGCTACCGTTTATGCATATTAAGAAAATATATACAGTACCTCTTTCATAAGTCTTAAAGGAGCTTCAGCATCCACTGATTTCATGTGAATGTATTCTGTTATCAACAAAAGAAAAAGGAACTCCCGGTTTAACTCTATGCAAGTTTCAAAAGGTCTCATGGCTCCATCCAGCTGCTTGTCACTCCTGGGGTCTGAGCAGAGTTATGTGACAGCTGGCTTTCAGTCTTGTGTAAAAATATCCTTCACATTCACATAGTTGTAGGTCATACTGGGTGAACAACTATTTGGCTGGTTCTACATGTAAGTGGGAAGGAGTTGGTTGTTCTGATTGCCTTTGAACCTGGCTAATTTTTCAGTATGTTCCTGCTGAACATCTGAGCAGGATGCCTCAAGATATATGAAGCTGGATGTATCCATGACAGGCACCAAGCTTTTTTTCACAGTCGGGCATACACTGTACCATTGAGCTGAATTGTGTTTGTGGTCACAGTGATTAATGCTGTGAGTAGTTGGAATGCTGCAATGAAGAAGCAGCAAGTTGCCTATGCTCTCCCTTTTCAAGCACAACAGGAAAGGAAAGCAAAAGAACAAACACAATTAGCTGTGCAACCTGCCCCTTAAGATAGCTGTGGGTAGCTGTGTTGGTCTGCGGTAGAAGAGCAAAATCTGAGTCCACTGACCAACAAGATTTGCAAGCTGTCAGCAGCTTTTGAGCATCAAAGCTCCCTTCATCAGACACAGCTAGGAAGAGCTTCATGCCTCCCGATTGGCTCCTTCACTGTCAGTCGAAGTGCACGGCTCTCAATTGGCCCCTTGGCCTTGGGGGGGGGAAGGGGGGGAAGCTTTGCAGCGGCCAAAGCAGCAGGCCCGCCACGTCAGAGATGCGGTGGGTCTGATCCTGGGGCCACGCCGAAGCCGGGGAGGGGGAGGCCAATGGGGGGGAGGCTTCGGCACAGCCAAAGGTGCAGGCCCGCCAAATTGGAGACACAGCAGGCCGGCTCCTAGGCCTGCACTGGGAACGGATGGGGGAAGGGGGTGGGGGGAGGCTTTGTTGCGGGCAAAGGAGCTGGCCCACGCCGAAATTGGGGCGGAGGCGGGCGGGGGGGGGGGTCTTCGGCATGGCTAAAGGAGCAGGTCTACCGCAGGGGAGACGCGGCGGCCCTGCTTCTTGGGCCGCGCAATGCCGCGCCAGCCCTTTTTGGGTCCAGGGAGCCTGCCAGGAGGGCTGCCAGGGGGGAGGCAAGGGGATGCTCGCGCCCATTGTATTCACAGATACAGTGGGCTTTCAATCTAGTTTTCTATAAAATCAATTTTGGCTTGCTTATAGGAAACAATACAGTTGAACTTTATTGGACAGACTCCTGATGCCCAACACTCATAGTTGACCTACATTACTTTGTCTTTTAGAAGTGGCCATCTTCAAACACATGAATGGCTTAAAATATGTGAATGCTACTGTCTGGCGGCAGACACCAAAAACTATATGTAAATTTTGTTGCTTTGTTTGATCAGGGCCTACAATTTGGATTATATGGTAAAATAACACAAGCAAAAATGAAAGCTAGGGTTGCCAGCTCTCGGTTTGAAAATACCTGGAGATCTGAGGGTGGTGCTGGGAGTGGGCAGGGTTTGGGGCAGTGAAGTGCATCCTTCAAAGCAGCCATTTTCTCCAGGGGGGAACTGCTTTCTTTAGTCTGGACATGAGCTGTAATTCCAGGGGATCCTCAGGTCCAGGGAGACCCCTGGCATCCCTAGTGCTAAGCTACATTTGACATGTTTATCAAACATTCCCTGGAATTTCCATCAGCTACTAAGAGGAGAATGAATGATTAATTTCCTGTTTTACTAAAAGCTATCCTTTCCCAAGGAAGCCATCCAACCTTTACTTCCTCCTCTGTTCCTCCCTGTAACCTCTTTGTATTGTTTTGAGGAGAGGGGGAAAGAGTTTGTAGCTGTTTCTGTTTTAAGGTGAAATTGTTTAATTAAAAAAAAGGCTGCAGTTTATTTCAGAGAGGATATCAGTACTTGATTCTATTATAGTGTATACATCTCTGCACATTAAAATAAAAAGGGATCAGTCCATTTCTCAAATCTGAAACCAACCTTCTTTGGAGAAAACCTGGGTAAAAAGAAGACCAAAGTCCAGGCGATGAATGAGAATTTTAATGGATAGTTTTACTGTTTTAGACTGAACTGAAGAAGAAGAAGGAAGAAGAAGAAGAAGAAGAAGAGTTGGTTCTTATATGCCGCTTTTCCCTACCTGAAGGAGGCTCAAAGCGGCTTACAGTCACCTTCCCATTCCTCTCCTGTAAAGGAGAGGAATGCCACAGCATTACACAACTGTAAAGAAATACTACAGCATTTATACTAAGTAGCATGAGCAGTCACAATTTTCAGAACTCTTCACCTGGCTTGTTGCTATGTCCCTCCAAGACTCCACTGGGCAGTGGGCTCTTGATTTACCCCATCCCCAAATTGCTGGATCTTTGAAAGGCCAGGACACAACCATATTGTAGATCAGAGGCTGTACTTATCTCTAGTCCCAGTCAGGGCTGCAACACATTGGAAGCCCTCCCCCAGCTGGGGCACAGCAAAGTGGGTGGTAGGTCAAAAGCCAATTCCCATGTGGTCATAAGGAATCAACTGGGACTTGATTTCTTTCCCCCCAGCTCCCCAATTGTTGCTGAGATCAAGCAAGGCTGTCAGCTCATTTAAGCTACCATATGGAAGTTGGCTTTCTGATCCATCTCCCAAGCTTCCCTGCACATTGCCTATTCCTGCCAAAGGAGCATTAACAGGTCATAAGCAGCCAGGCAGCAGCCTGATTGCAAGTGCTCAACAGGATGTGAGTTGAACTGGTGGGTGTTGCGGCATCTCTAATTAGTTCTTGTATCAGGCTTAGTGGCTGCTGAAAAAGATGTGTTGCTACTGTTCACAGTGAAGTTGCTGAAAGCCATTCCTTATTCAGTTAAGTCCTTAAATGTGGACCTAAGTGCCTGACATGGGGGGGGGCACCCCAAATGCTACAAAACCACAGGTCAGATAATGGGCTCTCTTGAGCCTGATGCATCTTGCAGTTTTCATGTTTAACACACCTGATCTAGGCAACAGCTAGACTACCAGGTATCTAATAAGCCTTTCATACTTTACATACAGTCCTAAAAGACAGCTGAAGAATTACCGTTTCTGCTTGCTGTGCAGTCATTGAAGAGTTGGTTTTATGCCTTCCTTTTAATTGCCCGAAGGAGTCTCAAAGTGGCTTACAATCACCTTCCCTTCCTCTCCCAACAGACACCCTGTGAGGTAGATGAGAGTACGAGAGCTTGGACAGAGACTGCTCTGTGAGAACAGCTTCTAAAAGGGCTGTGACGAGCCCAAGGTCACCCAGCCGGCTGCATCTGGGGGAGTGGGAAATCAAAACCAACTTGCCAGATTAGAAGCCACCACTCCTAACCACTGGCCAACATTGCACTGGCTCTCAGATTTTCAGTAGTTTTAATAATTACAATTCAAGTTCTTAGGCTACTGAATACATTCTTCATTCATATTCCTGGCAGGAAGAAAACTGAAGCAGTGGCTCTGAAGCATATTAATGCTGAAGCATATTGATGAGGGCAGAGTGCTCTGTATGCATATGATTTTCTTGTTCTATTTCATGATACAGCTGTCAATGCCAGCTTGGGAAATTCTTAGAGATTTGGAGGCAGCACCTGGAGAGAGGAGAGGTTGGGAAGGAGCGGGGGTTAAGTGGAAATGTGATGCTACAGATTCCACCTTCTGAAGCTGCTAATTCCTCCAGGGGAGCTAATCTCTGTACTCTGGAGATCGGTTGTTGTCTGAATGACTTCTGAGTTCACTGGCCCTTTTCAGAGGGTCAGTACCAGTATGGCACTGAGGTTCAGGCAATCTATTTTAAGAAGAGCTCCCCTAAACCAAGAGCAATAATATGAGCACCAGAAGCAACATCTCATTTGGGAATGCACCGTAAGCACGAAGGCAGGAAATTCATGCTCCTTCTATCAATGAAAATGTTCAGTGAGACTTAAGGTATTATTTGTCTAATGGCAAATTACTGCAAAAAAAAAAATTGAGTGCAATACCACCTTTAAGAAGAGCCTCTTATGGCGCAGAGTGGTAAGGCAGCAGACATGCAGTCTGAAAGCTATGCTCATGAGACTGGGAGTTCGATCCCAGCAGCCAGCTCAAGGTTGACTCAGCCTTCCATCCTTCCGAGGTCGGTAAAATGAGTACCCAGCTTGCTGGGGGGTAAACGGTAATGACTGGGGAAGGCACTGGCAAATCACCCCGTATTGAGTCTGGCATGAAAACGTTAGAGGGCATCACCCCAAGGGTCAGGCATGACCCGGTGCTTGCACAGGGGATACCTTTACCTTTACCTTTTTACCACCTTTAAGATCAACAAAGATTTATTCAAGGCGTGAGCTTTTGGATACAGGCACACTTCTTCAGACAAAATGAAACAAGAATCATAAGAGTTCACACATATATATATATATATATATATATATATATATATATATATATATATATATATATATATATATGTGAATGTAAATCAGTGGCAAATTAGCAAACTGTGTCATAGTATACAAATTATGCCATATAATTATTCTTTGCTAAAAAGCTAATCAGTCCTTTTGAGTTTAGTTGTAGTTCACAAAAACGTAGGAGAAATAAAATTGTCTATGTTAGTATTTAATGGCAGACTTTCCCAGTTCTGAAAAGAAATAATTAAAAGAGACTAGTTGTTTGCCCCATCCATCAAGTGTAGAAGCATCACTGCAAGTGACAAGCTGTGCTGGTAAGTTATCTTGTCCTGAGACCAGAGAGTTAGATTTGAAATTACATTACATATTACTAACAGCACATTATAGTCACATCGTCCCAAATAAAATAGAAAGAAGAGGTGATTTTAAGAAATGTGGATATGAGAGTTGAATGAAGTTAGCATGCCTAGTGAGATAAAAAACTATGTCCTTGTTGAGTCCAGGGTTTTGAGTGTTGTAATAAATTGCACTTCGGCAATCTCCCTTTCTAGTCTGTTCTTGAAGTTCCTTTGTAATAAAGCAACTACTTTGAGGTCCCTTACTGAATGTCCTGCAGTAAGATAACTTAACATTGATTCCCAATTAACCAATCAAGATAGGAACAGAAAAATTATTATATATTTATTAAATTTGTATAGCATCTTCCCATGCAGGCTCAGTGAGAAAACAATCATATAATTACCATCAAAACATAAACATTAAAAGCCTTTAAAATTACATATTGCAATAAATTACATTAACAGGTAATGATACTTTAAAAATTACATAAAATGAAAAATTAGTACACAATGTAATTATTTTGTTCAAAATTATATTTTCTTAATTATTTGCAAACTGAGGAGCAAATATTTCAAATATGACATATATTTAATCTCCTAGAACATTATATAATAATGAAATCACTTTGTCCACATCAGATTGTAATATAATCTCATTAAAAATCACTGTGGAAATTCTGTAAAACATAATCATTGCAAGCAGAAGTTGAATAAAACACATTTTTAACATGAAAGCACTCAGTTTAATAAGGTTTTTAAAAACAAAAGACCATTTTCCCTCTAGTAAAAGAAAAATCCTCCTCCCTCTCCATCCTCTGATCTGCATGAAATGACACAGCCTGGTGTCCTGTCCCCACGCAGAGCGCGATTTGTGTTGCCAGAGGAACGGTTTGGAAAGAGGTTTTAATTAGAAGAACAGAACCCAGACTGCCATTCTCAACATTTCTAAATACAGGATATGAATTTAGTATTAAATCTAAAGTACTGAAGTTTATGGAAATCTTTATCCAAGGGATGCTTTTTCTGTAGGGATGTTTCCCATGTTTCCTATGTAAAATTCACATTTTTTGCTGCATTTCTGGGGACTCCATTTTGCTTTGCCTTAATTTACTTTATTTACTAACCTATCTGCAATACTGCTAAAAATGTGTATATTCTCACATGCAACCTGAAATTTCACACTTGCTGAATCATGGAGAATTTCCCTGACTTGGATAGACAAAGCTAGCCCAATTTATCAGATTTTAGAAGCTAAGCAGTATTGGCCCTGGCTAGTATTTGGATGACTGACCATCAAGAGAGTCCTGGATTATAAAGCCAGGCGATCTGACCACTTTCTTGCCATGAATCAGCTTGCCTTAAGTCAGCTGTGACTGAGAGAGAGAGAGAGAGAGAGAGAGAGAGAGAGAGGGCATTGAATTTTATTCATTTAGTTAATATCTCACTTTGCTCCCTGTTATGCAAAATGGCTTACAGTAGCCAGTATCAGTAACCAGAAGAGAAATAAACTCAGCCAGATGTTATTCAGCTTTTGTCAGCCAGCCAACAGACTCTTTCCATGCTTCCTCCATTCTGAAAATGTTCACAAAATCTCTTCCTTTTTGTGCATTTCTCCCCATTTGGGTTTGCAGCCATCTCTCCTCTGATTTGGTGCTCCTTGCAAGAGTGGGATGAGGGTGCCTGTTCCAAGGCCTTATCACACTGGGATGCCTTCAGTGGAACATCATATAGTGCAGGAGGAAAATTTGGATGTAGATGATATTTCTCTGCATAGCAATACTTTAATTGGGATACAGATACACATCCATAAAAGAACCATTGGTCGCGTTGCCTTGGAAATGGGAACAGATTCTCTCTTCCCTGACACTTTGCAAACAATTTCATGCCCTTTTGTCCAATTGATAGGAAAAAATGCCAGAAAGGAGATTCATTTCATGTGCATGGGAAACGTAGTCTTCATTTCAGCATAACCCTCTCCTGAGTATCTCACAGTCTATTTCCTTTTATCACAGATGGGTTTCACGTTCTTTTATTTGCAAGGAAGGAGAAAACAGGATTTACTGACAACTTAAAAACCAGAGGAGTTCAGGGGAAGAATCTCTAATGGATGCATGCAATCTGGGTGCTATCAGGGTGGGGGGATGGTTTCTCTGTTTCACTCCAAGTCAAGTGAAGTCTGAGGCATTTAAATGGACCGAAGTTCCTTGGTTTGAAGTGAAGTCTGAGGCATTTAAAGAGATTTTAGTCCCTTTAAAGTCCTCATGCTCATAGAGCCAATTTTTTTTTAACCAAATTTGAATACCATATACTGCGATCTGGGAATATAAGGAAATACCAATATTTTCAAAGTTCAGTTTATTGTATTCATTTTCTAATTTGAGTTTTATACTACCCTCTTTGCAAACAGGCTCAATATACTCAAGTCTGTTTATTTTGTATGTGCACACACACACACACATACACACACCTTGTTTCTAGGCTGGTGTATTATCAGCAGTTCCCATCTCTGCTTTTCTTTGGCAAAGAGAGAGAAAACATATTGGTAGCAATTTCTGACCTTAAAATAGTTAAGAGGTTTCTAGAAATCTGGTGGAACAGCTTGGAAAGAGGGGAGGGACCTACCAGTATAATGCCATATAGTCCCCCCTCCAAAGTTCTTCATGGGATCTAATCTCTGTTGTCTGGAGAGGAGTTGTAATTCTGGGAATATCCAGGCTTCCCCTAGATGTTGGAAATCTTCTGAAATGTGCTTCCCACACTATAGGCCAGATCAAAGGAAGCAGTCAACTCACCAACCATTTTATAATCTCTTCTACCATCAGCTGCCTCTTTAAACTGAATCAAAAGAAAAATGAGACCAAAAGGATTCTTCCTTTAGAATCTGGTCCAGGGGACTAAATCAGGAAGAAACATCAAGGGTGATCTTCTGTTTCTTGCCAGGCAGTTTTGAATAACTCCAGACAATATATTAATTCAGCAATGTGGTGCCAATGTCAGTGCGTTTTTTCTTTGCTTTGCTCTTAAAGTATGTCTGTCTTGCAGTCATGTAATATCTGATGAATGCTTCCAATTTTTAGAGAATTATGATGAACATGGTGTCTTTACTTTTTTATATGCTAGTAATGATCTTATTTACCAACTTTTTCATGTCTAGGGGACTTCTTGATGCAGAACCTGACATTTTAAATACATAACACATCTAACTGTGCATTTCCCTGCTCTGAATGAATCATATTCAATTGCTGAGTCTGACTCTTGCTGCTGCACCAGATTGGTACAATCTCCAAGATTCTATCAATCTCCAAGGAGGTTTGTACAGACAGATACATTCAGTTTCACAAACAGATCCTGCAACTTGAGTGGAAGGTTTCCCTCTTGAAAATATTAACAACTTGTACATATTGCTACTAAACCGTACTTGTTACACTGTGGTCCTGGGTTCTTACAAGAACAGGTTTTGAAAAGGCCCGTGCATGGAATATGACTCTGTATGTCATCAGTTTTGAGGTGATAGTCACAAACCTGAGCGCAACAAATTTTGAGTCCAGTAACACCTTTAAGACCAATTAAGTTTTATTCTAGGTATGAGCTCATATATCTTGAATAAAACTTCGTTGGTCTTAAAGGTGTTACTGGACTCAAAATTTGTTGTGCTGCTTCAGACCAGCATGGCTACCTGCTTAAACCTGTGCACAGGCAGCCTCTCTATGTGCACTACTGGTCATGCTTTTTCACCAGTTAAAAAGAGGGCATTTAACGGAAGAGAAGCCAGATATGCTGGTCTGAGGCTGCTGGAGGTCCTGTGTGTGCCTTTTACACCAGCAACCCAATTCAAGCACAATTTGCCTGTGAGAAAAGTCTGATGCTTGTATAGCAGCCAAAATTTTTGCAAGCTGTAAAGCCAGCTGTGTTGACCTGCTTGAGGTGCTGATAAGTCATCTGAGAAAGAAAGTCTTTTTCTTTTTTTACCACTGCATCACATTGTCTGCTCATATTTAGGTTGCAGTCCACAAGTACCCCAAGATCTCATTCACTCACACTGCTCCCCTCTTGTTTTCTTTTGCCATTTTCCCAGAATATCCAGATCTCATTGAAGTCTATATCTTTTGGTGCATGCTCTAATCCTTCCAATTTGATGTCACAAAATTAATGAGTTGATCCTCTACCCCTTTATCACAATCACTGGTAAAAATATTGAAAAGTACTGAACCCAGTACTGAGCCCTGTGGCACCCCACTGTTCACCTCCCTCCAATTCAATTCAACACCAATCACAATCACTCTTTGGGTGTGGTGTTCTAACCAGCTCTCTATCCACCTAACCATCCAAAATACAGTCTGCAGCCCTCCAGTTTACCTATCAGGGGAACCTTATCAAAAGTGTTGCTATTGAAATCCAGGTAAATAACATTAACTGAGTTTCCACGGCCTAGTATGCCCATCATTCGATCAAAGGAAACCAGGTTGGTCTAGCAACCTGTTGTCTCTCTGTTGTACGCAAACCCATGCTGACTTTCCTGAATCACTAAGTTGTCCTTCAGATGTCTGCAGATTGCCCCCTTAAATACCTGCTCCAGAAGTCAGATTTACTGGGCTGTAGATATACATCTAAGAGCCTCTTGTGGTGCAGGGTGGTAAGGCAGCCAACATGCTTTCTGAAGCTCTGACCACGAGGCTGGGAGTTCGATCCCAGCAGCCGGCTCAAGGTTGACTCAGATTTCCATCCTTCTGAGGTCGGTAAAATGAGTACCCAGCTTGCTGGGGGGTAAAATGGTAATGACTGGGGAAGGCACTGGCAAACCACCCTGTATTGAGTCTGCCAAGAAAACGCTAGAGGGCATCATGCCAAGGGTCAGACATGACTTGGTGCTTGCACAGGGGATACCTTTACCTTTAGATATACATCTAAGCCCTGAGGACTTTTATAGGAGTATACATTAAACATGGTATCCCTTCCAGACCTTTGTAATATATCTTAATTATGATGACTGGACTAATTTAATTCCCAGCATAAGCAAAGATACCTCAGAGGTCATCTTGACACCAAACAGACAGCAACACAAAAAGAAATGAGGTTGAAAGCCATGCTTTATTACAGCCTAGTGACCTTAATCTGTGTCTGTGGCAACTAGTCAGAGCCACACTGTGCTGTAATTAGTTCTAAAGTGCTCTGACAGGATCGATAATTTGTTTATTGATCTTTTACTTCCATTACTTTATATCTCAAAGCTGCCCAGTCTCCTGACTAAGCTATCAAATTATCCAGGCTGTGTCCACATAGATCGTGGGACACATTCCTAAAAGGGAGGGCAGGTAAAAAGAGGAAGGACATGATGTGTCCAGAGTTTAGATAAGTAACTCTTGTCAGCCACCAGACTGTAGCTGGCAGCAGACAACCTCAGAGAACTCACTGCATCCTATCCCTGTCACTTTTGATCTGAAGCAGGCTGTACAACTCTTGAGGTGCTAAGTGATCTGAATACCTCTCAGATTTATCCTGTTCTCTGTTGTAAGGGGGTTTGGCCATGCCAGATTCTCCTGAAAAAACTAGCTTCTGGGGGTGAATGATGAAGCTCTGTGAGTAATAATCAAGGACAGTTTGTCACATGCTGTTGTCAGTGTCCCAGAGTTCAAATGAAGGACAAAAGTCAAAAGCCAAATCAAGTCATCAACTCCCTGGAGACAAACATTTGGTTCCTTGGAAATCTAAACAGTAGGAAGCATTGCTCACTGTCTAGAAAGTGTGTTTATCCTTGAGCACAACAAAACAAAATCAGAGTCCAATGGCAACTTTAAGACCAACAAAGATTTATTCAAGGCGTGAGTTTTTGAGTGCAAGCACTCTTCCTCAGACTTGGGCAAATACAGCAAGCTTCTACACACAGCGTGAACCTTGAATGCCTTCCTCATCACATCTTCTGTAAGCTTTGCCATATTTTGCATTACGATATCCTGGCTTTCAGCTACAATATTATCATGGCAAGGTTGGGAGGCATTGGCCTTTGACTCTAGATGCTTTGGTACTTTTGTGTGATCATTGTACTACAAAAATGTCATATCTTTATTCCTATCACACAATCCACTGGTGGAAATGAATAGGTCTCCGGAAAAGTCCCATGGGTTTCAAAGGGTTTGCTGTGGGGTATTATCCGACTAGACCAGCCTTTTCCAATCTTTTTTACAGTGGAGGTATCCTTGAAATATTTTTCAGGCTTTGAGGTACCATGGAATTGATGTCAGCTGGCCCCCTGACTATGTGCAAATTAAAATATACAATTAAAATATGCAAATAAAAACCAGCCCCCCTCATCTCTTCACCCCACTATACCATGGCTGCAATTTCTCTGCTAATAAAACTAAAAATTGCCTCCCCCATCTCCTCACCCCACCACACTTTGGCTGCAGTGGATATATCAGTAAAAATTTAAAAACACACAAATAAATCCATCTCCCTGAAATCTCCTCACCTCCTTGGCTGTTATCTTCTTCCTTGAGAGACAGTGGCAGCAGGGGAAGAAAATGGAGGTGCAGAAGAAGACGCCACTGCTGGTGAGGAAGAAGCAGGACATGCTGGGCAGGTGGCCTGAGCTGAGGCTGGTGCTGCCACTGCTGTGGCTGGCTCCATAGGTGATCCAGCCTGCCCAGCACAGGTCAGTGCCATGAGACATGCTGGATGGGGAGGTTGAGCTAAAGCTGGTGTTGGCGGTCAGAAGTGTTGGTATGGCTGTGGCAGCTGTCATTTTAGTAACCCCCATGCCGCGGTAACAATGAGGGGTTCTCGTGGTACACTGCAGTATTGTGGTTGAAGAACCCAGCACTAGACTATGTGATTAATCCAGAAACTTTTTTCAAAACCCTGAGATCAATCCAATGCAAAGTTAACATATAGTTCAACTTACTGCATCAATATTGGTTAATCCAAACAAGAAAACCTTTCCCAATAGGAGGCTTTTCAAGTCTCATATATCTTATCATACAGCACAAGCTTCTCATTCTAGCAGTGAAATCCAAACAATAAAGTCAATACTGCCCTATAGTACCACTGTCTACTTTCTAACTGTTCTTCCTACCCAAACCAACAAAGAAATAATTTTCTTATATAGAACCAATTACTTTTCATATAAATTAGCTTCCTTGGTTGTCAATAGTCTATTTCACCTACATGAGAAATGAACTCTGCATAATGTATTGGTGAAAAGAAGGTAAGAGAAAGAAGCATTTTGACTTTTGCTCCTTCCATTCCAAAAGTTTCCTCCATTCCAAAAGCATTTCCTCTGCAGTATAAAGTTTTTTTAAAATTTTTAACTGGTATACAGGTAAAAAATAAGAAAAAAAAAGAAATAAGATATATCAAGATGTTCTAAGAAGTCCCAGTGTTCATTCCAAAAGCATTTCCCATGAGTTGCTTTTCAAGAAACTTGAGTCCAAACTCACCTTAGACATGTATAAGCCACTGTATATTTCCTTGGATCCTGGTCTTTTTTCATACCCATTGTTAGCATTTTCAAATTAAATTTCTGTGTCGCTCAAGAACATATTTGTCCTGATCATGGGCACATTTCTAAAAGCATCTATGCTATCAAAGTCCAAACTGAAGATGGGGTTGTGGTTTTGAATTTGCATATAAGGCTTGCTCAACTTGCTGCCAGTTTATAAACACTTTTTACAATGTCACAAAATGCTCTGGGACTGGACATATTTCAAGTTGTTACAAAGACTGATGGAGTTACATACGATTTTCTGGGAAACCTTATATCCTATCACATATAGTGTCCCCCTTCTATTGGATCTGATATCTTCTTAACACTCTATCAAGTTTCTGATTTTTACTCTAGGGATTAAGAAACAACTTTCTTATGGCATCCTTTACCTTTGCTTAGTATCATAGCTTTAACATAATAGAATCAATTTAGCCAGTTTCTTTTAATTAATATAAAGGTAAAATATTAATATTCTTAGCATTAACATTGATAAACTGACATTTATGGCAAAATTTGCAATGGCCCACCAAAACTGGCCCACAATTTAAGAGTCTGAAAGGAGTGGCTGGCTTTCAATTCATCTCCCTTAAATTCCTCTGTGCTTCTGGAGCAAATAGGAAATAGCAGGACATGTTTCAGGCTGGCCTCCTCCAGACATCCTGTCACTTTCCAAAATAACTCTTACTACAGCTTGACAGAGGAAGTTTACTTTCTTCTGATGCTGTCACAGATTACATGGCGTTAATCAGAAGTCTAGAGTGAAAATGTTATTCAGATGCTTTGCATTTATGTGAACAATAAAAACAATGCATTTAATGCAGATTTTTAAAGTCTTGCTGCAAATGTCTTTTTGGAAGAATCTTCACTTCCTAGATTCGAATGCTTTGGAGAATTTGGGCATAGCTACTGTGACCATGTTTCATGTATTTCAGAAGGAGTGAAACAAATAATCAGGCTGATACATTAGCACAAAGGATCTTGAGCCCCCGGGGAGGGCAGTATATAAATATAATAAATAATAAATAAATCAAATGGGATGCAAGACTGGTCTGTTTTGGATTTGTTACAACTTCACTTACTTTATTGCCATGACTAAGATGACATTGTTGTTTCCTTTTTTTTTTGCTGTCTTTCAGTTTTAATGGCTGTCATGATTTCATCTTTTTAGCTATTTCAAATGATTTCATCCTTTTATGATTTGGTTGATATTTTGTTAAAATTTTTAATAGTTTACCTTGTTGGTTTATCCACTTGATTTGTAATTTTCATTGAAATATATTACAGAATCTTTGATGTGTCAACAATGTGACAGCAGCAATCAATGATGAGAGAAAGTAAGAAGACATCATCAAGTTACATTTGCTTGTTGCTTTTGCTTATTTTGTTCAAGGGGAATAATGCTAAATAATGCTAAAGTAGTATTTTTTCTTACAATTGTGATACAGATATCGAAGGATTTAGTGGTCAAAAACTCATATCTAGACCCCCTAAGTACACAAATGTTCCGGTATAAAATCGTATCTCTGCTATGGAGAAGGGTTGCTATTATCTGGCTGTTGCTACTATCTTCTCTACACCTTTTGTGTGAACAAACATGAAAACAGACCCTGTGAGGTAGGTGAGGCTGAGACAGCTCAGATTACTGCTCCATCAGAACACCTTTCTCTGTAAAATAAAAGCTTATCAGCTACACTAGGGCTGAATCTGCACTCACTTTGTTTATTCCTGTTGAATTCAGATCGATTTGAGCTCAAGTTTTTCTTATTACTTTCCCCCAACTTGAAAGTGCTCTGCACCATTCGGGGAGCTGAGAGAGCAGAGGGCGGAGGATTTCTCCTCTTTTGAAAGCCGGTGGAGAAGCAGCACGAGGGCTCTTTCTCTAACAAGCATGGGTGAGGGGGGGAGGGAGCCGTGGAGCCAACAAGCAGCCTCTCAGAGAAGAGGCAAATCTCTGCTACATAAAAGTTTAGCTAGCTAGACCTTTGTCTGACACAGGCCCATTCTACATGGCAGCAGCTGCTCCAAGCCGTCGGTAGTGTGGTGCTGTGGATCAGAAAGCCCTGGAAAACACAGTAGTGGCAGAATGGTTCTGCTGTGCTGGGATCCCTGCAAGGGGGGAAGTTATTTTGCTGGAAGGTAGGATTGCATAGAATGCAATTCCACCTCCCTGCAAAATAAAAAACAATGCCCTGATCCATCCCACAGCGCAGTGAAGGGCAGTGAAGCTTGGGGCATTTCTTACCCACTCTGGGCCACTGTAGGGCAGGGAGGAGCCGGGCCTGGCAGGACCTGCTAGCCCCCACAGTGGGCTAAGGGACTGCAGATGTTCCTGCATTCCCTTTGCATGGACCAATTGAGGGCCCAATCCATGGCAAGCCGGGGAGAGGGCCTGTTATGTATGTGGACAGTCTGCACTATATATAAATGATGGCTCAAAGGTTAACCAATCATAACTGATCCAAATTCTAACAATGGACCAATCTGGAGGCCCAGTTAAGGGCCAATCAGGCTTCTCCATTAAGGGCCAATCAAACCTTTCAGCGGGCTGCCTGAAATGTACATAAGTTGCATGTGTGCCTGTTTTCTGTTTGGAGGAGTAGTTGTTAAATAAAGAGTTGTTGTTACTGAAGAATTGGAGTCTGTGCCAAACCCACAGACCTATTAGGGCCTGCCCAGTGGCTGCTTCATGCAGAACTGGGGATTTGTCCCACTTCCATATGATGGCCCTCTTAGTCTTTTCCACCCATGCATTATCAGCCTCAGTGTGATACTCACGAATGCTGCATATAAAGAAGACTGAACAGCAATCTTGGATTCCTAACCTTACCAAAAGCTGCTGCTGTGTGTTAACTGGTCCTACTCCCATAAAGTTATGACTAACTGAAAGCAATGAACAGTCCAAAATCTAAAAGCATTAAGTGAGGCTACGCAGCTTGGGGGAAAAAAATCATCTTTTACTTGTGTGTGTGTGTGGGGAAGCATTTCCAACAATGTAATTGGTCTCTTGGCAAACCCCAAATTAAGGCCACACTTTGCTGTATAGGTGAATAGCTGTGCCTTCGAATGACGTACATTAACAAGCAACTCAGCACTCTGCAGATTTAAATCTGATAGGCAATAACAGGTGGCTGCTGTGCAGACTAACCTTGGAAAGTTGACCCTTCCCCAAGTGGCTATTAATTTCCATCTGACGGCTGTTAGATAAAGTAAGGGTTAATTAAGGAACTCCCAGAGGGAACACAGGATGTTCAGGTGAAAGGTGGATGAAAGAATGTCCAGACACAGAAACTGAAACAACACTGTCTTCAACAAAGAATACTTAGGGAAAATCTGACATCTCTGCTCCTCTCCAACCCTACCAGCTGGGTGCAAAAGCAATCTGGGAAAATGAAAGGACCATGGTCAGGGCAACCATGGGTCAGAACTTTTGCTGTAGCTATTTTAGTCCCCTCCGATACTTGCCACTAGTACAAGGCACTTCATAGAGGGCTTTAGATATTACTCTGCCAATGCCAATGCCAATGCCTTAAAATCTCTTCTGTTTTTTTTGCTAACATTTTGGTTTTGTTTTCTAGATGAGCTTAGAGCCCATTACCTCCCTTACATTTGGAAACACCAATCTTTGTCTTTCTGATCCACAGAATCAGCAGTGTTCTAGTCGCACCAAATTCTAGTTTTACATGATTGGAATCCTAGAGACTCTCTCAAACGCCCAGGAGTGCAGATAAGCATCAAACTCAAACGAGCCAGTATATTCTTAGCAGAGATTCCATTCCCAATTGAAAGGATAGCATGCCGGCTCTGCTAATTTTCTGCTTGTAGCAATACTGCAAGCATGTGGGCTCTATGCTCCACCCAGGCAGAAAGAATATTACAGATAGACAATTCTGCTTGAGCTGGGGCATTTTGTTGGCTCAGTATGATTTAAACAGCATAGAACAGGGGTGGGCAAACTGTAGCCCTCCAGATGTCCATGGACTGCAATTCCCATGAGCCCCTGCCAGCAAATGTGGCCGTGAAGGGTATTCTGCATTGCACTGGAACAGTTGAACAGAAAAATCAACAATATACTTCATGCCTATGTCTTTCTACCCTTATCTTAATCATTACCAACAATCTTCAGATGTAACCATTATGACAGCCAATTATACACATAAATATGTTGAACAGTAAAATATGTTATGGAAAGTTGTGTCTTTTAAGTAAATATATTTACTAATGGATGCTGTTTCGTGCCAGGAATGTTCTTTCTCAGCAGCATTTTTATCATGCACATTTATTGGGTCGTAGCTGTACACCACATACAAATTACATCATAGCTTGTAACCCACTGCCTGTTTCTGCTGGCACAGCAAGTTTCGCAACTGTGATAAGGATAAAAATTCCATGTGGATATGTAATTGTGAAAAGCGGGATACATTATGGGGAAAAAATTCCAAATGTGGAATGTGAAGGAAAATCTAGAATTTAAAAAATGTGTGCAGCCTTTGCACTTGCAAACTCTGCCAAGAACATCCAGCATTGGTTCTTCATGTGATCATGCCAGCCTGTCCCTACTGCAATCTATGTGCATGATGTCAGTGGTACTATGTGTGGGCTCTGGGCATCACGTTTCCATCCCCCCCCCCAAGCCATGCTGAAAAATGTAGCACTTGCTCTGCCAAAATAAGGACAAGAGAATCTCATAGAATTACATCATAAGGTAAGAATTCTCCAGGCAGAAACTAAATGGCTATGTAAGCCCTGAGTTTTATCCAGTCAGCATTATACAAAATATTTCCATGTAAGGCTTCCTGAAAAGAATGCTGCCTCTGACATCAGCACTACGGGGCAAGAAGCCGAACGAAAACATAGCATCCTGCTTCAATTGGCCTCACAGCCATCTTCTTTTCTTTAGTGTGGTTATTCTTTTCGCGTGTCAACAGCATGTAAGAGATGGAACCTGACACAGATTTTGCCAGATGAGTAAGAAAGATTTATCCTGCGCCACTGTTGCCAAAGGCAAGAATTTAATTAAATCAGAGTGTCACGGAATTGAAAGTGACCGAAAGGTTATCGAGTACAGCTTTCAAGTGCATGGAAAGGTGGCACACAGCGGCCCAAACTACAATGAGATTATCAGAAAGCAGGTGCAGTGCACAGCACATTGAGCCAGCAAATGTAACAAAGCAACCCAACTGTCTTAATGAGGATCATAAAGACCCAGCAATGCGTGAAGTCACACTGGTGGCTTCCAATCCTGCCAGCCACTGGGATTTTATATTTCAATGAGCATTAAAATGAGAACATCTAGATTATTAGTCTGACAATAAAATCATAAAGCCCTGTAGCGATGGTTTCTGTGCTTTAGAATGGCCTCTGTATGGAAAGTGAGTTTTCATTTTCATCAAGAGAAGCACCTGGCTTCTCTTTGCTTGGGTTTCAAAACACAAAAACATTATTCTGGGAAGGAGGAGTTAAGTATTGTTGTTTATTAACAGGGTCTAGTTTACTGAGAAAGAGAGGGGCAACAAAATATTGTATGTGTAAAACGCTGGAAGCCACTTCGATATTTGATACATCTTTATACAGCTTTTGCTGTATTTATATTTGGCTAAGGGCTAAGTGGGTGGAAAGTGGGCGGGGCCAGTCCGGGTGAGGGCCCAATTGGAAGGCGAAAAGCGCCTTCCAATTGGCCCCTCACCAGGACAGACAGCAGTTCTAGCCAATTGGGTGAGGGCACAATCTAGGCCCTCACCAGCACAGCCCAGAAAGCCACAGGGAAGTGGCAGGACAAGGCGGAGTAAAGACGGAGGCCTTCCCCTCGGGCCTAAAAGCACAACCAAGGCCTTGGGTTGAAGGCTGCACTCATGTCGGGTGGGGAGGGGGGAAACAGGCCTTCCCCTCAGGCCCAGAAGCACATGGGGGGGAGGGGCTTTCAAACCCCGTTCTCAGGAACGGGCTTTGATTCTAGTATATACATAAATGTGGTGGCTACTTTATGTGTAGCCTTGAAATAGCTAAAGGAGCAAAATTTTACATTTTGATATCAAAGAGTCACTGGACTGTGGGGATAACTAGATTCGAATTTTCACTCAGCCATAAACTTCCTAGGGGACTTTGTTCAAGTCACTCTGTATCAGCTGCTTAAGCTACTTGCCTTGCAGGAAGATATTAGTTGCATTTTAATTGGGACACAGCCACCAACTTCATTTTGGCATAACATTGGCCACAGCATTTTATTTTGCTTGAATGAGCGTGGCATAGCATGGGGATTGGATCTTGCCCTCTTGCAGTCAGCTGATCGCAAAGCAGCCCTTGTCAGCAGGCCCCTTTTCAACAGGTTCTGCTGGCTATCCAGCCTGCATTCCCTGGAAACAAATGGCCTACTGACCCCTGGCAGGTGGCAAGTGGATGAGAACCCACTGGGGGTCTGTCTCTGCTGGGTTTCAACCACCACCGGGAAATGCAAGCTCCAGCTCAGCATCCACTCAGCTCCTTATGGGGCCCCCCTACCATGGGGTGGCCAGTGCACAAGCTTGGCCACCCCGAGCAGATCCACACCATTATTACAATCTGCCGGCTGTGACAGGTAACAAACAACTATTCATGAACACACAAAATGTGCAACTCATCTAACACTTTAACATTAAGGGAGGGAGGGTGGGTTGCTGTCTCAGGTGCCTGCGCCCATCCAAGCTGCCCTTATAAGGAAACCTGCCCCGCCCTGCTTCTCAGTGTCGCTATACCACCTCACGCCTCCCCAGGGGATGCTGGGTCTGGGAGTTCAGAACTCCCTCCCGCGTCCTTCCCCAGCACTCTTCTCCCATGGCAGCAAACAGTCCCTCGCTGACTCTCAGGTGTTCCTCACAGGGGTCTCTAGCTAGTCCAGGGACTCCCCAGCTGTGCAGAAAAAAGTAACTCTGAATATAACCCTCCAAAATGGGAAAAGCCCTTTCCAGCAGTGTGAGTAGACTCAAATTTAGTCCAGAAGTGAATGTTAAGAATCAGTTGAAGGAAGAAAAATAAGCAAGAGGAAGAAATCAACTTGCTCATGCTAAGAACTTAGAGAATTCTGATTTGGGGATATTTGGGGCAGGGTAGAATTTCCAAATTATCTTTCTCTTGTGATACTTATGGGCTCTTAGCTTCTATATTCAATACCGCTAAACATAATTCAGAACACAGCTGAAATTTACAGGCATTTCTTAACATTTGGCTCACTTATCGCTCCACAGTCTATTTCAAGTCCTTTTGGGTACGGTTCTCTTGCAGAGACTAGAAATGAGAATGAAACAGCTTTCTCTTGGTTAGCAACCATTCTTGACGAGTGTTTTGCAAAATGTATATTCATAGGAATGCCTGTTGTGACTAATACAAACTGATAGTCCCTGCAGTGTGATTTTGCAAGCCTGGAGGCACTTATAGTTGTTTTAAATGAATATGTGTAAAGGAACACGGCAACTACGTTCTGGGAGAAAGAAATGTATGCTGTCATTAATGAGGATGGAAAAATTCTATGGCTCATGAAATATGCTTTGAAAGACATTGCTCTGGACAGAAAGCAATCATGGATTTTGATTTTAGTTAGCATTATTTAAAACTGATAAACATAATACAATCCAATGGCCTTTTCCTTTTCCAGCTAGAAGTAATGCACGTATACACATACCCACAGCATTCTCTATGTGATCATCATGATCTACTTATTGTCAAATAACGTCTTGGTCAGACGGATGCCACAATGATATAAAGAACACATCCATTCTTGGTATGAGCAAATTGATTGGGTTAAGTGGGTTAATATGATTATTATTGATAATAATAATTAGATTCATTGGCCACTCCTCCTTGGTAGCAGGTTCAGGGCAGTTTACAACAGTAAAACATATGTAAATAAATATAAAAAAATAAACAGCAATTTAAATTTTAATTGACTAAATACTACCAAATTATAAATTAACTACATTCTACTTATGGGTCAGAATAAGCTCAACATTGATTTCATAGCTAGATTTCAGGAGGAAGGGAACAGAAAGGGGGCTTTTCTAATGTCATGTTGTGCATTATGTTGGCTAAAGCCATATGCCTGGTAGAAGAGTTTCGTCTTGCAGGCTCTTTGGAACTTTGACAGCTCTGATAGGGCCAGGATCTCAGCTGGCAACTCATTCCACCAGGCCGGAGCCAGGGCTAAAAAGGCCCTGGATCTGGTCAAGGCCAAGAAAAATCTGACTATTCCTGAGACTCATGGAATTTTTAGAGCAGCGGTTCTACCTCCTACCACTGTGACCCCCACCAGCTGCCCTGAGTTTTAAATTCTCAAAATGCCTGCTGCCCTGAGTTTTAAATTCTTGGCTGGAGATGCCAGAACTTCTTCCCTCTGGGCCATACTCATGAAATGCTGTGGTTCCTACAATCATTTTTAAATATATATAAGTGCCATTACAACATCTTTTTAAAAAGAAACAGTTCTATACAACTTGAATTTTGGTTAGTTTTGCAAAATATCAAATATAATGAAAGTACCATTTTGATTAGCCTGACCTGGATCACCCAAGCTTGTCTGATCTCGTAAGATCTCAGAAGCTAAGCAGGGTCAGCCCTGCTTAGTATTTTGATAGGAGACACTCCACCCAAGGAAAACCAGGGTTGTGATGTGGAGGTAGAGAATAGCATATCTCTTGCCTTGAAAACTCTACAGGGTCACCATAAGTCAGTTGTGACTTTATGCCTCTGTCGTCTGCCATGCCGTTTGATTGAATCTGTTCTCAATATGCCTTGTGGCAAACATTAGTTCTAGTTACACAATTGTTAATATTAAAACATTTATTTAACTGTGTCAAGACACTATGGTAACAGATTGAGTCATGATGATTTGGGCTATTATATCCTACATAACTGCAGTTTATTTGCTTCTTGTTTTCTTTCTCTCAGCAGACATCGTTTCTATATTGATGTCGTTATGGCTACAAGGGAGCTGCTACTCAACAAACTGTGGTTTGCAACTTCTGTACTAACAGCAAATTATAATTAGTTTACATTGGCTCACAAATCAGCTACAAATTTTAGTATTTTCTTCTATGTCTCTATAGCTTTAAGAAACAAAACACATCACACTAACAGTAACATTTAAGAGTAACAACACTCTTACCAAGAAGGAAGCTAAGCTTCCAACTGCTGAATGGACTAGCCTGAAAAAGTTGAAATACTGGTGTAACTGAACAATTGATTCAGCAGTTAGTGTCATTATGTATTACTTGAAAAGCAAAAGTATATATTTTTTGTATAAAGAAGCGCAAGGTATGTCTTTCAGCCGCCATGGCACATAACAATTAGTAAATAGGGCTTTTACTCCTACTGCTCTGTAGAGAAGCTAGACTTTAATTTCAATTGACACAGCATAGATTAATTGTTCTTTGTCACAATGGAGCTTTAGAAATCTTTAAAACATTAGCTTTTATATCTTACAGAGTGAAAAGAAACACCAGCTCAGAAGCCCAAGCTTAGCAGTTAACCAAGATCTATGTTCTGATTTTCTTTTCCTTCTGCTGCCCCTCTGTTTGTAAATAAAAAGGTGGGATTAATTCATCAATAGCATAATAAATAGTAAATAAAACATAAAGGGCATGATAAAATCCAAGGTCCTGGAGCATTAAATAAGGGCATTCACCGGTATTTCTCTTCCAACTCCCTGGCCTGCTTCCAATGTTATGAATTGTTACAAAGGAAACACTGTGTCAAGTCACTTCCAATTTATGGCAACCATATGAATTAATGACCTCCAAAACATCCTATTGTTAACAGCCTTTCTCAGGTCTTGCAAACTGTAGGTCATGGTTCTCTTGACTGAATCAATTCATCCATGTTGAGGCTTCCTCTTTTCGTGCTACTTTCAAGCCTCCCTAGATTTATAGTATTTTCCAGTGAGTTGTGTCTTCTCATAATGGCAATGAACTATGTTAGCCTCATTTTAGTCATCTTAGTTTTTAGGGAGAGTTTAGGCTTGATTTAATCTAGAACCCATTTATTTTTCTTTCCACAGTATCTACAAAACTCTCCGCCAACACCACATTTCAAATGAATCACCTTTCTGCTTGTCAGCTTTCTTCATTGTCCAACTTTCACACCCATACATAGAACTGGGAAATACTATGGTATGAATGTTCTTGATGTATGTAGATCGTGTGTCAATTCCAGATGTGTTTACATGGCCCATCAGTTTCAATAACATGCAACTATATGCAAAAAGATGCAGATATGATCATTGTCTTTTTGACTACCTGCAGCTTTCCCACCCCTTCCTTCATGAAAATGTTCACCATGAGAAGAACTGAGAGTACTGCACAATACAGACAGAGCAGTAAGAAACACAGGGCAAATGGGTTACTTCATGGATATATAGTGGTTACTAGCAAGACTACTGAGAAAGAGACAGGAGGACTAGGGAGACAAATACTAACTACAACCTATATACAATATTAGCTTAAACTTCTTTGTTGTTTGTGTTAAAAGGATTATCCTAAATCAATTTTCTATTATCATACCAAATTATATTTTTCAATTTTAAAATTGAAAGATCTAATTTGATATGCTGCCCATGCAAATATATTTTAATTAAGACAGAATGCATGCTGAAAAACAGGCTTTGTTTGTAATGATATGCCTAATTGAATGGCACTGTCTGGTAGCAAATGTATTTCAGACAAAATTATTTCTGGATCTTTGGTAGATTCAAAATAGCAGGGGATTTTTAGGTATATAAATGAGATGCAAAGACAAGGTCATGGTGTTTCAATAATAGACAGAATATTAAAGGCCACTGGGGTGTGGTACAAATTCCCAGGACTTGTTTGATCTCAATTTTTGGAAAAGAAAAATGGTGTTGAATATGTCGTTGCTGGCAGATATTATCATAAAAGGTGATAATTTTCTACACAGTTCTTGATAGTTGATTTAAAAGGTAAGAACGTTGGCTGGAAATAGGGGTAGTGTGTGTGTATGTGTGTGTGTGTGTGTGTGTGTGTGTGTGTGAAGCGGAGTGACGTTGAATGACAGCATGATAGGGAATGAGAGAAAGAGAGGAGTGAGGTGTACTGACTGGATGGAAAGGTGTGATTGAGGGAGAGAGAGAGAGAGTGCAAGAAAAAAGCAATGTATACGTAATTTCTATTTAGGCAGAGTTAGACTAGATAAGAAAGGACTTTATAGACCGAGGTGATTAGAAAAGGAAAATATCTGCATTAGGAAAGATTCAGGTTTATTTGGTATGTTGAATTTTATATGTTTCTTAAAATAAAGTTCTTTCTGACTTTATTTTATAAACTTCATGCCCTAGTTGCTTACTAAATGGGGTCTTAACTAAATATGGATCAACTGTGATCCTGGTGACAGCGTAGTTTGTGGGAATTAAGAGAGGCAGGAAACAGATGGCAATTTAGTGAAGGAAGTGTGACAGTTACCTCCCTTCTTGCTCCCATATTAAAGAAGCTGTTTGCCTTATGTTCCACACCAGCTTATTTTTATTTATGTTATTTAAAGACCGCCTTTCTCACATGAAAGCTGCAGCCTGGACAATGGCTCATACAGATGGCAGACCAGATGACACAGCTCCTTCACAATCCTTGAAAGGAATACTAAGAATCAGGACACTGTAAAATCATATCAGTAGTTTGTTAAGGCAGTAATTAGTAAACCCAACAACCCACAATAATATCAAGCATACTACAGCATATCCAGCACTAAAATGTCTACATTAAGATAACAACATTCCACATATTGTACAACATGTTTCCTTCAGGCATGTTGGTCTGACAAAGATATATTCCCTAGCCAGGAGTCCCAAACATCCATAAAATATCTCCCCTAAGACCGTTTATGCACTGGGAACTTCACTGCCCCACCCCCTTATCAGGAGCACAGATAGGGAGTGGATGAGGTGCACCAGGCCAAATGCTCCCCCATGTGGGTGCAGGAAGAGCAACCTGCCACGACTAAAACTCCAGTCTGTAGCCCAGCATGAAACCTCCAGTGCATAAACGGTCTAAGAAAAACAAATTTTCAGGAGAGGGGCACAAACTGACACTCATGCAACAATAGTGGTCTCGGGCAGAGAAATACTAAATCAAGGCAGGAAAATGATTAGGGAAAGAGATTTTCATGCAGACAACAATATACTTTTTTCTCTATAGAAATGCTTACATCCCACTTTTCAGTCACAAGCAGCCTTATAAAATTCTGCTTACTCCCAGATAAGTGTGCACAGGATTGTAGATTTGATCCTGTTTCATGTTAGTCTTTGCCACCACTCTATGTAGCTAGATTTATGGTGTACAATGTCATATTGGCATTGGACACAGAACAGATTAATTCAAGATGACCCAGCCCTATATGAAGCATGAGAAATGACCATTCTGTTTGTGAGTGCCAATGCTGCAGTGCCCCTTCTGAAGGAAGCCTGAACAGCGTGACCACTTCCTGAATCTCTGAAGGTAGAAGTACATACACCAAAACAGCAAAAGTAACCTGGTTCTATTTATTTCAATCTGTTGTATTCTATGCCTGTAAATACTAAAGCGCGCGCGCACACACACACACACACACACAGAAGAAAGCAAATAGCATATAACTCATCATCCCAATTTTTAAAATTCCTTTTGGAGGCAACTCAAGGATATAAACAGCCACTTTAATTGTAGAAAGCAGCAGCTGGTCTCACTATATTTTAGTTCTGCCCCTGATATTCATATTTTGGATAGTCATACTAATAACAGAATGATCAAAATAAATTCAGAGTGATTATGTGGGCTATGGCATGTTATCATTGGAATTTCTCTGGAATGAGGATTACTGGTGTATTTATTTAGCCAAGAATTGTTAACACCAAGGCTAAACAAAACTACCCTTGTCTACCTATTTTCATAGCATAGCGACATACGCTTCTTCAAACCTGTGGTCAAGAATAATAAAAAATACTGAGGCTCTTTAGAAGGATCTTAATGTCCCTATAATCTTACACATGTGAAAAGCCTCCTCTTGCAAGCTGAGAGGCATTTAAACAAGAAATTATTTGGCCCTCATAAAAATCCACTGACATTTACTGTAAGCATAGCTAGTGGAGGTGGTAACACACACATATATTTGTTGTATATAAAGCTATAAATAACAAGATTTCAGACACAACTTAAATATATACTATAGAAAAAAGATGGCCTTGGGCTGTGTGGTATGCACTGGGTAGCCATGTTATGTTATTCACATGTTCTCACATCACATTTAGTTATAGATCAAACCAATAGTTCATTTAGTCCAGCATCCCATTTCCCAGGAAGATGCTCCCACAAGGCTCCAAAAATAATAACCCCTCACTGATATTCAGATACTGCCTCTGAACATGAAGGTTCCATTTAGCCATCAGGCATAATAGCCAAAAATAGATTTACTTTTCATGATCCAAGAGTGCACTGGTGAGCAGAAAAGACATATATATGGCACAGAATCTGGATATTCTTTAAAGATTAAACATTAAAGATATAGTCATCATCTCAGCTCCCTAATGAGGCATCATCATAAGAAGAATTATGTTCCCATCATAAGCGGTTAGACTGGTATGAACAAATGTAACACTATCATTTCCCATCACCTTAGGTGAACTTTGTCAGTCATGATAATCATTATTTTCCTTTGTAGAATTTTTCCTAATGTGAAGGAATTAATGAAAAAAAATCCTGTTTTTTTAATCCATTATGCAACAATTAGGATGGTCTTGTATGCTTCACCCAGATGAATTTCAAAGCCGATTACATATATTTTTGTTGTATTTCTAGAAAAGTCTGTAAATTTATCAGTGGGAGAGAATGAGATACTTCATTTATTCTACATGAACTTTTCAGATGGATGGGAATTTAGCCTGATGTCATATGATCTCAACAAGAACAGTGGCTTTGCAGTCAAGGATGAATAATGCCTGTCATTGCCAGTCCTTAAACAACCTATATATGTTTTAAAACATCAGGGAGATTTCTTAAAGGAGAGGAGTCTGAGAGATGAAAGCAGGCTGGAAACTTAAGGCCCAGAAAACTGTCATTGGGATTTGGAAACAACTAATGAGGAAAAGTAGTTAAGTGTATTAGGCCTCAAAATTTCTGGTATAGCTATCTTGCACCTATTCCAATTGCAGAGAAATCTCAAGTGATGATTTAGGACATGAACTACATGAAAGTAGAAGTTCTTATCTTTATGAGGATCATGGTGATAATCCACCATTAAACATCTATTGGAATCCCTCCCTGTATGGTCCTGGCATCATTTATTTCATTAATTTGCGCAGATGGAAAAATGGACAGTGGTACTGGGGCTACAAAAATGAGATATTTCAGTGTTTTTCTGCTTGAACTTTTCAAATGGATTGGAATTTAGCTTGATGTCATATGATCCTGACAAGAACAGTGGCTCTCTGTTCTCTGCATGCTTTGCTGTTTGTAGAGATAACCAGCATTGCTTAAGAAAATCTGCATAACTCTATAAGACCAGCTAAACAGGTTCCGAGAGATCATTTATTCAATGAAATGAGCCATTCATTTTATCTGAATTGTATACAAGCAAGTTTTTACAAACTAGTAACTAAATTCGGCTAAGGGCCGGTAACAAGTCTGTCTGAAATTACAGAAAAAAATCCATTTGAAGACTTTACGAAAAATCTATTAGCCAATTACTTATGCTGCTGTGAGACGGCCCTCCAATAGTGGTGGGAAATAAATCTACGTAATAATTAAATAATACAAATAATACATAAAATTGAATACAAAGGCAGTTTGAAAATGGCCTTACATATAAAATTATCCATTTTGAAGGGAATGGAAGTGAAGAAACAGAAAACAGTTGAACGATCCAAGATATAAACTTTAAAAAATGTTTTTATTTAAAAAAATTTTTTACCTTTTTAATCAGACTAATCCACAATAACATCCCACACTAAGATAATGGTATTAATAAAGTTAATAAAAATAATGCATGTATGAAAGCTCCAAGGCTGATCCTCTCTTCAGATTTAGCCAGCATATAACATCATTTGCCTATAATTTTTACAATAGTGTAGTTTTCTATGATTGGTGATTGATGTCAACCGTTCAGTTGTGTCCGACCCTCGGCGATTCCATAGGAAAGTTTCCGCCACGTGTCTCTGTCAATGATGTCGTCTATAAAATAAGCCTTGTAAAAGATGCATCCTCAAACATTTCACAGATTTGGCAAAACCCAGCTAATCTTACACTTCCAGCAGATGCCAGGGGGATTGTGAAAACTGAACAGTTGCCTTTAAGCAGTTTTAGAATGGACAAAGACAAATAATTTAAACTTAAAAGCCTATCAAAACAGAGGGTTGATGGTGGCAGGGAGAAAGCCTGACCTCTTGCTGGATAAGCAGGTAGCAATGGTTGCCAGGGATGCCTTTCAATTTCCATATCTACATTAGATTAGTGCAACGTGCCCTATGAAGGGTTGCCCTTAAAGTCTACCCAGAAGCTAAAGTTGGTATGAAATGCTATGGCCAGTGTGTTGATTGGACATGAAGGTCATATCATCCCAGCCTTGTTCCATTTAGTTTGCTTCTGTGTCCATTTCAAAGTGCTGATATTGACCTTTAAAATCCTCTATGGCCGTAGGGATTGCCTCTTCCCATACAACCTACTAATCCATTCTGGTCATCTTTAGAGGCTGTTTTGGTGCCCCTGCCATCTGTGATCAGATAGGTGACAACTCAAGAAAGGTTGATGTATACACATTCTGATGTTATGTGTATTTAGATGTTTTAATTGAATTATTTTATATATACATTAAAATATTGTTTTGATATTGGAACATTTTACTGTTTTGATTTGCCACCTTGGAGACCCTGTATGGGTGGAAAGGTGGCATAGAAATGTATTAGATAACAGATTCCTGATTGCTCTTGTACTGCAATTGTTTTTAGTCACCATAAGCATTACCAAGCTGAAGTCTAGTACACATAACCCTCCTTTGCACACAGCCACAATGAGCCTTCCTAGGTCATGAAAACAACTGCTTGAGCCTCCTCAAGTGTAATTAAGCCAAAACAAAAATAGACATTTCACCTGGCAGCACTTCTCTGTGGCTGTATGACAAGATGATCAAAAGAAAGAGGGAAGAGCAGGGTCAGTACATGGCTTCTTGATCCATGGCTGAGGGACATTAGCAATACCCCACTCATTTCCAGAACTCACCATCTGTAGAGAAAGGGACAAGTAAGATTTACATGCCTTCTTTTAGCATGCTCATATTGGAATCTTCCAAAAGAGAGTTCCTGATGTTTTGACCTATTGGGCTATAAGAACACAGGATATTAGGCTAATATTATTTAGACATTTTCATTAAGGGCATCTGTGGGGTTATCAAATGAACAGATGGGTGGGACTTCTTGCACTGTTACATTATTGGAAATAAATTTGGCAGCAATAAAAATTGTAGTTCTGAACCCTCAGGTAAGATACCTTGTATGTGACTGAAAATAATGAGATGGACACAAAGTAATTGGAAATCAACTCTATGCAAGAAACATGGATTGCAAGGCTTGCTTGACTGCCATGATTAACCATCCAAATTATTTGATGGACCAACTCAGTCTCCAATTTCATTACACATATGGGCATTTCAGGAATTTTGAGAAAATGACTGCCCTAGGGATGGAACTAATCACAAAATGTTGGGAGGTTCCAAGTTAAACATCCTCTTTTGCTGGAGACAACTCCTTCCTCATCGCAGACATAAAGCGGATGTTTGTCTGTTTTGAAGCACACCTCACACTGAGAAGTTAGAAGAAAGTCAGGATCATATTTTTGCTCTGGGAAAAAGATGAGGTTCAGTTACCCCCTTTGGGAGGCGGTAATCTTCCTGTACAGTAACACAGCAACACAAAAAAGTTTTCTGGATAGGTTGAGGATACACAGCTGTGTGGTAGTTGCCTAAGATAAAATAGGCAATTGATGGGAGGTCATCTGGTACAGAGTGAGCAAAAGGAGTGAGCAAAAGCATTAAAGACTTCTGCATCCAAGAAATGGTTGCCTTGGACTCCATGTTGGGGACTGCTGGCTTAACTCAACTGAACCTGAACATTTAAAATTACTCTTTTCTTTCTGAGGAAAAGATATGAAGGATATTTCTTATCAGAGTATACTTGAATGCTTATAGCACTGTTAAACTGCTCCCTGTCTTGTGTCATCAAAAGTTTATTTTTCACCTTTTAAAATATTTTATTTTCCCATTGGCTTAGTAAAGAAATAAGGTAAAACAAAATGACTTTCTTGAGCCCCCTAAGAAAGCTGAAGGTATTTTTTTAAATGTCACAGGCCATTGGGTGAACTAATGCAATATACACATAAAAGTAATTTTAATTCCACTAAGCAGATACTACTATTTTATCTCAAAAGTCATTGGTATCCTAACAGTGTCACTGAGATGGTTTACCATTCAGAGCCCCTTGCAATAACAGGAGATTAAATTCTTTAGAGAGATGCAGATTTTCCTTTGAATCTAATCACTAAATTATACACTGAAGAGTGTTTTGGTGATGATTTGGATCATTTGATTTTTCATTTTTCTGCTTTTTCGATTTCATTGGCAATTAAAATATGCTTCAGTTGAAACATAAGAACATGACAGTCAATTATGCATGCTTTTTTCCTATGTTCTAGCTCTGAATATTCTGTTTCTATGTAATGATGCCACTAAGCTATATGCTAATATCCCCATGCAGTCTTCAATATCTTAAAAATATATTTCTGTGCACTCATGCATTTGCTCCCAAATCTTTTGCATAGATCTAAAATTGGTTACATGTAAACTTTACTAGCCCTGTTAAGCAAAATGCACTATTTCAATAAAGACAAGGTTGCTTATTGTATAGTACCCAACAGCAGGCTAAACAGTGAAATTTTTGTTGTACTATAGAGTAAATGGGCCAAACTCCATGGATAATGGTACAGATATACTAAGTCTGCCATACATGCTGCTCTAGTCAAATTTTCCTTATATTCTGCTTAAATAAAGTGAGCTTCTTGTAAGCTTTGCACTTAATTCTGAAATTGTATCATTTTCACAAAGAGCCTAAGAGTTAAATTAAAAATGTACACTTATACCCAGTACCATTTGATGAAGGCACAGTTAACTTCTGCTACAGCCTGAGAAATGCTTTGTAAATTAGAAACTCCTCATACAGGGAAAGTTGCTTTCTCACTGATACCATAGCTCTCTTAACTGGTTATCACCTCACCATTCCAACATTCAGGATTTAAAAGGTTATTTACTACAATCATCAACTTCTGACTGCAACTCATTCCATTATTTCAAGTGATAAACAAAAAGCCATAGAAACTCAGAGTCTAGTACTACATTTCCCTGAAGATTAAGGGCCTAAAATAAGTATCACATCACCAGGTCAGAGTAAGACAAGATTTCCCAGAGGATCCATGTTCAATAATATGCAGGTTTAGAGTTTACAACTGCAGTGGGAAAATGAATAACACAGTTCACAACCAATACTGCATTTTACCTTCTTTTTTATGCTTTACAGAACATAGGAGCATATAATACAGAACAAATTCTGGAAACTGAACCAGTAAGAGATGTGTTAAACTGAGTGAATGATACCTTAGAAACCATAAAGACTTAAGGAACCAACATACTTAAAAGACATTTCTCAGAGGAAATGAAAAAGCTAACAAATGCACAACCATTGTCAAGGAAACAAACTTCTTTTATGGACAACATGCCCATGTGGTGTTAGATCGAATGCTAGAGTGTTTGTGTATAAAAATAAAATTGGATGAATCAAGTTACTCTGAGATCAAGATAAAACTGCACAAATTTGGGCTTCTACAAATCACTCATGTAATTGTGGGTCCTCCTTTGTCTTACATTACTTCAAATTCCAGCCTTGAAGTTCATGATAAGCCCAGTACAACTTGCAATTCTCTATTTTACTGATCTGCCATTGATCTTGGACTATGCTTTTTGATGTGGAATATCTACTCGCGAGCTCCCTCCAACGGAAGGCTACGACATGACATCCGTAGTCCAGCCCCCAAGGACCACAACAGTAGATGGCAGCAGCACCAGAGCACTGAGGTGCGCTCAGTTCTCTGGCATCGTCACCACCACCAGTCTTTTAAGGCCTCTCCCGCTCTCTGGAGAGTGGGGGCAGCCCCAGGAGACTGGTGGAGATGGGGCAGGCACAGTGACATGCAGTGCTGTGTCACACTGGGCTGGCCCCACCCCCGCTCTCTGGAGGGTGTGAGCGGCCTTGGAGGCATAGCAGAGGTGGCCCCATCACAGAGAGACACAGCACTGTGTTGTGCTGGGCTGGCTCTGTCCCCACCCCCGGCAGCAGACATGCCAGCAGGTAAGGACATTAAAAGGACATGGTAGTAAGTGATGTGAAAGTCCCTGGAGAGCTGCTGCCAATCAGAGTAGGCAATACTGACCTGAAGGTTTGGTCCACGGTTTGTTTCCTTGTGAGGTAGTTTCATGTGTTCTATCACAAATTTGTGAAGCTTCTGTAATTACTTTATGAAAACAACCCATTTACTAATTCTATTTGTTACTATTCATAGAATGAAATTGAAACTATATAAAAAGCAGCTTTTATGTAAAAGAAGGAAAGCTCAGCACACAAAATAACACAAACACACCTTTTCTGATCAGTTTTTCATCCCCTGAACAGGGAAGGAAAAGAATGCTTTATTTATATTAAAGAGAAAAGCCTTCTGCACATTAGTAACCAATTATTTTTTATTAATGCAGATACAGTTATGAAAACTGTACATTACCTATTTGGGATTCCAGAATTATAAATAAAGAAGCTCATTAGATAAAGAGTTCATTCACATCAAGAAGTTTTAAATAGACAAAGTGACATATCATTAAGTACATCGACAGACTTAATCTGCTGTCCAAAATGTAGTGTACAGTATAACAACTATAAATAGCTTTTTATGCAAAATACAGCTGTGCACATTTTAGAAAAATACCAACACTTTTTGATTGGAGCCTTTGTTTTTAAAAAAGCTTATAAATCATACATAAATCATACATAAATGGAACTAACATGCTCACTTAAATTTATAAATGTTTCCAAAAGGCATATATTTTAAATAATTTAAATAAACATTTAATAATATTTAAATGTCAGTTATAAAATTAGTTTAAGGAATAGCTGTGATGAATTGTAGATAATAAAAGAGTGTTTATGACATCATGTCATATTGCAGTTTAAAAACCTGTTTTTTAATCAAGATCTACATTTCTAAATTTAAGAGCAAAACATGTTTTAAAAAATAAATAGTAAAGTTCTTAAAATTTTCATTTTCTGCCTTTTCTGTTTTCTTCTCAATTCTATACTGGTCAAAACCCAGGATTCTTAACACACTTCAGCAAAAAATCCCATTCTGTGCCTTGCATTACTTCGCCTCAGACTGCAAGAGCCGATCTATATACCTATTTCCTTTGATGGGCTGCCCCTTATAACAACTAATGAAGTCATGAGTCTAAATCTCTTTCTCTCTTTCCCTCTGTCTCCAGTAAACCATGCAAACAACAGTAACAATTGTCATGTACAAACAGGATAAAACCCTGAAATGTATTTTTTCAAAGAAATAAACTAAATCAAAATCCAAGCCCTTTAAAAACCCTTTGCTTCTAAATTTTAAAATGCTGACTTTCAAAATGACCACACCATGTACAATTTTCCTATAAATAAACAAGCATGCTTTTGAGTAATGAGGGATATAGTAACTGCAATGGGAAAGGGGAAAAAAAATACACAGATCACATCATCAACACACAGGACAGCAATTCTAGTTAAGACAAATAGTCCAAAATAAGAAGTTGAGGCATAAGTTTTTAACTGGCTGAGGTAAGATTACAGACTCATTGTTAACAACATTAAAGGCATCAGACTGATAATCAGTCATTATTAACAGACTTAAATGCTCTACCTGAATGTATTCAACAAAAAGCTTGACATTTTCTTTATTTTTAAAAGAAAATCATTACTTAGTATTAATGAACAGCTTCCATTGTGCACTCATGCAAGATTTCAAATACTAGTAATAACACCCAACCCATTGAATGACACAAGGCTTTTTAGACTATTTCTACCCCCCTCTCCAAGTATGCTCATACAACCTGATGACTCTTGCAGGATTTAAAATAATTCTGCTTGCTACTGTCACAAGGAAGATAATAAACAATGGCTTAAAACATAGTTGCATATTGCCTACTAAACCTTAATGTAAAATGACTTTACTGGCTTAGGAAAAAAAATGTTCTGAAGAAATTGATCCAAGGGAAATATGTGTGTGTGTGTGTATGTGTGTGTGTGTATACATATATATATATACACATACATACTGCATATATGCTACAGGATTTATTTTTGACTTTCTGATACAGGGTGAAAACTATTGCAGCTTCCAGTCAGGTCTACATGATGATATAACGGCTGTACATAGGATTTAAATAAATAGTAAATTAATAGATTCATGCATAAGAGCAAATGAAACACAATCTCCCAGAAAGCTGCAAGGAGATCTTAAAAGCAGCAGGTAATGGAATAAGACTGGTGAGTGATGCTGCTAACTATTTCTTCTAATGAGATAGGAGTGAACACTGGAATCACTTCCACAGCAACAGAATCCTCGGACCACATTCCTCTGGCAGTCACTTTCCCGTCTCCCCCACCAAAATCATCAGACGACAAAATAGTAAGGCAGCTGTTTGCTTCCATCAACAAAAGTGCAGCTCCGTACATTTCCAGTTTAGTCACACTCTGCTAGAACAGATGGAGTAACCAACGCACTTCACTGGCTGGGGCTGCTTCAACAAGCTTGTGTGTGCATCCGCATGATTTTTTCCCCCAACGTGGCTGCTTGCTTCAGGTTTCAGACAACCCCAAAGCCACAAATCCTCAGCAGAGGAACTGTTCAGGCCCCTGGCTGAGTTTTCCAAGTTTCATCTCTCTTTCGTGTCCCATCCTAATTTCAAGCCTCCTTTCCCCGTATCTGAACATGACTCGTGCCATTTAAAGGCTGATGACACAACTGCCGAGAACTGTGGATTTATGCCACAAGTTGTCATGACTTCACTGAAGGATCAAAACAGTAAGCATGTTGAATCACTTTCAGGCATAGCTAAAATTAAAACGGGGGCAACATTAAAATTTGCAAATTATAAAGCTTCGCAATCAAAATGGGAGAACATCAAGATTGGAGGTGGGGGTAGAATTTCATATGAATAATATAAGAATGATACTATTCTTACCTTTCCTAATTCCAATCAAGTTAGAAAATGGACAAAAAGAATGGCTAAACCAACATTCAACAGCATTACCAGGACAATCATGATTGAATTAGGACCCTAAAAATGAAATAAAATGGGTTCTGATTACATTCACAAAAAGTAAGATTAGGAATAAACCACACTGGATTATGCTGCCTACAAACGATAACACAACAATAAGCAGAATTAGACCTTATCCTTTTGGTATCTTACCACATCTCTTGAAAATAAATTTGAAAGTAATATTTTTGCACCTGATTATTTTTTTTTAATATTCTACTCAAGAGCCATATCTTTTTATAAAATAAAGGGAAAAGTAAACACATGTGAGATTATTAACTGTGTTGTATGGCTGTAATTTAATGGATTTAACTATTTTTCTATGTATATCCACGATAAAACAGAACAGCATTTCAATTTCAAACACAGCTATAGACTCTGCAAATCACATTCAGATGAAAAGTGTGACAGGCTTCTTTGCCTCTATCCTGTCTGTACTAATTATCTATTTGTTCTATAAATACTGTAATGCAGTTAAGAAAAAGGTTACAATCTGTTTTCATGGTAAGGTAAAAGCAGAAGTATCCCAGCAGTGGTTCATACCTTAAAAGAAATTAAAAATTAGCAAATTGCTAAACTGAAATTTGTATTTTTTGTCACCTGAATTTTACATTTTTGACTTTGAGATGGTTGTTTTATAATGGAGATGTATGTAAAAAGGAGAGGAAAACACACATATCTGAACATTCAGCTTAGACTGAAATATATATTAGAGGACTGCTACCATAGCAAGATTATGTGTCTTTTCTCCTGCTTGTTAACATATTAAAATGGCACAAATTTCTTCATAATTTCTACTAGGTGACTAGGCATTTTATCTTAAGGAAAATGAAATTGGCATGTCTCAACATAGGAATTCTCAGGAATATGAGATTAGCTTCCACATTAACTTCCTTATAAGTGCAACGAAAATGCTAGTATGCACCAGTGACAAATTCTTAACTTCTCAGCTGTATGATCAGAATCTAGCACTGCAATCCAATCCACTGAAGTCAACCAGTCTATAAGAGTTGAGTGCTTATTCTGTTTATGACTGCACGGCAAATAATGAAACTGTTCTGAGGTAGCCCTGTATTAATACTTTATTTTATACACTTACCACAGCTTCATTTCAGCAAATGAACAGACCCAATAAAGCAAGAAGGGTGTTCTTGTGATTCAGATAAAAGAATGAAGTTTATAAGGCTTCAAGTTATTTTAAATACCTGGTTTGACAGTAGATGTTTGTTATCTTGGATTTGTTCTTTTCCTGTTTTTATCTCCTGTGGTTAGGGCCAGAACATGTTATGAATGTATACAGGGACTACTGGAAATGGACTCAGTGTGAAGAATTACCCTGCTGCAGATAATGTGCAGTGTCAATCATCATCTTATTCTGAAGTCTGACATGAAAAATTCCAGTAGCAGAGCTGCAATTTCTAGGACGCATCTCTTGTTTCATGGGAATTCTCTACACAGCTTCCAGAATGATGTGATAGTAGGTCCTATGTGTCATAGCTGTGACGACCTCCTCTAGGCAATGTGATATTTGTAATGTGTGCTCCTGCCCTAAATTGAGGACTGTGGACCTCTAGTTCACTACAAGTGTTCCACATTGCTTGTAAATGTGATCCAAGCATTGGAATTAAGCTTAAAAACAATGCTGTGCTCATGAGCCTCTTGTGGCGCAGAGTGGTAAGGCAGCCGCCTGAAAGCTTTGCCCATGAGGTTGGGAGTTCAATCCCAGCAGCCGGCTCAAAGTTGACTCAGCCTTCCATCCTTCCGAGGTCGGTAAAATGAGTACCCAGCTTGCTGGGGGGTAAATGGTAATGACTGGGGAAGGCACTGGCAAACCACCCCGTATTGAGTCTGCCATGAAAACGCTAGAGGGCGTCACCCCAAGGGTCAGACATGACTCGGTGCTTGCACAGGGGATACCTTTACCTTTACCTTTTACTGCTCATTTCTCGATGAGGCAGGGCAATAAATGACAATTTTAAGCAATGGAAAAAAGGTAAGGTATTTAATGGTTTATCTACGAAACTATAAAGAGTTGCTGAAGTGCACTAGTGACCACTAAACAGGTTGCAGAGAAATCCGGTCACGTCTCCACTTACCTGTGGTGCATGCCCCCAATTGCTGGAGTGAGGGCGGGGAACCAGCAGGACAAAGATGGGTGGTAAATCACTTCCTGCACAGACTAGCCTGCGCGGGAAGGCATCCAGCCAACCGTGCATAAATGAGGTCAGGCTGGGGCACGGCTTTGGGCTTTGCGGGTTTAAAAGGAGGACCTAGGCTTGCGCCTGGCCTCCTTTGCTGCCCACACTGCTCAGGATTGTTGCTCACCCACCCATTCATGTATTTCTAAATATTTGTTGTTTGCTTTCTTTGTCACAGCTGTGGTTTTGTTTCGGGCTGGATCCTTTGGGGCTGAGCCCATGCCTTTGGCCGGGCTCTGCCTAGTTCAGAAGCCTCTTTATGGGTTGCACATGTTCATATGCAGTATGTCTTCTCACACGGGAGATAGCTGCAGCACATGGCGAGGTGGCTGAAGGGGACCCCAATAGAAGCCCCATGGGCTTCTCCTTAGCTTCACCTTCCTGGTGGTTCAGCAGGCCTGAAATAGAGGGGAAGCTTGACAGGCGTATCACTTGGCCTGCCAATGGGTTCTCCTCCCCAAGGGACTATGGTCAGCTGGCTGCAGGATGGGAAAGAGTGGTTTGTTGGATCTGACCCCTTACACTGGTTTGCCTATACTCATTTGTATAACAATACAAAGCTGTGGCCTCAATCATGCCAAACTGAACACTATGTGTCTGTGCATCCTTTGTGTAGCGGTACTGTCCCACCCCTATCCAGCAATCCTTCAGCCTATAGAATTTAGCCTGTGACTCTAGGATTGCCAGCTCTGGGTAGGGAAATACCTGGAGATTTTGGGAGTAGAGCCTTGGAAGGTGTGGGTTTGGGCAGTGGAGAGAACTCAGCATGGTATAACGCTACAGAATCCATCCTCTAAAGCAGCCATTTTATTCAGGGGAAATGATTTTTGTCATGTGGAGATCAATTGTTATAGCAGGAGATCTACAGATGCCACCCAGAGATTGGCAACCCTATGTGACTGATGCTGGCTTTTAAACTACAAATAGTGTGACTCTGAAATGCTTCAGGGAGAAGCACCATAAATAAGGCCCCAGAGCTCTGCAGCGGCTTAAAATAGAAGAAGGCAACATTAGTCTCTGTATTCAATGACGGATTTGAACAGGTGGTATGAAGAAGTCATAACAGAAAAGCTCAGAACTGTCTCATCAGGTCTTATATAACAGTGAAACTTAATGCAAATACAGTGAAATTTATGGGGGAAAACCTAATTAAATATCACATTTAGACAGTAAAAGAACTAACAAACCCATCTGTGGCTGAACAGAGATGTATTCAGTAAATAGTATGGAATGTTATATCAAAGCAGTTCTAATCAGAAACAGGCAAAACCAGGCTCTGCCACAATAGTTAAAAGAGAAAACTGTACCTTAGTGCTGGACACCTTGCCTACCTGAGATCTTAGGCAGTCACTGCCAATGAGAGTTGAGGGCTAAAGGGACCGATCACATGACCTGGCATGTGATCCCTTTGTTCAAAAATGAATTTTATTCTCATTATTACAAATAAGCTTTTTTGCTTCAGTTATAAGTAACTGCAATGTAATACTTAAACAAAACCAATATTTGTTAAGGCAAACATCATTTTAATATTCCAAGCATTTAGTTCAAATTATTAATCTGGTGCTTTAGATTAATCCATAAAACTTCATCAGATTA
Source organism: Paroedura picta (assembly GCF_049243985.1). Classification (NCBI taxonomy): domain Eukaryota; kingdom Metazoa; phylum Chordata; class Lepidosauria; order Squamata; family Gekkonidae; genus Paroedura; species Paroedura picta. The sequence goes on along the minus strand of NC_135377.1, from coordinate 30,256,825 downwards.
TATCTCCAATAGGTTTTGTAGTTCTTGTTTCTGTGGACTGGCACATAGGATGATCTGTTTGTTCTGAAAAGGCTAAGATAAGAGGGGGAATAAGGAAGATCATATTCTCCCCTGTGGCTCAAATGATAGTGGGGAAAAGAACAAAGGCACATCTGCAGGCAGCATTGTACAAAAACTATGCCAAATGGAGTCTATAAGGACATATATCCACTGGGAATCTAGTTCTACTGCAGAAAAATAACACAGCATTTATAGGAGCTTCTCAAACTGAAAGACTTTCCCTTCCTTTGAAACAGTTAAACAGAGAGAAGAGTCATCACATCCGCAGCACATTTCATTTCTCAGTTTGGAAAGGAAAAAACAAAAATATGAACTGCCTAGATGAAAAGTTTTGAAATCTACCTGCACACAATCTTTTGTTTCATTTTAAAAACTGCGCTTTAACTGCCCTATTTAATATTACATGATTACACAATAATTGCTATGCAAATACAGTTACAAGATTAAATCCCATACTACAAAAATCAGGACAGCTCCATGAGTCAATGCAAGAGAGGAGCATGTATGTAATTTTTGACCATTCCCTCTACTGGCTCCCATCTCTTGTGCTGCATTCCATCTTATTTCAATGGGCTTTGAGAGTGGCACTGGGGAGAGAAGGCAGAAAGATTAACTCTTTGTCCAGCTCATGATTAATATAGGATCCAACCCAATGTGCTTCATGGGGCACAACTGCCAAGAGTATATTGATATTAAGACTGCTTTGCCATAAAAATGTGAAGAAGTTATATGAATAGCCCACAGTGTGCTTCTTCCCACATAGATTTGATAGCCATGTACTAAAAAATCTTCTCTACTAATTTGGCCATAAATTAAGTGCAAGCCATTTATATACTCCTGACCTTCCATACTTGTCAGTGGTTAGTATGCTCAGGAATTTTGTTTCCCAAAATTCTCTTTACTGTGATGTAAAACTAAGTGGTGGGAGCTGACTGCCTTTTTGCTGGGCAGAGAAGGAAAGAAGGAGGATCATACCAAATACCCCTCCTTGCTGCAGCCCATGTTCCAAGTGGCTCTAGTACTATGTAAGTCCTATAATATCTGACACAGACCTTTAGGGGGTTATAGGGGACTATTGTCCACATACTCCCTCTTTAGCCAGTGGAAAAATGTGGTAGTATCCAACCCGTAATGTCTGAAACATCCCTGAGTGATTCTGTAAATGATAACAAAGTTTTCAGTTTCATTATCCTATTGGTTTCTTCTCCAACCTCTTTCATTTCTGGTTTCTACTTTCTGCTCTGGTTCCTAACCTTTCTTTTGTCTGACCCACTGCTAACAAGAAGAAGCCATCTTGGACTAGAGCTAAAACACTGCCAGCATTCAGGCACAATATCTTCCCATCAGTCCCTTGTCCCCCTAGCTCAGCTAATAGATCTGGGAAGTTACCAGCATTGCAGGCCCAAAGACTCAGGTGCTGTCTCTCCTTCCTGTCTCCCTCTGCCCCCCACATGGTTGTGGCTTTGGCTGTTACCACTGAACAGTCCCTTCTTCTTCAGGTCATTGGGAACTGCTGGGAACCTCTGAGACAGTGACTGAGATCTTGTAATGGTATACTTCTGCTTTCATTTGGACCGTTTACGCACTGCAGGTTTCATGCCAGGCTGCAGGTTGAAGTTTTAGACGTGGCAGGTTACCCCACCTCTTCCTGCACCCACATGGGGAAGCATTTAGCCTGGCGCACCTCATCCGCACCCAATTTGTGCTCCTGCATGGGAGCCGGGGGAGTGAAGTTCCCAGTGCATAAACGGTCTTGGAAGGGATTTAAAAGGCCTTTGGTTTCAGATTTATCTGCAAACCTGAGCAACTAATCCCTAAATTTCCAACATAAGATTTAAAAGAATCTGTTCTGGTTCCAATCTAAAGCTTATTATTTGAATCCTAAAAGCAACAAAATAAGTTGGTTGAAAAATACTGAAAATATTAACCTGAACAAGCAAACACCACAAGTACTTTTGAATGTTTGGCAAGCATGAGTTTCATTGGCTGTTCAATACCGAACTCACCCAGACTAAGAGTTTATAATGGTTTCTAAATGTGCCTTAAATCAATAGTACCTACCGAATTAACCTCTCGTTCCAGTGAAGAACGGAAGTTGTTGTTAGCTGGATTCTTTGGTGCAGCAAATTCAGGTTTCTTATATGGATCTTTGGCATCTACATGAACCCCAGATTTGACAGGGCTTGGCTTCGAAGCTGATGCTACTAGTGCAAGGGCTGAAGATGATGGGTTGGCATGGTCCTCGTCTTCCCCAAGCTCATATGGATACAGTGTTGGATTCATTTTCACATAGTAGCCATGGTAATGATCATGCAACTCTCCATTATCTTTGCTGGTAGGATTGTTGCGGGGTGAGAGCTTTGGCTGCTGTTTAACCAATATTTCCTCTTTCACAGGTGATTTTGAAGGCAGAGACTTGTTAATTGTAGGTACTGTATTTTCACTGGATATATTCTTTTTTTCTTGAATGAGTCTTTGTGAGGTGGAATTCTGCTTTTTGACTTGTTTTGCAGGAGAAGGCTCAGCAGAGTGTCGAGGGCTCTGCCTCGGGCTCTGTTCTGGGGTCCCCGGAGGTGTAGTCCCTTTTCGATAAAAATGAGGAGACTCTTTTGGTGTAGGTGGTTTTTCTGGAGCCTTTTCTTCAGGATTTTCCTTAACATCCATACCCTCTTGAAATTTTTGCTTTATATAATCAGGGCCTGAAACAATTAAAACATGAAATTGTTTAAACTATTGCAGGAACAAGGACCTATCAGTTGCATTATCCATCTGATGCTTTTATTCTTTCTCCTCCAAGTTTTGCAGCTATGATAGTTCACTGTATGAGCATAATCTGTGTTTTGAAATAAGGTCGATCATCAGGACCAGAGGTTCTGTGCATACTATTTCATCCCAGAAAAGCAAAAGGTAAACCAATTCTGACAGGATAGTGCCACATGCATATCCTTTCAAAATGAGAGCCATAAATGCCAAGTGTTATGTCAGGAGAGGCCTTCAAAGAAGTTAAATGAGGACACTAGTGAAACAGAACTTTGAAGTAATACCTCCAGTGCTTTTAAAAGCCAATATTTCACTATTTGAAATTGCCCCTATAGTTAGACAGTCAAATTGCAAAATCAGCTTTTTGTGGGTAGCTTTCAGGAAAAAAAACATGCATCTGTTATGGCTTCCTTGAATTCTTTTCAGCTTGCCTGCATCTTTCCAGTACCAAAGTGCCAAGTTCCCAATGCAATGCCCGTAGACATATGCAAACGAGGGACTACCACCTTACTTCTCTATTACGTTCTTCCTTTGCATACACAGCCTAAAATAGCATTAGCACTTTTGCCGCTATATCGCATTTCAAATACATGGGCTGAGCCTGCAGGGTTTGGCAATTCACTTCAATGGGTGTAGGATCAGGTCTCTCATCTAATTTGCTGACTCCTGTCACCTCTAAGTTTGTTTCACAGCATTGCTTTTGATCAAGTTTCTTCCTTCCATTTAGATTATTCTTTTCTATTTTGTTACCCTGCCATTTTAAGACAGTTTCTGCAACAGTTACCTTTCTGAAGCTACAACACACACAAAAAGGGGTCTGGACTCTTAGGCAATTGCTGTTTAATCACAAGGAATACTTCTGATTCCAGTAGTAATTCTATGCATCCCAGGAAATACTAACTGGAACTGGAAGAATTCATAAAGACATTTCTATTCTTGCTAGTAATGCAAGGACAGCCCAATCCAATTTTACTTTGTATTTCAATCTTCAGCAAAATATTTTTTTTAAGTAACATTCTTTAAAATATGAATTACAATATACTATTATAATAAATAATTCATATATGCTTAGAAATGTTACACTTGGTATAAATCATATACTTTGATGGCATAAAGTCCTTGCAGGTTTCTGCTTGTAAATATCTAAATAAATAAATGCCTCTGAAAAACAACAATCCATTTTGTTCAGGTGATAACTTTTGATTAATTTAACCCACTGTACTCCGTTCTTTCGATGTTTTTAAGAATTGTGCTTCGAGCTTGCTAAAGTGTATGCTGCTGTTATATGTTCTCATGCTAATTATGCTAATTATGGCCTGTTGTTAAGTTTCTTCAAAGCTCTGCCTTTTGATTGTATGCAACTAGCTTTTTATTTCATAAGAGATAGTTTTATTGTTTTGATTCTGAGTGCTACAAAAACATTTTCTCAAAATGCAGGGCATACACAATTTTGATTAAATTAATAACCAGAATGAAATATAAAAATATAGATATCACAGTGATCAATATCCATCAACTAAGAGAAATCAATGCTTTACTTTCTTTTCTAGAAATGGATTTAAAAAGGGGCACACACAATCTACAATAACAGAACCCAGCCCCTGTACTGTTGGCCTTTTACTCTACTTGCTTGCTTACCTGGGGCACACACAATCTACAATAACATAACACAGCCCCTGTACTGTTGGCCTTTTACTCTACTATGTCTGCTGACATGCAGGCAGAGTGGAGAAAGAAGTACTGGGATGCCTGCTCAAGGTAACTTTGAAGAAATTTTTCTACAAAAATTAAAACAACAAATTACAGTTATCAATGCAAGTAGAAATACTTCCTGTTTAAAAATATTTCTGAACAACAGTATATGCTAGAAACATGTGTTTCTAGAAACATATATATATAACAGACACACACATCTCTCTGAAAAGCCTTGTTTTACTGTTTTGCGCTTTTAGATTCTTTGTACTACTTATAGGACTTACATACCTCATTTGTTCTTTAGTGAAAGTGCAACTCTATCCCCCCTTTTCCATTTCTAGGAATTTTCTTTTCTATTATTATTAAAAGGAAATAGTTTTTTCCTATAAATCTGGGGTTCCCAAAATGGGTGGTGTGCTCCTCCCTGGAGGTGGTGACACCTTATCCGGGGGGCAGTGAAGAATTTGGGGGTGAGCAGTCAGACTCTTCCTGCTACAGCTGCATTTTCTTAGTGAGAGACATTCCAAGGTGGCATGGTATTGCCTGCCTCTGGATAGTAGCATCCCTGGACTTCCTTGGAGGTCTCCCATCCCAGTGTTGACCAGGGCCAACCCTGCTTAGCTTCCTGAAGAAAATTACAGCATCAGAAGGTGGGCTGGATGGAATGATATTCATGCTGAAATTCTTCCCCTTCTCAGATTCTGTCCTTCCCAGTTTACATCCAAGATCTCATGGAATTTCTTAATTCAGGGTTGGCAACTAGGCAACTACAATTTGATTTGGCTTAAAAGTACCAGAAAATTACCCTGAATCAACCTTGATTTGTACTCAAATAATCCGTATCCAGTTCAAATCACCATTTACCAGTAAGTTTAAATTGCTGAATTGTATTTTGCAATTATTTGGTGATACAAGCAAGTGTCTGTTTAAAGTACCTTTCCCCAAAAGTCTTTCAGCTGATATCCTGAAAATGAATCAATATATTCATATCATGAAAATACTAACAAAATGTAAAAGTAACAGAACCACATAACCTAAGAACAGAGAAAAAGCTCTCAGAAAACAAAGGGATATCCTGGATGTCACACACAAAAATGTATCTTTAAAATAAACAAATGAAGTTCAGTAAGTATAACACAAGAACCCTTTTCACAAACCTCTAAGCAAGGTTTCAGTTAAATACAAATATTTATTACAGTAATAAACATATATATATTTATAATAAAGATGCAGAACATACTCTGGCAATGCTCCTGCACAGAAACTTCTAATTCCCCTTGTTTCATAGAACTAGTAAAAGAAAGATGGGAAAGAACTATGAATTGCATTATATTTGAGCACTTTTCTTGAAGACTTTGTTTTCTGAAAGAAAAAGAATCTTACAGTCTTACAAAGGACAGAAGAAGAAGAAGAGTTGGTTCTTATATGCCACTTTTCTCTACCCAAAGAAGTCTCAAAGTGGTTTACAATCTCCTTCCCTTTCCGCTCCCCACAACAGACACCCTATGAGGTGGGTTGGGCTGAGAGAGCCCTGATATTACTGCTCAGTCAGAACAGCTTTATCAGTACTGTGGTGAACCCAAGGTCACCCAGCTGGCTGCATGTGGGGGAGAGTGGAATTAAACCTGACTCTTCAAATTAGAAGTCCGCACTCCTAACCACTACACCAAGAGTCAAAATATGTAGAGGAAAGTTAATACTGATATTTAAGCATTATATGTTTTTAAAAGACATAATTCTGTTTTGCTCTTGAAGCAGACTAAAATTTGGGAGTATGATTACCAAATGTTAGTTTGCAGGAAACTTATGGTGCTCAAAACAATGCATGTTATAGGACAACGGATGTCCATGCATTTGTGGTGTCTCTCTGCTTTTAGCTAGAGCAAAATATATTTCTATAGCCTGGCACACTAAAGGTCTTGGTTTTATAATAATTGTAATAAATATTTATTTATAACCCACCGTTCCGAATTGCTCAGGGTGGGTAATAGCAATAAAATCAACATACATAAATAAAATTTCAAAACATTTACAATTGTTACAAAAACACCCCTGACTAAAATTCCCAGGCAGGAATTTTCTTTAGCGAGGAGCTGATCTTCTGGCCCTCTTTCTCCTTGAAGGCCAGTTTCCTTGATGGATGTTATTGTAGGCCTCGACCATAAGCCTGGGGGAACAGCTATGTCCAACAGACCCTGTGGAACTGATGAAGGTCCACATGGACCTGTTTTATAACTGTCATAAATATTTGAACTTAAACAAAACCTTGGTTAGAAGGTCCCACTAAAGGCTATACCTCACAAATAGCAGCTTTGTGTCCTTAGTATAATCTGATGTGGTAGCATATAGCACAAGGTATATTCATTGTCACCAGTATATGGGTGTCACTCAATCCTGTCTTGTGCTTTTGGCTGATCCCACAAAGGATGTAGGAATCCTGATGTAGGAAGCCTGGACTGTTGAGGGCTGGATGTGGGATAATAATTTGAAGTAGAATCCTGGTAAAATTGAAATTCTAATCGTAATCAGGAGGTCTGACCTGGGATTTAAAAGTGTAACCCATTCTGGATGGGTTTATACTTCCTTGAAGGAACAGCCTTGTTATTTGGGAGTAATCTAGGCCTGCTTCTGGATAAACAGGTGGCAGAGGCAGAAGGAGTACTTTTACCAGCATTGGGTGGAGAATGCGGTAGCCAAGATGTTAATCTGAGTAAATCACGGAGATTACATCATTCTAGATCCTGATCTATTTTTTCGCACCACAGAAATTTCTGGCATTAACTTTTAAAGCCCTAGATTGCTTGGAAGCCCCATACATATATCTTATAAGGCATCACTACCTTCAGTAATCCTTCCTTCTTGCCTTATGTTTTAATTATAATTTTATGCTTTTGTATATGTATTTTAGCTTTGGTTTTAGTGTTTGTGTTTGGTTTCAATAGTTTTTAAAGATGTATTGTTTTAAATTGTTTTAAATCTGTTAGCCACATTGGTGGTCCTGATCAGGGAAAACTTTTTAAATATTTATTTATATTTATTTATTTAAAATAAAATTTAAAACCCTTTGAGAAAAATATGACGGATATTTCTTGTGTAAACAGCTGTATGAACTATGGAGAGGCATGAGTGGTCATACTATATAGGTGTAAATCTTAACTCTGACCAAAATGAAGTAAGTACCAATACACAGTGGTCTTCTTAGAAATAAGCTATTGCTACAAATGTCAATGAACAAAGCCTCTAAGATGAGTCCATGTCAATGCTTAAGTATGAAATTGTTTCTGCTATTCCCCCTGCACTATGGAAACTTCTGCCACACATATATATTTTCCCTGATAGCCAGATAATTTTCATCCAACAAAATCTCAAATTTTGTGGTGTAGAATCATGTGCACTTAATTAAATAAATGGGGTTATTCTACCATTCTATTCAGCCATTGAATGATGCGCACCACTAGGATATGTTGTGTTTAGCTGAGAGCAGCTATACACAATAACACAATAACTAATGTTTTAAGTCCACAGTCTCGTTTAAAAGTGGCATATTGTACAATTAGCTTAAATTCTCCATTCTCCAATAGTTCAAACAATTTAACTGTGAGAAATAATATGTACTTATTTCAGTGGGGCAGTTTTTTGATAGGATATTCTGTAGCTGAAGCATCTCAAGCATTTCATAAACAATATGAGAAAACATCTGTCGTGAAAAAGAGGCTACCAATTATTCCTGAAGGGTGATACTTTTCTATTAAATCTCTGTCAATTTGTGCTTCAGTAAAACAAAGGACATATTGGTTTCACAAGTAATAAAGAAAATCACCTCACTGAAATTTATCCTTAACACTCATACGGTAAAAGGTAACCCCCTCCCCCAACAACTTGCCAATATTAATTGGAAGGAAAGCTAGGCAACTTGGATGGGAGACCATGAAGGAAGGCCAGAGTGGCTACACAGAGGTAGGCAATGGCAAACTGCCTCTGTTTGTCTCTTGCCTTAAAAACCCTACAGGGTGGCCATAAGTTGGATTTAAACCACTTTCTACCATCACCAAATGTGTTAAATATGCAGTATAAAAACTGTCAGTTAAGGGGCCTTCTGACAAGAAAATGACTTTTTACTTGAACAGCCCTCAAAAATCAGGGCTAAGGCAATACCAGATAAAATATGTTATTACTAGTTAAATTTCTAAAAATTCCCCAAGGTTTACCAGCAGGCTTCTTCAGGGGAATCTATTCGTCCTACTGATCTTTTACTCTTTTTTGCCTGTTGGCAAAACATAGGGAATTTTTGGAAATATGAGTAATAAAATATTTTGCACGATTGGCTTTGGCCCTGATTTTTGTCTCCTATTGCTATTTATTTTCTTGCTCCTTGAACAGCCATAATGAGCACCAGAGGGAATGGAGGAGAGAATATTGTAAGCCATTTTGGGTACCCATTGGGGAGAAATGGGGGAGGGGTGATGAATGAATCAAATAAAAAAAATACAATGCATTATACTCAATCCATTGCAGCTTCCAGTTCTTCAAAAACTGCTGAACTTTGTGTCAGCACCTAACAGAAAATGCACGGATGGACATTTTTATAAACTGTAAAATTTATCCCATTTCAAAGTAGTCTGGTGTGGTCATTTAGTATAGGGAACTGAAATCTGCACACCAGTTTTACAGCTGGAAAGCTGGATTTCCCTCCCACCACCCCTGTGCCTTTTTATTGATGCACTGAGAAGCTTGTTTTACATAAGGGTGATACTTCCTGTCTTCCAGTGTTGTCTTATGGCTTAGCACTACAAAACTGAAAGAGTTGTCCAGTTGCTTAGGCAACCAGGTGAATGCTTCCACATCACCCCAGAAAAACAAGGAGATATCTCTGTGAGTCTTCAGTGCACAGTAAGGGTAAAAAAGGTTCAGATAATGCCGGGAGGCTTACAGTGGAAACAAATTTAAGATGCAAAGGCAAAGCATTTTGTACAAGACACAGTTTCCCAGCTTGGCACTTCATTAAAGGAGGTATTATACAAAGCCTACATGAGTGACTGTAGTCCATGGTAACTGCAGTCCATGGACATATGGAGAGCCACTTCTTGGCCACCGCTGGTCTATACTTATTTATATATAGATTGACAAGCTCATAATGAAACAGAAAACATGATTTCTACACAACTAAGCCAAGCATCACCAACATTACCTGGTTGGTAAAAAGTTGGGGAAAGTTCTCTGGCGACTGCTCTGGCAATGTCACACTCTTGACGGGCAGACTGGCCAGCCTGGTCAGCAGCATCAGCTTTAGCTCTTGCATGTGCAGTTCTGTACATGGCATAAAAGAGTGTTGATGAAATAAAGTCCTTCTTTTTACTCACACTAATTTACACAATATTCCCGCCCCTGGAAAATAAATTATAAACCTATATTAAGGTTATACAATTATGGTCCAGGTGGGTTTCAAGAATCTTTGAACTAACTACTGTAACCATTTTCAGAATCAAAATATTTCTGTCACTTTTTATCCTCCTGAATATGCTGTATAAATTGAAAAGTTGATCAAGCCTGCAAGTATGTCATCCACCAAGCTGAATCCACTGCAATAGCTCAATAGTGGCTCACAAAACTTTTAGCTTTTGCTGTATGTCTAGACAGGAGGCCTTTCAGTCAACTGGGAAGCAGGGCTGTATTTGGTTTGGGTAATGGAAGGTGGTCAGTCTTTTTTGATTTGAAAACTGATATGAAATCTGGACAAAACAGCAGCAGCACTGGGACATTGTTGAATCAATTTGTATGGAATGAAGATATAAATTAATTGTAAATAATATTTTATAGTTGGAGTACTTCTTCCATTTCTCTCCTGGAAAGCAACAGAAGGTAAACTTGACGCACCATGATCAGTAAATGAATAGGATTCAGAGTTAGGAGACAAAACTTCAACGTAATTTCAAATATTATCCTTCCCATTATCAGAGCCATATGTCATATGACCTTTTTGAATTTATTGTTTAGAAAGTATCCCGCACTGGCAAATGCTTAATTAACTTCTTACCTGCTGCTATCAGAAAAACCATCTTGTCGCAGGTTACAACTATAAAAAACCCCACATAAAAAGATAAGATCCAATATGATAGCCTGGCGATGAACCATACCCCCTCCACAGCCTCCCACTGCAAAGGGCCCTGAAGGTTGAGAACCTGGAACTTGATCCGGACCGCAACTGGAAATCAATGCAGCACCAGCTGGTTATGGTCCCTCCAAGGTAAGGACCCTAGCAGTTGAATTAGATGGGATTGCAATGCTGCCCATTTTCAGACTTTTACACCCTATACAAACTTGTGCTAAAGGAAACTAACAAATTCATGATTTCAGGTTTTTAGTCATCAGTTGAAAAAAGGGATGAGGTGTGGGATGGCTGCCAGTGCCAATTACTGGTTGGGATCTGATGACATTATTTCCCTTGTGTTTCTCTCTGGCCACTGGGGAGGCTTTCATCCACTGTGGCACTTGCTTTCTCTGCTAACACTTCTGCATACACAATGTCAATGTTTTGCAAGTAGTCTTACCCAAGCAGAATGCTTGCACTGCATTGAATGAACGCCATGAAGCAGACAGAGAGAAGTGTGAGAGAACAATGTCTCAGGAGGCAAGCCTCTGTCTCCAAGGGGAGTAAAAACACGGAGAAAAATCCTGAGAAAACTGACCCTAGAACTACCATTAGGAATCCGTAGCTGCAACTTTGTTCTTAACAACAGAAATGTTTTGTTATGCCTTCTCTCAAAGTAAATCACTTACGTCCAGGTTATAAGCCATCACTGCTTTTGACCAAATTAGGCAAAGCAAGAAACCCTGACAATGTAAGTTTGGCAATGCAACCAAGTTACAATGAGCCACACCAGCATTTTATAAAATTCACTATGCTCCATTGTGTGATAGCTTCTGGACACAGATGGTTCTCTGCTGATTACCATATTTGCAGCCCTACCCAACAGTTCTCCTCATGTGCAGTCTCTCTTTCATGCATGAGTTGGAGAACAGCTTCTTCTTAGCTTTTCCTTCATTTATATTTTTTCCTCTCTTGACTACCACTGTATGTTCAGCCCAGTGTGCATTCCAATCAACTATTTCTGAATGAATGAATGAATGAACAAATAAATAAATAAATAAATAAATGATACAGTCCCAGACTAAGTTTGAGTCCAGTGGCACATTTAAAACCAACAAAGTTTTATTCAAGATACAAGTTCTGACAAAGTGTGCATGCACATGACAGCTTAAACCTTTAACTTATTTGGGCTACTTCATATCAACATGACTACAATCCTGAATACATTTCCAGTGATGAAACAGTGCAGTCATACAGCTGTCTTCAACAATATTTCAAAAAGGAGTTCAGTAGCATGGTGCAGATGTATTGCTTTTATGTTCTACTAGTTTCAAAGCCCATTCCTAATAACGGGCCTTGAAAGGGCCCCCTCTCCTGGCCCCCGGCCAGGCAGCTTAATGTGGCTTTGGGCTGCAGCTCGCAGCCGGATCAAGTGGGGCAGGTCAGCTTGTTAGCAGGCCCAGGCTAGCAGGCCCAGGCTAGCAGGACAAGAGGCCCTCCGCCACGACCCTGTGCCCAGTGCCCAGTGCCCTCTCCCCTTACCTGCTGCTGGCTTCAGGCATCAAGGCAAAGAGGCTAGAGTCCAGGGACAGAGGGTGGGACCTGTAGGGGCAGGGCAAATCAGGGTGCAGTCAGCAATGCTGGCAGCCCCCTGATTGGCCCTATTCCAACTTGGACAGCCAGACACGTTCAACCCCCAAGGCTGTTTCACAAATATATAGAGGAACCATGGATAAGGATGCTACTCTTGGTGTGCCCTGATCTGAATCAGCCATGATAGTTCAGTCTTGTCATATCTCAAAAGCTAAGCAGGTTTGACCCTGGCTGCTAACTGGATGGGAGACTTCCAAGAAGTAATCCATGCTGACTTCTCAAATATGAAAGTGACTTTAGATATCTATGATTAGGAAACAAACAGTGGTACACATTGACATTTTTATTATCTGTTAATGTAAATTTACAGGGTGACATTATAAAAAAAACAAAATGAGCCTTAATAGTCAAGTAATAACTTGAGCTTTTGTCATGCTCTAAGCAACCCATTCAGAGAAAGGTAGTTCTGTGCACTTGCCACTGTGGCTGTAGGTTGGATTTGGGCCTCTCTAGCAGACCTAGCAACACCACAAAGGGTATTATTGGCACTCTCCTCCATAGCACAGTTCATCCTTCTGGTAAGTGCAAGCTCCTACGCACCAGGACATTTATCAGAACTCATGTGCGTCACATCTTTGTACAGAAAGTACTGACAGATGGAATAGGAATGTGCTGTTTCTGTCATCAGTATTATGATTATAACCACACTTCTTATAAAAAGAATCTCTCCAGTGTTCAATTTTTTAAAATAACATTGCCATTAAATACATTAACAGTTCAAGTTAAGAATATTAAGACTACTTTGCACATCACTAACAAAGGATCATCCAGGAATAATTTTTTCAGACAAGGGTGAAAACTGTTGCATCATTTATGCAGACTACTTAGGACCAAGCCAGATGAGATACTGGGAGTTCTATGAATAGAGCCCCAAAGGGTGATTAAAAAAATTAGTTGCACAGGGATCCTATTCCAATAAGGACCATTTCCTCCTGAGCCATATTCGCAATCTGAAATGGCTTCATGGAATCATTATTTGCCCTGTTGTTGCACATAAAATTGGTACCTGCTAATGCATTTATTTTATTTTATTACATTTATATACTGCCTTCCCTTGGGGATCAATTTTCTTCTCATGAACAGTCTTCCAGCTTTTCAAGCTACAAGATCTTGTCCATTGTTTTGTCATTATGCAGTCTAAGAAACAGAAAGCTGCCATTCATCTGTCCTTTTACATAGCCGCTCTCAGTGATACACAAGACGATAAAAGAAAAATCCATCCCCTCTCCTTGCACTAGACTGACTCAGATCCAAATTGGACATAGATTCTGAAGTATGCTGCTAGATTCGAGACCACTAGCACCTTAAGAGACCAACAATATTTGCACTATGAGGTTTTTAGAATCAAAGCTCCCTTTATCAGATACCTGGTACTTCTGGACTCAAATTTACCTGTTTTACTGAAGACCAATATGGCTATCTCCTAAGAAACTATTCTAAGGTGCAATGGAAGTCGTCTAAACACAAATTACCTGAATTGGAAACAAATGCCCTAGAATACAGTAACTACCATTCCACTACCTGTTCAGCACTCTAGAATGCATGTCCAGTTTTAATTTTAGCCAAATATTTCTGCATATGACTATATCTTGCTGTCACAACATTCTGTATCCAGTTTTTAATGACAAAAGTCAAGTTCCAAAAACTAAGGAGATTTCTGTACCCTTTAAAAATAGTGAAATACTTACCTCTTGTCGTCGTTATATTCCAACCCCTCCATATGACGTCGCCAACATGCAGTATCTGGGCAGTAAACAGTCGGCTACATCCATTTGAAATTGCTAGTTGATGAATCCAAAAAGTGGATTCACCAACCAATGTAGCGCTATCTAATGGAGAGCAGCCAGCAGCCCACCAGCCAAAGAAAGGTATGGAGGCTGAAATGTGAGAAAGGCGACTACCTCATCCTGCCCTTGCTCCTCCCCTCCTCTCCCGGGGATGGGAACGTCTGACATCTTAGAGCAATGAATAGGTGAACAAATGTGCAGGCGATAGCAGAAATAATTTTTTAAAATATAGCACAAAACATGCCTCTCTAAAACATCTGCCCTCTCTCTCCTCGCCTCCTCAGAAAAAGTCCTTCTTCTGTCCTGCGCGCCCCCCAGTTATCTCCTTTGAAGAAGCCTCCTTTGAAGACCACATGGGGGAGTCAGGCGCTCTCTCCTCCCTCCCTCTCTCTCTCGGACAAGGCAGAGAGCCAAGAGGCACCTGGAGGGGGCAGTGTGAGGAGCCTCAAGTCCAAGGCAAGAGCCAGCCAACAAGCAAGAAAGGCTCCCTGACAGGTGCCCCAGCCACCTGCAGCAAGGGAACTCTGTGGAATGTGTGTGTATGTGTGTCCGTACATGCAAGGGAGGGAAGGCAGCAGCGAGCTCCCACTGGGGAGTGTGTTTATGTGTACGCGCCCATGCATGTGGGGCAGGGCAGCAGTAGCAGCAGCAGGGAGCCCTCACAGGAGTGTGCACGTATGGGTGCACATACACGTGCGATGGGGGGCAGCAGTGCCCATACAGGTGCACAGATCAGTGGGGTGGGGGAGAAAAAACCCTATATGTGCAGCCACTAATGTTGCTAAAGTCAACAGTTTCTCACTATAAGAAACTCACTATAAGTTTCTCAAAAGTTAACTTGGGGCAATCAGCTGTTCAAATTTATGCATTTAAGAAAAAATTAGCAGGCATCGGTGGATCTTTAAATCATGGAAAAAGCGGATCGGCTGCCTGGCTTGATTGACAAGTGCTAGAGAGTCACGTGTAAATTGCGTTGCTCCCTTCCACCATTTCTAGCAGCGCTTGTGGAGGGGAAGAAGTGCAAAATGGCGGTAGAGAAGAGCGAGACAGCAAAATATATGAGGAGGGGCCAGTAGGCGTGATTTTATTTAGCATTATGCCACTCAGCTGGCATAATGCTATTTTTAATGATGTGCAGAAATGCTCTAAATTAAATAGAAAATTATCAGTATTCTGATTGTGTTCAGCTTCCTTTCTGGATCACAATTTTGCCTGTGTATCTTGGACTATTTTTTTAAGTATAAAAATGACTTCTTTCATTTTCTTACCTCATTTGTCATTCTTACTGCAACTCAAGACAGTTTTAAAAATTACAAAACAATGCAATAAGAACAGTAAAATACAGTTAGTAATACCATAAAGCTGGATTATAAAATTAGAAAACAATTAAATAATGAAAACATAATACATTCAAAAGCTAAACACAATTAAGATAAGAAAAGAAAGGAGGGCAAGACAATGTTTATTTATTTATTTACTTATTATATTTATATACCGCCCTCCCTGGAGGATCAGAGTGGGGGAAATCTGCCTAAAATTTTACATGGACAAAAACAAAATTTCCTTTATAAAAATCACTCTTATTCAGTTGCATTACATCCGTATTATAAGCCTCCTTAGTATAACAGAATCATAGACAGAAGGGACCTCCAGGGTCATCTAATCTATATCCCTGCAGAATGCAGGAAATTCACATCTGTGAAAACTATATTTTGAGGTAGCAAAGTACAACCCTTATTATTTACCATTGTTGCACAATTCTTAAGAAAAAGCATGAGCCTTTCTGCCCATACAAAATATAACTGGACAGCCAGAAAAGTGGATTTACCACCCTAAAACATGCAAGCCACTGGTGAGCAACCAGGGAAAAGAAAGTATGGAGGGGGAAAGGCTTGATACTCCCACCCTTGTTCCTGTCCTCCCCCTCCATTTCCGTGCTGTGCCCTGTTCTGGGCAGGAAATGGAGGGGCTGTGTTTGGGGGGGGGTGTAGGGGAGCTTTACCTTCCATGGCAATGCATATGCATAGCAATGAATACACATAGCCACATGTAGATTTCAATTATTTTAAAAAGTGCTAGACCAACAAACCTCCGATTGGTTGCCTCCACTGATTGACAGGCCAAGGAGCGGTGAGTTAAAGAGTTTGTTGCTCTCTCTTTTGCTTTTTCACAGCTAATGAGGATGGGAAAGGTGAGATGCAGTGGCAGAAAGGCTACTGTGGGTAGGAAACATTGTGCGATTTGACCCTCTGTGTGGAAATGCCCTATATTTTATGAGATTCAGCCACCCTCTAAGTCCCCCTGATTTCTGTCATTGTTTTATGAAGAATTTTTTCCCTTAATGGCAAAATTAAAAATGCATGGGGGGATCTCTCAAATCACTCACTCCTCCAGAATGAGAGAAATGCTTTTAAGACAAGCTTATATTCATTGAAAATAATTTCTACAAACTGTATGGGATAGCCCTGGGTTTCCTGAATGAGTAGGAGTTAATTAATTTTTTAAATTTCTTAAACATTTATTGAGTGATAGGACCATATATGGTTATGTTGACCCCCTCCCAAAATGGCCTGGAGTGGGTGGGAAAGGGAGAAGCCTCAGATGGGTGTGTACACAGCTATGCTTCCCAACCATTTTCTGCATGACTGCATCACTTCTGGCATTTCTGAAAGCCTGAAGAATGTTTCAGGGGTTTCTCAATGGTAAAAACACTGAGAAAGGCTGATATAAACCAAGAAATATAGTGGAGCAAGGAACAGAATGGACAAGCAGGCAGAATAGCAGAGAGGAAAATGCAGATAAAGACCACCACATATTTGGTGAGTTCTCCTTGTTGGTTTTTATTTTCAAGAATATTTTTTGGGCTCAGATAGCAAAAGTTTAAGAAATATGTGATGATGGTGATAAACACAATGACTTGGTTTTTATACCCTACTTTTCTTAGCGGGTCTCAAAGCAATTTTGCCTTCCTCTCCCCAAACAAGCACCTTATGAGGTCAGGTGGAGTTGTGAGAGTTCTGAGAGCATTGTGACTGACTCAAGGTCAGCCAAGCCAACAGGCTTCATGTGGCGGAGTGGAAAATCAAACATAATTCTCCAGATTAGAGTCTACTGCTTTTAGCCATTTAGGTTCAGCAGTTTATTTTATTTTTAAATTTATATGCCTCTCTTCCCTGAGGGCTCAGTTTTCTGCTGCCACTAATATTCAATACATTTGTAATTTTTTTGAACAAAACAATGGAATTTATATCTTAACAGTGTATGAACACACTACAAAGAATACAATTTTATATGCTAACAAAGTTGCGACTGGATTATTTTATTTTAACAAAATTTAAGAATTCTGCTTATAGAATTTTGTTACAGCAGAAGTTTTCAAATCACAAATATAACCTTAAACAGAAGATAGTGACAGAGTATCTCTATATATCTATATCCAAAAACATAGTCACAGGATGTGTATTGACACATTTATCGAGTAAGCTTTAAGCATGTTCTTGTGGGTTTTGCAAGAACAAGTCATATCAGACCACCTTATCTCTTTTTTGAGAAAGTGACTACCTTGCTAGATCAAGGGAATGCTCTGGACAAAGTTTATCTGGATTTCAGTACATCTTTTGATAATGTTCCACATTTTGACAAGTTGGTAAAATGCGGTATGGATCCTAATGCTGTCAGGTGGATCGATAACATTCTACTGGTTGACAGATCATACCCAAAGGGTACTTGTTAATGGTTCAGCATCCTCTTGGTGAAGAGTGACAAGTGGAGTGCCCCAGAGACCTGTCCTGGGGCCTGTGTTGTTCAATATATTTATAAATGATTTGGATGAGGGTTTTAGAATGGGTACTTATTAAATTTGCAGACAATATGAAACTGGGGGGGGGGTAGTAAACATAGCAGAATATAGAATCAGAATACAAGATCATCTTGATAGGCTCGAGAAGTAAGCTAACCTGAAAAAAATAAAATTCAATAGGTACAAATGTAAAGTTCTGCATTTTGGTAGGAAAAACTATATATACCAATATAGGAAGGGAAAGACTTGTCTTGGTAGTAGTATGTGTGAAAATGATCTAGGAGACTTAGACCATACATTGAACATGAGTCAGCAGTGTGACTTGGTTGCTAAAAAGGCAAATGGGATTTTGAGTTGTATTAAACGGAGTATCGTGTCCAGATCATGGGAGGTGATGGTACTGCTTTACTCTGCTCTGGTTCAGCTTCACTTGGAGTACTGAGTTCAGTTTTTGGCACCACAGTTGAAGAGGGATATAGACAAACTGGAGACCCAGGCATATGAGGAAAGGTTGGGGGAGCTTGGTCTGCTTAGTCTTGAAAGGAGATGACTGAGAGGGGATGTGATAACCATCTTCAAGTATTTAAAAGGCTGCCATGTGGAGCAGCGGTCCCCAACCTTTTTACGGTTGAGGATCGCCTTGGGGCGTGGGGAAGAGCTGGCGGCCCAGGCGCTGCACATGCACATTTTTGCCACCAGGGGCACTAATGTGCATGCACAGAATTGCCACGCATGCTTGTTTCACCACCAGGAGGCGCTAACACGCATGCGTGGCAGCTCCGCGCATGTGCGTTTGTGTCTGCCGGCATGCCGGCGGCCGCGCCTGCCTCTTCCCCCCCTGCAGCAAGAAGCTAACCAGGCCGCGAGCGAAGCGGGTGCTTTGCCGGTCGCTTCACTCGCAGCCTGTTGAGAGTCTCGCTGTGGGGGGGGGGGAGGCAGGCGCAGCCACCGGCAGCCCGTCACTGAGGCAGGTGTGGCCCGGTACCGGGCCGCAGCCCGGGTGTTTGCGACCCCCGATGTAGAGGAGGGATCAGAGTAGTTCTCTCTTGCCCTTGAGGGACAGACCAGAACCAATGGGATGAAATTAATTCAAAAAAAAAATTCCATCTAAACATCAGGAAGAAGTTCCTGACAGTTAGGGCGGTTTCTCAGTGGAACAGGCTTCCTCATGAGGTGGTGGGTTCTTCATCTGTGGAAATTTTAAAACAGAGGCTGGATAGCCATCTGACAGAGAGGCTGATTCTGTGAAGGTTCAATGGGGTGGCAGGTTACAGTGGATGAGTGATAGGGTTGTGAGTGTCCTGCATAATACAGAGGGGGTTGGACTAGATCAGTGGTTATCATGTTGTGGTTACCCCCAACCATAAAATTATGCAAGTTTTTTCACAGAAATTAAACAGAAACTGACCAAATGGCGTGGAGATCCATTGTTCATGATTGTATATAAATTGTTTTTTCCCAGGGTTTCTCAGAGCTCTGCCTCTTGTCCCACCATGCCAATCTCGCTCTTTTCCGCTGTTCCAGACAGACAAAGTCTCTATCTCGATCTACTCCGCAAGACTGTTGTGTGAAAGGGTCATTTGACCCACATAGGGGTCCCGAACCTCAAGTTGAGAGCCACTGGACTAGATGATCCAGGAGTTCCCTTCCAACTCTATTATTCTATGATTCTATCATTCTAAATGTGTACAAGATTGCAATGTTAGTCACTTTTTGGATTCTTTACTGTTTTCATCCAATGCTAAGAACAGAGCCCCCAGGGAGGGCGGTATATAAATATAATAAACAAACAAATAAAGAAATGTAAACATAAAGAAATGTATGATCTTCACAGTTCCATTCTACTATTTCCTCCATGCTAAATTATTCTTCTCAATGAAATTTATTCAACTGCCACCTTAAGAAAACCATTAATGCAACCTATGTCTAATTTTGTATTATAAACAGACATATCTTGGTGAGTATTTAAACACGTTGTATATGAATATATTTATATTTTAAGAAGATATTAAAAGCTGCAGGGAATAAAAGGTTGTGGATTTTTTTTTACAGAGAATCATTTGAGCCAATGCTTTTAGTGATCCATTATCTTTAGCAGTCATGAAGCATAACTTTCCTGAGAAAATACAAGTGAACAAAGCTTTTGTTGCTGTAGTACTGAAGATCAATATGTTTGTACACTATTTCCTATTATCACCTTTTGTTTATAAGCACATAATTTCCACTAGACTGAAAACCTCAATCACGTCTCCCCCTCAATCTTCATTTCTCCAAGCTAAAAAGCCATAACCTCTTTGAACTTTTTTCGTAGGGAAGGTGTTCCAATGCTTCTGCATACATGAACTCATTAAATATGTACATCACATGTATTTGAAAACCCAGGTAAAAATCATCAGAAGGGGGAACACTAAAAATCAAAGCACCATTTTCCTCACATAAAATGTCAGCATATGAAACCTTCAGAAGTCAAAGCAGATTTAAAGAACCCAAAGGACCTTAGTCAGTAGCCTCCTTCTTGGAATGACACCACTGTCACAGCAGGAGGATCTGCTGCACCTCGTTGAAGCTTTGGAGAACAAGTTTTAGAGACTTACATTGCTTGTAAACAAGGGGAAAAAATTAAACTTTGAGGGGGCCACACAGTCTGGCTGCAAAACTGTGGGAAGCATTCTTGCTTAAAAGGCCACAGTTGAAGGTTTTCAAGAGGCAGCTAAAATGGATAGATAATTCATTTATTAGGAAGAATAAAATCACCAAAGCCTTGCTGGCTTACAACAAAACCCCATGTTGAAAGAGTGTCATGAGCTAATGGTGAATGCTTTGGTTTTGAGTAATGGATTGTTAATCTACAACTATAAAAACTCCAGAGCGCGAAAGAAATTGAAAAGCAGAGATGAAAAGGATCTAACGTTAGTGACAGCAATGTTATCTAACAATCCTAGTTTAAAATTCCATTCTGCATGGAGCGAATAAACTCTAATTTCTCCAAGTGCCTGTACTGAACATTATAGAAGATCAGATTTTTATCAAAGACTTCAAAACCAGGAAGCTTTCAGTCATGCTTGGCACACATGGCAAATAGAGGTGGAACACATAAACAAAGCAAACACATCATACTTGCACCTGGCTGCCACAAACCAAATTTGTTGTGGTCATTATTTTGCCTAGTTACCCATACCAATTTAACACAAGACAGTAGTACTCTGCTGCAGAAGCCCGAGTAGTTTCCCAGGAATGTATGTTCAGCTGTTGTCCCTGTCTTGGGAAATTCCCACCAGCCCTGAGACAATGACCATGGCATTTCTTCTGATATTCCAGCATCATTTAAATACTTGCCCATTCCAGAGGACATTTGATGACTATTTAGATAATCTTTTTTATGCTGAATTCTTAATGGTACTACTGTGTCTTACTGTAGTGTTGAGTCATTGTTATTTATAGTACTATTTCTTAATTTCTTAATGCTATTTAAGGGTTCTGTTAATTGACTTTTTATTGTTGCTAGGTTTTTTAATGGAAACCATAGAAGGCCAGGGTCCAGTCCATGGCCAAAGTGGGGTCTTTAAATGGGAGAGGGAAGCAAGAGAAATCTGATGACTTAAGTCTTTCGAACTACACAACTGAATACATACCATTAATTTTGTATGTGATTGGGTAAAATTACAATATTAAAACCACTGTTTTTAAGAGGTCAGGGAAGTGCTAATAGTCAGGAATGTAGAAGAATAATGTTTTGTCTAGCCAAAGGTAAAAATCCCCCCCCCCCCCGGACTGACATCCATTTTTTTTCAAAGGTTGGCTAAATTAAAAATAAATAGGGGGCGGCAAACAGTGACTAACCATCCTGAGACAGCAAATAAACATAAATGAAAACAAACTGCTTGGTGACACTGACTATTTCTGATTTTGAAAATGCAAGCAAATTGATTCACTAACAGGGGAGCAAACCTATACTATTCAGCAGTAAAGCAGAAATCTAAATATTTTGCCTCTGCATATATGTCATGTAGAAGTGTGAATCCTAACAGTACATGACTTCAGAGCAGAGCATATGGGATAAACAATGCATCAGTCAACCTGGCATAGAAAAGTCTTGCAACTCGTCACCAGCTATGATGCTGTTTTTCTAAGCCTAACATTAGATATCAAAATGTCAAAATTACAGGGTCCAGCCTTCTTAGCAATATCATTCACAAATACTTAATTTGATAGCCTTCAAGGGAAAACACATTTCCAAAATATGTCACAGCCATACCTCAGTTAAGAACCATGAATTGATCCAAAACATTTCATTTTGTCATAGAGCACTTCATATATATATGTGTAATAAATCAGCCCTAAACATTAAATTGAAGTTGACTGCAGCCAACATATTCCTTACCTAATTCGCTGCCTCTAGGGCTGTACCACCAATAGGGAGAGCACTGTGCAAATCAGGGCCAATCAGTTCAAACTGCATGCAGCCAACTCACTCCCAATCTGATTGGCCCTCCCTGGGGGCGTGCCACCAATAGGGAGAGAGCACTCTGCCAATGAAGGCCAATCAGTTTAAACCACATTCCACCAATGATGGCCAATCAGTTCAACTTACATTCTGCCAACGAAGGACAATCAGTTCAAATTGCACATCTGTACACCGCCCGTGGCACCGCGGGCAGCGCCACGGACTAAATAATGCAGTAAGGAGTCCTGGGGCGGGATGTGTCCGGGATGAGGAAGGGTCCAGATTGGACCCTTCCTCATGACAGACAATCAGAGGGACCAATCGGCAGGCGCGAAGCGCCTGCCGATTGGTTCCTCTGATTCCCAGCCCCAGCAACTGCGAGCCGCGCGCAGCGCGGCTCCCAGTTGCTCCCGGCCTGACGCGGCGAGAGGCGTGAAGCGCCTCTCGCCGCATCAGCCCACCGTCTGAGGGAGCCTCCGGCTCAGTGGCGGAGATGGCGGTGCAGACGGGACGGAAAGTCTTCTGTTGTTCTCAAGCAGCCTTCAATTTGTCTCGGCGAGTCGTCCCTGGGCTCCGCGCGCCTGCGGGGGTTCCCTCAGGCGGCGGCCTGATGCGGCGAGAGGCGCTTTGCGCCTCTCGCCACGTCAGGCTGCCGCCCGAGGGAGCCCCCGGCAGTCCACCGTCTGAGGGAGCCCCCGGCTCAACGGCGGAGATGGCGGCGCAGACGGAACGGAGAGTCCCCTGTTGTTCTCAAGCAGCCTTCCATTTGTCTCGGCGAGTCGTCCCTGGGCTCCGCGCGCCTGCGGGAGTTCCCTCGGGCGGCGGCCTGACGCTGCGAGAGGCGCTTTGCGCCTCTTGCCGCGTCAGCCCGCTGCCCGAGGGAGCCCCCGGCAGTCGCGCGGAGCGCGGCTGCTGAGGGCTCCCTGCCTGGCGGCTTGACGCGGCGAGAGGCGCAAAGCGCCTCTCACCGCGTCAGGCCGCCGCCCGAGGGAACCCCCGCAGCCGCGCGGAGCCCAGGGACGACTCGCCGAGACAAATGGAAGGCCGCTAGAGAACAACAGGGGACTCTCTGTCCCGTCTGCGCCACCATCTCCGCCGCCGAGAGGGGACTGTCCCTTCCGTCTCCGCTGCCGTCTCTGCTGCCTAGACGGGAATCTCCCTTCCGTCTCTGCCGCCATTTTAACCATTCTTCTCTTCGATCCCGCCTGCCAAGGACCGCTCGCCCTGCCCTACCCCCCCCCTCCGGCAGCTAAGCTCGCTAAGCCCCTGGCTGGGCTTGCCGACGAGCTGCCCCACTTCAACGCTGTCGCCGAGGAGCCCACTATGAACAGACCCTCGCCCGCTGCAATCGGCGACGCAGCAGCGCCCGGGGCGGCGAGCGGCACGATGTGAAAGCACATTTCCTCGACGAGCACAGCTACCAGCTTTGTGAGTAACAATTTCACTCTCCCACCCTCTCCGCTCCATCTGCAGCCTCAGATTGCTGACCTTCATAGGACCTGGCCAAGTATGTTATAAAGCTTTGGGGGCTGAGCTGACCACCCAGATGGACGTCAGAGAAGTCTGCTTTGTTGACAAGTTTGTTGACAGCCATTTCTGGCATGCCTCCCTATTGGGACAGCCTAGCGCCCATTGTATTTCCTCATACAATGGGCTTTTTTACTAGTCTCTATAATATTACTGGAAGGATAATTGTCTTTGATAGGATGTTTTAATTCAAGTGGCAAAATTACACTGATGGAAATGACTCCAAGCTGTAGGTCATAGATGCTGATTGGCATGGACTGCTGTTTATTTTCCAACAGCAGTTCTGTGCTTTGTATACAAAAAAGTTACTAATAAGATGTGAGCAAAAAATGTAATGTGCTATTATATGTATATTATTATTATTATTATTATTATTAGACTTATAGCCCGCCACTCCCTTGCGGCTCGTGGTGGGTAACAATATTACAAATCCCCATTAAAACCCCATAAAAACAATAATAACATTGCCAATCTTGCCGGCATGGCAAGAACGGCAGCTCAACTTCCCCCCCTCCCTCCCACTACTAGCGGGTGGAGAGGAGGTCCTGATGATGTTTTGCTTCGGGTCCAGAACCCGAGTCCCCGGGGGAGGCATAGATCTATTATCAGCCCCGGCTTCAACCATAAACCTGGCGGAAGAGCTCTGTCTTGCTGGCCCTGCGGAACGTTGAAAGATCCCGCAGGGCCCGCAGCTCTCCCGGGAGCTCATTCCACCAGGTGGGGGCCAGGACCGAAAAGGCCCTGGCCCTGGTCAAGGCCAGGTGTGCCTCCCTAGGGCCGGGAACGACCAACAGGTTTTCACCCGCAGAGCGCAAGGCCCTGTGAGGGGCATAGGGCGATAGGCAGTCCCTCAGGTATGTGGGTCCCAACTCACGTAAAGCCTTGAAGGTTAGAACCAGAACCTTGAACCGGATCCGGGCAGCAATTGGCAACCAGTGCAGCTGCCTCAGCACTGGCTGGATGTGGGCCCTCCAAGATGTGCCAGTGAGGACCCTAGCAGCTGCGTTTTGCATTAGCTGAAGTTTCCAGATCAAGGACAAGGGGAGGCCCGCGTAGAGCGAGTTACAGAAATCTATTCTGGAGGTGACCGTTGCATGGATCACTGTGGCTAAGTTTTCGGGGGACAGGTAGGGCGCTAGTAGTCAGGCCTGGCGAAGGTGGAAAAACGCCTGGCCCGCTACTTTTTTGACCTGCATCTCCAAAGTCAGGGAGGCATCAATGGTCATACCCAAGTTCCTGGCCTGGGACGTGATGGTGAGTTGCGTCCCTGCCAGGGTGGGTAAGCGCGCTTCCTGGTCCTGCCCCCTACGGGACAGCCACAGGACCTCCGTCTTGGAGGGGTTGAGTTTCAGGCGACTCTGCTTGAACCATTCTGTCACTGCTTCCAAACATCTGGTGAATGGTTCTGAGGGGGAGTCCGGGCGGCCATCCATGAGGAGATAGAGCTGGGTGTCATCAGCGTACTGGTGGCAACCCAGTCGAAAACTCCGTACCAGCTGGGCCAGAGGGCGCATAAAGATGTTGAATAATGTGGGGGAGAGGACCGCACCCGGAGGGACCCCACAAGGGAGTCTATAGGAACGCGAGAACTCATCTCCCACTGCAACCCTCTGGGTCCGGTCCTGGAGAAAGGAGCGTATCCAGCGTAACGCTGTGCTCCGTATCCCCATGCCGGCAAGGCGGTGGACCAACAGCTTGTGGTTCACGATGTCGAAAGCGCCCGACAGGTCCAGAAGAACCAGCACTGCTGACCCGCCCTTATCCAGCTGGCAACGGAGGTCATTGATTTATTTAATATTGATTTATTATTTATTCATATGGCTCATATACCACCCCTCACTGTGAAATATACCAGTATTTATAGAGTAATATATTTCTGAACCCCATACTGATATGGTATTTAAATTTGGTAATATTTGAGATTGCTGGATATTTTTTTTCTATAATGATTTGGTGGGAACCCCAAGTTTCAAAATTTGGACCGGGTCTTCCATTCCATGAGGAGGTGGTCCCCAACCATTGGGCCAGGGCCCGGTGCCGGGCCGCGGCGGCCCTGGCACTGGGCCGTGGCTCCCTGCCTCCGCAGGGCCGCATGCATGTTTGCAGCTGCGCATGGCGCAAATGCCCTCCCCGCTGCTACCGATCTGCAGCCTAGAAAAGCTTGCGGACCACTGCCATGAGGTGTCCCATCTTCCATTGTTTTCAAGAGAGGGGGAGGCATTTAAACTTTAAAGGGAACACAGACATTTAAAATTTAAATACCTTTTGTAAGTCACTGCTGGGTGATTGAACGTACCATCCCTTTAAATGCCTTCTCCTAGTGGAGAATTCACTCCAAAGGCATTTCAAGGGATTGAGAACCCTTTGAATGCTCTCTAACTGTGGTGGTTATGTGGAAATCCTGAAAAGTCCCAAATATTTCAGAATTTTTGGAGCCAACCAATTTGGATAGCCGGGAAAATGTGTGTGTGTGGGGGAGAATCCAGCAGAATTAATAATTGATCAGATATTTTTCTGTCTGGGTTATCTGAATGCTACTGTGTGTGGGTGGGTATACGTTTTTGCACACAAACACACAATTTCTACAGTTCGTTTTAGTGCTGTTAAGCTCTTTTAGGAACTAAAGAATAAATGCTCTGAGCTTAGTGTTTCCCTTCCCTTGCTTTGCTAGCAATGATTCTTTTTACGATACAGAAAATAATTTAATTTATTTTCACAAACTCTAGGTTAAAAGCTCCATTTCATTAATATGGGTTATTTCAGTAAAACAGGCAAGGAAATACATATTTAAAGTACAATTCCCAAGTGAATTATGTAATAAAGCAATATTTTTAACGATTGAATAAAGATCATGTTTTGCTTGCAGCAATTCAGTTGATGTGGAAAACCAGGTTATAGCTGATGAGATGGAATCACCATAGCAACAATCTATCTATTAGGAGAGAAAGTGGAAGAAGTGCAGCAAGGCCTTTGCACCTTGCCTAGATAAAATGATTCATTCTGATCCCAAATTTGGGGGACACAAATGTTATGACAGTTGTTACCTTGTCATGAAAAACAATATATAAAGTAATTAATATAAAGTAATTTTTCATAGTAGCATAGGGATGTTGTAGCACATATTCTACTTTAGCATGACAGAAATATGATGGAAACTCCTTCACTGGCATGCTGGCACCATGCACTACAATGTACATGTTGCATTTACAAGAACAGCATGAATCCCATTAAATGTGCAACATATACAAATGACTCAGCTGCAACACAGAAAACATTATGAAGGGAATGGCATATTCACTGAGGTACTGAGAATAAATGTATTTGCTATATACAAAAACACATGTTGTGCATATTATTAATCCATGTTTTGTTTAAACTAATACTTTTCTAAAACTTCATACATTTCTGTGTGACAAACAGATGATGACTGTTGTCTACTAGACAAAATAAAACATGTAAAAACATATACCACCAGCACTAGTTTTACTGACTAAATGGCTCAAAAACAGAATAAATCCAAGCAAACTGGTTTAACAGATTAGCACATGAGACTGCCATAAAAATTTGATTGAAATTTATGTAATGCACACTGCTAGGAAGGATGACGATTTACCTAGGTTTGTTTTATTTCAATGTTCAATGACTTCAAAAGGTGTTTCCAGGGTCTAAGTAGA
Organism: Paroedura picta; assembly: GCF_049243985.1. Lineage (NCBI taxonomy): Eukaryota > Metazoa > Chordata > Lepidosauria > Squamata > Gekkonidae > Paroedura > Paroedura picta. The sequence goes on along the minus strand of NC_135377.1, from coordinate 30,229,338 downwards.
AGAAACAATTATAAATTTACTAAACTGGCTAAAATGGTTGGTAACACCCTCCCATTTCTTGTTTCAGTTTCACAACATCCCCATGAGGAAGTTTAGGTTGAGACTGACCATTTCGACACTGGGAACTTCACTGTACCAGCTCCCCCATGTGGGAGCACAAATACGGGAGCACAAATCTGGGGCGGTATACCAGGCCAAATGCTCCCCCATGTGGGAGCAGGAAGAGGCAGGGCAACCTGCTCCAGCTCAAACTACAGCCGGCAGCTCAGGGCAGAACCTCAGGTGCAGAAACGGTCACTGTCTGACATGGAAACATGGGTCTGTCAAAGGTGAAAACTTAGTTATCCTAGATCAGAGGTAGCCGAGTTGTGGCTCTCCTGCAGGGCTCATGGGAATTGTGGTCCATGCACATCTGGAGACCCACCATTTGGCCACCCCTGTCCTAAATCCTAGTCTAGCACTCCAAATGCTACACCATACTGACTCTCAAAACTTCTAAGTTTTATTCACACAAACAGGCAAGACATACTGTACTCTGTAAGCAGCTTTATATTAGACCAGGGGTAGTCAACCTGTGGTCCTCCCATGGACTACAATTACCATGAGCCACTGCCAGCAAATGGACATCTGGAGGACCACAGGTTGACTACCCCTGTATTAGACAACTACCAAAAACATTAGATTTATATTAGATAATAAGAACTACAAAACATTAAGAATAGGAAGGCTGATTAGGTTGTTATTTCCCCTGCAGACACTACTGGCCTTCTTCCAGATAACCAAGAGCAACAAGACATTAGAAACTGGGTCTTCCTCCCAGGAGCATCATGTGGAAAAGGTGTTTTTTCAGTGTGCACTGACACAGGTGCATGCGGGCTTAGCATCTCTCTGTTTACAGCAAGATAAAACTTTGCCCGTGCAGGCAAGTATAAAAACTGCAGACTGGACATTATTGCGAACCAACTGTAGAAATACAGTTTACAGATCATTGAAAATTACTCAAGATTGAGACCAGAAATCATTTTGAGAAGTCTAACTGAAAACTATTGCTAACTCCCTGCCCAGTTACTGGATTTTGTAAAAAAGAGAAGAAAAAAAAAGAGTATATATGGACCTTTCTGCAGTTCACAATATGTGACAAGTCCTAAACTATCTACAGCAGTGATGCTAAATTGGCAGATGGATAGAGATGAATTTGAGAAAATATTCCAAAGAGTAATGCAGTCTTTCTCAACATTCTTAAGGCTTTGAGAAACCCTGGAAGTGGCACAACTGTGCAGAATATGGTTGGAAAGCTGCTGTGTACACAACCATCAGCCATTTGGGGGTGGGGGGGAAAGAGGCAACATGACCATATATGGTCATATCACCTAATAAACATTTAACTATATATAGGTTGAGAAAGCCTGGAGAGAAAGCCTGGACTAATGTATTAACCATCCACTACAAGAGACTTTAGAATTAACCATTCACTGCAGGATCTATTATTGTATTAACTGTAACGCCTATCCATTGTATTAATTGCCAGAGGGATAGAACAAGAACATAGGAAAAAAGTTAGTTCTCCCCCTCCATGTGTCCTCAAGGATTGTATTAACCGTCTGCTGCAGGAGACCATGATCACATGGATAGAACTGTAAGGTTCCTGAGGTCAAGATCCACCAGATCAGCAAGGCAAGTTAGATCTTGTTCACCCATACTGTTTCTTGAGGTAACCAAAGGAATCCTTAAGCTGCCAAATTCACTGTACACCCACATCTCATCTATGAAAGAATGCACATGGAGATAATTATACTGACACAGACTTGGCAGCAATTCAGAGAAAGCAGTCAACACTGTCAGAGTTTCTCAGTCAATAACCTCATTTAATTTAGCATGGATATGGTCATTCTTGAAATCCATTGGATAATCTCTTTTAGCATGCTGTGTCTACAACTTAAAGTAGCAGTAGAAAGTGGACTAGAGTTTGTGCTGACATTTTAGACATCAGCATCCAGTAAGGCTTTTAGCCACCAAAACTATAAATTTCAGGATAGACTGATTGTTTTAACACAGGATTCCAAATATATATAACACAAGATATGATATCGATATACAACAAGGGATACAAATTTAATTTACAGTCCATAGCATCAGAAGTGGGACAAACAAATATTTTTCTTCTTATCTGGACCTTAATTTAGTGGCTAAGCTAAAGCATACAAAATGCTTTTAGAGTAAGGTTTATTTTCAGAACCAAGAATAAAAGGTAAAGGTATCGCCTGTGCAAGCACCAAGTCATGTCTGACCCTTGGGGTGACGCCCTCTAGTGCAGTGGTCCCCAACCTGCGGGCTGTGGCCCGGTGCCGGGCCGCGGCTCCCTCTCCCTGCCCCCCCCCGCAGTAAAAAACTTCCCAGGCCGCAAGCTTGCGGCCCGGGAAGCTTCTTACTGTGGGAGGGCAGGGAGAGGGAATCAGGGCCGGGCTGCGGATCGTGTGGGCGCAGCCTGTGCGGCCGCGGCCCAATGCGCGGGCATGGCCCATGGGTGTGCCCGATGCGCGGGCGTGGTCCACGTGGGCGCAGCCCGATGCCCTGCCGGTCCCCAGCCCCAGAAAGGTTGGGGACCACTGCTCTAGCGTTTTCATGGCAGACTCAATACAGGGTGGTTTGCCAGTGCCTTCCCCAGTCATTACCGTTTACCCCCCAGCAAGCTGGGTACTCATTTTACCGACCTCAGAAGGATGGAAGGCTGAGTCAGCCTTGAGCCGGATGCTGGGATTGAACTCCCAGCCTCATGGGCAAAGCTTTCAGATGGCTGCCTTACCACTCTGCGCCACAAGAGGCTCTCTGAACCAAGAATACACGTATATATATTCTTGTCCCATGTGGGGGAGACATTTAGCCCCACTGAACCTCGTTTGCCCCGGATTTGTGCTCCTAATCTGCAACCAGGATAGCGAGGTTCTACCGTGCTGCAGGGCAGCATGCACCTTTTAGTTTAAGAACATGGTATTGCAGAGCCACCTGAGGCATTTTTTGGTCCCTTCTGGAATGCTGTATCTGTGAGAAGGTGAGGAAGAGCCAGACCATGATAGCCTGACTCTTCCCTTCTGGATAGCCCTGGCCTGACATAGGCTCAGTTGACACCCAGGGCAAATAAGGGAATGTCCACGTTCCTTTGACACAGGGCAAATGAGAACCTGAGTCAGGGCAGGCCTGGGACAGCTCCAGACCAGTGCCGTCATCATGTAGAACCAGGAATTTGCCCCTCACTGGATGAGCATTGAGTCGGTGCAAACTCCTGGTGCGGAAAAGGTGACAGTGAAACAAAACCATTACATATTGATTGGGAGGCGTTTAGTTGTCAGGAAGGACTAGAGTCAGGATGCATAAGTAACTGGGCAATTATAGCTGAAACTGGATTAAGGCAGTTGGTAAAATCTGTGAACAGCAGTACATTAGCAGACAAATGAAAGAGTTAACCACCAGATGTGATAACTGAGTCGTCCAGAGACTGCTCAAGCATGGTACTCCAAACGCTCAGCTCTTTTACAAAATCATTTAGCGGCATGTTTAAGAAGAGTACTGCAGGCAGTTTCAGCACTTACAGCAAAGGTAAAGGAAAACTGATCAAACAAAGTGTGCCGCTGATGTCTATTTCTGCAGTAGTTTGGGAAATCACATGGAAGGAAGATATTAGGCAGTGTCTGCTGGCCATTGTGGCCCTGCAGTGCTGAAGATAAAGAAAAAGTATTCCAAGGAGGTTTCCTGAGTTCCTGTCCAAGGCTTCAGGGCTGGGGACTCGGGGAAAGAAGGACTGATTGCTTTGAGTCCCTACAGCAGCAGCAATCAAAGTTGATGCAACAGTATTAGATTTAAATGGGTAGACGTGCTGGTCTGAAGTAGCACAACGAAATCAGAGTCCAGTAGCACCTTTAAGACCAACAAAGATTTATTCAAGGCGTGAGTTTTTGAATGCAAGCACTCTTCCTCGGACTAAATGTAGTTTTATATAATTTGTATATAATTTTAACCATGTTTCTATCTTTATGAACCATTATTATTTTATTGTGTTTTCAGAATCTGTAAGCCACCCCGAGACAGGTAATGGAGAGGAGCATTATATAAATGAACAAGCAAATAGAATCCAGTGTCACCATCAAGACCAACAAAGTTCAACTCTGGATACAAGGAAGGATGGAGAGATTTAGTGTGCAGATGCACACTTTTTTAGATAATAAAAGAGATAATAGAAATAACTGAGCAATACAGCTAAGGTTGGAATAATGCATTTGGCAAGACCTGTGGATAACAGCAAACTGACATGCAGATACTGAAAGGCTTAACAACAGATGTGAGAATTAAGTTGGAGGCCAGAGGCATCTTTAAAACCAATGAAGTTTAATTCTGGGTACAAGTGAGAACTGAGTGACAACATGGAACACTACATGTGCATTCTTCAGTATTCTCAATTATCACAAGAATTTCCAAATGGATTAGGCTGGTACCTGTCATAACTGCCTTGACAGATTAACAGTCTAGTAATTACTGCCCTCCACCATCATATTCCTGGGTACACTGCAGAATCTAACTGGTTGCATTACCAACTGATGCTTCCAAATAAGTTCTCAGTACTTTGCTGATACAGTTGACAAGTAGCCCGCATTTCTGCTCAATCTCTTATCCAATTGTCCAATTATTTGCAAAGGGGGATTCGTTTTGATATTAGTGTGCATGTACCTAGTACGTAATACTGAGTTCTCCGTTACTTTTCCCCACTCAAATGAGAGATATATTCCCTATACCTCCTTGGTCTCTATATTGATAGCTAAGGTTGCTCTGTTTATTATGTCTTGTTTCTGCTCTTTTGGGGTTGAAATCTGTTCAGGTAAAATTTCCAGTTGCAAAAAGTGCTGGAAGAAAAGCTAAGTTTCTCTTCCCCAGTCCTGACCTGGATAGCCCAGGCTAGACATATCTTGTCAAATCTCGAAAGCTAAAAGTAGGATCTGGGTTGCAAACAATGGCAAACCACCTCTGAATGTTTCTGCCTAGAAAACGCTGTGAGGTCGCCATAAGTCAGCTGCAACTTGCCAGCACTTTCTACCACTGGTGGTTGTTACACTATAGTAACAACCTATATTAGTTCCACCAGCTTTTATGTGGTATCCAAATGGATCCCAGCATGATGTGCATCTTCATCCTAATTTAAATGTTGTATGTAGAAAAACGTGAAAATGTCTCCAAATTTTATAAAGATGGAAACACAAAACTGAAGCAAATACACCATCTTGAAGAGTAACAAAGAGTTCATAAAAGAATACATAATTATACAAGGCGCTACGCAGCTCAGATATTTACAATTGTTTTAATTACCTAACAGCTTGGAATTTTGCTATAATTGCAAAGCAGCCTTCAAAGTTGCATTTAAGGTTTAACCTTAAAAAAAACCCCAAAGTATAATAAAAATAAGAGATGCTAAATATTGAGCATTATTGAGAAATTGAGTTCTAAGATTTTAAAATGCAATCTCAACTAGGGGCCAAGCCTGTTGCATTCAGGAAAACAATGGGTACTGGATTGGGGGGTGGGGTGGAAGAACTCTGTGGATGGCCTTTCCCTCCCCCCAGGACACTGAAAGACTGCAGGAAGCTGTTAGGGAACTCACTGGCAGGGGCAGCTCTCACGCAGCAAGGATCTGCAGCCTCTGAGCTTCGGAGGGAAGTGTAAAGAGGAGGGGGTGGTCAGGGGTGGGGGACAGAAGGTGATTGGCTGGTTGCTGGATAGACTGGCAAGCTGGTTGGAGGAAGAGGCACTCAGGGGCGGTACAGCTACCCTGAGTGGGTGTTAAGCGCTGAGTGGCACTTAAGCCATGAGACATGCTCCTCCTCCAAGCTCTTTGTAAATACAAATATAAATAAAAAACCAAAATGAATATACAAAGAAATTAAGAGTACATTTTAATTTAAAGCCTATATCTGAATCTAACTTTAAATTTACAAAAGATGAGAAGTTGGATTTTACCAGAAGTAAATTTTTAATGATTCCCCAACCTCGCAGGGCAAATCTCTGATAACCACCCCAATGTATTCTTGGGGGTTCCCTTATCCCCCAGGAGTAGCATTTAAGAGAACAATTTTGCCCACAGAGATAGGCAGGGGTGGAGCATTTGAATGCTACAGCCTCAGAAGGCCTACATACCCGCTCTTCTTATAAGTTCTGGGCATTAGTATATGTCTACCTAGAGATGTTAAGACTGACAAATGAATATGGAATTTTCAAGTCTTTTGTTTTTTCAAAGTCAGGTGACTCAAGGATTCATGAGAAATAAGTTTGTTTCCTTGTTGACTGAGGCACAAAGACATTCAGTCTGCAAGCTGAGTGTATAATCAGAAGTCTTGTCAACTTCTTTCAAAAACAAATCTATCTAGAACCAATCTTGTATAAATCTTCCTAGTGTCTATTCACATTGCACACAAACCTATCTACCCTGACCTGGATGGTCCAGGTTAGCCAGGCCTTGTCAGATCTTGGAAGCTAAGCCTTGGTTAGTACATGGATGGGAGGCTGTCATGAAAGGTCAGTGGTTGCTACGGAGAGGCAAGCAATGGCAAACAACCTCTGAAAGTCAATAGCCTTGAAAACCCTGCAGGGTCAGCATAAATTGGCAGTAACTTGACAGTACCTACAACTACCATAGATCTATGTCCCCTTGTTTCAGGAAACTCAGAGCAGCATACATGGTTCTTCCTTTCTCTTTTAATCTTTTCCAGGGGTCCTCAATCTTTTTGAGCCTGCAGGCATCTTTGGAATTCAAACATCGTGTGGTGGGTGCAGTCACAAAATGTGTGCCATAGGAGGCAAAGCCAGTCAGAAAATCACTGTCACAGCTTAATTCCAGTCACACAGTGAAGATTCTTGTGCTGTGGTGCCAGCTGCTGTCAAAGCAATCTCCAATGGCCAGTCAGAGGCCTTGCTGGGCACAAGCCCCAGCTAGTCTCTCTTGGCCTGCAGGCCTTGGACCTGTTATTAATATGCAACCTAAGTTATCTCACAGGATAAAATGTGGGGAAAGAACCATCCACACAGCCCGAGTTCCTTGGCACCTTCCGATTGGCCCCTCACAAAGACAGACAGCCGTTCTAGCCAATTGGGAGAGGGCACAATCAAGGCCCTCACCAGCGCAGGCCAGAAAGGCTTCTAGGCTCTCACTAGGACCGGCTTCGAGGCCCTCACCTGGACAGGCCAAAAAGCCACGGGGAAGTGGTAGGACACCGTGAGTAAAGACGGAGGCCTTCTCCCCGGGGCTAGAAGCACACCTGGGGCCTTGAAGAGTGGAAGGCCGCACTGACACCGGGGGGAGGGGGGAAGCAGGCCTTCCTCTCGGTCCTAGAAGCACATGGGGGGGGGGTGGCCTTTCAAATCTAGTTGTAAAATAACAGAACAGGGAGGTTGGCTGTATAGGTATGGAGCATAATGTATATCTATAGTGCATTTATAGCACAATTCTGCATATATTCCCTCAAAAGGGAAGATTGCTAAACTTAGTGGAACCTGCTCTCACTTAGATGCAGAGGATCTTGGACACTGATGATTTTCCCTCTCTCAGCAAGACTGATCTTGGAAAGAATCCTTCCAGTTAGTACTTAGATAAATATTTGGCTTCTCACCTTATGATGCCCCTGGATACTGGAGATCCTCATCTTTATTACATAAAAAGCTTGAATTACTTTAACTGGAGCTCAGCCGTGACGTTCAGGCTATATTAATTCTAGCTTAGAGCCACGCCAGAGCTTGGCCTGTATTCACACTGTGTTGTACCTTGATCACATGCCAAGTTTCAGAGGCAAACTACAGGATTCTTTACACTGCCATTTACAGATATACGCACACTAAGGCAAATTCTTCCTCAGGTATTTACTGCAGTTACTATAATGAATATGATATTTAAAATGGCATTTAAAAATCTTCTAGAGTCAGAATACAGTATAAAACTAGAATACAGTACCAGAATATGGAACAAATATATTCCAAAGATACTTTATTTGCTTTACAAAATATGCAAGAGTTGGCCAAGACTGTGAATACAGACTCAACAGATTATGTTCAGGAAGAGAGGAATCATAGAACTACAGAGTTGGGAAGGACCTCCAGGGTCATCTAGTCCAACCCCTTGCAGAATGCAGTAAGTTCTCAACTACCTGCCCACCCACAGTGACCCCAATTCCATGCCCAGATGATACCTCCCCTCCCCACACACAAAAAGAACTAGAATCCCTGGCCAGTCTGGCCTGGAGGAAATTCACCTCCCAACCCCAAAGCAGTGATCAGCATTTCCCCAGGCACACAAGAAAGGGCTACAAGAACCAAGCATGGACACAATTTCTTCTTCCCAGCCAGTTACAAGAACTCCTTCCTCAAACTTCGAGAATATACTAGCAGTGAAGTTCTTCACATCTATAATCGACAAAATTAGTGCTGGCCCCGGGCTTTCTTCTTCTCCCATAGCAGAGCAATCTGAGGCTGGTCACTCGACCTATCACACCAAGCTTTTCAAGTCTCTTGGGTCCTTTGCAATTGCTTCCTCATGTTTATGTTTCCTAATAAGCACTGCCATCTCTAATTCATGCCTCATAAGTGATCCCACTGCCTATTCTGAACAGCAGCTTGCACATTATATAGAAAGGAAATGTGCCACTACACCAAAAGAACTAGGCAAAATGCTGCACTTGGCAGCCATCTAAGGCTGCTTAACAGTAAGGCCCGCCATAGTTCACCTAAGCATATTATGACTGGAACCTCTAATGATTTTAAGCTGTATTACTTCTAAGGATTTTAAACATCATTTGTCAGCTCTACAACACTTTACTTTTGAGACACTGGATTAGGTGAAGCATATCCCCATCTCAATTTCTTCCATTTCCCACTGTCAGCTCATTCAGTCCTCTTTGGGTACGGAGTATGTTTTATGCTTCATGGTTCCCGAATCACCTTAATTCAACTGTACTTCAGGGTTGCAGCGAAGTCTTGGCAAAGAGGAAGCGTTCCCTAGCACAGATGCAACAAGATCAAGCCCAAGGTCATGTACACAAGTCTGAAGTTAACATGAACGTAAAATAAAAACAAATACTGAAAATGTGACTTATTTATTGGAGAGGTGCAATAGGACAACCAACCGCACATCAGTAAGATTTAAAAGAACATGTAGCAGCAAACTGAATAGAGAAAGCAATAAGCAATTATAATGTCAGAGAATTAAGCAGTTTGTAAACTGCAGCACACAGCTTCATGCTCTGGTTTCTTTGACTTAAAGATTATTTGATATTTGCAGTCAGCTCCTGGCTTTGGAGCTTTTCATGAGTTGCTTATAAAACAATAGCTTGCACTTGCAAATGCAAAATAATCTCAAAGGATGTGAAGATATTCATTTAACACCCACGGAATTTAACATTTCATATTATGTGAGGTTTGAGTAACGTATTTTGATAACCTTCAGTGCTATCTCTCTCACACACCCCATCAGCAGAACATGAGCTCTTACAAGGTTCCCTGGCATGGAAGAGAAAACTAGTTTGTACTCCTGGTATTTTTAGAATTTAAAGAACAAAGCTTTCAGTTGTTTGGAAACTGTCTTAAATACATATCAAAACCAGCTCTCTTTCAAGGTTACAAAATCTGAAAATTCAAAGCCACAGCTACGTAATGCTATGTACATGGCACATTCAAAATTCTATACACAAGCACAAAGGCCAAGAATGGTTCTGGCCAACAACACTATTCCAGCCTTGAGGTAATAAGAGCAAATTGACTAACTACAATGAAACCCAGTTAAGATGTCTTGGAAGTCAAATATTCCCATCTCAAAGTAATGGTATAGAAAAGCTTCAATAATCTTTAGACTCCTGATTATACGCTAAGGTAGCGGTCCCCAACCTTTCTCAGGTCAGGGACCGCCTCCAGAGTGAGGGGAGAGCCAACGGCCCAGGTGCTGCGAAAATGCGCGCGCGGTTGCTGTGCATGCGCGTTTTCACCACCAGGTAGTGCTAATGCACATGCACAGCAACTGCGTGTGCGCATTTTCGCCACCAGGGGCGCTAACGCACATGCGCGGCAACTGCGCATGCACATTTGCGTCACCAGCGTGCCGGCGGCCTGGTACCGTGGCCTTTGCGGCCCGACACTGGGCCATGGACCGGGGGTTGATGACCCCTGCGCTAAGGAACCTTACAGCAGGGAACCCGAAAGTACAACCAGCACTAAGAACATTAAACTGGATATTATTGCAATAAATGCAAAGTAAAAACTGAAAATCAGAAATACTATAGTCACCGAAATGCATTGACGCCTTCTGTGGCTTGAATGAACATTGTTTCAGTGTTAATTTATTTGTTAAACTTTCTGTCCCACACTTTCTGTCAGGCTCAGGATAAGACAACTAAACTAATTAAAATGTGCATGGAGAAGACAGGAGAGATAATGCTGAAATATTCCTTTATGTATATAACTTTCAACCCCCCCTCCCCCAAATCTATACCAAAAGAATAAGGGCAAGAACCATAAAATCCCTTGCATGGAAAAATAGAAAATACACAAAGTTAATCCAGAGCTTATTAATATGTTTTGCCTATACTAAAGTTCTTTATGTGGAACAGAAATTATAATTATAAACTGGAATGCAATTCAGGTCATCCAGGGCTGAAAGGCAAGCCAAGAAGAACTCTGTTGGATTTGGCATTAAAATGGATATCATGGCGATAAATGCAAAGTAAAAGCTGAGAACCAGAAATACTATAGCCACCGAAATATATTGACACCTCCTGTGGTAATCCAAGACAATACCCCTATAAGCAAAGGACAGATGCACCATATTTACTGTGGAAACATAAAATTTGTAACTTAGTAAATAGATAATATTGCACTATGTTACAGACTGCTCTTTAGAAGGCCAGATCCTGAACATGAAACTCAAATACTTTGGCCACCTCATGAGGAGGAAGGACTCCCTGGAGAAGAGCCTAATGCTGGGAGTGATTGAGGGCAAAAGAAGAAGGGGTCAACAGAGAATGAGGTGGCTGGATGGAATCACTGAAGCAGTCCGTTCAAGCTTAAATGGACTGGTAGAGGGCAGGAAGGCCTAGAGGAACATTGTCCATGGGGTCACAATGACTTTGCAACTAACAACAACAAATGTTACTGAGAAAAATAAATGCCTTTGTTTTCTCGAAGCAAAACTGTGAATGTAACCAATAATGTAACCAACAAAATAAATAGCTGCACACTGCTGCATTCTTAGATTATATATTAAACTTCTGCCACCCAGTAACTGGGGGTGGGGGAGAAAAAAAGCACTGAAAATAGCTGCTGTAGTAAACAGAATTATTTCATTTGGACAGAAGCATGTCAGATACATGTTAGGTTAACAAATTAACACTTTATAATATTGAAAACATTGAACTCTTCAATACTGTGTTCTCATACATATGCAACATTATAAACAAAATTAGTCATGGATAAAAATTCACTTACTTTTAAAATATCCTGTCCAGACCAGAATTCTCATTCCCTAGTACTGCAATTGTTTTACATGAGTTTGTTTATGCTAATACTTTAAATGACTGAAACCTGAAAATGCATATCACAGTTTCCAAAAGAGAAAATGTTTCATAAAAACTCTCCGACTCCCCCTCCCTAATTTCCCATTTTCAGTTAGTAATTCTTTTCAGCAGGGGAGGGGGCTATTTCCCCCACATTTCTCTCCAAGCTTTTATATCTCTTGCTTTGGAAACTGCCAAGGTCCCTGATTATATCACATGTGGAGTGAAAAGCAACAGAAGAATCCTTGGCTTGGCCTCTCCATTATCAAACATCCCTCTTCTTGAATGAAATTTAAATAAATAACTAGTAAATAAAGCTGAAGATGGGGGAAGATAAAGGGCTGGTTGCTTGGTAGGTGGAAGCAAGAAAAGGAAGCAAGGTGCTGCCAAAAAAAGGAAAAGAGAGAACAGTGTGGGCAGGGGGGATAGAGAAGACATAAATTGCCCACTGTAATTTCTCACTATTATGCATCTGGGCCTGGCCTGGCAGCTAGCACTGCACAGAATTTTCCCAAGCTGACACTGCCAGGAGAAAGGTTTTGACTGCAGTTCACCTGTTCTTGTTTATTACACCCTCTGTTCATATTGTTATACATGTTTTAAGTGTACTAGTTCTGCTATTCCACATACACACCCTGAAACGTCAGAGTAAGCGGAAGTGAGTGAATTAATGAATAGGAGGTAAGGCTGAATAGCAAGGCAGATACAGGCAGATTGACTGATGAGTGGGAAATAAACAGGAAAATGGGAGGAACTATAGCAGGTTTCTGGGAAGTGAGAAAACACTGGTGATGGGAAAAGTAGTGTGCCCTCACCAAGCCTTTGTGGATTTCCCCCTTGTAGAGCCAGTTTTTCCAATGCTTTGTCTATTTCCAGTTTAATATTAGTATTACTAGTATTGTTTATAGTTTGCCTTTCTCACCGGGACTCAAAATGGATAAAATATGTTAAGAACTATTCAGCCAATTAGCAAGTGTATTAGTACATTTAACAATTCAGTAAACCAAAATAATGTTGTATCCAGACTGAAGAACTAGAAGAATAACACATCCCCCCCCCAGAAAAAAACTGTCTAAGGCAATGAAAGCATTCAAAAGCAATTTATCCCTTACAGAAGTTACCTAGTTTGATAAGAATGCCTTCCACAGCAATTCCACTTGGCAGATTCCGTGAAATGATAGAAGCATGGGGACCTTTCTAATAGCTTTAAGGAGGCCATTCCATGACATGGGAGCCTCCACAGATAATGTGTGTGCCCAGGCCTCAGTTCATATACCATGTTTGAACTTTAGAACAAGTCCAGATTATTGGACCTATTCTTCCATATATCTACTAGATTGACACTGCTTCAAATGCAACTACTATAATAAGATTATTCTCCACCAATGACTGAGCCTTTTCTTCTGGTGGCATTGGTGTTTAGAATTCACCTTCTAAGAACAGTCTACAAGACCAGTGTTCTTAATTTTTTAGTGTTCTTAATTTTTTTTTTAGAAATGGTAAGAACGTTGTTATCTTTCTATTCTACTACATTAATTAGGACTTGAGTCCAGTGGCATCTTTAAGACCAACTGATTAATTCTGAGTATGAGCTGAAGTGTGCATGCACACAAAAGGTCCCACTGGACTCAAATTTTGTTCTATTGCTTCTGACCGACACAGCTACTCACCTGAATTAATTAGGACTATTTTGAATGGACAGTACAGCAGGACATGAGGAAAGATTCTAATTCTGTAACTCTAGCAAAACATGCCTCCTTTACTCAGTCCAGAAATGCCAGGATCAGAATTTGTGCTCTTTGATCAGGCGGAGGTTAGAGGAAAACAGCTAGGAATATTGCACTCTGTGAATGCTGAGGAAGGAACAGGCTACATTAAATCCCATAGGGTACTTCTGCATCAGACACAATGTTCAAGCCATCCTGCTACTGTATGTTTTTGATTATTATAGTAATAAGCAACCAAAAATGTAATTATGAATAAAGTAAACTGCTAAGTAGAGATAATGAACTTGTTGAACATGAGTAAGGAGGTAATTAATAGTTTGGCCTCACCCTGGCATTAAATTGAACACCCACTTACCATATATACTCGCATATAATCTGACTCACATATAAGCCGAGACACCTAATTACACCACAAAATATTGTAAAAACATTGACTCACATATAAGTCGAGGGTAGTATTTGGATAGTCACCTTTTATTCTTTCCTCCCCTCCCCTGCCTCTTTCCCTCTGACCCCTCTTGCCTTTATTCCTTCCTCTAGGGGCGTTTCCTCCTTCTGCTCTCCGTTCTCCCTCTGAGACAGAGGCTTCAGAGCTTCCTGCAACACATGCTAGTCTCATGCTAGCCTCATTAAGGCAGGGGGGGGCAGAGACTGCTCTTTCCCTCCCAGGCTTGCTGCATCTCTGCTGTTCCTGCCTCTGCTTGTTCTGGCAAGTATACTTGTCTCCCACCCCACACTCCAGTCTTGTCTGGAAGTTTTTTTCAATATCCGCATATAAGCCAACGGGGACTTTTTCAACTTAAAAAAAGGGCTACAAAAAAATCGGCTTATATGCGAGTATATATGGTAATCAATGGGAGTGTGTTATGACATACACTAAAACTCCAACATCAATGTTCTAATGTAGACTAAACTAAGGAGTTTCTTATAGAAACTCATACTTCCAATGGAAAGTAGAAGCAAATATTTCAGCTATCTTTCTTATTGTTATAATAATAATCTTAAATTTTCTAATCTACCCTTCCCACAAGACTCAGGGTGGGTGACATGATTCATAAATACATTAAGATTTAAAATCCTAATAATAATTTACATTAAAACAAAACTAGCTAGCCCCTCTGCCACCTATAAAATTAAATATTAATGTAAATATTAAATATCAAATATGGGAGTATCCATATTTGGGCAGATGCATCTTTCGGTTCAGCTAGAGAGAAGCAGATAAACATACATTTTGGTGTAAGGAACACAGCTGAAGATATCAGCAAAAATACGGGCAACTGTATCAGCCGTTAGGGAACTATATTCCTGTCAAACACTGATAAGCTAATTTCATTCATTTCCTTATTTAGTCAGACTTCTCCAGTGACACGCCAGAGAGCAGTGACAAGTACATAGGCTATCCAGCTTGTACTTAAATATTTGCTATTTTAGTGTTGAAGTACCTTCCAATGCTTCAAACAGACTGAAGATTTACTGAATGTATTGATGAACCCACCCCCCGACTTTGAACAGAAGAGGAATGAAAGTACAAGAAAATACAGAAGAAATATGGTCCCTGTTCTTTTTTGCCTAATGATATGCTCCACCAAATGTTATCATGAATTATATCCATCTGGTCCCTCCCAAATACCCTCTCTCCCTGGTCTCGTTTCATTTGTTACAACTGGCATACTGGCTTATTTAATTCAATATACTTTGAAGCTTATGAAAGCTGTTGCTTATTTATTAATGCTTCTGGGTGGGCTGGAAAGGGATGAAAGAAAAGGAGGCTTAGTATGATGTGTAAACAGCAAAAATATTAAATATTTAAAATTAAAATACTATGTAATAAATACATTGGCCTGAATTTATTGGAGAAACTATTATTTCAGATAGTGAGGGGAAATAAGGAACAAAGTATTATGTTTGCATAGTGCTTAAGGAAATTAAAACCTACTGCAACGCAAACATACAGCTGTATTTATAAATGGGATTTTAAAGTTCTAAGCTAGTATTAAATAGACAGCTGCAGAAGTATGTCACCTACATATTGTTACACACACACACATACATTTTGGTTTACTGTACACAAATGTAACCTTAACAAAATGGACCCTCCACCCAACTCTGTAGAGATTCAAGCATGGTGAGAAAGGTCAGATTAACTTTTCTGAAAAACATAATCAGATGCTTATTTTTACCAAAAGTGAACCTGAAAACATGGAGCAGCATTGGAAAGTGTTTTTATCATAGTAAAAAAGAAACTAAAGATCCTAGTTTAAAAAATATTAATTAATAACCAAATAATAATACAGACTAAAAAACTTTACTGCACTTGCCCGAAGACCATAGCAAATTTAAAAGCACATAACAATTTACAAATTCAAAACAGACACTACATCAGATTTTAAAACTATCCCATAAACAGAGTAAAAATTAATCTGTACACACTGCAAATCAGCTGTTTAGAGGAAATAATACAAACAGAAAGAAAAACATAATCCATAACATTAAAACTTTTACAATCTTGGAATTACGATAACAAATTAACAAAAATGCAAATCTATACAATTCCAAGGATGCCCTCTATCTGCAGATCAAAGCTACACTTCTAATTAACAGATGTCTCTGCAATCTTGGGAGAGCCTCCCTAGATTTGCAGAAATATTTGACTTTTAAATATTTTACTTAAAAAAAGGGGGGCGGAGTTTAAATTCCCCTCCCAAATAAATATGCATTGTCTGCGTGCACCCAAAAAAGTCACTTACCTTTCAAAGTCCTGGTGTTGGCTACCACTGCAGTGGTGATGGAATCTGTGAGCCATCACCAGCCATGCCAGGTGAGCCAGCAAAAGCAGGAGAAAGCCGCAGCATGCATGCCTTGAGCAGTTCTGGACAAACCGTCAAGACCAGCAAGGGGGGGGGGGGGAGGACAGCAGCTTCAGGCAAGTAGTATGGAGAGGGGCTAAAGAACAGAAGAAAGACAGTGGGCTCAGCAGGGCCCAATAACAGATTCAGGGAGCCATGGAGGGAGCCTGGGAAGATTCAGGGAACCTGGGAAGAAAATGTGGAGGGAGAGAAGAGATTTCCAGCCCCACGAGTTTCAAGGGCCCCAGCCTATATATGTATGCTGCTTTTTAATACCCAAAGGAATCTCAGTGCAGCTTACAATTGCCTACCCTTCCTCTCCCCACAACAGACACACTTGAGGTAGGTATATCCCAATAGTGATATTGGCCAAATTAAAGGAAACTTAAACCCAGTGATTGGAGCTGTGAATAGACAAGGCAGATCTTTCTACAAAACTGAAAAACATCTTAGGCTTGCAGAAAATCTGAAATCCCCCAAAATAAATACATTGAGAGGGTTTTAAAAACTCAAATTATAAACATGGCACCTGTAGCTTTAAGCAATGGATTCCTTCAGTGGCTGTTACCAGGCAATCAAAGCCTACCAGGCTTGATTCTGACAAGGCAGTAGGAGGGAGCTTTTCCAGGGCTGTTTCGGCCTTTGAGAGAAAGCACACTGGAGTCAGGGCTATGTTGCAAAGAGTCCCACCTTCCAGAGCAGCCATTTTCTTCAGGGCAATGATTCCTGTAGTCTGTCAATTAGTGGTGTTGTTGTTGTTATGTGCGAAGTCGTGTCCGACCCATCGCGACCCCATGGACAATGATCCTCCAGGCCTTCCTGTCCTCTACCATTCCCCGGAGTCCATTTAAGTTTGCACCTACTGCTTCAGTGACTCCATCCATCCACCTCATTCTCTGTCGTCCCCTTCTTCTTTTGCCCTCGATCTCTCCCAGCATCAGGCTCTTCTCCAGGGAGTCCTTCCTTCTCATGAGGTGGCCAAAATATTTGAGTTTCATCTTCAGGATCTGGCCTTCTAAAGAGCAGTCAGGGCTGATCTCCTCTAGGACTGACTGGTTTGTTCGCCTTGCAGTCCAAGGGACTCGCAAGAGTCTTCTCCAGCACCAGAGTTCAAAAGCCTCAATTCTTTGACGCTCGGCCTTCCTTATGGTCCAACTTTCGCAGCCATACATTGCAACTGGGAAGACCATAGCCTTGACTAAACGCACTTTTGTTGGCAGGGTGATGTCTCTGCTTTTTAGGATGCTGTCTAGATTTGCCATAGCTTTCCTCCCCAGGAGCAAGCGTCTTTTAATTTCTTTGCTGCAGTCCCCATCTGCAGTGATCTTGGAGCCCAGGAAAATAAAATCTGTCACTATCTCCATTTCTTCCCCTTCTATTTGCCAGGAATTGAGAGGGCCGGATGCCATGATCTTTGTTTTCTTGATGTTGAGTTTCAAGCCAACTTTGGCACTCTCCTCCTTCACTCGCATCAACAGGCTCTTTAGTTCCTCTTCACTTTCTGCCATTAGAGTGGTATCATCTGCATATCTGAGGTTGTTGATATTTCTCCCTGCAATCTTGATCCCAATTTGTGACTCCTCTAATCCCGCATTTCTCATGATGTGCTCTGCATACAAGTTAAATAGGCAAGGCGACAGTATACAGCCTTGCCGAACTCCTTTCTCAATTTTGAACCAGTCAGTGATTCCATGTTCAGTTCTCACTGTTGCTTCTTGACCTGCATATAAATTTCTCAAGAGACAAATAAGATGCTCTGGTATTCCCATCTCTTTAAGAACTTGCCACAATTTGTTGTGCTCCACACAATCAAAGGCTTTAGCATAGTCAATGAAGCAGAAGTAGACGTTCTTCTGGTACTCCCTAGCTTTCTCCATGATCCAGCGTATGTTGGCAATTTGATCTCTAGTTCCTCTGCCTCTTCGAAATCCTGCCTGTACTTCTGGAAGTTCTCGGTCCACATATTGCTGGAGCCTAGCTTGTAGGATTTTGAGCATAACTTTGCTAGCATGAGAAATTAGTGCAATGGTGCGGTAGTTTGAACATTCTTTGGCATTGCCCTTCTTTGGGATTGGAATGTAAACTGACCTTTTCCAATCCTGTGGCCATTGTTGAGTTTTCCAAATTTGCTGGCATATTGAGTGTAGCACTTTTACTGCATCGTCCTTTAAGATTTTGAATAGTTCAACTGGAATGCTGTCACTACCACTAGCTTTATTGTTGCTCAGACTTCCTAAGGCCCATTTGACTTCACATTCCAGGATGTCTGGCTCCAGGTCAGTAACTACCCCATTGTGGTCATCAGGGATGTTAAGCTCGCTCTTGTATAGTTCTTCTGTATAATTTTGCCACCTTTGTTTGATCTCTTCTGCTTCTGTGAGGTCCCTACCATTTTGGTCCCTTATCATACCCATCTTTGCATGAAACGTTCTCTTCATATCTCCAATTTTCTTGAAAAGATCTCTGGTCCTCCCCATTCTATTGTTTTCTTCTATTTGTTTGCACTGTTCATTTAAGAAGGCATTCTTATCTCTTCTAGCTTTTCTCTGGAATTCTGCATTCAATTGGGTGTATCTTTCTCTTTCTCCCTTGCCTTTCACTTCCCTTCTCTCCTTAGCTATTTGTAAAGCTTCCTCAGACAGCCATTTTGATTTCTTGCATTTCTTTTTCTTTGGGATGGTTTTAGTTGCTACCTCTTGTACAATGTTGCGAACCTCCGTCCATAGTTCTTCAGGCACTCTGTCTATCAGATCTAATTCCTTAAATCTATTTGTCACCTCCACTGTGTATTCGTCGGGGATATGATTTAGTTCATACCTGAGTGGCCTAGTGCTTTTCCCTACTTTCTTCAATTTAAGCCTAAATTTTGCAATAAGAAGCTCATGATCTGAACCACAATCAGCTCCTGGTCTTGTTTTTATTGACTGGATAGAACTTTTCCATCTTTGGCTGCAGAGCACATAGTCAATCTGATTTCTGTGTTGACCGTCTGGTGATGTCCATGTGTAGAGTCGTCTCTTGGGTTGCTGGAAAAGAGTGTTTGCTATGACCATTGTATTCTCTTGACAAAATTCTACCAGCCTGTGCCCTGCTTCATTTTGTACTCCAAGGCCAAACTTGCCTGTTATCCCGGTTATCTTTTGGCTTCCTACTTTAGCATTCCAATCCCCCATGATGATAAGCACATCATTTTTGGGCGTTGCTTCTAGAAGGTGTTGTAGGGCTTCATAGAACTGATCAACTTCATCCTCTTCAGCAGCAGTGGTTGGGGCGTAGACCTGGATCACTGTGATGTTGAATGGTTTGCCTTGGATTCGAACTGAGATCATTCTGTCATTTTGGGGATTGTATCCCAAGACTGCTTTTCCTACTCTCTTATTGATTATGAATGCTACTCCATTTCTTCTGCGAGATTCTTGTCCACAGTAGTATACCTGATGGTCATCTGAATTAAATTCACCCATTCCTGTCCATTTTAGTTCACTGATTCCTAAAATGTCGATGTTCAGTCTTCTCATTTCTTGTTTAACCACGTCCAGCTTGCCTTGATTCATGGATCTGACGTTCCAGGTTCCTATGGAATAAAAATCTTTACAGCATCGGACTGTCTTTTCGCCACCAGTTACTTCCACAACTGAGCGTCCTTTCGGCTTTGGCCCAGCCGCTTCATTCATTCTGGCGCTACTCGTACTAGCCGTCTGCTCATCCCCAGTAGCATATTGGACACCTTCCGACCTGAGGGGCTCATCTTCCAGCGTCATATCGTTATGCCTATTGGAACTGTCCATAGAGTTTTCATGGCAAAGATACTGGAGTGGTTTGCCATTGCCTTCTCCAGTGGATCACCTTTTGTCAGAGCTCTCAGCTATGACCTGTTCGTCTTGGGTGGCCCTGCACGGCATAGCTCATAGCTTCACTGAACTACGCAAGCCCCCTTGCCACAACAAGGCAGCGATCCTTGAAGGGGGCAATTAGTGGTAATACTGGGGTAATCCCCAGGTCCCTACCACTCCATCTACTATATCTCACTGCTACATGGGTGTCATTGATATAGCTTATGTGTATAGGTATCAACTTGATGGTAACATATATGCCATATATTGACTCCATATAATACTCCATTCTTCTACCTAAGGTGAAGTAGTCACTTGCTTCATGAAATGCAGAATGTTCAGGGGAGAAAGAACTATTTCTGATACTGCCCATCATGAAATTATCTGAACACCACATGAGGTCCAAGGTGACAAGAGCAAATCCACACCATGGTTTATCACAATATCACTCAAATCCAGAAACAGTAACCATTTCTCAGAGAAATTGAATGACTAAGCTAAGAACATTTTACAACAGATACAATCATCCCTTGGCAAATTTTCAAATAGTTATAATGATATTTTACCACTAAATCAAAGAGATACCCCTTTGTTAACATTTTTGGCCTGTCGGTGAAAAAGGACACCCATACATGGTGAAAAGGGCTAATCAACACACACGTTCAAAAATCCCATTGACTTTAAGGAGGCTCTGAATGAACCTAAGGATTTGGCAGTTTGAGAAGATTAGAATTCCAAAGTCCATGAAGACAAATGATAACAAACTCAAATTGTGCATCCAAACCCACTTTGTTATATGAAAATGTAATTATCATCAGTCAACCTCTGGACTTCTATGGTTTGAAAATACTTTTTAACTTGTTCTACTATTCCAGTTCATTGTTTCATTCTTTCCTCACTTATGCATGAACAACTTCCATAGAAATCAATATCAACTGCAAATCTTTACTTAGGGGCCTGACTGTCTCTCACAGCCATGTATACGGGGGCTTCATTTTGTGCTGCAAGCAGATGAGAAAAGCATACTAGCAGTTATTCATACAGCTAATCTGTTTCCACCTATGAGCCCAGTGGTACCAATACAGCTCTTACAGCTTAAAGAGTGCTGTTTGTTTTCAAAATCTCTTTACGAAGTTTCAGAAAGGAGATTATTAACCACTTTCACTGACATAAAAAGGAGCATTCCAATATGAATGATTGATTCTATAAAATCTCTAAGCTGATTCTTACTGCAAAGTTAGACTAAAATGTGTTCTATAAAAGCTAGCATTAAATACTTTTCCAGACATTAATGTTAGAACTACATTAAAACCCATAAAATGACAAGCTATATGGATTAGCTTGCTACTGTGTAAACCTGCTAAAAAAGAACAGAATTACAGTCTAATTTACTGCTAAAGTTTTAGGAAAATTTTCAACATATTCTTATGCTGAAGCTTCCATGGCAGATTGGGGATTCAGTGTCTTCCAGATCCTGGCCCACCATTCTAACTACTACACCACATTGGCTCTAGCATAATATTCAAGGATACTAGAAAATAAGCCCACTGTAGTGTTAATACAGCGGGCGCTAGGCGTTAGCTCGGCCCCCCCCCCCCGGTCGGCGCGGCCTACCTGACGCAACTGATTCCTGTAGTCTGTCAATTAGTAGTAATACTGGGGTAATCCCCAGGTCCCTACCACTCCATCTACTATATCTCACTGCTACATGGGCGTCATTGATATAGCTAATGTGTACAGGTATCAACTTGATCAAGTAGCTATTAAGTAGATTGTCAGAATTGATACTATTCATTATTGGCTGTCATCAGTTTGTTTTCCTCAAATTTCAGAGAAAACAACTAAAAATGATGGATGACTAACTAACAACAAATAATTTCTTCAGTGGAATTCTCTACAAAATTAATCAATTGTAAAAAAATCCACTAGGCATATTACAATCACTACAATTAGCTTATAGGCAACTGAATATGTAAGAATTAATAGAAGACAAGTTACTCATATTTTTGCCACAGTTATTGTAACAATCTCTTTTCAATGACTTAAAATAACTTAAAATGAAAAGGGGTACTAGTGAGTTATATTTAATTTATTCTGTGAGGTCTATTTTGTGACTGGTCCTTCAAGAAATACATATCCAAAGGGGTTTTGCTTGTTAAAAGCCTCACCAGTTAAAGCTTCTCACCTAAAAGGATTGAAGCCAGAAATTCCCTTGTCTTAGTACAAAACAGGCATGTATACATATTAATATATTTTGCATCAGCTGAATCCTATTCCTAAACACAATGTTCATATTGAGTCTATAATAAGTAAAGTATTTTAAAGATTTGCAAGGCACTAGTCTTGCAAGTGCTCAGTTAGTGTCTTGAGTAAAGTGAGACTAGTAGCGTCAGCTTAATCCAGAGCGCAAAACTGTCTGCCCTGCACATAATTCCACACAGTTCAAAAGGGCTGAATACTAATGTTCATTGGGGGAGCATGTAAAGTAAAATTACAGCTATATGATTTTGCTTAATAGTTCTCAAACAATACACACAAATCACAAAGCAGTAATAAGAACACAGTAATGTAACCAGCTAAAATTGAACACCGGTTTACACTGCGCAAACTCCAAGTTCCATAACTTTGAAATAAAAAGAACGCAAAAATCGTAACTACAGAGACTTCCAATATAATTAAGATTGTATGATAACTCAGGAAGCCCAATCCTCTGGATGTTAATGCTCAGTCTCAGGTACAGTGATTACAGCCCAAGGTTATTATTATTATTATTATTATTATTATTATTATTATTATTATTTGGATTTATATCCCGCCACTCCCCGTAGGCTCGTGGCGGGTCACAGAAGTCCTATCCCCATTAAAATACCCATTAAAAGACTTTAAAACAATCCCAACATGGCGGAACTTATTATTCCCACCCCTGCTATCAGAGCGGCAGGGAGGGTGGGGAGGAGATGCTAAGTCTGGGGGGGGGGGGAATGTTGGCACTCATTCGCTGACCCCGGCCTCAACCAAAAACCTGGCGGAAGAGCTCCGTCTTGCAGGCCCTGCGGAAAGCTGGTAAATCCTGCAGGGCCCGCAGCTCACCCGGGAGCTCGTTCCACCAGGTAGGGGCCAGGACCGAAAAGGCCCTGGCCCTGGTCGAGGCCAGGCGCGCTTCTCTAGGGCCAGGAACGATCAGGAGATTCTCCCCCGCTGAGCGTAAAGCCCTGCGGGGGATGTAGGGCGGTAGGCGGTCCCTCAGGTATGTGGGTCCCAACCCGCGTATAGCCTTAAAGGTCAAAACCAGAACCTTGAACCTGATCCGGGCAGCAATTGGCAACCAATGCAGCTGCTTCAGCACAGGCTGGATATGGGCCCTCCAAGGTGTGCCAGTGAGGACCCGAGCAGCTGCGTTTTGCACTAGCTGGAGTTTCCGGATCAGAGACAAGGGTAGGCCGGCGTAGAGCGAGTTACAGAAATCTATTCTGGAGGTGACTGTCGCATGGATCACTGTAGCCAAGTGGTCAGGGGACAGGTAGGGCGCTAGTAGTCGGGCCTGGCGGAGATAGAAAAATGCCTGACCCGCTACTCTCTTGACCTGAGCCTCCATAGTCAGGGAGGTATCAATGGTCACCCCCAAATTCCTGGCCTGGGGCGCGATAGTAAGTTGCGTTCCTGCCAGGGTGGGTAAGCGCGCTGCCTGGTCCTGCCCTCTGCCTCCCAGCCACAGGACCTCCGTCTTGGAGGGGTTGAGTTTCAGGCGACTCTGCTCAAACCATTCAGTCACTGCTTCCAAACATCTGGCGAATGGTTCCGGGGGGGAGTCTGGGCGGCCGTCCATGAGGAGATAGAGCTGGGTGTCATCAGCGTACTGGTGGCAACCCAGCCCAAAGCTCCGTACGAGCTGGGCCAGAGGGCGTAGAAAGATGTTGAATAACGTGGGGGAGAGGACTGCGCCCTGCGGTACCCCACAGGGGAGTCCGTAGGGACGCGAGAACTCCTCCCCCACCGCAACCCTCTGGGTCCGGTTCTGGAGAAAGGAGCGTATCCAGCGCAAGGCTGTGCTCCGTATCCCCGTGCCGGCGAGGCGGTGGATCAGAAGGTCGTGATCCACGATGTCAAAGGCCGCCGATAGATCTAAAAGGACCAACACGGCCGACCCGCCTCTGTCCAGCTGGCGACGGAGATCATCCAAAAGGGCGACCAACACCGTCTCCACCCCGTGGCCAGGACGGAAGCCCGACTGATATGGATCGAGTGCCGAAGTTTCCTCCAAGAATGCCGAGAGCTGGTCAGCCGCAGCCCTCTCCACCACCTTGCCCAGGAACGCCAGATGCGATCCTGGGCGGTAGTTGGCAGGGTCCTGCGGGTCCAGCGTTGATTTTTTTAGGAGAGGGCGAACCACTGCCCCCTTTAGCCGCTCAGGAAACTCCCCTGAACTTAGGGAGGAGTTGATGATGTCTCTGAGCTGGCCTCCTATCCCCTGGCCGCCTCCCTTGAGGAGCCAGGAAGGGCAGGGATCAAGGGGGCAAGTGGTCGCCCTGACCGAACTCAGCAACTTGTCCACTTCGGGAAGAGAGAGCCGCCTGAAGCCATCAAACCTCACTACCAAAGGCGGCCAACAGGTCTCCAGTTCATTTACTGTATTAATTGTGGCGGGAAGGTCACGACGGAGTGACAAGACTTTATCCACAAAATGGCTCGCAAATGCCTCGCAGCCAAGTGCCAGTTGTCTAGTATTTTGGCGCCCCTCAAGGGCGGTGAGTGATCTAACTACCCTGAATAATTGGGCCGGGCGAGAGCTTGCGGACACGATTTCCGTGGCAAAAAACTCTCGTTTAGCCACTTTCACCGCCATCTCATACGCCCTCATAAGCGTGCGATAAGATGTTCTTGTAACCTCGTCACGAGTCTTCCGCCACACTCGCTCCAGTCGTCTCACTTCCCTTTTCTTCTCCCGGAGCGCCCCTGTGTACCAGGGGGCCCGTTTGAGTCGAGGGCAGAGAGGACGTTTAGGGGCGATCTCATCTATGGCAGCCGTCAGGCGGGACTGCCAGTCCTCCACCATAGCCGCTAGTGAGTCGCCAGGAGGCATCGGGTCCCGCAGAGCATTCCGGAATCCAATCGGATCCATAAGTCTCCGCGGGCGGGCAAAAATCCGCCCGCCGCCCAACTGGGGAGGGGGTGGTATCCTGAGCCGAGCCCGCAGGGCGTAGTGGTCTGACCACGGCACAGCCAAGGCTGCATCCAGAACCACCTCTATCCCAGCACCAAAAATCAGATCGAGTGTGTGGCCGGCGTGATGGGTAGGGCCGGTAACAAATTGCGAGAGCCCCAGCGTTGCCATGGAAGACACCAGGTCTCCGCCAAGTCCTGAGGACGGCGCATCCGCATGAACATTGAAGTCACCCAGGATTAAAAGCCTGCAAGTGGCTTAGAAATTAGAAATTAAGTGGCTTAGAAATTAGGTATGCTGAAACACAGAACTGCAGCAGAAGTGTGGCTTCAGCACAAGGAAGGCACTATATCCAATGCACATTTACACTGTATATTGTCCATGGCAACAGAAGACTCTAACACCTTTGCAAGTGTAGCATACCATAACCAAATATTATGGGCCAAACATGACTTGCTGAAATCACAAATTGCTACAGTAATGGCCTGCTTGAACTCTCTACAGCAGCAGGGTAACTCTAGAGAAACTAAAAGAAGTTGACAACTCTATATTTGATTAGCATACTACAGCAAACCTTCCAAAAGTTGATAGTTTGATGTTCTAGGACTGATGATGAACAATCTAGGTGCTCATTGAAGCAGTGACACAGTGGCCCCACCACTGAAGAACAGCTGAGCTAATTAGTTAAAAAGTTCGTTAGCAATTCTACACAGCCCTATCTGGCATACAATCAAGTTTCACTGAGCTTAGTGAGCCTTACTTCAGAGTACAGATGTAGAGAATTAAGCTACAAATGTCTTGTTTGGTATGGAGATCATTTAAGATTTCTGGCATGTTGAAGTCTACACACTTAATTTTAACAACCAGCAATTACTCCAGACCCATCCAGAGAAGCCCAAAGTGTGCATAGCTTATGTAATAGTTAGAAACCCTTGTAGAAAAGGCATACAAAGTATGTCATCTTACAATTAAAAAGATTAACTAGACAGTTCTATATACTTCAAGCAGCAGCAGGGTTAAATTAATTATGCATATTAATTTGCACTAAAAACCCAACAGGATTCCTTAAGTACTTTGTAGGTTGTAATGAATGTCTAATAGCATAGGCCTTGACAAACATCTTTCAGAATTGAAGAGCTAGCCCCCAAATCAGGAGCAAGATTCATGTTCTTCCCCCATCACATGACATCATCAGGCTCCATTTCACATAGGCATGATTTCTTTGCCACCCAAATTCAAATTGCATGGTGAAAATTGAAATTTGCTGCCATTAATACCAGCCAACCTTGGGTTTAATCTCAAAAAGTCAAATTTGTGACACAAAAATGGCCGGATATATTTAATTTAAACAACTGGTCCCTGGAATGACAAACAGCTTCTAGTGAGAAAAGGAAAAAGTAGAGGTCTAAGAATGTATGCTTAGGCACATTCACACATGATGAATAAAGCCCTTTTAAAGAACTTTAGCAATTGTTTGTAAGTGAACTGTCACACAGGAAATTCCAGTTTCGGAGTACATTGAAAGTGAATTGAAAGTGCTTTATTCAATATGTATGAAAGCAGCTACCACCCAGACAATAAGCATCCCAGCAACTGAGACAATAAGCATCACTTGCTGAGTTCATACCCAAGCCTGTTTCAAGATGAGTATGTTATGGCTTGGCATCCAAAGCCCCTTCCTTCTCACAGACAAATTCTTCTTACAGGCTTTCAGCCACATGGGTTAGTAAGGAACCTTTCCCACAGCAGGTGCTCCATCACTGCCATCTCTCACTCAGCCCCATTCTGAGCACAGAACCCAGACCCATAGTTTCCTCCATCCAACCCTAGGTACACAAGAAGCACCAAGAACCACTCTCATAGGAGCTCCGGGAGGTAAAAAGAATGGATGGCAATCTAGTGTCCCTCTGAAAGGGGACCTCCTGCATGCCCTGCCGAGTAGAGCCAGAATGCAGCACGAAGCATCCATGAGTCTTGCTGTTTGAGCTCTTCCAAACCATTTTTCATAACCAGTTCTCCTTCTGGGCCCAAGCCACTGTGACTAAGAGGACAAATTACTGCTAATTAGCTGAGGCTGAAGTGCTGCAACCACAGCATCTCTGCTGGTTATGCTAGGCATCTTGGATGCTGCTGCACAGGTACAAGCTTCCTTTGGAAAGACACTTGGACCTCCTGCTGATGCTAGCTAAGAGGAAGTGGTTGCTGTAGCAACAGCAATCCCTTGGTTTCACCTAGCAAGTGACGCACCTTTTTTTTTTACCAGCCTCACTGGCCTGTTCAGGGCAGATACAGTCCATAACATAATGAATTTCTAGGAGCCATGGCAACCTGGCACTTGGGATTTGTTTATTTATTATATTTCTGTACTGCTACTCCCAGCACTGCCAGCTCACGGCGGTTCACAATAAAACACATCATTTCATTTATATACCACCCCTCACTGTGGTGGTTGAGTTCTAGGGTAATGCTTTTCAGTGCAGGAGTCCCCAACATGTGGCCATGGGCATCACAGTGCCTGCTGGTTTGCCAGGTGGGTCTCTTCACCAACATGGCTTTTGATTGACTTTGCATCTGAAGAGCCACATATGGATGCTGTATGGCAAACTTACTATCTCTACCTCCCTTTGCATATTTACTTAAATATTAGAGAACAAATGTTCTTTCACTACAATTATTGACATATGGCTATAACCAAACCCTCTCCCCAACAATATATGCCCTGATAGGAGAAAGATATTTTTAAAATCCCATTAAAGTGCTTAGTTTCATGTTTCAAGCTTGTTTGGATTTTACTAGGTCTAGATAGACTGTAAAATTATTTTTACCACCTTGCATAATGAGCATATCACTATAATACTCATATGGCCAATATATTGCCGGTATGTAATAAAAGAGGCAGAAGGATTCAAGTTTAAATTTTGAAGCCTGCAGAGGTAATAACACATATTCCTGGACTACTCAGAAGTGCCATAAAACAAATATTTGTTTTCCAATTAAGCCACTGCACTTTTATATAATAACTTTTTATTTCGGAGCTCAACAGAAGCACAAGAGTACAATATCCAATTTGTTACTGGATCATTTAAACCCACTAGGAAAGAAAAGAGGGGACTCTGATTTTTAACTTTCAATTAGCATGGATAGCAGAGAAAGGATATGCATTTCTCTCTGCCCTTAAACTGCTAATCACCTTCTGGAGTAAGGAAGAAAGGAAGGAAGGGTCACTTCCAGTATTATTTCCAGCAGCAGAAGCACTTTGGCTTTGTGTTGAATCTGGTTATCTTTCTCTACAGAGACTCTGGTGAGAATCCTAAACTGTGCATTCCTCCTGTAATTAACATGGAATATTATTAGCAAAGGGTAGGGGGAGAGTGAGACACTTGCAGCCTGAAAGGTTCAGGCACACAGAGTCTGAATGCCAGAAATATACATGCAGACTGAACCAATTCTTATCCTAATTGCTGTTCTCCTTCCTCAACAAATCATACTTGTGCTTTCATGTTCTATAAAGTACTACAATTGCTAGGGAAGGAAGCTTTTGTAAGAATGCGTTTAAAAAGTAGAGTTGATTTTTAACAAGTATAAGTATGGAATTCATATCATCCTACTTTTAAACGATCTGATTCCTCTAAGAGATCAGCTATATTGCCAACAATTTGGCAGTCAGTGGTTTCAGTGAGTTTGCTATGGATACACAGCACACTAAGATAGGCTTGCATTGATTGTTACAAATTTTGTCTATATGGACACAGGTTCCAGACCCCCATATACACTGTTCATTTCTCCCAATGTCAATGCAATTCATCATTCCACACTAATCTAGCCTCCAACATGGTCATACTCCAACTACACCTCTCTCTACAAGGAAGCATCTATAGATTACCACTTATGAATCCATCTTTGGTCTACTAGAACCACAAGTGCTTCTTCAGAAGGCTTTAGTTACCCACAATACTATGCATGCCAGCCCCTAGTTTTTTCTTGCTGGAGCCAAAAATAGCAACTACTATGTGTGCTGCCCACTTTCCTGGGCAAATATGCATTAGAGAATTTACAGGTAGAAAGGCATCTTTTTCACCACTGCAAAATATAGGAGAAATCCCGCCCAAAGTAAATCATAAAACTGGGAAAGGTGCAGGAAAGAACAACCTCAATTGCCGGGGGGGGGGGGGGGCAAATAGAAACTTCCTTGTAAGGAAAGGCTAAAGAATCATGGATAAAGTTGGAAATGTTACTTTTTATCCTTCTCCCAAAGGAAAACACTACCTTGCACTACAGTTAATTAACTTTTGGGACTTACTGCCATTGGATGCATACTAGATAAAATGGTCTCGAAAGGAGATTAAAAATTCATGCAAGAAAGATCCCTAAAGACCATTAATAATAATAGCTAAATGAGACTTCCATATTAGGGTGTAGTATATCTCTAAATGAGTGTTACCAGCAGGCTTCGTGCTTCTTCTGATGAATCTAGTTGGTCACTATGGAAACCAGATGACAGAATAGATGGACCATTGTTGAGATCAAAAAGATATTTTCTTATGTTCTTCAGTCATACTGGGCTATATGTAAATATATACACACTCAAGCAAAAGCATAGAAATAGTAGTCAGGAAAGATCATCAACTTTCTTAGCTGTTTATCTGCCCCAGGGCTTTGTTATGCACATATGCATATAGCATGCAGTTTGCCCAGTGTGATTTTAACTCTTTGTAACTATGCATATAACACAGCTGCTTTCATCAACATGGTGAGCTCTAACGCCACAAATAGTTCAAATCCTGGCCCAACTAGGTCGTTAACTGAATTCTGTTTAGTGCTACATGCTCATTGTTTCAACAATGACGTCTGTTGCACTTGTCGCTTTTTTTCAAGTGGTTTAATTACAAGAGACTATTCAAGCTCTATTTAAAATTTGGAATAGAACAATCATAGCTGAAATAACTTCACAGGCAGCAGCTCCTGCTCCTCATTCCCTACCAACCTGCATAGGAGAGGCAACAGAACTGGTTTGACTAACTCATTCTCGCCCTGATTTATGTTGCCTGTGCAAGAATAGATAATTTTCTTTTTAACCTTTTCTGTCTGCATGTCTAATTTTTAACTATTTATTTTTAAATTGTTACATTTATTTATTATTACATTTTTCATAAACCTGGAAAGTATTCCTAGTTTGCCAAATGTCTGAACCTGGGCCCATTATTTAAGGATTTTTCCTCAGGTTTCTTTGAATGTGTCCACAATTGCTTACTGTACATTTTTCAGTCATCTTTAAGGGCAGCCCCATAACACTGCAGTAATCCAGTGTATTACACTAGCATAGATCTGTATGAAGAAGAGTTGGTTCTTATATCCTGCTTTTCTCTACCCAAAGGAGTCTCAAAGCTGCTTACATTCACCTTCCCTTTCCCCACAAAAGGCACCCTGTGAGGTAGGTGAGGCTGAGAGACCCCTGATATTACTGCTCGGTCAGAACAGCTTTATCAGTGTTGTGGCGAGGCCAAGGTCACCCAGCTGGGGGAGTGTAGAATCGAACCCGGCTCACCAGATTAGAAGCCCACACTCCTAACCACTACACCAAGCTGGCTAGATCAACTGTGTCTAGATGGGATTTCTGGCCCTGTCATAATTAAGAAGGCATTCCTTGCTCCCACATTAACCTACCTTCTAAATAATACAACTGGGTCAAGAACCAACCTTAACGTTTAAATAAAGTCAGCTAGCACAAGATTCTGTCATCCAAAATATGTAACAGCTAGAGCACCAGCCTTGCGAACCATTCTCTGGATTTAGTTTTTGCTTATTCTCTCAGCCTGACTGCTAAGTCATTGGCTGAGTACAAGGACTGAGGTCTTCAAGAAACTCCAGAGTAAGAGGAGTTGGGATGGGGCCTAATAAATTTAGAGAGATACTTTGAGGCATTTCAAATTAAACATTTATTGGATGCGGAGATAAACAGAGAAAGAAAATGGGTAAGGATAGAAAACGAAGTAAATAAGGGGAAAGGAAAATGGGGGGTGTTTACAAAGAATTTAACATTAGAAACTAAAGAAACAACAGGGCCGAGGGCGATTGCCCTCAGAGCCTGGAAAAGATGGGAAGGAGTATGGTCAGCAGACTTCGTGAAATGGATACCAGTAGAATTACTACAAGAACTAGATGACCCTATATGGTGGGAAAATTTAAAAAAGAAAGGGTTGAATAGAGTAAAGGATTTATTAGACCAATCGGGAGTAATGATATCAAAAGAAAAATGTATGGAATTGTTGGGGAAAAGGAATTGGTTGAGGGTCCACGGACTATACGAGGCTATGAGTAAACTCTCACGCTTAGGGATATTATCTAAGGATAGTCGG
This sequence comes from Paroedura picta, assembly GCF_049243985.1. Taxonomy (NCBI): domain Eukaryota; kingdom Metazoa; phylum Chordata; class Lepidosauria; order Squamata; family Gekkonidae; genus Paroedura; species Paroedura picta. Next base: position 30,197,842 of record NC_135377.1, on the reverse strand, counting down.
ATGAAGGGGATTATGCAAAGAATGGAAACTGCAAAAAAAGGAGTAGTGGGGGTGTTATATAAGCTAATGGTAAGCGATGAGGATTATATAGGACGTGTGATTCAAATAAAATGGCAGAGGGACATCCAATTGCCTGATCAAGTAGTACATAAAATTATAAAGGGAAACAAACAGATAAAATTAGACAAATATAAGGAAATGACTAGAAAGTTAATTTGGAAATGGTATAGAACGCCGGCCCAGTTGGCGTATATGATAAAAGGGCTGACCCCAAAATGTTGGCACTGTGGAAAGGATAAGGGATATTATATACATATGTGGTGGGAGTGTACCGAAGTTTCTGGATATTGGAGAAATATAATTCAGGAAATGGAAAATATTCTAGGAATTACAATAGTGAAAGAAGCAAATATGTTGTTTGCAGGTATTTTGGGATATGATTTAAAGGAAATAAAGGATCTCAAATTATATAAAGCCATGGTACTTGCAATACAAGCCGCTGTTGCTAGGGGATGGAAAGATAAATCAAAGTGGACATGGGAAAGCTGGTTTCAGTATCTCTATGAGGATGTTAGCTCTGAAATTGTGATCTGTTTAAGAGGGGAGGCCTTATGGGAAGAGAAAAAGGAAAGGATAAATAGTAATTGGACAAAGTATTTCCATTGGTTGAGGTCGACTGGGAACAGGGAGAGTAAGAATAAAGCCCTGAGCGGGATCAAGAAGCTGTGTACATGGTTGAAAGAGTTATAAGGAAACGGCAGGTAGGGTGGAGGGTGGGGGTGGAGTGAGGGAGGGAGAAAATGAGAAATGTAATTATAACATGAACAACTATTGTCAATAATCAAAGATTGAATAAAAAATCAATAATAAAAAAAAAAAAGAAACTCCAGAGTAGACCATACCTAGCTAAATAGGCCAATATTGTAACTCATTAGAGGACTATTTCCAAGGAACTAATTCACGCTAACTATTCTTGAAGAAAGTAAAGGTTGGATAAGACTTGAAGAAGAAGAGCTTGTTCTTATATGCTGTTTTTCTCTATTAGGAGTCTCAAAATGGCTTACAATCGCCTTCCCTTTCCTCTCCCCACAACAGACACCCTGTGAGGTAGGTGAGGCTGAGAGAGCCCTGATATCAGTGCTCAGTCAGACCAGTTTCATCAGTGCTGCAGCAAGCCCAAGGTCACCCAGCCGGCTGGAGGTGGGGGAGCGGGGAATAAAACCTGGCTCACCGGATTAGAAATCCGTGCCCCTAACCGTGCCCCAAGTTTTTGCTTTTGTTAAAATGCCACAGATGCTCATTCAAAGTACAGCTATGTTTTTCAAGTGTGATGAAATACTAAGATGCATTTGATCGTGACTCTGAAAAAAGAAATCATAAGCTTTAACTTGTTGTCTAATAAAATGGTTCCTTAAGCATACTCAAGGCATTAATGCAACATGGTTAGATGACAGAGCTTGCCAAGTTCTTTCTTTTTTTATGGACTTAAGATACCAACATTCTTTAGAGGGCAAATTGCGTAACCAAGTATGTTCCCACTCTAGGTACAGTCTTAAAGCTGAGTTCTATACTATACAACTTATTTATGCATGTGCCTGAAGTTTTTTGCCCAAACATATTATTCAAATATGAAGCATCTTCCCTATTCTGTAATTTCAATTCTGAACATTATTAGTATGGCATATACATTGAATGTACTCCTAAGAGCTATTGCCTATAATCAAAACAGTTGAGAAGCAGTCTTTTCTTAAATTAAGTGAAATACAAACATTTCCTTCCAGTTTATACTATGGAATATTTTTTGCTAAGACTGCTAATAGTCTTCTAATAGTTGCTCACAAACCCTATCCGCACTTTAAAGTTATTTCCCAGGCACATGCCCCTAGAATCACTTGATTTTTGCACAGCTAGCTAGAGGACCAATTTCCCATTAGCAGTTGAAAATATTAATAAACTTGTTTAAAAGAGGCTATTGACAGGAATTATATTCTTGTTAACATTAAGATAGTCACATGGTGTTACATTAGAGAACCTAAAAGACCATTTCATGCAAATCCATTTACTACCCAGTATCAGCTGCAAATGAGTAGTGAGACGCATAAAGTGAGTTGGTACTTTAGAAAATAACAACTTGAACTACAAAAGACAAATTTAAATAACTACTAATTTACTTTCATAAGACATTTAATGGCAATGCAATTATTGAATGCTTTTTAAAAAGATAACATGACTGCTTTGCTTTACCTTCTGAAAGTATATTCCTCTATAATTCCAGGAGACTAATCCAAATCCTAAATCATAATTATGGCACTGGAGCTTATGTGGCATTCCAGTTAGGGGAAGCTGAATATACCACAGCATTTAACCAAACAAATAGATACTCTTTTCTGTCTCACAGGTGTATGTCATAGGCCAGGGATTATACCTGGCAGATGGGGGATGTCATACATGGCTAGATTCTAGGGCTGTCAAAATCCAGGAAGGGCCTAAAGTTATCCTGGCATTATACCCAACCTCCAGGGTACAGACATCAGATCCCCCAGAGGAAATAGCAGCTTTGAAAGATACACTATGACAACACACCCCCACAGAGCTCCCACCCCCCTTCAATCACTGCTTTCCCCAGGTGCTGTCCCCAAATCTCCAGGAATCTCCCAAAGTGGAGTTAGAGACCCTACCTGAACTGTATCTAAGCCATCAAGACACTTAAAAATAAATGTTAATAATTCCAGTACAGGATAATTTGACAAAGCCATGCTCCAAATCCCTTGCTTTCTCAAAAATAATGAATTAAATTCTCTAGTTCAAGTCACATGTGCAATTCCACTACAGGCACCAGAATCATCATCATCATCTTTATTTTTCTAATTTTACCATCTGTGAAATTTAAGCTCAAATAACTTAATTTTTACCAGTGTAAATGCGTAGCAAAAACAGGTTTTGGTTTGTGAAACTAAAGCAAGCAGGTGGGGTGTGTGTGTGTGTGGGGGGAGCAAACATACCTTGAGGTTGCAATTTCCACTTTGGTTCTGGCCATGGCAGCTGCACGCTGGGCACCTTCTAATGCTCGCTCCACTTTCTCTTTAGTTTTTGTGTTCCTTATTGGTATTAGCTGCTTCCTTATTCCACGGACCAAAATGTTGTTTTTATACTTTCCCTCTTCCTTGGTGCCATCTGGGAACATGGTACATCCATATCCATGTCTCTTATTATTTAGCCACTCCCCTTCATATTTCATACCATTTGAGCGCTCACTAATACCAAAACCATTACGTTTATCATTCTTCCACTCTCCCATGTACGTTTCTGTTGTGGTAGCGTCAACATGGTCTTCCACTGGGCAATAATCACAGTCCCCATCCCCAAAACTAATGGTTGAATTGGCATCGCTAGAACTAATTCTACTCATAGCAGCATCACTCCTGACAGAGCTACGTTTGCTAGAAATAGATGATTTTGATTCTGATTTTCTAAGTTTTATACTACCAAGAAGGGATCCTCTTCTGAACAAGCCTCCTTTTTTCTTACCACCAATACTTTCAGTCTCGCTGTGAAAATTCAAGACAAACCCTCCTCGTGTACCGGCCGGACTGTCTGAGGTAATGTCATGTAAAACAGTGCCATTGCTCTGCTCACTACGGAGCGAAGCCAGAGATGTCCGGAGGGGTGAGCGAATCACAGTTGCCATGCCGTATGGAACACTCTGCCGCATACCATAACCGTGTCTCATTCCTCCTGTCCACTGTCCTTGGTATGTACCTTTTAAAGGAAATATAAAGCAAAGGAATTTAATAAAAAACTTTTAAAAAACATTTAAATGTAACTCAACAGTACTGAATATTCAGCTCTGGTGTTTTTTCACTAAAGCATATGTACAGTCCAAAATAACTAGCCACCACCCAAGAATTCTTAAGTAGACGTGAGTAAACTGAAAACAGACTACAGTAATACTAACATTACTGATATTACTCACAAATAATTCCACAAAAGCAGTTTACTATAAAACATGGTATCTGCTGATCAAACCGAAAATTCCACTCTTATGAGCTTGGCCAATCTTTTTGGTAAGTGTGCCCCAAACCAAGCCTAAAGCATGACATAACGTACAATCTAGGCCTTGAGACAGTTCACTGAACTGGGAAGCAAGAAGCAAGACTGGATAAGTAGAAAAACAGTAATGTGGAATTTACATCATGAGCAAACTAACTGTCCCTGCTGTTCTTGTTCAGGGATGCCACAAACCCATGATTCTACTTGTGATTTCTGCATCACAGTCTAGCTCTAAGTCATTGGCTATGAGCACCAGTAAAAATGACAAATCGTAAATCAGATCAAAATGGAACAATTTCCTTGCAAAGTTAGTAGCTCTTATGATGCTGCATATGAAAATGCCTCAGTTTATCCTCAAACATCATAAGAGGATTTAGTCAAAAAGAGAGTCTTGGGACTTGACCTAGGATTTGAACTTGCTGAAACAGCTCAGTCTGGCCCAAGCCCAGCAGGGCTTAGGGGCTAAGCAGGGCTGATCACAAGTCAGTACTGCCATTGATTACTGAGGAAGACTATTGTGATGTAGGGGAAGAAAATACTAAACCATTTCTGCTTGAACAACCTATGGCTTGCTTGAACTGCCCATGGTTGAGGTCACCCTGAGTTGGTTATTACTCAATGGCACATTCTTCTTGTTGTTTCTAAACCCGATGCTACCAAACAGTTTTTTAAACCACCTTCTGGGACAAGTTTCTTGAGGCATCCACTGCTTTCAATGGGACAAGTTGGAAACTAAGGTTTCCTAAATTTCAGCAGGATACAGGCACAGCTAAACTCTGCTGGACTGGGACTAACATGTAGTGCAAAAACATTGAAGAGTCAATGAAGCCTATTTCTTAATTATATGGCAAGCCATCCCTTGTCCTATATTTTTATGTAGGGAAATCCACTTCAGTGTTCTGTTTAAAGATCTGGCAGTAAAACAGAGCTCAGTTTACAATTTCCAATACTTAACAGTTTAACATATTTTACTCTGAGTCTGCTGAAAGCAAGCTAGATTTCTGGTTATACATTCTGATCTATGTTCACTTGGAGGTTAGTCCTATGTACACTTGGAAATAAGTCCAACCAGAATCAGTGGGATTAACTTTCAAGTAAATGCACAGAGGATTGGGGCTATCCAGCTACAATTCTAAACAATGTTCCCCAGAAGTAAATTATCTTGAAATTAAAGCCCATTTGACTGAACAGGTTTGAGACTATGCCATTAAAGACAGAGACTGCCATTAAAAACATTCAGGATAATGTTCATTCTATTAGAAGGCAGACCTATGTGTAGATTTAGGTGTCATAGTGAACAGTAGCCACACACATTCTAGTTGCCAAGCAAGAAAACGAATGTTTGCATTTTAAACATGCATAAGTAGCCTCTCCCAAAGTATAATGGGGTAGTGGGATTGCATGTGCCATTGAATACATTTTGAAAGGACTGATCTAGTTACACATTTCTCCTGAATAAATCAACTTTGCAGTTTTGAAGAGATTTCCTCAGAATAAATAATCAGAGATTGTCCTTTTCTTTGGTACAGTGCTTCAAACGATACAAGTACAATATGTCAGTGAAAGTGGACAAGATGTACTCCTGATTGACCTGAATGAACTTCTGTCTGATACCCCTTGTGCTTGCTTTGATGTCAGAAGAAACTCCAAGATTAGCACATTTATCTTGACAGCTTTAGGAATCAGAGTCAGGCTTATGCTTGGTTCAAAGTAGATATTTCAAGTAGTTAGTCTAAAAAAGTAGACTTATTACCTTTACAATTACACCTATAAGTGTGATTCTTAAGACTCAGGGGTTTTCAGCCATTTATTGAAGTTTAAAAAGAAAGTAAGAAGTATTCCGATATCTGAATTCTTCTGACTCACTGCTGGGCTATCAACATATGCTACAAATCTAACAGAATATATAACATCCTGAATAGTTTGTTTGGAAAATATTATTTTTGCTATAAACATACCACAAGTGAACTACTCTTACATTCTTGCAGAACAAGCCTTTCACATCTTGATATTCAGTGCTTGGAAGCCCATTTCATTTACTACCTCATACTGGCAACTGATTAGTGCGTGATTAACGTCTCATTATCACTTGATATCAGAGGCATGTTCCTAAAAAGAATTCATCAATGGAGAAAACAGAACTCCAAATTCCAATAATCCTACTTCGTTCCAGAAAGATAAACATTCTAAATAGTCATATCAGCTGGCTCAAAACACTGGTGGTCTTGAAACTACAGAACCTTCACAGTTTATCTTGAAAAAGTCTTATATTAAACCAAAAGCTAGCTCACAATATTTTTTAAAGAAACCTAAGCAGCTAGTACAGCCCATATAACTTATTTATTTGGACTTCTATTCCACTCTGTCCGGGTCGACTGTATGTAAAGTGTGTTCAAGCAGGCAAGGGGGGGGGGGAACTAACCAAGCAATACTCAAGATAGCATGATACAGATTACATACCCTTTATTAAGGTTTTTAATGACACTATCACCTGATCAGATGGTAACATGGGTAACTTTCCCCCCACCTTGTTAATGATACCTGCTTGTAGGAAAAGCAGGGATTCTAATTTACTTTGGGGAGCTAACCTGCTTCCACATCTTTCTTGAGTAAAGGAGCACAAAAGAGCATATGGGTGTGCTACACAAAACCTGGGCAGGAAAAATAGCGGAATGTGTTACAGCCGCCCATCAACTCCAGTTTCAATCCCAGAAATAGGAGAGTAACAGCTAAGAGTATCAGCAGCACCATCCTTTGGCTTGAGATGACACAGAGCTAAGGAGCCCACAGCTATGTGAACACAAGGGCAGTTGCACATTTATTTATTTGTATTAATAATTTGGGAATTTATATCCTGCACCTTCCCCCGAAAGGTCACAGGGCGGAGTAAAATAATCTAAAACACATTATAAACATAACCCCCTTCCTCTCTCTTTAAGGAGAAGGAAGAAAGTTGGCCTCTTGAGCAGTCCCAAGAGAAAAAGAGGAAGTGGCCGGTGTTGCTTCGAGCGCTTCAGAAAGGCACCTAGCCATTAATAAGCAGCGGGTGTCTGCCAGGTGCTCAAAGGCTAGGTGGGCATCATTCTTCCCAGTAATTCCACTGCATGTTTCTGTGTGGGTGCGTCGAGAGTAAACAGATTCTGGCGGAAAAGAGAAGTGTCTCTTTGTACAGAAATGTCACCTGAAGTGGCTCGGTAGGCATCCCCCACCTTGGCCCCCGCACGTGTGGAAGCGCTCTCAACTCCGCACGCCCACTTGCGCGCCAACCCCCGGCGCCCTCCAGCGGCCGCTCCTCGGCTCCTCCCTCACCTCCGTCCCCGTAGGTCTCGACGCCGTAGCCGTCCTGCAGCCCGTTGCTCCAGGTGCCCTCGTAGCGGGCAGGGGTGGTGAGGCTCTGGCGCACGCCGTAGCGGCCCTTGAAGCCGTGCGACCACTCGCCCCGGTACATCCATTTGCCTTTCGTCTCCACGCCCAGCCCGTGGCGCTTGCCCTGCGCCCAGTAGCCGTGGTAGGTGTTGCCGCTGGGCCAAGTGTAGGTGCCCACCACCTCGAAGCCGTGCGCCCACGAGCCCGCGTACTCGCCCTGCCCCTTGGGCCCGGTGCAAATGCCGTGCCCGTGGGCTTTGCCGTCCTCCCAGCCGCCGCAGTAGGTGCCGCCATCGTCGAAATCGAACCTGCCGCCCGTCATTCAGGGGAAGCGGGCGCGCCCGGGCCGAGCTCGGCTCCTCCGCCGCCTCTGGCTTCTGCGAGTCGGGCTCGGGGCGCTGCGCTGCGTCCTCCGCCAAGGCGCCCCAGACAAATGCCAAGGCTCAGCCCCAGGCAGCGATCCTCGGCTCGCCTCGGCGCCGCCGCCCGCCCCCAGCGCCGCTCCGCCCCACCCGCCGTCCCCTCCTTCCACACCCCGGCCCCGTTGCAGCCCGGCTTACACCCCGGGGAAGGAGAGGAAATGGGGGAGGCGGAGCCCGGCCAGGGCAGGTGTCGGCGGCCGTGTGCGAGGCGCGCTGCTCCAGGAAGTCCGACCGAAAAGGCGCGCGGGCGCGAGGCCTCGCTTCCCCCGCGCGCTCAGGGCAGGATGTCGCCGCTCGCCCCGTCGCCGCCTCGCCTCGCGTTTTGCACGAGCCGCGGGCAGGACTTGAAGGGGGACTCGTGCTCGCCGCGGAAGAGTTGTGGGGTCACTCGCAGACTTGTTTGCCGAGGTGACCCCGGACGCGACCGTGAAGCCTATTATATATTATAATAATAATAATAAAGTTGGCGGTGGACCTGAGCATGAACAGAGTGCGCTTCCCTCCCCGTGGTCGCTCTATAGCTGGCAGACTCTTCTAGGTTTAAATACACCGGAGCCTCCGCCGGCCGTCTGGTGCACATGAGAAACAGAATGACTCCGATGAAGGGATTGTTTTACTTCAGTCGATAGAGCCGTTTTTTAAACTAAGTTGCCAACCGGCAATGGGGGAGGGGCAATGGAGATATACAGATAGGTATAAGGATCAGAGACATGGCTGATAAATTGCTGCATCTGAAACTGGTGCTCAAGACACAGAGGGACCAGCCTATCAGTTGACAACCATGTTTTTAAACATTCTTTCTTGTGCTCTCCCCCCACTCTCAAGCCACTCTCTCTGCGCCTAGTAGGAGACACAGCAGTCAAGTTGTAAACTAGAAGACTGGCTGAACTCCCCCCCCCACCCCTTAGCCCTGATTACTACTTGCAAGAAGTTTTTTTTTAATGTAGTAGTGCTTTTAAAAAGCAAACCATAGATTGCAGTGTGAAGTGATACTGTCCATTCCAGCACTTCATTTTACCACATGTGTAGGACTGAAGGCCACTCCTGTTTCAGGACTATAATTACCAGTCTTTCCTCCCTGGTGAGGTCTCTTCCAGTATGGATATACAGAGGGGAATATCTGTAGGATGTTTAAAAGAAGTGTATGGCTTCTCCTCCCCTGCCCCCCCATTGTTGATACAAAAAAAACAAAAAAAGCTGATCATGCACAGTGCCATGCCAAGGGGGAGCTCCAGCCATGGTGGCTGCTGGACAGCACCAAAGGTGAGCTGGTGGCAGAGTGGCAGGGCAGCCCCAAAGTCAGCAACTGGGGGGGGGGGAGGAGGAGGAGCCGCGGCCCAGTACCGACTGATCCAAGGCCCGGTACAGTCCTCAGACTGGGGGTTGAGGACCACTGCCGTAGAGCCAACCTTCCAAAAGTGCTGTTTTCTCCTGGGGGTGATCATTTGTAATTCCAGGGATCTCTAGGCCTCACCAGGAGTTTGGCAACTCTACCTGGTGCCTTACTAATTTTGGGTAGAAAAATCCAAAATGGATGAAAAGTTTTTCAGCCAGGCTTTTACCTGAGGTTTGGGTATTTTTGTAAGTTGTTCCATGTTCATATATATGGCTGCTTGCTGGGATTTTAAATTGTTATTTAATTTTTTCTCTATCTTATTATTGTGTTAATATGTTATGATCGTGACATCATGTTTCATAAGGAGGCATGGGATAATTTGTATTCTTTTAATTGGTCAGAAATTTCACTCAAAAAGGACTCGCAAAATGCATCAGATATTAGAGATGAAGGAATTAATATCCAAGGGTTATTATATTATCAATTAATTTCAATAATAAAGAAAATAATTAATATGGAAGGAAGTTCCCTAAGAGCAAAAACTGAGTCTGAATAATTGATTACGAAACAAAAAGATCTTTTGTTAAGCTAGATATATACATTATTACTCCAGTTTGAAACAGAAGAACAAATGAAAGAATGTATGATTAAATGGATGTAGAACTCTAGGGAGAAAATACCTATGCACCAATGGGAATGGTTATAGGGAAAGAAATTAAGTTTATAGACAGTAAGAGAAAATTGGTATGAAATGTTTTTAACATGTTATATTTCTCCAAATATCATTGGCAAATTAGATAAAAACTATAAAGGAAAATATTGGAAATATCAAGAAATAGGTGGAACCTTTTCATATTTATTAATTTATAATTATACTTCTTTCCCACTCCATTTCCAGAGTTGCATGAGATATGTGGTAGCCCTGTAAAATAGCAAAAATATATTGGAAGGGAAAAACCTGGGAAAATTCAAAACTTATTTAAATTTCCTACAGAAGCCAGGAATATATTATTTGGAATGTTGCCTGACAAAGTACCAAATGTTTTGTAAGAGATATTTGAATATATAGTGACTGCATTTAGAATTAGCTATACATCAAAATGGAAATATGATGTATGTCTAGGCTTAAAAGAATGGAATAATAAACTGGCCAACTATGCGGTAATGGGAAAATCATCATATCTGAAAAAATGTCATTTTTCAAATTCGAGAAAAGATGGTTTATGAAAGCATGAGATAAATTTGGCATGAGAATAGATTTTAAATAGTATAAATATACAGCAAATGTAGAATCATAGAATTTGATGGGACGGCCAGGGTCACCTAGTCAATCCCCTGCACAATGCAGGAACTCACAACAATGTTAAAGCAGAATTTTAAAGTCTTATAATGTTAAACCAGAATGAAAATAAAACTTGAATCGAAATGTATAAAGAATTTGAACAATAATATTTTTGCAATTGATTTTCTTTTTTATTGGGAGATATAGAATGATTTTTTAAGGTTTAATATATTAGTCAATATTAACAATGCATGTAAAGGTTATGGGGTATGGAATATGTAGTAGTGATGAAATTAATAGGATAGTTGTAAAATAGACTAGTTTAATAATGTTTGTAAGGACTATTGTGAAGATTATAATGAGGATGACATTGGGGGGAATGTCTGTGCTTGTTTTAAATATCCTGCAATGTACAGTAATTTTTGAATAATACGATTTATTGTATGTCACCCTTTTGTAATCCAATTATATTTCTACCTTTTTTCTCAAAATAAAAAATATTTATTTTAAAAAATCATCAGAATGAAAATTACATAAATTCTCAACAGTCATTACAGTAAACAGCCACATCAATACGCACCAACCAAGTCCTAATACACATTCTAAATGAATTTTGCAATAAGAAGGCATGCTAAAAAGACTAACAGAAAATGGGATACTTGGAACAACTGCTGAAAACAAGGATAAAGATGCTGCCCTGTGAAACAATGAGAATAAAGCACTATTAAACTCTCTGATACTTCCTTCCAAGCAAACCTGTGTAAGATTGGGTTGTAAATTGAAGCTAATATAGCATTAGGAGAGGAAAAGGGATTAGCTTGAGAACAATAGAAAGGTATAATAGAGGCAGTGGGATATCAAAAGGGAAGAGGTGGGAGATACATTTGATAGGCAATGGAGGAAAAAACTGGAATAAAGCTGGAATATATTTAAAAAAATTACTGGAAAGCGGCCCTTGAGAAAGAATAGAATGACATGTAGGTTGTCATGGAAACGAAAGGCTTCAGTGTTCAGTGGGATGGCAGTGTCACACCTAAAATGACAATGCTGTAAGAAGAATGACAGTCAGATGTTAGTTTCCTCTGTACCCCCAAGGAATATGAGTAAAATGACAGCAATATAACATAGAATTACAACTGAGTCAAAGTGGATATTTTAGAGTGACTGTCAGAGGAAGTATAGTTGGTTATTTGCTGGTAGTGGGAGCTACGAGCATGATAGTTGCCTTGAACGAATTAGATGATCATAGGTAAGCCACAGTTTTCTCTACTTGGTATAGTGATGCTGCACTATGCTAGTGACTGAGATGAAGCATGGGAGATCTTTGCCTGGAATGTGCTATATAAATATGAGTGGGAAGTTTTATGTTTAATGAACAGGAGCTATAAAAGTTCCCAGCATGGAGTTGTCATTATATTCATTATTTCATTACATTTACAAAATGTAGACGGTAGACGGTATACCTGCTTACGGTAGACGGAACGATAGTGCTCAGCATCGATATCTGAATTTACAACTGAGCTGGTTTCTGGGAGAGAGGTATAGAAATTTAAAAAACAATAATACTAATAACTACTGGTTACATAGAAAGCTGGTGTGAAGTTGGATTAAAATACTGGGCATGGATGGAGATGAGCTGGTGAGCTCTATTTGACCATGATGCTTACTGGACACCTTGAGCCTAATCAGCCTACCCCTACTTCAGAGGCTGGGTAAAAATAGCCTGCTCTGAATATATATATTCAGTATGCATGAAACAAGCACTTGTAATCCTCATCTTCTGTTTGCTTATTAATATATAGTATTTTTAATTAGAGCAAATTTTTTACCATTGAGAAACTGCTTAAACATTCTTCAGGTTTTAAGAAACTTCAAAAGTGATACAATTGTGCAGAATATGGTTGGGATGCATAGCTGTGCACAAACCCACTGGGGGCCCTTCCTTCCCACCCATTCGAGTGCCACCTGATAAATGTTTAACACATTTAAAATATTTATAAAATTAACTCCCACTCATTTAGGAAACCCTTTCAGGGCCATCAAGAAACCCTAGAGTTTCATGAAACCCTGGTTAAGAAAGCCTGATTTAGAGTTTTTTAAACTGGTGTTACTTTTCAGGCAATGCCTATTATTTAGAAGAGCTTTTTTTGTTTTGTACTTCACTTTTTACTGCCCCAAAGAGTTTCAAAGCAGTTTACAATTTCCTTCCCTTTCTCTCCTGACAACAGACACCCTGTGAGGTAAGTAAAACCAAGAAAGTTCTGAAAACTCTGATTGGCCCAAGGTCACCCAGCTGGCTCCATGTGGAGGAGTGGAGAAGGAGACCTGTTTTCCAGATACGAAGCTGCTGCTCTTAACCACTACACGAAGCCAGCTCTTATTATAGCTTAATTCAGTACTAGGAAATGTGTTTAGAATTGCAACCTTAAATGTTCTGGATATCCTAACATTTGACTGCTGATGCATTCTTAATTTACAACAACAATAAGCTTCCCCAAAGGGGCAAATAGCAGCTCACCAGGGCTGTCTAAAGCTCATGCTGCTCTTCCTGTCCACCATAGTCCTGATTTATATTAGACCCATATGTGCCTGCAAATAAAGTTCCCAGCACAGAACCTGTAATGTATCAGATGCTGTGACCAAGTGACGACACATGTCACATGTAATCAAACAGAGTTGCATCCTGGATCCAGGCTGTATTTTTTAGAAACTGCTTCCTTATCAAATATTTAGTTAGCCTGTGTTGATTTAAATGACAAATACCTTTGAAACTCATGAGTAAATTATTCTTTTATGAATAATTGAAAATAATTGAAAAGAATGGAACTTTCACAGCATCAGTTCTTGGTGAATTCCACCAGTAATTGGAGGTTATGGCTATTTCTTCAAATGTACAAGCACAATAGAAAATGGTTTGTATTTTGTATTTTACCTTTTCCCAAGGAAAGGACTCAGTGGCTAAAAGGGCAAATGGGATTTTGGGCTGTATCAGTTTTGTGTCCAGATCACAGGAGGTGATGGTACCGCTTTACTCTGCTCTGGTTTGGCCTCACTTGGAGTACTGTGTTCAGTTTGGGGCACTACAGTTGAAGAGGGATGTAGACAAACTGGATCGTGTCCAAAGGAGGGCAACAAAGATGGTGAGGGGTTTGGAGATCAAGACGTATGAGGAAAGGTTGGAGGAGCCTGGTCTGTTTAGCCTGGAGAGGACATAACTGAGAAGGGATCTGATAGCCATCGTCAAGTATTTAAAAGGCTGCCATATGGAGGATGGAGAAGAATTGTTCTCTCTTGCCCCGGATGGACCAGAACCAATGGGATGAAATTAATGCAAAAGAAATTCTGTCTAAACATCCAGAAGTACTTCCTGACAGAGCGGTTTCTCATTGGAACAGGTGTCCTCGGGAGGTGGTGGGTTCGCCATCTTTGGAGATTTTTAAACAGAGGCTGGATAGCCATCTGATTGAGAGACTGATTCTGTGAAGGTTCAAGAAGGTGGAAGGTTACAGTGGACTAGTGATACAGTTGTGAGTGTCCTGCATAGTGCAGGGGGTTGGACTAGATGACCCCTGAGGTCCCTTACAACTCTATTATTCTATAATTCTATTATTCTAAGGACCAGTGAGTGGCGGGTAAGTGAGAAAGAGAAAAGGAGAGAGAATATGAGGGCTTTAAGTGAAGGGACAAAGAAAATATGGAGGAGAAAATAGGATGCCCCTTTGCTAGTCCTTGAAGTTCTCCACTTCTTATTATATACCATCCCGGGGTATCCACCTGGCCTTTACTCTGGCTAGGGCCTTTTCGGTCCTGGACCCAACCTGGTCTAATGAGCTCCCAGAAGAACTGAGGGCCCTGCCGGAGTTGTCAGCTTTCTGCAGGACCTTGAAGATGGAGCTCTTCCACCAGCCATATGGTTGAGGCCATGGTGGAGTCTTGGTGTTCCATCTGAGAATCCCCCCCCCAAGGTATAATCAGATTTGGCGCCTCTCTCCCAGTGGGAGAAAACTTGGCCCTCCAGCTGAACAGGAGTGGGAGGGGATTGGGAAAGTAGAAGTGTTCTAATATGTGATCGCCAGCGGTCTATTGTCGTAAGGGGTGGTTTTATGAGCTTTATTCTATTTTATTGTTTTTACTTGTTGTGAACCACCGTGAGACCATTGGAAGAGTGGTGGTATAAAAATATCTCTCTCTCTCTCTCTCTCTCTCTAACTCTCTCTAACTCTCTCTAACTCTATCTATCTATCTATCTATCTATCTATCTATCTATCTATCTATCTATCTATCTATCTATCTATCTATCTATCTAGTGAAAGTGAATCCCGCAATTTAATTACATACCGAGTAACACATATGAAACAAGTGTAAGAAAAACAGATCAGAGCCATGCAAAATATTTTCAGAAACTCTGCTTTAGTTCTCTGAAGTATTTCCTTTTGCCTCTTGCTCTTCTTAATCTGAATATCAACTAGTTTAGTGTAAGTATTATAGGAAAGAGAAAAAAACCTTTCCACTTTCTTGACTTCATGTCTAACTTTATAAATTTCTGCCCTAAAAGTGCTGTTCATGTAGCCATTTATCTATACTGAATCACTTTTAATGTTTTGAATGGCACATTCAGCTAGCTAGATTCAAGTCCAGTGGTGCCTTAAAGAACAAAAAAAATTGTGGGAATAAGCTTTCAAAAGTCAAAGCTCTCTTCATCAGATATGTAGCTAGCATGCTGATCATTACTCTATAGAGTCTGCTGAGTATGACAGCCAGCTAATATATATAGTAGGTGGTGATAACTCAGCACAGTCTTGAGCCACTGTGACCCAGTGCTTGCGATTAGCTGTAGTTTGTACTTAGAGAGTCATAGGCATGTAACACATAAAAGAAAAATATTCACGTTGCCTTCCAAGAATATTATTGAGAGCAGGACAGAACTTTAGTTTTGCATCTAGCTGAAACACCTGTATGGAGAAAACAGAGCTATGCAAGCCAACTTCCTTTTAGTACACTGTAGTTTTAGTCCATTCCCTCTTGCTCCAAGTGAGTGTTGAAAGATGAAGGGGCAGGCAGGGTGCTGCTGGTGCAGAGGAGGCATCGTGCTTCCCTCAGAATAGCAACAGCCATAAATATGGTCATGCTGCTCCTTCACTTAGAGACCCAGATCGCATTCCCAGTACCCAGCAGAGCCACTGACTGCCTAGCATTCAAAGGCTTTGATAAAAGGCTTTCAAATGTAGCTGTGGTTGAGAGACTTTGTTCCTGTCCAGATCAAGCTGGCATCAAGCAAAAAGAGGCCTTTGGTCTCGAAGCAAGGAGTACAAGCTCTTGGGCCATATGTTCAAGCAGTAGCTGGCTGGGTATTCCAAGATATAGGGCATGTGCTGCATGGGAACGTGCTGTTATTTGTCGCACACTGAAGCCCACAACCTCTTGGGTAATGCAATCAGATGGCTGGAAAGGGCTTGTTGCTCTAGTGCAGGGGTAGTCAACCAGTGGTCCTCCAGATGTCCATGGACTACGTCCCATGAGCACCTGCCAGCATTCTCAAACGTGTATACGCTGGATCGCGAGGAAAGGGTCACAAAAGGGATTTTGAAAGGGATGAATTGTAAAGATGAGCATCAAAATTGGTTGGGTACAGGCAGCCACAGCCTTCAGTTTGCAAGACCTGGGTAAATTTGTTAATGATAGGATGTTTTGGAGATCACTAACTCTTAAGTTTACCAAAAGTCAGAAAGTACTTGATAGCATATAACACACACATGCACACACACATGAAAGATAGGAGGAGGTTTCTAAAACTGTTGCTTTTTCTGTCTCTATTCTATTTCTCTCTCTCCCCAGTTTCTACTAATGGATTTCTTTATGTGGTTACCTACCACTATTCCATAATTTGTTTCATTAGAACCAAGAAGGAACCAGGTATACCACACCTGAATCTTTTGTATCATCACAAGTTAATGTCTTGTGTCTAGTCTTGGTGAGACCCATTCTGTATCGGCAACACTGCACTGGGCTGATGCTGGGTGTTTGGGCCAGGGCAGGTTGTCCCGCCTCTTCCCAGATCCAGACAGGGAAGCATTTTCCCTGCTGTGCCTGGTCTGAGGAGCCATGGTGGTGAGGTTCTGCCGCACTGCAGGGTAGTGAAGACAGGGCCGCTTTATTCATGTAACATGTGCTATGGGCCCCGCACTTCCAGGAACACTGCACAGTGCCTTCACCCCCATGGATCAGGGCAAACCATGGGGGGGGGGAGTTGCTTGCTTGATTTTATTTTCTGCTTGCTCACATTTCTAAATACAGTGGTGTCTGAAGGAAAAGCAATGGCTGCAGAAATGGTTTGTCAATTTGGGCCTTTTGCAAGATCATAATGCAACATTTATTTAATTCATTTATAGCCTGCCTTTCCTGCTGAGACTTGAAGCAGATTGCAAAATATGGAGAGGGGGAATTGCAATCAGACAATATGACATCTAGCCAACAATGTAATATGACTAGGATTACAAAATTCAGTAATGGATCTTGAAGAAGAGTTGGTTCTTATATGCTGCTTTTTTCTACAAGGAGTCTCAGAGCAGCTTACAATCATCTTCTCTTTACTCTCCCCACAACAGACACCCTGTGAGGTAAGTGAGGCTGAGAGATCCCTGATATTACTGCTCAATCAGAACAGTGTTATCAGTTCTGTGGCAAGATCACCCAGCTGGCTGCTTGTGGGGGACCAGGGAATCAAACCCGGGTTACCAGATTAGCATTCCATACTCCTAACCACTACACAAGTGGTTCTCAACCTTGGGGTCCCGACCGCAAGTGGGGTTGCCTGGCCCCTTCCATGGCGCTGCCAAGTTGTGGCTGATGTTGACAACTCACTCCCTACCTGATTGGCCCTCCCTGCAGATGTACTGCCAATAGGGAAAGAGCACTCTGCCAATGAGGGCCAACTGTGGAGCTTATCTGTCTCTTCCTGCTGTTTGCTGGGTAGAAGAGGTGCTGGCTTCTCTGAAAAGCCCTGATACAAGTACGTTCCCTCATCCCCAGGCTCTTCCCACTCTCCATCTCCCCCAGGCAAGGGAGGAAAGCCAACTGCTTCCTTTGCCTCCTGTGTTGGTTTCAGCTCTCTACTGGAGGAAAACACAGATGATCAGTATTTCAAAAGCTGAATGCCAAGGGACAGACAGAATGCAATGAATGTCTTAACTCAGTCCAGTGAGTCAAGGGTTTGTTCAGGCAATCCAAGGCCATCAACAGAAGAAGCAGTTCCACAACCAAGGCCTCCCAGCCTCAATATAGGTTGTCAGCAGCATCTCAGTCTCACTCTGTGATGACTCAGTCTACTACAGTCAACAAATGTCTTGTTAACAGTGTGCTTCCTTTTAGACTGGAGCTTTCTTCCAGCACATAGGTGGCATTGCTTAATTGGCTCAGGTGAATCAGGTGGGCTGACAAGGCAGGGAGCTGCAGCTGGAGGCTGAGCAGAGGAATGAGGAGCTCCTGCAACAATTTTGGAATCTAAGCTCTGGTTTGTCTGCATTTCCATAACAGGTCTTGGACTCATAACACCTCTTCATGGCCCTGCAGCTGACCATGAAAGCACTCTTTGCTTACCCCACCCTCACTCTCCTTAGAGGGCTGGGGGGATCCAGCAGCTTCCCCAACCAGCCTGTCCCTTGGGAGATGTGGGGGAGGGGATGGGGAAGGAGGCAGCTTCACCATAGCCTTACCTGTCCAGCCTGTCCTTTGGGAGATATGGGGGACAGGAAGGAGGCAGCCCCCCACAGCCTTCCCCACCTGCCCTTTGGGAGATGTGGGGTCGGAAGGAGTCAGCCCATCCACTCCCCATAGCCTTCCCTTCCCATAGCCTTCCCTTTGGGAGATGGGTATGGGTGAGAAGGGGGCCCATGGCCTTCCCCAAGCTGCTTGGCCTTTGAGAGATGTGGGGATGGGTGGGAAAGTGGCAGTCTACCCTCTCCCCATGGACTTTCCCACTCAGCTTGGCCTTTGAGAGATATGGAGTGGGTGGGAAGGAGGCAGCCCCCCCCCCCCAGTCTTCCCTGCCTGGCCTGCCCTCTGGGAGATGGGGATGTGCAGGAAAGAGGCAGCCCATCCCCTAAGTATTCCCTGAGCAGCATGACCTTTGGGAGATGTGGAGGAAGGGGAGGGAAAAAGGCAGTCCTTCTGCAGCCTTTACCTTTTGGTGCCCTCTCTCAGAACTACCCATTTGGTTACAGCCCAATTGTGGGCTTACCAGAATGGGAAGATATGTAAGAAATACAGTCTTATTTCAAAGGGTATTTGGTAGATGCAGATCATGCCGTACTGTTCTCATATTGGAGGCTGTTTTTGTTGAAGATGTTTTTTATACATTTGCAAGTTGTATTGGTTCATTAGCAGACTTAAGACAAGATGAGATTTATAAAACAACAACTAATAAATGCATTTGCTGTGGCCATCCCCATTCTAAGCCTCTGTGGATAGGCAGCAGAATATAACAGCAAAGACCACAGTCCAAAAAAGGTTAAGTGCTTATAAACTAAAGTGATTTTAGGGGATGAATATATGTGTTCCTCTCTCTCCCACAGATGTCATTAAGTAGTTAACAACTGGCTGGATTGAACTGATGAAATATGTTGAATTCTTTTCTGAATTATTTTGTAGAAGTGCTTTAGCTAGGGCTTGTTATGCTACACTTGGATATTTTGACAGTGAATCGGAATGTAAAGTTGTGTGACTGAGACTGGCAGATATGTGAGGATCAAATTAGGCACCAAAGTCATCCACTCGAATGGTCAGCTCCGTTGGCTGCTTGGAAGTCTCTGATGGGTAAAAAAAAATGAGAATCAGAATAAATACGGAAGTAAATAATCAGAATAACATGAAAATAAATAAATGAAATAAAATCATTCAGGCTTAAGAGTTGTGTTCTGGATTTTCCGAAGATGCATTTCCAGAATGTGGTCAAGCTCATGGGGAAAGGAAAAATTAAAATTAGAAATGGTAGCACGGATGTGATTATTATTTCTTGGATGAATGAAGATATACATGCCCTGCAGATCTGCCCCATATGGTTTCTGCTGATATCATTAAAAAGCAATCAATTTTCTTGCCACCCAAGTTCCTGATTCTGCAAGAATGAACCCTTATTATTGTAAACTGAAAATTTGGCGGAAGACAGAATGTGTTCTGTGGCCCCAGGCTGCCATCTTTAAGCATGCTTACTAATAAGGGCCATGGGACACAGCAGTACTTACAATGTACCCGATCCCCTGTTGTTTTGACTGCATGCAGGTGCCCAGCTATGCTGTCCAAGGAACACTTTCCTGGGAGCAAGCCCCAAAGAGTAGGCTCCAGTGGGATTCTAAGTAGACCTGTACTGCTTAGGATGGCACCGTAATGAAAGCTATCCCCTGAAATTCCTCTCATCATCTCTCTGAAATAACATGCAACCAGATTCTGAAGCAAACCTTTATGACAACTGTTTTTTTTTAAAGAAGACCATAGCAATGCTGTCATCAGTATACCAAAAAGGGCTATAATATAATTTGGTTATAACAGGTTTCTCAATATTACAGTTTGACAAGCTCCTATTGTTTTAATTGAAATAAAATGTTGCAAGCCACCCATTTTTGTACTAAGTAATCAGAGCTGAGTCTCCATCTGCAGATGCATGTGTAAGATGTTCCAGTACATACCACTCTTGCATTGCAGACATAACAGGACCTTGTGTGACTTGCACAGATTACAAAGCAAGTGAGTAAGAGAGTTTGGACAAAACCCAAGTGATTTGCCTGGCCCCCGTCGTAAAAAGACACAACGCGTGAGTAAGTCTGACGGCAGCCAATATCTCTTGCTCTTGAATAGGACCACAGCTTATAAAGACACAATCCTAATTTTGAATGTGAAAAATGCTGCCAACTTTAACTTTTGTTTTTTATGCTACTTCCCTTAGATACATTATTCACATCCAAGGATACAAGATGTGATGATTAAATAGCCTCTCTCTTGTAGTTTGAAAGTGTCCTACTTTTGTTTTATTGAGTAGCTTTTGTTATTTCATTTGTATAACAATTTAGTATAAGTATAACTAGATGGTTCAGGCTAGCCTGATCTCATTGGATCTTTGAACCCAAGCATGGTTGGCCCTTTACTTAGAGCTGTAGTCATGAGTACAGAGCACCAGCACGTTGGGGAGGGGGGCTCTCCCAAGACCAGTGAAAATTGGTGCAATCTTATATGCAAATGCTAGCATCTTTTTAACAACAACAAAAAAGCCCAGGATCTCTACACAGAGGCAGGCAATGGCAAACCACCTCCATTAATCTCTTGCCTTGAAAACCCTACAGGGTCACCAAGAATCAGCTGCAACTTGATTGCATATTCCACCACGTTCAAATTACTTTGCTTCCTTTGCCCTGATGTAATGTCATAGCGCACAATGAGGACAAAGTCCTACTGGAATACTTATTGGAAATCTGGTTGAATGGAATTGATTCCCCACTCTGTTCCCTGTAACACCGAGCACTATATCTTTAAAGTTGTGTCTTTGTTGTCAGGTCCTTTATTCTAATGGTGTGTGGGTTTCAGATAAGCTGAGTACTTGTTTTTCTGACAGTGCTGATGGCTCAGGTGTAAGAGATTCATTACCAGGAGATGAACATCTGTAGAATCTCTCTCCAGAGACTGTGCTTCAGGCTGTTTACTAGTTATGTTTGGATACAAATTGATAGAGACAGATTCCTTGTCTCCTGAGGAGTCCTCCTGTGCTGAGAGCGGAAATAGCTGAAAATAGCAAAAAAAAAAAAATAAAAATAAAATCCAGCTGAATTAGTAAATTCTCATAAAGTCCACCCTGTCAGTTTGACATAGGTACCAGAAAGGTTTTGGTACAGATCATTAAACAAGCAGTGTGAGGGTAATATGGTGCTTAATAAAAGTCAATTTATCTCAGAGATAAGTCCAGCCAGACTAAGCTTCTTTCTTTCTTTTTTTATTTGCTAGAGTGACTAGTTTAGTGGATGCAGGAAATGCGGTGGATATAGTATATATTGATTTTAGTAAGGCCTTTGACAAGGCCTCTCATGATATTCTTGTAAAAATGGGGATGGACAAGTTCACACTCAAATGGATTTGTATTTGCTGGCTGATAGAACCCAAAGGGAGCTCATCAGTGGAGGAGGTGACCAGAGGTGTACCACAGGATTTTGTGCTGTGGCCGATACTATTTACAATTTTAATTAATGATTTGGATGCAGCAATACACTGATAAAACTTGTAGATTACACTACATTGGTGAGGTGGCTAATACCCCAGAGGTGATTGGAAAATTGGGCCATAGCCAATAAAATGTATGTATTAATATGGGTAATAAAAATGTGATGCATAAATATAAGATGGGGGTTGCTTAGCTTGATAGTAGTATATGTGAAAGGGACTTAGAAGCTCTGGTGGACAATAGGTTGAACAGTGCAACATGGCAACAGTGCAACATGGCAGCTAAGAAGGCTAGTGCAATATTAGGTTGCATTGCTAGGAGCATAGAATCTAGAGCAAGGGAAGTTATAATACTGCCCTATGCAGGCCTGCCCTTAGCCTTGACCCGGAAACTACAGCTGTTTCAAAATGCAGTGGCCAGGATCCTCACAGCAACACCGTGGAGGTCTCACATCCGGCCCATTCTCCGCCAACTGCAATGGTTGCCAGTTGAATTCCGGATCAGACTAAAGGTTCTGGTATTACCTTCAAGGCCATACGCGGTCAGGGCCCAGTGTACCTGAGGGATCACCTCCCTGCCTATGCCCCCAAAAGAGCTCTGTGCTCTACCGCCACCAACCAGCTAAGGATCCCTGGCTCTAAAGAAGTCCGAGAGAGTTGGGTAAGTGCAGCTTAGAGAAGAGGAGGGCATGGAGGTGATACGATAGCTATGTAACTATGTAAAAGGTGGACATGTTAAGGGGCCAACTTGTTTACTGCAGCTTTAGAGACAAGGACTAGGAGCAATCAACTCAGATTACAGGAAAGGTAAATGTAAGGAAGCATTTTCTGGACTGTGGGGGCTGTTTGTAGATCGAATGTGCTGCCTCGGAGGGTGGTGGTGTCTCCTTTCTTGGAGGTTTTTAGGAGGAGATTGGGGGCCATTCCGCACAAGGACCAATGTTGCCAATTGCTTTCACAAAGTGGAAACGCTATTTTAAATAGCGGAATCTCGGCGTTCTGCATACCTTCATTTGTAGTGGAATCCAGTAGGGTTTCATTCGTTCCCCACAGGTTTCCGGTCTCGCAGGAATTGCTAGAAAGGAAGTGATTTTTTTCTGGGCTTGTTTCCACCCCTGGCCGTCAATCAAATGGAACAGCCAATGGGCGGTTGTTATCATGCTCCCGAAAAGCCCTTTTCCCTTTAAGCACAGGCTTAAAACAATAAAAAACACACACGTTTCAACGAATATGTGTTGATTCATTGCAACGAAGAGTCCCATCTAGCTGGCATGTGAGCTGGCAATTCATCATTACCACACTCCCCCGAGTGGAAAAAAATCCCCCCCCCCGCACGGGCGTGATTTTTGGCCAAAATTAAAGGGAACTGGCGAACAGCACAACAGCATGTGTTGTGCTTGGGGACTTAGGGGAGCTTTAAAGCACTTCTGTGGAGGGACTGTAGCCGGAGAAGCCTCGCTGGGTGAATGACGCCTTGCTGGTTTGTTGCTTTCCCAGCTCCAAGGAAAAAAAATGGCGATCACTTTGCCGGAAGTTTGGAGGAGAGAGCCAGGGGGAGGGACTTTGTTGCAACCGCTACATTGAGAACCCACATGTCTTTTTCGCAAGTGTTGCAGGTTGTTGGCAAGAGTGTAGCGATTTTCTGAGGGTGAATCCACTTTTCCCGATTCCCTGAAAGTTGCTACAACAAAGCGATTTTGGCGCTAGTGTTGCAGGAGTGTTGCAGATTGCTCATGACGTCATGCGGAACACAGTTTTAGTGGCAAAAACAAAATGTAAGACTAGTGCTATATTAAAGTCGTGCGGAATGGCCCTGGGTGAGCACCTGTCAGGAGGGAATAGTTTTTAAATTTCCAAGAAGGTGAGGAGCGGGACTGGATGGCCTTTTGTAGTATCTTCCAGCTCTGTGTGATTCTGATTCTGAATACCCCCCAAATACTGATCAGGTATTTGGGGGCATTTTCAATGTGGATTAGCCAAGTGCATACCCTTAATATAACACTTTCACCCCAGAGGTGCAGAGATGAACAGTGCCATTCAATGCCTTGTTACATCACTGAAGGATGTAAATCTGCTTAGGCTGTTACAGTAAACAACTTTCCGATCACTTCCCAGGAGCATTATAGACAATGGCAGATTTCAATTTAGTACTAGAAGAACAGGTTGTCACTCCAGGCATTTTCTTGTCTCTGCAATAGCACATTATAAGGAGTACAGCTTCCCAAACAGCAGTAGTAATCAGTCTCCCCACCAGGGATTTTCCCACGGAAGCAAGGAAAGCCAGTCAGCTTGAGTGCAAAATCGACAACAGGCATACATCATTCTGATGAGGAAGGCACAGGATAATTTGAGTGACACCTTATTTTTAGCCCACAGTTTTCTCTATAGTGTAGACAGTTTCAAGGACAGCTGAACTGGGTTAAGCAGTGACAAATATACTTTATATGAAATTGAATGTTTTCCAGCTAATGTTTCCTCCTTACTGGTATAATTGTAACTTTGTAATCAATTTAACTGCTGTTGTTTGATGGGCAACAATTAGTGTTATGCACAGTGCAAATTAATATCACCTAAGAAGAAGAAAAAAGGCCATCTACATGACGACAAGCAAACTTCAGACTGAAAATGTAAATAACAGCTGGGTGAGACATGGAAAAGTTTAGTAGTTTAGAACCTTTAAATATCATTTGAGGAAATAGGCACAATAATTTTTTTGGAAACATTTTTAGAAATACAGGGACCTCTGGTGGTCATTTGAGGACAAATCATTTATCCAGTGTGCATGTGGCAAACCATACTTACGTGATTTACATATGTGGTGTATATTCCTTTTTTCCAGGATCAGAAAGGCTCTTGTGGAGCCTTAAGGATTGATAACTTTATTGAGACATGGACCTTCATAGGCCAGCAGCTACTTCCTCAGAGGCTGTCATGTACAAAGCTTATAGAAATGTCTATATATTCATAGCAACTTTGTTGCAAAAGACTAACACAGCTATTACAAAATGTCCTTTTTTCAAATGCAATGTTGTTCCAGTTGGTGGCATTCTTATCCTGCTGAAATAAATTAAGTTTTGGAAATCTTAAGGAAGCATATCCTGAAAGTTTGCTACTATTTTGTCCATAGGCTTATAACTATTACATTACAGTTTTTAAATGCTGCAGTTCTTCCAGATATCTGGCCAGATGTTGGCAGTGTTTGCTATACTGTTCACCAAATACTTGCTTTGTTTATACTGTTGATCATTAATTTTACTTCTTTTAAACCTAGTTTTATTTTAAAAGATCATTTCCCCCCTTTAAAACCTAGTCATGGCTTAAAGAAGATACACATAAACTCAAATAGCAAATTAACAGAGATTGCTTTTTTCCCTCTCTCTCTATATATATATGGATGGAGCCCTAGATTTTTAATTGCACTTTTTTGTTCACAGTTTCTTCAGGAGGTGGTGGGTTCTCCATCTTTGGAAATTTTTAAACAGAGGCTGGATAGCCATCTGACAGAGCGGCTGATTCTGTGAAGGTTCAAGGAGGGTGCAGGTTACAGTGGATGAGCGATAGGATTGTGAGTGTCCTGCCTAGTGCAGGGGGTTGGACTAGATCAGGGGTAGTCAACCTGTGGCCCTCCAGATGTCCATGGACTACAATTCCCATTAGCCCCTGCCAGTGTTTGCTGGCAGGGACTCATGGGAATTGTAGTCCTTGAACATATGGAGGACCACAGGTTGACTACCCTCGACTAGTTGACTCAGAAGGTCCCATCATTATTCAGTGATTCTATGAATATTTCATATAAATGATATTTCAGTAGCAGACATACATATATATGTGAAATTATTATATTAAGGGGGCACTATTGATCATAGGCATGTTAGAGGAATTCTAGAATTATTTCCTTTTTGTTCACAAGTAACTTTCTTACCACTGTCCTGTGTTCTCCTTTATTTAGACTCTCTGAGGACAAACTCTCTGAGGACACGCTTTCATCTATAACTGCCATCAGAAATCTCATTCTCCCTGAGAGCCAGAGCGTGGTTAGGGCAGCTGCTTCACTTGCCTGCACTGAGCATGCTCAGTGCATGGAGCAGACTCAGTAACAGCCAGAGAGCAAAATACCATAGACAGCTGCTTCTGACAAGACTGTGAACAGGGAGGAAGGGTGAAATGGCAGAAGAGATGCTGGATCAGACTGCAGGCAAGATGCTTTTGCCTGAAGGAGACTCTAAGGCAGATGCCAAACTTATCCTGTATCACTGGACACAGTCCTTCAGTTCACAAAAGGTGAGTGCTGCCAGGAGTGTCAGATTTCAGGACCCGGACAGCTCCCTGAATCCATTCCACTCACTTCATGGTTGGCTGGTGTGGATGAATGGGCTGGTCTCTCATCTCTACACAGATGCATAAATCTGAAGGTGAGGGAGGGAGAATGAGGAGGGGTGGATGTGGAGGCCAGAGAACGCCTTTAACAGGCCTCAGAGAGCTTACTGTTTGTATTGCTTGTTGCCCCTTTTATGGTTATCAGCATTAGAGATTTTCAAAAGCAAAATATCAAATTAGCATTTCCTGCATGCCCTTCTATAATGATAGTTAAGTGCTAGCAAGTCATAACCAACTTATGATGACCCCTCCAAAGGCAAGAGGTGAGCCAAGATGATTTACCATTGTCTTACTGATCTTTTTGGTGGTGTCCTTTCCAAGTCCTAATTATGACTGACCCTGTTTATCTTCCAAACTATGACAAGTTCAAGCTTACCTGAGCTATTTATACAGAGTAGTTCCACTGAAGAAAAATATCACAAGTGAAGGTTTATATACAGGAAGCATATAAACCCAGAACAAAGTAGATTAAACAAGTCTTTCAGCTCTGCTTCTATATGGGCCTCTGATAGTCACTGACTTGGGTCTGGATTAGCCTTTCTGAGAGTGCAAGCCTTTCAACCCAAGCAGCGTGACTTTCTCATCTTTCCCCTTCCACTGTGGCCCAGATTCTCCCTCAAATCTAGATCGGGGTCATTTATTCTGATTACCATATAATCTCTGGGAATCTATTGAATGTAACATGTTTGCTTTCTGTAAATCTTCAATAGGCATGTTTACAAATGTATTTTAGGTGCGTTTAGCGATTGCTGAAAAAGAGCTGAAGTGTGAAGAGCATGATGTAAGCCTTCCTTTGAGTGAACACAATGAGCCTTGGTTCATGCGACTCAATGCTGCTGGAGAAGTCCCTGTCCTCATCCATGGTGAAAACATCATTTGTGATGCAACGCAGATAATTGATTACATTGAGGACACTTTTGTGAATGGTAACAGCAAGACTTTCTGTTATTGTCCTTGCTGCACATGACTTGCATAGGGCTTTGTTTACATGGCCATTTCCAGTGACTTAAGCAAACTTGAGAGACTTCATTTTGTTTGGATGGATGTGCAATTTAATTCTTGCAATACACAAAAAACTGGGGTTGCTAGAATACTCTTTGCAGTGCAAAGAATGGCCATACTGGGATGTTGGTAACTAACTCTTCATCCCTACCACCTTCATAGCTGCCTGTCATGGTGAAGTTTGACAGGTATGATATATAGTGTCACACTGAAAAGAAAATAATAGGCATTACAACATCTTTGTTTTCATTGTCACATATTTGTTTCTCTAGAAAAAACTCCAAGGCTCATGCCAGAAGAAGGAAGTATGTACTACCCAAGGGTTCAGCACTACAGAGAGCTCTTGGATTCCTTGCCCATGGATGCCTATACACATGGCTGCATTTTACATCCTGAATTAGCAGTAGACTCTATGATTCCAGCTTATGCCACTACTAGAATTCGCAGTGCGTACTTTCATATCTTAATGATAACCACATTGGCTTCCTGTCGAATTTCAAATGAAAATCAATTTGCAGATTTTGTCCTACAAAAATGTAAAAGTACTAGAATTATACAAAAAAAAATGTAATTGCCTTGGGTCCTAGAAGCTACTGGGCTTCTTGCAAGCTATCGTTTCAACAAAGATGCCCTCTTGTCAACTATACAATCTTCAAGCCTATTACAAGCATACAGAGGCTAGTTCACATGTTGCTCATAAAAATACATTTATTTAGATGAATTTATTTCAGTATCAGTCTGTATGATGGCAGTATCTCAGAACAGATGGCACCCTTCCACCACATGTAGACTTATAAAAGGGGAAGAAGAGCAGACATGAATGTGCTGGTCCCACCACCCACCTCTGTCCGATTGCCTGGTCATCTACTGGTGGATAGAGAAAAGTGGTCATGGCACACCCCTCCCTGCTATCAGCATTCTTGTTAAAGCAGCTTTGCTGATCTTGGAGGCAAAGTCTATGCATGGCCACTTCTTCTGTGTAGTTGTACTTGACAGTCAATCAGGCAATTGCACACAGGCAGGTTGCAGGCCAGCACACTCATGCCTGCTCTTTCCATGAGGTGAATTAATGTGCATGTGTAGAGGTGTTGGTTATACTGGTTATACTGGGCTAGTGACTGAACAAAATGGATCTGTTTCTGTTGAGATCCCAGTACCTGAAGTACATTCACTTCATGAATAAAGACTTGGGGACTATTGGACTCTCAGTTGTCATACTTCTTAGTAAAAAGTTCCTAGTGCACTTTTAAAAATTAAATATATTATAATTTCATCTCTCACTCGGTGTAGTGGTTAAAAACTGCAGCTTCTAAACTGGAGAGCCAGGTTTGATTCCCTGCTGCTCCAAATGCTGTTCTCACAGAGCAATCCTGTCAGAACTCTTTTAGCCCCCACCTACTTCACAGGGTGTCTGTTGTGGGGAGAAGGAAGGAAGGAAGGAAGAAAGGAAGAAAGGAAAGGAAGGAAGGAAGGAAGGAAGGTGATTGTAAGTCACTTTGAGACTCATCAGGGGATTGAAAAGCAGAGTATAAAAACCAACTATTCTTTTCTTGGAATACACCCCAAGTTGATGACCCTGGGGTATTTTTTTACCATTGCCTGTACCAAAATACTGAAGGGCTTTTATTTTGGCCCATACGACTGTTTTTCCTTCCACAGTTATGTCAGAAAGGTGCTTTGATATAATGGTGTCTGATAGATTATATGCCTGTGGATTAGAAAATATTGATATTTCTTATCATATTCTTATGGTATGCCTTTGTTTTTTAGATGTTTGAATTAGTTGATATTTCCTTTGCCTGGACGCCAGTGTTTTGCAGTTGTTGAGCAACAAACAATGACAAAATGACTTTGCAGATGACAAAATATTTGGTAGTAGTGATAGTTTACTGGACCTTTAAACCCCATTAGTGTTTTTGTTGTGTTTCATGTTCATGACATCAGTTGAATGTGGTAGGTATTAACATTGACAATGAGTAATTTATAAGAAATATGAGTAACATTTTTGTTTTTATCAGGTCAGATAGGAAACACTGAATCTGAATTAAAGAAGCTTGCTGAAGAAAACCCAGATTTGCAAGATGCATATATAGCAAAACAGAAACGTCTTAAAGTAAGAATAGAATTTACTTATGGTTTAAGGTTTTCAGGCTATGACATTAATGAGAAATATTTGTATGTACTGCATGTATTTTCCTCAGAAATAATACCATTATAATGAGAAACATTTGCAGTAACTCCATTTATTCATTCGTTTATTTATTTACATATTCATTAATTCATGATAAATGTATTAATTTATATATACAATTTTGTTCATATAACTCTGCTTATGTGGATTTGCTACTTGCCATCATTGATGCTGGATTGTGTCTGTTTTGGTTGATTGGTTGCATGAGTATGTACAATTTAGTATACCGTTCTTTATATTTTTTTAGACTAAGCTTATGGATCATGATAACATAAAATACTTAAAAAAAATACTGGATGAATTGGAAAAAGTCTTGGATCAGGTTGAGACTGAGTTGCAAAGAAGAAATGAAGAAACTCCTGGTAGGGAATTCTTTATCTTTCAGTGTTCATCAGACTGTAGATGCTTTAATTTGGCTATGATAGGCATCCATCAATAATCATTATTTGTCTGCCTAGAGCTATCTGTAAAAATGGTTCAGGATGCATCTTCTCCAACATTTTTGATCCATTCTTTGATGAGGATGGGTCTTAGCACAATAGCATAGAATGTCTCTAAGTTCTCAGTAGTAATTCAAGATACTCAAGGCACAACTGGAAAAAAGCACATAAGAAAGTAGCTAAGGAGATTGTGGCTGGAGCATTCTGTTATGAAGAATGGTTGTAGACTTGGGGATTTTTCCTTTTAGAACAAAAAAAAAAACCTAAATGAGGACATAATAAAGGTTTATAAAATGGATAGAGACAGAGAAAACTTTTTCTACCTTTCCCAAAATATTAGAACTTAAGAGGCATCTAATGATGGGCAGTAGATTTAGGAGGGACAAAAGGAAATGAGTGATTAAATATGGAATGCACTGCCAACAGATGTAGTGATGACCACAGGCTTTAAAAGGGAATTAGTCAGATTTATGGAGCGTACATGGCTACTATCTATGAGTTTTAAAGGAGAGCACCATATTTGGAGGCAGTAAACCTATGAATACCAACGTCAAGAGGCAATGTCAGAGAAGGCTTCAGCCTATGTTATGTTGTTGGCTCCCTAGAGTAACTGATCAGCCACTGTGTTATGCATGGCTCTTCTTAGCATGGCTCTTCTTATGTTCTTACTTGTTATATCCTTTAAAGGTCTACATAACTTTGGCTTAGTAGGGGATGCCCATATATAACCGGTTCTTCAACTGCTGCACTGACTCCCAGCTGAAGTCCGGATTCAGTTCAAGGTTCTGGTTTTAACCTTTAAGGCCTTATGTGGTCTGGGAACTACCTGAGGAACTGCTTATTTGACTATGTCCTTCAAAGAGCTCTCTCATCAGCCAGTGCCAACCAGCCATGTACTGTGTATTCAGATTTCCAAGGAGAAATGGGTATGAACTTACTACTGCTGAATGTATGGCCTTGCACAAAAGCCCTCTTAAAGATGCTGTATACAGTTTCCATTCTGCGATGGCAGATAAGTCAGAGCATGTCAGTAGTGAGATATTTAAATCCAGAATAGGTTCACTCACAAAGACTGAAGAAGTTTAACAACAATAAAATGAATCCACAATAGGCACAGACAATGAAGATCAAGTAAAGAAATAAGACAAACTTTGGAGATTGCAATGATAGCAGGAGAAGCAGATTTTAGCTATAAAAATAGCAGAGGCTCTTTAGTACCATATTTAAATATAAAATATTAATATGGATCTTCTTCTGAGGCAACTAACTTGGCTTGTCAGGGTAGGTATTTCTGGTATTGTGAGGCATGTAGCCTTTCCCCCTCAAAGTACAGGCTTACCGTCATGCTTGAAGAACTCATTTTCTTCGGCCAAATAAACTTGGGATTGACTTTTATCAAAAAGAACTGTGCACTCCTGTGTATTTTGGGTAGAATGAAAAGTGGGGACATTGAACTTCCATGCAGAGAAACTTATGTGAGGTGTTTTAAAAAATGAAACTTGCAAAAATTACAAGAATATTATAAATACATTGATCAGATTAGTTTCAAGGAAATAATACTTAAATATATACAATACAAAATAACCACTCTCTGTCAAAACATTCCATACAATTTAAGTAAATTCCAGACTTTCCTAGCTGTACAGCTAGGAGTAGTTATCTTCTTCTATCAATTACATTGACTGTAGATCAAGATGGGTTAGTGTGTCTTTTCTACTGCTACAGTTGAACAATTAGATATGTATTAATATATAGCTTCCTTGACCTATTCTTTTGGTCTATATCAATCCTGGTATCTAATAAATGGGCTCCAAAGTTTAGCGAGTAACTCCAGGAAGTCCCTTCATCCTATGCAGATCCTCTTGCGGCACAGAGTGGTAAGCGGCAGAAATGCTGTCTGAAGCTGTCTGCCCATGAGGCTGGGAGTTCGATCCCAGCAGCCGGCTCAAGGTTGACTCAACCTTCCATCCTTCCGAGGTCGGTAAAATGAGTACCCAGCTTGCTGGGGGGTAAAACAGTAATGACTGGGGAAGGCACTGGCAAACCCCCACCCCGTATTGAGTCTGCCAAGAAAACACTGGAGGGCATCACCCCAAGGGTCAGACATGACTCGGTGCTTGCACAGGGGATACCTTTACCTTTAAAGGTAAAGGTAAAGGTATCCCCTGTGCAAGCACCGAGTCATGTCTGACCCTTGGGGTGACGCCCTCTAGCGTTTTCATGGCAGACTCAATACGGGGTGGTTTGCCAGTGCCTTCCCCAGTCATGACCGTTTACCCCCCAGCAAGCTGGGTACTCATTTTACCGACCTCGGAAGGATGACCTTTACCTTTACCTTTACCTTTATCTTATTAATCATTGCCGCATACCGTATCTTCCGTACCTACTCACCTTTACCTGGCAGATTTGGCTGCTTCCAGAACTTTGCCAGCAGTTGCCTTCCTGCAGCCACCATGATCTTAACTAGGAATGTTTCACCTTCTGAAAGATTATCCAGTAAAACGTTTAGCAAGACTATCTTGAAGTCAGCTGGCAGTTTGCAATTTAGGATATCCTCAATTGCCCTAAGGATTTTATTTATAGAAACTTTAGCTGGGATCCCACATTTATTGTGGAAAGTAAGGTTAAATTTGACAAGCAAACAGAATGTTTCTGTCTTGACATTTGTGGTGTAAGAGCTACAATCCTAGTTTAAATGCTGGGGGGGGGGGGGGGATTAAGAATGGATCTTTTCAGTAAGGAAACTACCCCCTAGCTGTTCTAATGTGAATTACTCAGTGCAATCATAGGAGAAATCTGGGACCAATGATTACTCTGTAAAAATTCATTACAGATCCATGTTCCTGGGAGATGTTTCAAATGCATTTTAGTTTTCAACTCCTTTATGTCTTTATTTCTAATTAGAAAATGGACATCAACCCTGGCTCTGTGGTGAGTTTTTCAGCTTGGCTGATGTATCCCTTGCTGTCACACTGCATCGTTTAAAGTTCATTGGATTGGCAAGGAGAAGCTGGGGAAATGGGAAGCGACCTAACCTAGAAATCTACTACGAGCGAGTTTTGAAGAGAAAAACATTTCATAAGGTTCTCGGACACGTCAACAACATATTAATCTCAGCAGTTCTTCCGACTGCATTTCGGGTGGCCAAGAAGAGGGCACCGAGAATTTTTGGCACTACTCTTTTGGTTGGTGTACTAGCAGGAATAGGGTATTTTGCTTTTGTGTGTCTTCAGAAAAGATTTGCCAACATGCTGGTATCGATTAGAGCAAGACACAGTCATCTGTAGATGTTTTATCTACTTACTCCAAAGAAGACCTTATTGACAGAACAGGCCACTACATTCCCATAGTGCAGTAAATTCCTGGCTGTTCTACTGCAGACCAACACAGCTACCCTCTGAAACAATTTTTACTAAAGTCCATTCTTTAACATGTGACCATCTGACAATTTTGCATTTTCACATTGCTCATAAACCACTCTTAAAGCAGCACATATTTGGGCATTCCATGGGTGCAATAAATATTGGGAAATGTCACTCTTCTACATTCATTATTTGTTTGCCTGAGATTAGATTGCAAGAGCTGATTGAATGTAGACAGACACAGGGGAACAAAATGAAATCACAGTTGAAAAGCACATGAAGAATAGACATTTGTAACCTAGTGAGTAGGTACTGAAGGGTTAGATGAGCATCAGAGGTTGGCTGTCATCCATACTGGTTAGTTACTATAATGGAACATGTGCTTTACATAATACTTGCAAAAAAATATTTGTACCATAAATTAATCCATCATTATTATGCATCATGCACTCAAGTTTATGTATGTGTAATTTTTATGGAAGCATATTTTACATACTCATGTGTGAATATAGTCCAAGTGGTGCCTCAGAAAATATCTTCTGCTTCCAGAAGAATACATACATTTGTAAATGAAAATGTGTCAAATGAGTTGTAGTTTTCTTTTTTGCCAAATAAAATTGGTCTATCAAACAAGATTTTAGCTGTTAAGGACAAATCCAAAATGGTTTGACTCTTATGTGTGATGATTTACTGTGCTTCATATGTGGAAGGGCATGCAAAACAATAATAGCATATTGGAAACACAAACCTTGCCAATACTGGAAGATGCTTTCCTCTCCAGATGGTCAAAGTAAGCTTGATGTTTGGTGGAGGAAATTATATTGATATTTTTAATTTCGTGCAGTTGCATCCAGAGAAGCTGTTTGCCACATTAGTCACTGTTCATCAGATCACTGCTCTGGAGTTTCATGATCTCTCCTGGCTTTTTCAGTCCTTGCTGTTTTTAACACCTTTAAGTGTGTTCTCTGTGTCCTATTCTTTAAGGAGTTTAGCTTAATACAAGGCAGAATACATCTTATTCTTTGCTTGCACAAGCAGTGTTTCCACTGAGATGACTGATTCAGCCATTGCCCCATGCTTACTGTTGGTTCACCAACTCCCAGAAAGTCTCCTCAGTCAAGTTAATTGTATGTCCTAATATTACAGAGTGATTTGTGTATATGAAATAACATTTATCACTATTGAAATTCATTTTATTCATTTATCCTGATTCTGTCCCCTGCTGTGTTTGTCTCAGGATGGTGTCTCCGCTTCTTACTGAGACTTTGTAGTAGGTATGGTTGTGATGGAAGACCAAGCAGTGAGCGAGTGAGAGAAGAAGACTTACGAGCATTTTATATCAGTCCCTCCTGTCTACTGCTACGGTCAAATTTCAGTAAATCTTAGTGATCCTGAGAACCTTACACCAGGGGTAGTCAACCTGTGGTCCGCCAGATGTCTATGGACTACAATTCCCATGAGCCCCTGCCAGCATTTGCTCATGGGCTCATGGGAATTGTAGTCCATGGACATCTGTAGACCACAGGTTGACTACCCCTGCCTTATACCAAACATATCTGGCAGGCTAACCAGTTGCAATGAGATATGAGCAGAGACTTGACTATCCTTGTCTCACCACTGTCTGATACAAGCAGCTGCTGGATTGCTGCACAGAGGTTGCTAACTTTAGTTTCTTGATGAGTTGAACACATGGACAATTTTGCCCCTCCCAATCAGAATACTTGCTTTTAAAATGGGACTTTTCTCATTTAGGTGATTTTTGTAACACTACTAATTGTTTAATAGAAACATGAGTCTGATTCTCCGCTCAGTTCTGCTAATGAAAAGCATTCTTTTTATTTAGGAAACATTGTTTTTCTGTTTAGGAGGTGGCAGAAACAGCTGAATATAATTTAACTTCATGACCCAGTTATTTTGGCAATACTGATAAATTGGATATGCTCTGTTTGCAGAAAAAGAATATAATTTAACCCAACAACACTCTTTCTGTGGTGGCATCTTCACCCCGCTCCTAGTGAGAACCAGCTCTATTTGGATTACAAACTTGGTTTCCATTAAAATCAGAGTCCAGTAGCACCTTTAAGACCAGCAAAGATTTATTCTGCCAAACCAGCCAATCAACCACGAGCAGAGAGTTATCATATGGCTGTGTTTGGATGCTATGACACAGTTTACTAATGTAACAGGATTAACTTTTGCTTATATTTTCCTACTATTATGATGGTCAGTTCTTAGTGTGAGGAAGAGTGCTTGCACTCGAAAGCTCACGCCTTGAATAAATCTTTGTTGGTCTTAAAGGTGCTCCTTTTATTGTGCTACTTCAGACCAACAAGGCTGCTCATTGGTTTCCATTGTTCTTTATTCACTCCAATTAATTGCCATTTATAATATACAAGTGTAAACCCACAATATTGGTGGGGGGAATGAGAAATCCCCTCCCTGTCTCACTGGGCCCAGTGCACCTCAGGGGCTGTGCTGCTTCTGGTGGTAGTGCAACCTCTGCATTGTGCTGCTGTTGGCAGTATGCACAGCACAAGTCAGGGGCTGCACAGCTACGACAAGGCCCATCACCATCCCAGGATACTTTGCCACTGCCGCCAGAGTCTTCAACCTCTCCTGCAGCCACCTCCATGCCCAGTGCAGTTATTGGCTTGCTTTGCCCCAGAGAAGGTAAATAGTAAAGAATGTTCTTGGCATCTGTGCAGATAATCCTGCTTTACTGGGGGAGGGGGGAATTTGAACTTCCTTGTGTCTGTTTTTAACATTTTAATTTTAAAAATCTCTGCAAATGTGTGTGTGTGTGGGGGGGAAGGGGGGTCACAGAAGTTTGCAGAAAAATCTGTTTGGTGCAAGTTTGGTCCCAGTCTGCCATTTTAAGTATTTGCAGAAAAGGGACATACTTGGAAAATATATAGACAGATAGATATGGAAAGCGCAGCCCTTGAAAATGGATATCTGCAATGGTGTATCATTTTAATTACGTATTTTGAAATGTAATATACAAAATGCTCTGGCCCATTACATAATTAGATTTTATTGCTTGACTATTGTTCAAGAAAATGAATATGCCATACTTTTCCTTAGCTTTACAGAGTAAAACAATGTCATTTTCCTCTTACATTTAACTTGCTGGTCTTCTGGTTTGTCTAACATAATGATAATTATTTACTATATTTCACACTGCTATATTTTATACTACCATATATCATACTTTTGTCTCTTGCGTGTTGGAAATTTATACTCAATGCATAAAAATGAAATTACCACCAGGTGGCAGTGTTCTTCCAAGACTGCAATTACTGGAAAAGTTGTATGCAACTGTATTTTGGAATATTAAAAAAAAGTTTCTAATGTTGCTTTTTCCTAATCATGTTTTTTTTAATGTGACCAGGAAGTCATCAAAGACTGTATATTCATACACTCCTATAAAAATGTTACATATCCAGGTAGCAGATCCATTAAAAACAATTCTTTAAAAGAAACAAAAAGGAAAGTAATGGCAACTATAAATCTAACAAATCATATTTGTGATTCTTCATTTGGCTGATGGCAATTGGAGGGGGAAGTGCATTCAATGGAAAAAAGATGCAATGGAATGTTAAATGCATAGTCCGTTGACAAGCTGAATCTACAATTCTGGACAAAGGAGACATACAAGACTGCAGCAACTATCGGACCATCACTTAATTTCTCACACAAGTAAATTGACACTTAAAATCTTATAAGAAATGCCAAATGTTCAACCTGGATTCGGAAAAGGAAGTGGCACTAGAAATCAAATTGAAAATTTACACTGGTTATGGAAGCATATGAGGGAACTTCAGAACTAAGATTACAGCAAAGATTTATAATAATAGAATCACAGATTGGAAGGAACCATTTAGGGCATCTATTTCAACCCCCTGCTTAGTGCAGGATCAGCCTAAAGCACTCATGATAAGTAGCTGTCCAGCCACTGCTTAAAGACCACCAGTGAGGGGGAGCTCACTACCTCTTTAGGTAGCTTTTCCCACTGCTGAACTACTCTGTGAAAATATCTTTCTAATATCTATTTTGTACTATTCTACTCGTAATTTAAAGCCATTACTGCAAGTCCTGACTTCTGCTCACAATAGGAACTGTTTCCTGTCCTCCTCCAGGTGATAACCATTCGAATACTTAACAGAACAATTCTGTCCCCTCTCAACTTCCTCTTGTTCAGGCTGAACATTCCATATCCCTGAACATTCCATATCCTAAGCACCTCCTCAATTTTTTCCACATCCTTTTTGAAGTGAGGCTTCCAGAACTGCATACAATACTCCAGGTGGCTGATTTTGATGTGATGCCTCTGTTGATACAGCTCAAGACTGCATTTCTCTTTTTTTTTTACCAGAACATCACAATGTCTGCTAATATTTACCTTACATTCCACAAGTACCCCAAGATCTCGTTCACCCAGTGCTACCCAGAAGTGTATCTTTCATCCCGTATGCATGATTCTCATTTTTGTGATCCAGATGTAGAATTCTACACATATCCTTATTGAACTGCATCTTGTTCTCATTTGCCTACTTTCCCAGCATGTTCAGATCTCATTGAACTCTATCTTCTAGGATGTTTGTTACTCCTCACAATTTGGTGTGAATTGCAAATGTAATGATAGCCCTCTTTAAGTATTTGAAAGGTTGTCACTTGGAGGAGGGCAGGATGCTGTTCCCATTGGCTGCAGAGGAAAGGACATGCAGTAATGGGTTTAAACTACAACAATATAGGCTAAATATCAGGAAAAAATTTTCACAGAGTAGTTCAGCAGTGGAATAGGCTGCCTAAGGAGGTGGTGAACTCCCCCTCACTGGCAGTCTTCAAGCAAAGGTTGGATACACACTTTTCTTGGATGCTTTAGGATGCTTAGGGCTGATCCTGCATAGAGCAGGGGGTTGGACTAGATGGCCTGTATAGCCCCTTCCAAATCTATGATTCTACGATTCTATGAAAGTAGTTGCAACTTAGTTCCCCACTCTGCACTGAAAGCTCGTTCAGTGACCTTGGATAGATCACACAGTATCAGTCTGACCTCCCTTGAAGGGTTGTGAGGATAAAATGAAGAAGAGGAGAATAATGCAAGTTGCCTTGCATTATTGCCCATTTATTGCAATTATTGCATAATTGCAAGTTGCCCATATTGGGGAGAAAAGCAAGGTATACATGAAGCAAATCAATAAATAAAATGTTTAGTTCTAGG
This sequence comes from Paroedura picta, assembly GCF_049243985.1. Classification (NCBI taxonomy): domain Eukaryota; kingdom Metazoa; phylum Chordata; class Lepidosauria; order Squamata; family Gekkonidae; genus Paroedura; species Paroedura picta. The sequence goes on along the minus strand of NC_135377.1, from coordinate 30,159,591 downwards.
CAGGGATGAACTGGTATGCTATTTTTTAAAAAATAATGCATTTTGGTTTCAGTTAGGTTTTGATTTCACTGCTGATATTGATGACATTTGAGGATATTTATTCATACTGTTGAATTCTGTTTCATGCTATTCATACAACATTTATGAGTGATGCAAAAAGAGCACTGAAAAATTCAGCTTCGATGCCCCAAATCTGCATGCAACACTCTCGAAAGCGAATGGTGATGGCATTATTCCACAAATGGTAGAAACTTCCTCTGAAAGGTATTATTTTGACCAGCCCAGTTGGTCCTAATTCATCAATAGCCACATAATATTCCCCTTTGAACAGGGAATGCATGGTAAGCAGAGTCTGATGATGTATTTAACTCATTTAAACTGAATATGGGCATTATGTACTGAACCAAACTTTTGGAACACCAAGTTATTTTTTTGGAATAAGGACTCCTTTTAAAATGAGTTTGGAGAGTATGTTTAGGATTGTCTCCAGAACAGCATCATAAATTTAGTGTTTTGTGTGTTTTAAGACAGCAGAAGAACGCTACAGTTTACTTAAGCTTTTTTCCCTAGCCCTCTAATCTCTATAAATGGAAGACTTCATCTGTCAAGAAGGAGTCTGTACTTTATAGCTTTTCTTTATAATAATACAGTCCAAGGACCTTGATTTCTTCGTATTGAGCATCACTCAAAACTTCCAGGAAATTCTCAACACACACAAAAAATCAAAATAAATAATGGCATATCACAAAATTTGCAGCAACTACAAGCCCAATATACAAGACTTACAACTATTACAACATACAAATTCCAAAAGCAACAAAACTTCTGGCAGTGTAGCTTAGCACTCCACAGATTTGAGTGAATGATCCAGTCAATACGGTGGTGGAAGAACCTGATTTAAATAACCATTTAACCATACAGATGATTGCATTGCTTAGGGACAGTTCGTAGTCCACTTCAGGTATCGGTACAGTGATATTTTAAAGTAAATACCCAGATAATTTCTTGAAAGGAGATGCTCAAGTCTTGGGACCAATACTGGAGTTGATGAGGGCTAGTTGTGGCTTGCTCAGTTTTGTTTTGTTCTAATGAACTCAGTTCTTGTGGTCATTATTGTTTCCACTATGGATTATTTACCTGCCTATGTATATGACAGGAAGGTTCCACATGCTCAACGACAGGAGTCTGTGAGATTTCTACTGAGATTGTAATTGAGTGAGGACCCTGAGGAAACACCACACCTGTGGTGGCACATATGCCTGCACTGTTGTAGTAGCATCTCACCAAAGAGTAATAGCACTTCCCTCAGTATCTGTGTACAGAACTGGAACCTACAAATTATTGGGATATTTGGTTAATGTAAGAGAATTTTGTTAAGTCAGAAGTGTGCTACTGAATGCAGTAAAAAAATGTCTCAAATGGCCAGCTTGTCCAGCATCTTGTGTACGGGAGAATGAGGTCATTGTATCTATAAGAGAGATGTGCAGAGACATGGGTCATTTTCTCAGAAACACAGTAATGTAGTTTAAGAACTCTTTGCCCCTGCAGAATCCTGCTACACTTCATCTGGGTGGTGTAACAGCTTCTAGAACAGGGCAGACAATACTGGCACCACATAATGATATGTCCAGGAAAAGTAGTTTGTGCCCCCAGTGTGGGGTTATTAGATGCTGGCAGCCTCAGTTAAAAATATGCAGTACCTCTTAAATATCTCATCACCCTTTAACTGCAATCCAGTCCTTTGTGGTGGGTGTGCTAACTCTTCTGGACAATATACTTACAGCTATTGCAATGTCAGGTCTTTACTAAGTATAAAAACTTGCTATGGCAACTCTTTAGTTACTGTTATCTAGCAATGGTTCACGGGGTACTTTTCTCTGTAGAAGCCTGATTCAGTTGGTGTGGGCACTGAATTAAGGCCTTCCAGACCCAGGCTTTACAACAGTTCCAGTATCTTCTGCTTTTGACTAAGAAGGTAACTTCCATCTGGTTCTCCTTCAGTCTGTATGCGTAAATAAAGGTTAGCCTTACCTAAGTGTTTGACTTCAACTTCCTTTTTTGTTGGGATATAATGTCAGCAAAGTCATTTTTATTTATATTTATTTTTCAGTTTGTAGCCCGCCACTCCCACAAAGTCGCTTGTGGAGGGATAACATCAGTCCCCACAACGAAAACCACCCTAGGAAGCAACAGCCATCGATCACTCAACAGACCCCTTAAAATGCCTCAGGGGGAGAAACATGGGGTAGTCCAATGTATTGATTGGCTTCATGAGGGGCTCAGATCTTCCTTGTTCTGGCCTCAACCAAATACCTGGTGGAAGAGCTCCATCTTGCAGGCCCTCAGCTCTCCCAGGAGTTCATCCCACCCGCTCAGGGCAAATAATCAGATCACCAACACAGGTCAGAATAAATATCCATCTTCCATCTTTGAATCTACTGTAAAAGACAGGAGTCAGCTTTGTCATGTCTGAGTCCTGACTGAGTAGCATCTTGGTCAGCTTATCTGACCATGCTTTTGCAGCTTGTTTAAACCTATAAAGTCCCTTTTGGAATTTACAGACTAGATGTTTATTTTTTTTCACCTGTAAAACACTGTTGACTGTTGACTGTATAATAAAACACTGGTGACTGTATAATTCTTACTCTTTTTTGACATGTAAAAAGACAGTCTTAATGTCTGTGCTCTGTTTGTATGTTTCTGGAAGCTATGATGCTTAGGAGCATCCGAATTCTGAAATATTTACAACGGATGCAAACATTTGGTCAGAATCTGATCCGTACATTTGAGAAAATCCCTTTGTCACTAGACTGGCTTTGTATTGCTCAACATGACCTTTTGCATGTTGCTTAGTGGAAACTTCCGCATCCTAAACTGAGTGGGAAGCAAGTGCTGCATAGCCAAGACTTTCTATGTCTCTGTTGCTTGTACTGCTAAGAACAAAATATGCGAAAGGTTCCCAATGGTGTCTTAGTTAACAGGATTCGTTATGTTATGATGATGAAGAAGAAGAAGAGAGTTGGTTCTTATATGCCGCTTTTCCCTACCCGAAGGAGGCTCAAAGCGGCTTACAGTCGCCTTCCCATTCCTCTCCCCACAACAGACACCCTGTGGGGTGGGTGAGGCTGAGAGAGCCCTGATATCACTGCTCGGTCAGAACGCTTTTATCAGTGCCGTGGCGAGCCCAAGGCCACCCAGCTGGTTGCATGTGGGGGAGCGCAGAATCGAACCCGGCATGCCAGATTAGAAGTCCGCACTCCTAACCACTACACCAAACTGGCTCTCTGACAGAATTCTGTGAACAAATGTGACATTTCCTCCCATCATCATAATTCATAACGGACAATGGGTGAATATGGATGACTATTTGCCAAGAGCAGTGGTTCTCAACCTGGGGGTCGGGACCCCTTTGGGGGTTGAATGACCCTTTTACAGGGGTCGTGCCAGGATGAGTATCTTGGCCGGGGGGGGGGTGGCGCCACTGTTGCCACTCCTCCTGCAGGTGGAAAAGAGCAAAATCAGCATGGTAGGACAAGAGGCAGAACTGAACTGAGAAATCCCAGAAAAAAAAACAGTTTATATACAATCATGAACAATGGATCTTCCATTGGTCAGTTTTGGTTTAATTTCTGTGAAAGAACACTTGCATAATTTTATGGTTGGGGGTCACCACAACATGAGGAACTGTATTAAAAGGTTGCAGCATTAGGAAAGTTGAGAACCAGTGGTCAAGAGGTAACTTACCACAGTATTCATATAGCCACTTGACCATCACATTGAATAGTCTTGTCATGTGGTGAGGGGAATTTTTTCACACTTTTGTCACTAGCAATCTAGGAAAACACAAAAATGATAAAATTCTCTCCATGATTTGAAAGTATACTTCTGAGGACCATACAGACAATACTCTTGAGTCCCAACTATTCATCTGTAGCTGTAAAACCTGACTTGCGTGTAAATGATGTACTGGGTAAAACCTGCCAAAACTGGCCCTCAGTGGGGGACATATGCCCAATAGGGAGAGGGCACTCCCCCATTAAGAGCCAATCACCCCCATCCTCTTCCTCCTTTATACCACTTCGAGGCACTTGGTAGGGAGAAGAAAGACCAGGCAGAATGGTAAGCCAGGGAGGAATCCCTTGCTCCACAGGTGTAGTACTAGCACTGGTAACCCAGTTCACCTGGCTGGGCTGCCATGCTCCCAGGCCTTTTTTCTGCCAGGGAGCAGGGGAAGCTGGCCAGCCAGGCCTCATGGCACTGCAGGTGCAGTACTGCCTTGGTGGCCCAGCTCATATGGCTGGGCTTCCATGTTCCCATGCTTCCTGCCCACTAGGAAGTAGGGGAGACCAGCCATCTGCACGCCACAGCACTGCCCTGACCTGGGCAGTATGGCTTACTGGCTGGTCCACCTCACTCAGCAGGAGCCCTCCTGCTTGCTGCTCCATTTAGAGCCCATTTTTAAAATGAACTTTAATACTAATTTAGCATAATGAGAGGCTGAGGGTGGTGCTCCTAGATAGAAGCCACCACACTAATTCAATATATCTGATGCTATAAGTATTATGTGGAACTTTCCCCATCTGTCCAAATTAGCTAGTCCAACATTAGCAGCACCATTTCAAGCAGTAGATTGCACATGGGTTTTAAAATACTTCCCATAAAACCATTTCCATTGGATTAGTGTTTATGGGGATACAACCACATGGATAAATCTATAATTTCCTTTTCTATATTCTTGAGGATTACTTAGTTCTTTTCAATTAACATTAGGAGGCTATTGTTTTGTTACTTATTAGTTTTTACATGTTATCAAAATATGCTTATCAAACAGAATATAATACAGGAGGTAGGGAAGGCTGTGCACTTCTATCCTTGATTGTTTGGTGTAGTTGCATCAGACAGGATCAAAAGAATGACCGTCATTTTGAGCAGAGTCCTGGCCTTCTACATTTGTTGAAGTGATTGGGCTCAGAAGGGTATAATTATGTTTAGAATGATACTGTATGATTTTGTTAACACTGACCTGGGTGCCTCAGGCCAATTACACACAGGCGGAAAAGTCCAAAAGATCAGTCATATGGAAGCGGAGCAAATACCTGCTTCAATATGACATTGCTGCCAGGCTGCTGTCCTCCCAGGCCCGGTGCAGGTCAGGCCCCAGAAGCAATCCTACCTTCCAGCAAAATAACTCCCCTGCCCCCCCCCATGTGGCGGAACTAATCCACCACTGCTTTGTTTCCTGGGGGGCACAAATTTCAGCGCCAGAGCAGATCCAGTGCTGAAATATGTCCCCCATGTGGACACAGACTGCTGCGGAGCATGCAGCTCCACAGCAATACAATGGTGGCAACCCAGTGTGGCTAAAACTCTCACTTGAGAGTTCAGTGAGATTAATTCCATGCAAACTTAAGCTGGATTTGACACAGAGTGTCACTGTTTTGAAATGTGTATTTTGCCTTTCATCGAGCTAATGAAAACCTATGGCTTCCTGCATTGTTTTATTTGGGTTGGTGTTCTATTCTTTGTGCTACATGAGCTAAGATTTCAAATGAATGGATATGGTGGAATGTTCCTCTCTAAACCAGGCATGCCAAACATTTATGGGTTTTGCATGCTTTCATTTTAACATTTGCTGATGAAGAACATTCACTGTGCTTCACCAAAAGGCAGCCAGTAAAAGAACCTCACATTCTTTTGTCGTAGGGCCTGGCTCCACTGATTCATAGTTCTTGGACAGCTATCTTGCATCAGTAGATATCATTATAGGCACAAGCATCTGGACAAGGCATTTGTTCTTATGCATTCCCTTTAGTCCTTTAAATTGCAGCTTACAGTTATGTTGTGTTCAGTACTCAAATAGGTAGACTCAGCTAAAGCTCTTCAGAAGCTATTCGAACTTGCCTATAATGTCTAAATTTTAGACTTCTGAATGAAACATCACAGAAACAGCATAAACTTAACAAAATAAAAGGCAATTGTGTAACATTTTTATCTTTCCACAGCATATCATATTGTCCTCCACGACCTACTTGTGGGGCATGGTTGAGGCTCTAAGTCAGTCGAGGTTAGGTGGAAGTCTAAACTCTGATCTAGCCCCATCCCTGTGATATCAATACAGATTAGGTGAATACCCTGTGAATGATGAAGATGTTTGCCTGGGTTATGGCACTTTTGTGAAACTGGACTAGGAACTTTTTGGTGGGTCCCATTATCCTTGATTTCCTTGATCTTAGGGAGAAAGGACATGGCATGACTCCCTCAAGCACCAGTAAATGTTTAGAGAAGCCACCTTGAACACTTGGGGCTTGAGGCAGGATAGCCTCACCTGAAATACAGGGATGTACTAATAGAAGAAACCTGACTCTTCTGTATCCAACCATCACCCACACTATGATTACTTTGGAAGGAATGGCCATTGGAGACCCTTGTTTTGCTGTTCACCCAGATAGCAGTGTTGGTGCTCCTTATTCTACATCCATTTGCAATGGCATGCAATGTGTGAGATAATGGCAGCAAATTCTGACATTTAAACAAATCAGGAGTCTCTGGCTTCAGAACCAGGAGGATAATAAAATTGGATAGTTGTATTGGCGCAGAGTGGTAAGGCAGCCGTCTGAAAGCTTTGCCCATGAGGCTGGGAGTTCAATCCCAGCAGCCGGCTCAAGGTTGACTCAGCCTTCCATCCTTCCGAGGTCGGTAAAATGAGTACCCAGCTTGCTGGGGGGTAAACAGTAATGACTGGGGAAGGCACTGGCAAACCACCCCGTATTGAGTCTGCCAAGAAAACGCTACAGGGCATCGCCCCAAGGGTCAGACATGACCCAGTGCTTGCACAGGGGATACCTTTACCTTTACCTATTGCCACTGCCCTATATTTAAAGGACAAAGAGGAACCTGAACACACAACCCCTGAGCTGCATTGACAGCTCGTCCCATTCTCAGAGTGTGAGCCTATCTACGCATGCAGCCAATTTTCTTACACTGCTTGGTGTTCCCTCCACTGACAGTAGTCCTGCATGCTTCTGTGATTCCCCACAAGCACCAGTCTTCATCTTGAAAACAAGTGTCTCACTGATGTCCTGCTTTGCCATGTACTTTTAAATGACACATTACAAAAACGTGTAAGTCACTCATTCTGCCTCACCAAAACCCTGGTTGTGCTGTTGAGAATGTGGGACCTGTGATAGCGTGGAGTTTGTTTCCTCTTTCAGTTGCTGTCAATTAAAGCTTCTTCTAGTGTTGTGTAGAAGTGACTCTCCCCCACCCCATTCTCTTATTTAGATAAAGACATTTATTACTCTTGCACTCCTTTAAAAGAGAGGTTTTGAAGTAAAATCGATGCATCCTTTTGTAACTTCAGCTCTTGCAGCTGTTCTAGGTGACACACCACAGGGGTGCTCTTGGAGGAGGATAGGAAGGTGAGGGAAATGATTGGCTGCCTCCAAGCATTTATAGAGTGACTTGAATTTTGCAGAACCTCACTTCCTGCTGCTACGCTCTTGAAATTTCTCTCTGATTGAAACAGAGTTGATTAGAAGCAAGCTCCAGATGCCTAAAAAGAGTGGGAAATGTAGTTAGTTTGTTGGATTTCGGGAAGAAATTGGATAAAGAGGAACTAAGATAATTTCTCTTAACAGTGATAGCGTCTTCATAGTCTACCCTAGATCTGTTGCCTGCAACAGGGGGAGACTCTCCTTGTTGATTCTGATGGTGTTGGCTCGTCTAGAGGCCCAAGAATGAGAACTCTCCTGCCAAATAACTAAGAATATACTCCCCACTGGAAGATGTATGGCATGTTTGCTGGTCAACCAAGAATTACATATATATAGTCTCAGATCATAGCCATATTAGCTTTATGCACCTTAGGAATTTAGATAACTGCACTGAAGGTCCTGCCACTGGATTAAATTTTTAAATGATTTCCCGGCTTTGTACAATGTCCAGAGCATAAACTGTTGGCATTGCAAGTAGCATTAATACTGAATTATTTGTACATACATACATACACTCACACACACTCTGAAGCTGAGCCAAGGAAGAACATGTGGACACAAACCATTATCTTAGTAAAGCTGATGGCATGATAAATTCATAGTGTAATAGAGAGCCAGCTTGGTGCAGTGGTTAGCTTCTAATTTTGTGAGTTGGGTTTGATTCCCCACTCCTCCACATGCAGCCAGCTGGGTGACCTTGGGCTCATCACTGTCCTGATAGTGCTGTCCTAGTCAGAGCTCTCTCGGCCCCACCTACCTCACAGGGTATCTGTTATGAAGAAAGGAAGGCGATTGTAAGCTACTTTGAGACTCCTTAAGGTAGTGAAAAGTGGGGTATAAAAACCAACTCTTCTTCTTCTTTCATGTTCTATTATAATTAAAACTATTGTTGACTATATCCCTAACAAATATAGACAGGGTTTATAGGATTCAAGTTCTTCTGCTGTCTGAGTAGCCCCACCACCTTACTGCTGAATCTAGACCCTGTCCATACCTAATCACTGTTCCGCTATTCCCAGGGGAGGTAAAATAAATAAATAAAATTTAAAAATCCTTCTTACCTGTTCACTGCCTCTGTCTAGTCTAAAAATAAACATGGTAAGCCCTCCTTGTATTATAGGCCTTTCTGTTTTTTTTTTTTTTTTTTTTTTACTGGTTTACTCTTTCAGCACACAACTGGAACTGGTGGTTGAACTTTTTTTAGAAGAAGGAATCTTGTGAGAGTTCAGGAAATCATTGTCTGTTTGTTTACATATTTATATACTACCTTTTTACCCAAATAGCTTCCCCAAGACATCAAAGATAACACATTAAAACATTTAATGCATTAGAATGGCTTTAAAATGTACATGTAAAATATTTAACAATACAATAAAGACATAGACATGCAAACACACACCACCAGGGAGGAGGGCCAGTAAGAGTTTACTGGAATTACACGAACCCCAAAGTTTTTCAACCCAGAGGGCCTTCATCAGTGACCAAATAATTTATATGCATGCATATAATCATACAGTATTACAATGAGACTTGATTGGTGGCATAAGAATCATATAACATGAAACTGCCAACAATATATAAAAATAATTTTAGGCATGGAGCCCACGATCAAAAATCAAAGTAGTCAAGAACCACCATTTTGCCCAGGCCCATGTTTCAATCCTGAGTTCGCATCCTGATGAAGACCCTCTGGGTTGAACATATTTAGTCTAGGGTCATAGCATTTGAAACCATTGAGACTGCACATGAAATATTGCACAAACCGTGTCTTATGTTTTAATGTTGTTTTTAATCTTCTTAATGTGTACGTAATAATAAATATTTGTATATTATATATATAGATGCTGTTCAGCCTTCAGGTTCCTGACTTGTTTTCTCAAGTTGGGTTTTTGTTCCCTTTTTGTTTTTCATGGTATGCCAACCCCCCCCCCCCAAAAAAAAAAAAAAAAAGGCTTCACCAACTGGCGGAAGATAATGGCAGGAGACAAGCAAATCTCACTGGGGAGGGTGTTCCACAGTTTTCGACTTCAGTTCAAGAAGACTCTTTCTCAAGTTGCTTCTCCCCTCATTGCCTGGCATGTGTGGTGAGCCACACGATTTATAAAGAGGTCTGGAGGAGTGAGGAGATAATGAAACTTACCTGCATTGTCAGGGAGATGACAGGCACCTGACAAATTATGGGTGGCTGGTAGAAGATAAGAACAGAAATCCACTCCCCCACAAAAAAAAACCCTGTCTATGCAAACTCCATTGAGTGAGAGGAAGCAGTACAAGACTATAGTTTCTTATTGGTCAAACTGTCAATATGTAATTTTTAAATAATGTTGGCATGCCTTATCAATGCTGTATCCCTTGAATTCATTGACCTATTTATTTCAGAATCTGAGGAACAGGATCATGTTTCAGGAGGGGCCTGTGAGTTTGTGTATTAGCTACAGCTGGTTTCATTCCTGAGGCATAATTGCCTGCCACCTGCTAAGGGAGCTTCTTACCCATGAAATCCCTGAGGCCTGGGCCACCAGGGTGTTTTAATGGAAGACCTCCCATTGATTGCAATTATTGCTGGGAACAAATTGTTTCAGTGTGAGACATTTTACAATCAACTCATTTAACTTGTTCCCTGAGCAGAAGAATATCCAGTAAATCATCATCTGGGCAGATTTTTTGACAGAACAAATTTGTAAAATTCTTTGTTTATCATCATTATGGGAACAATGTTAATGGCAACAGAGTTTTATAATTACAACAGCAGAGTAAAAATGCTTGCAAACAAATATATAATATAAATTCATTTCCATGCAGAGTACATTTCCAACTGTCATTCCCAATCCCTCTTTGCAAGAAAGCCAAAAAGGATGGTCATTTGTTATACTGGCTACAATAGAGCAGAATGTGTAAGAAGTTATAAAATATTTTCCATTCTTTTCTAATTAACTACAAACCCATAAGTTATAATTAATTGCTAATGATTAAATAGATGTTTTTATTCTCCAAGCAATTTATAAAAATATGCTGGTATAGCAGAAGGATTTAGGATTGTAGTCCTGTGCTATATTTTTTGATACTAAATCCCCATGGACTATGAAGAATTTACTTCCAAGTAAACATCAAGAAGATTAGAAAGAGTAATCCATAGCATTCCCATAATGTCTTTTGAAGGTTCAAAGCATTTTTAACATATTATCAAGCTAGTTGACCTGGACTGACAAGTTTGTAAAATGTGGTATGGATCCTATTACTTTACATGGATTGAGAACTGGTTGACAGATCGTACCCAAAGGGTGCTTGTAAATGGTCGTCGTCCTCTTGGAGAGGAGTAGAGTGTCTCAAGGATCTGTCCTGGGCCCTGTGTTGTTCAACATATTTATAAATGATTTGGATGAAGGAATAGAGGGGGTGCTTATTAAATTTGCAGATGACACTACACTGGGAGGGGTAGCAAATATACCAGAGGACAGAATAAAATCACCATTTATATATCTAAAAATGGGTCTACTAATATCAAATATCCATCATGGTATGTTTCCTGAATAATATGTTATTTCATAAGTGAAATAACAAGATTCATTGTTAAGAATATTCATTGTAGAAAACTTTGTGAAGAAATCTTTAAAAAGAAATACAATATTTATACAGCATCACTGAGGAAGTAAAACAAAAACAAGATATACCTAGTAACTCTTTTTTGAACGTTACTTGTATATTTTGAATAAACATGTGGTTTGCCACCACCAACTTGATACTTCTTCTTTTCTACGATTTTATGAACCTAGGCAGATTGTGAGTGGGTGGACAGGAAGGGATGTTCCAGTGTTTGTCTCTTGTGGTCCTTCCTTGCATACTGAGGAAATTGCTGATTGCCACTGTTTGATGGTATGTGAATTCCATCCAGCCCAGGCTAAATTCTTGAGATTTTTGTGGGGGATCACTTGGGCATGAAATTGGGGTCACTATAGGTAGGCAGGTAGTTGTGAGTTCCTGTATTGTACAGGAGTACAATGGAGGTCCCTTCCAACTCTATGATTCTATGATTCTAAGTGACTCTAGAATCATAGCAATTTGCTAGTTCATAGATGGCACACAAAGAGATGATAAATGATCACAAAACATCCCACCTCTGTCAGGACTGAAGCTGTCTGGGGGGTAAACGGTAATGACTGGGGAAGGCACTGACAAACCACCCTGTATTCAGTCTGCCATGAAAACACTAGAGGGCATCACCCCCAAGGGTCAGACATGACTCAGTGCTTGCACAGGGGATACCTTTTACTAGAAGAATAATGTTGTCTCCTAGTACTTTGATAGAAATCATCCTCTTTGGAGCAGCTATTAGTCACAACAAGAAAAAAAGAGATATATGTAGGTGTGTAAGACACTAATCTGGAAATATAAGATTTTTGCCCTTTAGGAGCTTCCCTACTTATACACTGTTACAGAGCACAGAGCATGGCCATGTGCTGTTTGAAATGCAGATAATTTCTCTGATACATGCCAACAACTGCATTTTCTTTGACAAAGAGATGATAAATGATCATTTGTGAATTGTCTTCCAGTGATGGCTCAGTTCTTTGTAGAAGGACCCCAAGTTGAGAAAGTAAATCAGGAGAGCCAACAACAACAGCTGTGGCTAGTTTAAAAGGAAATAATTAAATTGACAAGTTGGAAGGTAAAGCTGGACTTGTAGGCAAATGATTTCAGAGAATATTAAACACATTAACCCAAATGAAGGGTATGCAAACTAAATGAAATACAATGAAAGAGGTTACTTAAAGGACATTTCACCCAATATTTGCCTTCTATGAAGACAGTTTAAGAGGGTAACCATACAGGTTTGAAGAATCCAGTAGCACCTTAGACACAAACAAGATTTTGGTGGTATAAGAGTCAAAGTTCTTGATGAAGAAATGATCAAAGTTCTTTGACTCTTGAAAGCTCATACCTTGAAAATCTTGTTGGTCTCTAAAGTGTTAGATCATTTTTATAGTACATAAAATACATAATAGGCACTCTGAAAGTGCTCCATTTATTTCTAGTAAGGTCATATCCATTGGATGATAAAAATCCATTTCAAGATATTCCATCATCCAGAATGTAACACAACCATATAGCTATGTAGGAAAGACTCTATTGTCAACTCAGTGCTCTGAGTCTGTCATTTTAGTACTCAAACATACTTTTTATTACCCAAAATAATAGTCAGATTCAGTTAAACAACCATGAACATAAAACCATCCCAAGGAGATACCATGGAGGATTGAGGAGCTCATTTTATACCTCTTCATTCCAGTCTCAAACTTCAAAGGAAGTTTGTGTGATGGCTTGTTCAATAAACAACACCACAGTTTCTTTAAATCGTTTCATCTAGGGACTGGAATATATTTCAGATTAGACCTAGCCATCAAAACAGATGCTTGACAAAAATATGGCAAAAAATTCGATCATCAAATTGCAGCACTTTGACCATTTATGCACTGGGAACTTCACTGCCCTGGCTTCCGTGCAGGAGCACGAATAGGGGGCGGATAAGGTGCACCAGGCCCAATGCTCCCCAATGTGGGTGCAGGAAAAGGTGGGGCAACCTGCCACGACTAAAACTCCAGCCTGCAGCCCAGCATGAAACCTCCAGTGCATAAACGGTCTTTGACATGTGCTGTAGTTCTGTTTGAGAAAGCATGAGCCCAATTGGGGACAGCTGTATATAAATCTGAAAATAAATAAATTAAGCTATGATAATAGATTTGAAATGTTGGTAGTTTTTTCACTTCATTTCTTTGTCTGGTTGTTTCACTGACTACATTGTTCTATCCATTTGGCCCACTGCGATCATTTTGAGACAGAGATTGACTCTGTGATTGAACTTCGCAGATTCTCAGTTTCATAGAAAGCTAATGATCATGCCAATAGTTGAGTGCTGGTTGGCATTGTCACCATCTGTGATTTAGTATCTGGTTACAAGACAAATATTAATCAATAGATAAGAGGAAGCATTCAATTTCCCCTCCCAATTTTATTCTAAAATTAAGGGTTTATCACAGGGACCATATCAGTTTAGTCTTATTTCACCCACACTGGCTTCCAATTCCATGCTTAATTTAAGGTGCTGGCATTAACCTTTGAAGCCTCTTATGAAGCTTGGACCCAACATACCTTAATGACTGCCTTCTCTCTTATGAACCTACCTGTCCACTCCTGCCATCTTTGGTGGCCCTGCTTTGGTTGACCTCATCATCTGAAGTTAGACAGACTGAAATACAAAAAAGGAGTAACATAAATGGTGCCATATCAATTAGCTATGAGTAAGTATATCACCAGGAAACAGAGGTTGAATGGTACAATGCTAAATAGGTATACCTTTCTAAACCCAATTTCTAAACTAATTTCAATTGGCTTGGAAAAGTTTAACTTTGCTTACAATGGCACTGGTTTGGCACTGTAAGACTCTCCAAGAGAGTAAGACTCTCTTACATTTTTTCCTGTGATCAAAAAGGTACTCTCAATGTTATTTTCAAAGTTTGAGTGTTCACATCAAACTTTTAAATAGTGAGGGCAGATATAGGTTACATTTCTGAGTTTTTCTGGGCATATAGTTTCTCTGTGCCTGTCTTTGGATAGAGTGAATCAAGAAGTTCACCTTGGGAGAGTCGACTGAAGATGGCGCCATAAAAGCTGGACTTCTGTTCAGCTCTTAAGCCATGCCGAGGGTCAGGAGCTTCTGCACCTGGCTGACCTGAGCAGATACGCAAATCTGCTCGCCGGTCGCCCCAGGAACCGGGAACGGCATCCTGAGGGTCCTACAGATCCGTGGGGAGGTAGGGGGACCGAGCTCCCCGGATCAACAGCGGCCTGTGCTCAAGGTCACGATGGTGCCCTTGTCGCAAACAACTTTACAAGCTTGAAACGACCAGCTGACCTTACATTCTTCCCAGACCATCTTTTACCAGATTGACAGGAGCGCTGACAGAAGCTGAAGTCTGCAACAGTAAGGATTGAAAGCTTTCTGGCTTTTCCCTTTCTTTTCCCATAAGCTCTCCCCCCCCCTCCTCAACCAATTTACAAGTGAATTCCCTCTTTCGTCGAGTGAGAGACTCCCAGCTAATTATACCCACTAACCAAATAAAGAGATAGCTTTGAAGTTTTGTTGGAAAAAGTTCAGTGGGGGTAGCTGACTTGATATGGAGATCGACAAACTGATAATTTGGGATCGCCCGTGCTCCCGCGAGAACACACGAGACTTTCTGTTTATAATTTGTGACTGCCTGGAACTATGGAGAAATTAACTAAGGCACAGCTTTTCCATTTGTTATGCGAAGGGAACTCAAAGATACTGAAAGCAGTCAATAAGCTGGAAAAGGAAATCCGTGGGATTAAGGGGGAGCTTTTGGACGGAGCCGACGGTCTGGAGAGAGCAGCTGATATAGCTCAGCCAATAATAAATCAAATGAAAATTCAATGTTTGGAAGTTAATCAGCAGGATGGGGAGAGAGCTAGGGATGTAAAAACCCAAAGTACCTTTGAAGAACCTGGGAAAACAGATTCAAGGAAGGAAAGCACCGAAAACCTGGAAGTCTATTCAGAGCAGGAAGTGATTTGGATCAGCAAAATAAAAAGAGTCTATTCAAAAGTGACAGCAACCAGGAAGTTATCAGGAGATATTCCTGCGCGACCAGAGGAAGAGATCCAGATTGATAAAGTATACAGAGCCTACTCAAAGGCGACTGCAAGCAAGAATCAAGTAAGAGACTTCTTTGGCCCTGACAGAAGGACAATCAGAAATACTCTACTATGGAAAAAAACACACTTTCATTTTCTGCGACCACCTGAAAGATGAGTTGAACAATGGAGTATTCTCCTGGCTTCCGGTGGGAAAGACAGCAGCAGTAACTTTTAGGACAGGACCAATATATGAAGGGAACTGACTTTATATCATCTAAGACAATAATAGAATATATCCTTATAATAGATTATACTCTCATAAAGGTAAAGGTAAAGGTATCCCCTGTGCAAGCACCGAGTCATGTCTGACCCTTGGGGTGACGCCCTCTAGCGTTTTCTTGGCAGACTCAATACGGGGTGGTTTGCCAGTGCCTTCCCCAGTCATTACCGTTTACCCCCCAGCAAGCTGGGTACTCATTTTACCGACCTCGGAAGGATGGAAGGCTGAGTCAACCTTGAGCCGGCTGCTGGGATTGAACTCCCAACCTCATGGGCAAAGCTTTCAGGCGGCTGCCTTACCACTCTGCGCCACAAGAGGCTCTATATACTCTCATATATACTCTATATACTCTATATACTCTCATATGTATCAACAACTACTCTGCTAAGAAAGATGGTAATAACTCCTAGATCAGGATCAATATGTGATGGGAATCGAATATGTATGTCAATATGTATGCTAAAAGAGGATGACAAACCATACTTCATAGGTATTAACAAGACGGCAGTAGTAACTCTTAGGTCAGGGCCAATTTATGAAGGGGATTGACCTTATATCATTTAAGATAATAACAGAATATATTCTTATAACAGATCATATTCTCATATGTATTAACAATCACTTGGCTAAGAAAAATGGTAAAAATTTCTAGATTAGGAATAATATGTGATGGGAACTGAATATGTATGTTAAAAGAGATGGCAAACCATATCAGCTGGTCACTTTTTTTTCCCCTCAACTTTTCTGTAAATGCTTTATATAATAATAAATAATAAAATTATATATAAAAAAAGAAGTTCACCTTAAAAGCGATGTTTTCAGATGTTTTCACATAACCATTATGCTGGAAAATTGGAAGGCGCCACTTTAGATTGAATTAATGTTTCCAAAGTGACTTCCTGAATTCATTGACTCTATTAGGACCAAAAAGATCATCCCAATTGCTAGACCTTAGACATAAAAGAACTTGAATGGGGAGCCCATTGAGGATCCAGGCTGACACCTTTTGGGACAGACATTAAAAACCAAGCTCAGCTCAGAGTCACCAGTTCTTCCTGCTTCAAGGAGAAGCTGCCAGTGCAGAGTCTGGCTGCCTCTTGCCATAATCACAGAGAGATTGATCCACCTGCTTTCCCCAGCAAAGACAGCCAAATAAACACTGAAATGGAAAACATATCAGGTGCCTGGATCAAAGTTTTGGAAAAGTACAAGCACAGGGTTAGAAGGAGAATCTGTACTGCAGTGGGAGTCAGGTATGCCCATTGGTAGAAGAGTGGAAGAAGGGACTTACAGAATTCACTCAACAGCAGAAAACCTATTTTCTGCTGTCTGAGAGAAATATGCCCACCTGCACAGGGAGACAGAAAAGAAATGGCCTCCAAATTCATAAGTCTGTCCAATTAACCTACATTTATGAAAAACATTAAGAATAAATCGCTGTGGCTATAACTATTAAATTCACAACTGCACTGTGGTTACAGTTGCTGTGACTGGTTGGTTAAAGGTCTTTAACTTACACACCCACGCACTCCGCTGAAGAATGCTGTACGCAACCCCAAATCTTTGCTAAGAGCAGTTTAGAACCCGATCACCATTGTGCTCTGGAACAATCAAAACAATCAGGATTTGTTTCCATGCCAGTGGGCTCCCACCCATCTTGGAAGAAAACTCTGGAATGGGAGGGTTCCTTTCTTTTTCTTAATAAATGAATGCTGTGGTGCCAATGGTCCATGTGGATTGCTCTTGAAAACATTGTTTTTCCTTTTCCATCTCAGTACTTAGTCACTGCAGAAATTAAAATGACAAAATCTTTTAAAAATAGCTTTTTCAATGGCAACATGTCTTCTTGGAGGAGTTTACAAATTTATTATGTGGCTCCTGGCTCAAGACCTGCAAATTAACTTAACAACAGACTTGTTTTCTAAGTGAGCCTCATAAAAAGTGTAGAGCCAGTTTAACTCATACCTTTCCACTGTACATGATAAACATCTCAGAGCAATATATCCTGTCCTGTAACTATAGAGTAGATGTGTTATTTTGAAAAACCACTCCAGGTGCCTATGAGATATGCTAGTCTTGGTTATTTCCTGAAGATTATCTGCTCAATCAAGTAATCAATAAAGATTCTGGAGTCTGATAGGACAATTCCATTGTTTTAAATTCTTCATCCAATTTAAATTCATGTCACAATTAGGTATATTTTTAGAAGTAATGGTTTCAAATCATGGGAACATTTGGGAAGATCCCAGGTTAGAACCACTGGCCACAAACTTGACCACAATTTCAATGAGCTTTAAGAAGTTTAAATCTATTTGTTGCTCTTCTCACAGATTGTCTTCCTAGATTCAAAGTTAGATAACCAACTCAAGAGGATATAGTTTTAATTGCACTGTGACATTGATATTTTTACTCTGTGTTTTACTCTGATATTTGAAAAGCAGATTGAAAAGTAGTTGATACTTATTCGTTGATTGCATATGATAATGGATATTCAGACCACTGAACTAAGAGGAGAGTGCAAACATAGGGGCTGGGGACTCCTGCATCTTTTTGTGGGGTCCATAGAATTGGACTCCCTGGTCCACTCTTATTTAAACGTTGGGCTTTTTTTTAAAAGGAGAGGCATCAGCATCTATGCTTCAAATTTAGTGCATTTACCTTAAAAAAACAACAACAACAACAACAAGAAAAAACAGCCAATGCAGATCACTGGATTGATAATACCTTATGGGGACTATTAGAATCATAGAATCATAGAGTTGGAAGGGGCCATACATTTATTGACTATTTATTATCTATTTATTTATTATTAAAATTTGTATACCGTCGTTCCCAATTGGGCTCATGGTGGTTTACATGGTAAAAGAATAAAAACACAATAAAACCCCATAAATACCCATAATTACATTACTAAGCTAATAAGAAGTCTTCTGAAAAATCCCCTCAATCAGCCAGGGCCAACATTCTTGCTATCCTCTTGGTGAGAGTAGACTATAATGACCGCCATAGGTTATAATGGAGCAAAAACCCCCCAAAACATCAGGTTTTACAAATATTTACTGAATCCTAATACCATATCAGTATTGGGATTTGGGAATTTTGGGAGATACAAATATTTTTCAGGTTCAGTTTACCCAAACCTGAAAAATACAATTTTGTTTTTTTTTTTGCACACCTCTAGTTTTCACTCTACCAAGATAAAGGGTCTTTTGCTATATTAGTTTCCAGCTCAGGCGATGCATAGACCAATGCAGAAGATCTCAAATGAGTGTAATGGGGACAAGGCACAGTGTAATATAGCAACAATAATAGTATTCTCAAGAATTTGGCTAGATCTCTAATCTATCAGTCAAATATCTGACTGAGATCGCTGCTGCTGCTACAAGATTGGATAGCAACTGGCAGGACAGTTCTCATTGTGAAAAACAAAGAGGAAGGAGCAATGCTAAGCAACTTCTGCTCAATTACCTGCCTCCCAACATCTTTTAAACTACTGATAGGAATTGTACCCCATTACATTCAAGAATATCTACAGCTACAATTTTACCCCATGAACAAAATCCAATTTTCTGAATATCCTGAGACACTAAAGTTCAGTTACTGATTGATAAAATGGTCTTACAAAATTTGATTTATCCCCTCATACATGGATCCTGAAAACACTAGAAATGATAGGCATCAGCAAAACTGTAATAAAATAGTTTCCATCTGTTCAAACAGTTTCTGAAGCAGCTCAGGTGTACCTGTGTCCCCCTCCCAGAGTTTGATCTATTGAATCTCTTTTCCTAATTGCTGCCATAATTTATTTAAATCCTGAGGCAAAGTTATCTCTAACATACAAAAAAGGGGGAATAAATCTTCTGTAGTTTTAAACTTTTACACTCCATGCTTCCAAGCAAATCACTGTAACAAAATGACATCTCAGTTTGAATCTTATCTTTTGTTATAGAAAACCACCCAATCAGGTGTTGTTTGATGATGATGTCATCAGTTCAGTCGTGTCGGACCCTCGGCGATTCTATAGGAAAGTGTCCGCCATGTGTCTCTGTCAATGACAGGTGCTGTTTAACAACACACAAAAAGTAATCCCATGGAGGTCCAGTCTCTTTACCCACCAACTTTCTCCTGCTGAACTTGTGTCAGAGGTAAAATAATAATAATAATAAAAAAAATTTGGTCTGAATGACTAAACTGAGGCTATCACACTTTAGTCACATCATGAGTAACTGGAAAATACAACAATGGTAGGAAAAGTTGAAGGCAGCAGAAAAAGTAGAAGATTGACAGCCTTCAGTCTGCAAAAGTTCTGACAGGACATTTTGGAGATTATTAATTCATAAGATTGTCGTAAATTGGGAGTGACTTAATGGCACTTAACACATACATAGCTGAAGGAATTGTCACCTATAAAAAAGCACATGACTCCTGAGATCATCCAAGGAGGTCTTAAGTCATGAACCCACTTTTTTAGAGATTTTATTTATTTATTTATTTTATTTAAAGCCTGCCACTTCCACTCAGTGGCTCATGGCGGGTAATAAACCACATAAAAACCCATAATAAAATCCCTTTGTAATCCCTTAAAACAGCAGCCCCCAACCTTTCTGAGGTCAGGGACCGCCTCCGGGGGTGAGGGGAGAGCCGATGGCCTGGGTGCCGCACACACGCATGGCAGCTGCGTGCAAACTCGCACACGCAGTTGCCGCGCATGTGCACTTTTGCCACCAGGGGACGCAATGCGCATGCGCGGCAACTGCGTGTATGCGCTTATGCGTCACCGGCACAAAAGTGCATGCACGCAGATATCTATCTATCTATCTATCTATCTATCTATCTATCTGTCTGTCTGTCTGTCTGTCTGTCTGTCTGTCTGTCTGTCTGTCTGTCTGTCTGTCTATCTAATCATTATCAAAGCTACGGTAACTAAACTGATCAGCCCTTTGGGACCACAGTGGCTGCTCAGGGCCATTATTCTCAAACACTAAAAGAAGAAGAGCATCCGGATTACATGAAGCAAAAACAAATTAATGCTTTCCACGCATATAATTTCTGCAGTAGTTAGTCCAGAACTCTGGACCAGAAGTTTCTTCTTCTGCCAATATTCTTAGGAAACAATAGCAAAACAATAGCAGAGAATATGCTTCTGATTTTCTTAGAACTTCACCTATTAATTTGAGTAATTTAATTTTACAGACACTCCTGCCATGATGTTGGATTAGATCTGTTAGAACAAATGAGTGATCTTCTGTCCTCTTAAAATGGTTGGTTTATATTGCTCCTACAGCTTTGTACAAAATTCTAATAGTGTTTTATAGGAGAGGTAACAACCTGAAACCTACAATCGAAACCAAAGTATTCAATCTTACTCAAAAGAAAGTAATTCTAAAATATGATCAAACTATAGAAATTAGTACAGGTATGGGCTGATACTGTCATGGTACTGTCCCTAAAGATGGAAGACTTCCAGAAGAGATACCCGACATCATATCAGAAGAGGCTGTATTTAAATTTATAGACTACAAATTATGTAATGACAGTAGGGAAATAGACACATATTAGCCAAGAAAGGAAAGAATAAAAGTGATGGAGGAGAGACAGTTTGTTCTTTCCCCTGTCTTTGGTTCTCCATGGCTGCAAAAAGTAATAGTCTTTAAGACTGACTTCAGAGAGAGATTTTATTTACCTTGATGTACACATCTGTTTTGTCTATTTTAAACAGGATTTCCGTGTATCTGAACAAATATAAAGTGAAGTCCGAAACTGCATGAGTGCATTCACTAAGAAGAGTGATCTACCATCTTCAACTCTATGACCTAATTTATTCCTCAAGGACCCTCTATGACCTTGATATTCCTCAGGGATAACTGCAGGTGTGTCTTTCTTCCTGGATGATATTAAAACATTATCCTTTTTGTTTCTTCATATATGAAATTGAACAATATTTTGTTCCTGGATATGAAAAATACTTGAAAATGATTATTTCTTTCACATTGAGAGCAAACTATATCTTCAATAGGAAATCCACCATGATCTCTTCTGTAATACTTCTTAATTCTAGAAATCAAATGCAGAACACACAGCTTGAATTGGGGCCACAATGCTCTTTCTTCTTGTTCCACTTCTCGAGTTGAAACTGCCTCCTGAATGGCAGCTGAAAGAAGAAAGTCTTTGCTTCCTATGCCATCTGTGGTCTGGGCCCAGTGTATATGAGGCTACGCCCCCTTACGCAATAGGCTAGCCCCCTTACGCTCTGGGGGGGCTAGCCTTTTGGTCATTCCCGGTCCCAAGGAAGCTCACCTGGCCTCGACCAGGGCCAGGGCCTTTTCGGTCCTGGCCCCAACCTGGTGGAATGAGCTCCCGGAAGAGCTGCAGGCCGTGCAGGAATTGTCATCATTCTGCAGGGCCTGCAAGATGGAGCTCTTCTGCTAGGCTTTCAGTTGAGGCCGGGCAGCAAGAAGATCTAGCCCCCCTCACAAATGTGACGGTTGCATCTGTCATCTGCCCCCTCCCTTTCCCTTCTTAGTGGGTGTGGAATTGGGTTAGTTATATTGAATTTTGCGGCCATTCTTGTCTTAACTTTTGTATTCATTGTATTATGTTTTATTGTGCTTTTATTGTTTTAGGGGATTGGTTTTTATGTGATCCGCCTCGAGACTCCGGGGGGAGGTGGGATATAAATAATAATAATAATAATAATAATAATAATAATAATAATAATAATAATAATAATAATAATAATAATAATTTTTGTTTCACTTTGAAGCTGCCATTTATGGTTCCAAGGACTGCCACTTGCTCTAATGAGTGCTGTGGACCATTTTGTTAATGTTTAGCTCTCATTGCTTTCTTCCCTCCCTCTCCATCATTTGCTTAACACTGTGTTTCGTCTAACGAGGGGGGGATATAACTGTGTGGGGTTTTTTTCCCTGCAGAGCGTTTTGATGGGAGATTATTTGGATATTGTTATTAAGCATTAAGCATTGAAACATGGAACTCTCATGGTGGTGAGCCATGTACCACTCAGAGCCAAACTGCAAAACACACACACACATGCATCCCCTTTAAGTTTGGTGCATAATGTAGGGCAATGAATATAGTAGGCTGTATTGGAAGCAGCAGAAAAATCTATCTCTGGCAAGGGAAACCTAGCATCTCACCAAACACATCGTATTGATTGGGGCCATATACAAAATGATTTCCTTATCATGGTTTACACCCAGATGTATCCAAGAGATAATACAATTTGCTCTTTATAAAATATCTGCAGATCACTGACCTTTGGTAATCAGGGTTACACAAGCAATAGTAAATCACTGTAAATAGCCATGTTGTACAACTATGCTGTGAACCAAAGAAATATGTTAGGCTGTTTTGATTTCAGTGAACATGCATAAACGATAGAGTATATATTTTTAAAATCCCATCTCTCCAACATATACTTTAAGCTGCAGGGTTCCTTCCAAAATAAATGATTTAATAGGAGGCTTCTAAAGGCCTTGTTGAAATTTCTATCCTACAGTAATAATACATTTGGCATCACAAAAATGTGTTCTGTGTGTCTTTATTCTGAATATAGAACTAAGAATGTGCATGAGGAAAAAATGGTATTTTTAGGATCTGGATATCAGGGAGCTGAAAACACTGTTTTCACAATTATTCTGGTCCCAACTACTGGTCTGCTGTTTGGGTCCAGTCCCTTCCCTACTTGGGGGAATTCTAATATTATATGGCTTCATTATTCCCTGTAGGGCAGGGGTAGTCAACCTGTGGTCCTCCAGATGTCCATGGACTACAATTCCCATGAACACCAGTGTTTGCTGGCAGAGGCTCATGGGAATTGTAGTCCATGAATATCTGGAGGATCACAGGTTGACTACCCCTGCTGTAGGGTATATGTTGGGGCCGGAGGAATTGAGGGATTTTTTAAACCCAAAAATTGCACTAAAATAATGGTGCGTCAACTAAAGAACCCTCATTTCAAGTGAATTAGACCCAAAGATCCAATTTTATGGACTTCTCAACAAGGTGCCCTCAGGCATCCTCCATTGCTTTCTATGGGATGGGGGGGGGGGAGGCACCATGCTTTCTCTAGGCTAAAGAATAGCCAAATACATGAGAGCAAGCAAAACAACTACTGACCAAAAACCTTCCAATGCAAAGAGGACCAAGGCTAAGACAACCGATATAAAAGTAGAGAAAATAAGCCAAACTGATTTAACAAGGAGGGATGTACTAAAAGGAATTAAAAGATTGCCCACTGGCAACAATAGAAGATGCTGGAATGACCTTTGGCTATAATGGGAGCCTGGAATGCTGAGTGACTTACATGAAAATGCATGAAAATGTGGAAAGCGTTGACAAGGAGGGTCTCTGGGCTTAGACAGACTGTTCCAGAACTGAAATGACAACCTCTAAGTAGAATGACTATCCCTGGCAGAAATGTTTTAGGCCAGGAATGACAGTCTGTAGAACCAGATAAACTACTCCAGAATTGGAATGACACCGCCTAATAACAGCAGAAGTGTTCTGCAACTGGACTGGCAGGCCTCAGAATAGAATGATTGTTCATGGAATCAGATAAATTTCTCTGAGATAGGGAGGATGGTCCCCTGACTGGAATGACAGAGCCTAGGAGTAGCAAAAGTATTCTGGGCCAGGAATGTTAGTCCTTATAGCCAGATAATATGAAATGACAGCCCCGGGAACCACATAAATTTTGTTGTGACCGGTATTCCCCCCCCCTCCCCAGACTAGAATGACAGCATGGGACTAAAATCAATGTTCTCAGGCTGGAATAACAGCCTCCAAAGGGGAATGACACCCCCCTGGGAGTAGAGGTGTTCTGGGCCTGGAATGACATTTCAATCCTAGGGTAATTTCCAGGGACTGCCATTCTACTCTGGAAGCTGTCATTCCTGTTGCATACACTTATTGCACCCACAGGAAACATTAAAACCCAATACAATTTATGCAATTAAAACAATAGTTGAAAAAATATAATTGATGGAGGGAGCAGCCAACTCCCTTATGAACTCTTCCATTTACAGTCATTGTGTCTCACTGGATGACCCCACTGATGTTAGCCTGATGGAAGTACAGATCATAAAAGCAAGGAAGGGAGGGACAACAGCAGCTTGCTCTGCTGTTCTCATTTCTTCCCTTCTTTAGCTGTACCTCACCTCACTTTGATGGTAATACTAGCTATGTGCTTCTCAGTAGTTGCTACCATACTTTTTAAAACACAGCCAGTTGTGAGTTATATCTGCTGTAGCAGGACTTTCATACAGCGAACTGCCTTCTGATAATGAGTTGTTTCTGAAGTGCTATGGCCATTTCAAACAGTGCAGCTTCCCTATCCCCCCCCCCTCCCACAGCCCTTTTTGCTACACAGTCTTGTGAGATGGGTTTTTGGGGGAGTACGTTCTCAGTTCAGCACTATAATGCTGGATCAGTATAATGCTTCAGGGCTACAGTGGCATCATTGAAATGCCTTGACTCCACTGACTCAATGAGACGCAGAGTGCGATGATATTATGGATCTCTGAAGTAGACCAAAATGAAACTTTCACCTCCTGTTTTCCCCTGCAACAGTCCATCCCCCTTCTAAAAGGTGACTATTTTCTTAAATCATTGTTTTATTTGTATTGTAAGCCACTTGTGTACTGCAAGGCAGTAAAACAGGAGATAAATGTTTTAAATAAAATAAATACTAAAATGCCAAATAATTTTTAGCCACATTTAATATTTCCTCCATTATTGCCAAGTAGTAATATCCCTCTAAACAATAACTTGAGTTGCCAACACTTGACAGGAATGTGAATGTATGAAAGAGAACAACAGAAGGCTAGGAAGGACTTTCCCTGAAAAGAATTAACTTAGCTAAGCAATTTAAGTTAATGACTTTAGCAGAGCACTAGATTCTGCTTCCTTCCTTACTAAACTTGAATGCAATGAAAATCTCATTAATCTGAATTTTGAGGTTCTCAATCTGCTTTCAATCTAGATCGAGGCATTTTACATATAACTATACATTCTATTTTTAAAAAAGCATTCCAAGTGACTTGCCTGTTTAGGTTGTCACATGTTAGGATAACAGATATTATATTGTGTTTCCTAATGCTGAACAGAAGCAGTTTAATACTTCCAGAAGGAGGGAATAGGATAAAGTTACAAAGAAAGGTAGAGAGGTTGGTGCAGACATCTGTTTATCATGAGATGAACAAAGTGTTCAAAGGAGAACGTCATATGAATCATCACAGAGAGAACTGTCATCTCTCACTTGCTACATATTTTTCAAAGAAGGCAGTTCATGCTGCACTTCTCCACACTTTTCAGCTGTGCATAAGCTTGCTGATTTGTACACCACTTTTGATCAGCAATACATGCAGTAGGTATTGCTAACACACATACATACACAGGCTCGTATGACTTAGGTCCAATGCATTGTGTTATGGATTGTTTTGGACAATCTAGATAGACTTTAAAGTTTAGAACTATATGAACAGTCAATTGACTAGAACACAAGTGCTATACATGCTGATTCAGAGGGGAGGGGGAAGGAATGATTGAATCCAGAAAGGTGTGCCATAGTGATCAGAGTGTGATAGACTAGAATCCAGGAAACCAGGGCCTAGTCTGCACACAATAGATAATGCACTTTCAATGCACTTTAGAAGTAGATTTTCCTTTTCCGCACAGGAAAATCCAGCTGCCAAAGCACATTGAAAGTGCATTATCCCATGTGTGCAGAATGGGCCCAAGATTCACACCTCATCTTTGAAACTGGATATACTTGGTCAAGTCACAGCATCCTCTGTCTCTCAAGACTGATGTGAGAATATGATAAACAATGGGAAAACCACGCATGCCAGTCTGACCTCTCTGAAGGAATGGTAGAATAGACAAACAAACGGCCTTACAATTCTTACTTCATCTAGTTGGAGAGTCCCCTTAATGAATCTGTGTCTAAGCTGATAACAGTCAAAAGCAAGTTTCTGACTCTGAAATTCCTGTCAGCAGATATCACTTACCAACGGAAGACAATTTAAGTTGCATCATGGGCTTACTGAAATGTACGTTGATGGTATTAAGAATCATTGGACAAAATAAATTGCAACATATCACTTAGATGTATATCCTGTTAAAAGCTATTTACTTTCAGCTTAGTGTCCTTGGGTTGACAGCTTTTACGTCTTTTCTTTCTCATTCTTTCTCACTATTGTAACATCCAGGAAACGCAGCTTACAACCACCCTCCCTTGATTGGGACAATCCATTTCCCTGTAATCTTGTTAGTTACTAAACTCTTGATTTTAAACCACAACAGCCCTCTGTTTAGATAATTAAACACAGCCACGCACTCATGACTCTAACCATCTGCCAAACACAATTTTTTTGGACAGCAGAGGAACGATAATAGTTCAAAACAGCACATCCTCTACTTAAATCTCAGATCAATTTGTAAGAAACGTGCTTAGTTTGCTAGCCTGTTATAACCTCTTACCCGCTTTGTTTTCTTTCTCTTAGAGTAAAGAAATGAATGCTTCAACATTTAAAATACTTCCTGTGTAACAAATGGCCTTGTGGGTGATTTCAGAGATCTTGGAAATATATGAGAATAAGCCAACAGCTCTTGAAGAGCACTGGAAGGAATCCATCTGTAACTGGACCATAACCTACGACATAACTCTTGCCAAACAAAAGAGTCAGCAATAGCTCGGTTGGAGGGCCAGTCTTCCAGAATGAAGCAAGATGTGTGAAACATTTACAGTGTATTTGTCTGGGGCTCTGGTATTACAGAACCCAGTTTAAACAAATGAGAATATGGAAAGAAAGAGCTTTTTGATTAAAGCAAAAAAAAAAAAGATACTCAACCTCTTTTGTCACAGTGAAACATGGCCCTTTCAGAAATCTTCTCTTTTTAAGAAAGATTCCCCTAAACAGTACAGCTTCCACAGAACAAAGGTCAGGTAAATGCTTACAGGAACTGTGATGGAACTGGCCTGTTTTTGCCAGTTGCCAACTCCAGGCAGGTGGCAAAAGTGACTCTCTGGGTAATACCATTGCCACCACATAGGTAATGTACAGGGTTGTGAGCTAGGAAAACCAGGACTTCTAGCCATCCCTTTCACACCTGAGGCCTTGCCTCTGTGGTCTCCCCAGACCCAGCACTTGTGGGGATGAGTTACTGCAAGGGTACACCCTTCTAGAGGAGAAACTGTTTGACAAACTCCCTCCCCTGACCCTGGGTCTTCCTTTTGCACTGGGCTAACATTTCTGAGTCATGGGAGCACTATGTGGTTCAGAGAACCATGGCCCACTTCAAATAATAGTGGTTCTATAGTTTCAACAACAATGCAAAAGGGTTGGGTGCCTTGATTTTTTCATGGAATTGCATCAGTTAGAGAAAAGGACAAGGAGATACTCCAGTCATTGTCCTTATTGTGATCTTTTGCATCTTCATTAAAAAAAACCCCATCTGGTATATTGTTTTAGTTTATTGCCAGTGAATTTCTAAGGCTGTGATTAAAAGTTATGGAAATGCTTGATTTGGTCATTCAGTAGTTTATTGATCAAATGAATGGCATTTCTCCTATAGTACAAACCCATCAAATGAATGGCATTTCTCCTATAGTGTAGTTATAATTGAAGTGTGTCTACATAATTGACCTACAAACTTATCCTATCTACCAAAGGGCTGAATGTCATGTGCTTCTACTACTAAAATTAGTGAGGCAACTGCTCCTAGTGAGGCAACTATAACTCTTCAGCAGGGATACCAAGTCCTCCCTTGTGAATGGCGGGAAATGGGAGAGGGGATAGGGTTGCCAGGTCCTGGTTAATATACTCCTGGAGAATTAGGGAGTTCAGGGTCCTCAGTGAGGTACAATGCCATAGAGTCTGCCCTCCAAAGCATCCATTTTCTACAGGGGACCAATCCCTATAGTCTGAAGATGAGCTGTAAAACTGGGTGGGGGGAGGGATTCCCAGGACCCACCTGGAGGCTGGCTGCCCTACTCTTCAGCAATGAGGAAAGAAACTAATCACAAACTTTCAGAACCCATCCATATATTCTGTCAAGTTATAAGTAATCTTGGAATTGGTATGTTTAGGGTATGCTGTAGGCAGTACCCAAAGAAGGTCCACTGTATGACTGGAGAGCACTGAGAAGTGAAGATGTATTTTTGAACATGTACATCAAAAATTGCACCCATAAGAATTCCTAGATGAGTCTGTACCATTGTGTGGTGGACATTACATCCAATAGATTTTTACATCATTAAAAGGCAGCAAATCATCTGTTATTTAATTTAGTATCATGTTTTTTGCTTCGGCATCAGTAGCAGAGAGAACCATCTAGATTTTCCACCTCTGATGGGAAAGTATTTCAGGATAATCTACTACAGCCTTTCAGAACTATTTTGCCATTGAGAAACCCTAGAACCATTTTTCAGACTGAGAAACCTCAGAAGTTATGTCAGAGGGCCACATCTCGCTGCTACCGACCCAGAAGTCACATGTCAACAGAAGTGACATCACCCACACACTCTCACTGGATATGACATCACACTCTGTCTCCCCTGCCCCCCAATGCCAGAAACAGTCCAGCAGCATGCTCTACTGGGCCAGGAACAGGGCTAGAGCAGGCATCAACTGCTCTGTCATCCCTACCAGCCCCCCAAAGTTAAAATGAGAGAACTTACCTCTCTGGACTCCAGTTGCTTCCACATGCAATGAGTCTCAGCCAGTAAGGATTTTATGACCGAGTCCACTTTACTTTCCACCTTGTCTAGGCCCATCATTGACCATTCTGGGGAGGGGATGGGTCGGTCAACATAACCATAGCACCCAATACATTTCTATATTAAACATTTATTGGTGAAACCTGATGTCATCAAGAAATCCAGGGTTTCACAAAACCTCTGTTGAGAAAGCCTGGTCTGCTTCATGCCTGGGAACAAGACAATCATTGGGCTATGTTAAGTTTTGATAATTAATTAGATCTAGGCAAGTTTTGGTGTATAGCCAGTTTTCTGTGGGGGGGGGGGAGAGCAGTGTTTTTGGTGGTGATGGTTGTTTTTGCACACAAGTTCACTTACAATCTGGCACGGCAATACCATTTATCTCACTGCAAGGTGTGTTCCCACACCTATCCTTGTGCCAAATGCACATTGCACACCCCATGCTGTCAGTACCACTGATCACTGGCATTACATGGATGCCAGAGATAATGAAAAGCAACCATGGCCAAGAATACTGCTAGGGTTACCCTACTTTGAAAAGCAAAAAAGAAGACATATTTCCCAACTGACTACTTCCAACAAAGGATCACTATGACAAATCTTATTTTAAATACCCCTACTTATTGAAGCTGTGATAATTGCTACCAACTAGAAATATTCCTAAACTACCATAGCTACTTTCTAATGTAGTTCATACCATTCATATATGAGGCTTATGGATCAGATGATTATTCTGGGATCTTAGCGGAAGCTTTCCTGAGGGGCTGAGGTGAAAGGGAAGCACCTAAAGATGTGGAGGAAGGAGAACTTCTTGCAAAAGGAAGGTTGCAAAGCCCATCTTCTGCAACATTACAAGGAATAAATCCCTTCAGAGTGTTCTATGGGATGGAATCCAAAAACTGCCTCAGATCTGGCCAGCTGACTCATCCCCCTGATGCCACTTCCTCCTCTTCAGCACAATAATCACTCTCCAACTCCTCCTCTGGAGCTTGACGATCCAGGCAACGAGGCTCCTTGCCTCAGTCGAAGCCGATGGGGCAGAAAAGTGGCAGAAGTATGAGGTCTCTGTGCATGTGCTCTCCATCAAGCTCTCTGTCACTCAATTCATTGGCTTTGCCGGCAAGGCAAGGTTGGGGCCCTTTGAACTGTGGGGCCCATAGCATGTGGTACGAGTGTTACATGTATAAACTGGTACTGGGACCAGTTAGTTATTTCCAGGATGCAGACTCCTCACATGGTCATTATATATGATGTCCCTCTTTCTTTAGTTTTACCCAGATACTGCACAGCAAGATTTTACTTTTTACTCCCAGCAGCCCCAGAAACTCATCCAACCCTGGAGGTGGGTGGGTGGAGGGAGTGGGAGCCTCTCACCTGGGGCCCTGCAAGTGGAGCAGTAGAGTCACAGATGTGCCTGGCTCTAACAGCCAGACACGTCTGTGAGGCAAGGGGTGAGGGCTTGGTGAGGGACGGCGGGAGCATGAGGTGATGGTGGTCTGGAGATAATCTGAGCCAGGATGTTCCATTTCATTTTCGGCCCCTCAAGATCATCCTGAAGTTGGTGGCCAATTATAAGTTGCCTAGGCTTATTTTCTGATAAGCTATGCCTCTTACCAGTGGTCAATAGATGGACACACAGATCCTTTTATTATTATAGATGTGTGGTAAGAGCCAGATAAGTAATCTGTTTTGTTACAATACTTGGTTTGCATCAGGTTCATATGGGGGAAATGACTGGTGTTATGTTTCTTCAGGGACCCATGGTGGCTCTTGACAGCCCTTTTGCCTGTTCTTTCTTGGGGGGGGGATGTATAGAAAGTCCACTTACACTTTCCTTGATATCAAATAAAACCTAATTGCGTTGACCAAGATGATAGCAAAGATAAAAATAGGAGGGAATAAATGAAGGGTTGTTTTTCAAAAGGAATGTATTTTTGGCTTGGATTCTGAAAACATCACATCATTTTCCCCTAAAGTTTCTGAGTGAAGAGTAAATTAAAATAAAAATTAACCCAAAACCACGTTTAACTAACAAACTCTTGTGTGTATTAACTTTCTCTGTTCTCCCTTCTCCCTGCAAGAAGTTGGCAAACAGCAGGAAAAGTACTGCAAAGAATGCACTTTGTCCATTTATAGTAATGTGTGCACACACCAAGAGACACAGTAAGCTGCAGAAAGTATATCTCCTTGAATGCCTGTCCACCCCATGCAAGAAAGTTTGGAGTTTGCTCTGTAGAGGCCCATTTCCCCCTAGAATCTACCTTGTGGAAGCCAGCTTCATAATAGCAAAAGTAAATTCAAGAGTAACCTTGTACTTACTAGTACAAAAAAAGTAAGACAGAACAAGAAACAAGTGTTGTTTAAAGGAGGGAAATCCAGAGAGTCAATTGTGGTCTCACAAAGGACCCGTTTGCTTCCCATCTCCTTATACTCTCAAGTGCAGTCAAATAAGCCAAATGGTGGTCTAACTCCAAAAATGACATCATGTTATCAGCTTGCTCTTTCATCCAAATTTCTCTCAGTGCAACAGCCCTAAATCATTTGTGATTTTTATTTTACCTACAGGAAAGCATTGGTAATTGGATCAGGGCAAAATGTTTTGTACTCATCAGCGATCTGCTTGCAAGGCCAGAATTTGCCAATGGTGTCGTCCACATCCTTAAAATACTTAACTGTTGTATAAGCATGAAATGGAGAGCATTTCTTAGAAATATTCTTGGAAATGCTAGTCTTTATGGCTGCATGGAATTCCTCTTCAGAAACAGGTATGAAAAGATGTTAACCTTACAGTGGTTTTATGAGTTAGCTTGGTTACCCAGAATCTTTTCTTGCATCATGGCAACTTACAAGATAATTATACTGAAGACACTTACTTTAGCATACCATAAAGAGCTTCAAGCTTAGGGTTAGAAAGGCAAGGGTATGCAAGTATCTGCCCACTCGGTCTGAATTAGAAACTTAAGACATAATAGATTTGTTTCTGTTTGCAGTGATTGCAGTATATATATATATATATTGATAGAATATTGTTGTTCCTGCTCCACCCCAAATCTATGTTATTTTTTTCTGGAGCTGCCTCTAGTTTTAGACCATAAGCATGTAAGAAGAGACCTGCTGGATTAGACCAGTGGCCATCTGGTCCAGCAGCCTTTCTTACACAATGGCCAACCAGTCACTACGAGGTAAGTGCTCTTTAATTTCTACTTGCTGCTGTGAAACTTAAATACATGTGAACCGATTTCCAGACATAATGTCTAGACTCCATAGTTATGCATTGTTGTGCAAATTTTCCCAGGAGAACTTGGAGACAGGGTCATCTCATGTTCCTAGGAAAGCCAATTGGGAAATGTGTCAGAATGGAAGTAGAACTTAGAGCTTCTTCCAAGCTGCTTGCAAGAAGTGTCTGCAAGGGGGGAAAGATGCTATATCCAGCAAGACAGCTGGGGAAATCCTTTTTGCAAGGACAATTTGCAAGGTTGGTGGCAGGGAAGCTGAAATTTTGCAAACTTTTCTCCATGGCAATGGAAAAACTGCTATCAGCCTGGATTTGTCACATATGATGATGGATCTAAATCTGGAAGAAACCAGCTGTCTGGCTTTTAGAGCCAAGGCACCCAAGAAAGAAACCTTCAGGACTGGAGGAGTCTTCAGAAGTTCCCGTAAAAGGCCCAGGTTCAAATCCTCACTAGGGGGGGCTGAGTCTCCCACATTAGCAATAGATCTCCTGTCCTCCACCCTCTGTCTCTGCACTGGGCAACAGCAAGAGAAACTGGGCCACAAAGTCCACATAACTGGAAGTGATGTCACAAATTGCCAGGATGCTGTACACCGCTATGGAGTTTGGGAGATTTCTAGAGTGGCCCTGGTGATGTTGATGTAACTTCCAGTTCCGTGACCTGAAGTGTGCTAGTGGTACCCAACTTTTTATCACCGGGGACCGGCCAACGCTTGACAATTTTACTGAGGCCCAGGGGGGGATAGTCCTTTGCCAAGGGACATCACTGCTGCCACCTGAGCCCCTGCTCTGCTTGCTTTCCCACCGGCACCCATAACTTCCCACCACCCACTGGGGGGCGCTGCCAGTATCAGCTGCGCAGTGCCACACCGAGGGGGAGCCCCAGCCATGGCAGCCGCCGGAGAGCACCAAAGGTGAGCCAGCAGCAGAGTGGCAGGGCAGCCCCCAAGGCAGCAGCCACAGAGGAGGATGAGGAGGAGCCGCAGACCAGTATCGACTGATTCATGGACCGGTACTGGTCCCTGGACTGGGGGTTGGGGACAGCTGTGCTGTAGCATTGCATGGCATCACACAGACCCATTATGCATGGGCCAGAATGTCCGTGCTGGCGGCGGCAGGGCATTGGGGAAATTCCCCGATTATGCATGGCCCCGCTGCAAGCATGGGCATGGCCCGGCCCAGGGAGACCCACGTTATGGAAATGCGGGAACTTCTGCAGTCCCCAAGATACTACAGGCACCGGCAGGGGCTGGGGTTCCTTCACAGCCATGGAAGGGTTTCCTGAATGGGTGGAAGTTAATTTTTTTTAATGTGTTAAAAATGTATCAGGAATCATGAGACATTTCCCACCCTCCCAAAATGGCTAGTGATGGGCCTGGATGAGGTGGAAAGGACAGGGGGCCCAGGTGGGCATGTACACAGTTATGCTTCCCAACCATATTTCTGCACGGTTGTGCCACTTGTGGGTTTTCTTGAAACCTGAAGTATATTTGAGGGGGTTCTCAATGGTAAAAAAGTTGAGCAAGGCTGGTGTAACCTATTTCATAGGGTTGCTGTTGTAAGGATAAAATGGCGTTGGAGAGAAAAGTGTGATAGAAATATCTAAATTCTCTTGTAGGGAGAGAAAAGGAGACTCAAGCTTAATTTCAAGGGTGGCACTACCCAATTCCATGGAGAACTAAAGCCCAGCACTCCAAGTGGCAATAGCTAGGGCCATGGGCAGCAAGACATATGGTTGTTGTCTTGTGGTTTTGGACACACTAGCTAGGATGTGCGTGTGTGTCTCAAATCAGGATCCTCCTACATGTACAGGCTGAAAAAAACTGACTGAGGGAAAATCAGGCTAGTTTTATAAGCATGAAACTGAGTTTCTAAGATTAGGCAAACAACTCTGAAAAGTCTGGCCAGAGGCCTTTGGTTTCTCTTCATTAGGGGGCTTTTTTTGTTATAAGGGAGGGATGATTAGTTTACTTTTTTGTCCTGGAGTCTGTGAGGGACTCTTTATGGTTCTTTTTTTGCCAAATGTCAAAATATGGTTGTTTTTTCACTTAATGGATAAATTAGACTCAAATGCACTCAAAACAAATGGCAAAGGCACACTCTGCTGGAAGCAAGTGAGCAGGGCTTGGCCAGTAGTGACCAAAAAAACACACCCACCCTGGAGTGACTTTGCATCATGCAGCTGGCAAATTCTGCAAGCCAAAAGGCCAAAGCCAAAGCCAGCCAGCACTTTATTTGAAGCAACCTGCAGCAAGGCTGTTAGTATTCCACAACATTGTTTATAAGAAACTGCCACGGTCTGGAAAGCATTATGTGAAAGATAACTGGGGGAGGGGGATGGAAAATAGAGCCAGCATGTGTAGTGGTTAGACTGTCAGGCTGTGATTGAAGAGGTCCAGATATGAGCCCCCCGCTCTTGCAAGGGAGCTCACTGTGTCACTTACACACTCACAGGCTAACCTACCTCACAAGGTTATGGTGAGGACAACATGGAAGAGGAGAAACAATGTAAGCCCCTTCAGGGAGGAAGGTGGGGGTTATATATCAAGCAAGCAAGCAAGCAAACAAACAAATAAATAAAGAGTTACCAGTTGCTAAAATGGGATCTTCAAAAAAGTCTAAAGATAACAAAGAAGTTGTGTGCATCTCCTTTGCCTAAATTTTGGCTGGTAATTTGAGAGATGATTCCAAAACCAGTGAGAGAGAAGACAACCAGTGCTTCTGAGCCATGAATAGTCATTTGTACATTATTGATTTATACCCTGCTTTTCTTCCTGAAGAGACCCAAAACTGCTTACAACAACAAACAAAAAAACACATAAACATACCAGCTCCTTTTGCTTTCTTAATCCCACTTATCCCCTTTCCTGGTGAAACCTTTCAACCACAAACAGGTGTAGGATACAGCGTTGCTTGAGAATGGGTTATAGCTGGGAAAGATTCACATCATTAATTGTTTTCCATGGAATTATATTTAAATGTTTCCCCCTCTTACCTTTTGCTATCATTTTTAACCAATTATCCTGAACTTGTGAAACTAAAATTGCCTCTTTTTCCTGATATAATCCCAAACACGCTTGTATTTATTCAGATCTAAAAGATTCTGAAACCAAGTTGAGGAGTGCAATTGTCAAGGTCCCTACATGCATATTCCTTTATTTCTTGGGTAAAAAAGGCTTCATGTACATCTAGCTGTTTATTTCAGCTTTAAGGGAATGGCAGTTGTGATGTTACACTGAATGTGTTATGAATGATGGGGACACAGGCCTCTGCATAGCAACCCTAGACTTCTTTGGTGGCCTCCCACACAAGTGCTGTAGGAAGTTATTGTGGCTGGACTGAAAATAGGATCTGGTGGATGAAGCCTCTGCAGTTGATCTAAGTAGGACAATATTGACAGAAGCAAAAATGGCAGTGCTCCATCCCTCAAAACCATTGGCTTTCTTCATCATCAAAAGAACTTAGTGTACCAACTTATTGCTTGAACTCCTACAGGTAAATGCATGTAGCAGCTTCTTGGCCACCCAGCTTTGGAACTGTTTAATGTATTTGGTTTAGTCCTGGCCTGGTGATGGTAGAAAACACCATCATGTTGCAACTGATTTATGCCGACCCATCATGGGGTTTTCAAGTTGAAAGACATTCAGAGGAGATTTGCCATTGCCTGCCTCTGCATAGCAATCATGGGCCTCTTTGGTGGTCTCCCATAGGAGTATTAATGTAGACTAACCCTGCTTAGCTTCCAAGGTCTGATGAGAGAGCTAGTCTGGCCCATCTAGGTCAGGGCAAGTCTGGTTTAGAACACCATAAAGTTCAGAGGAGTAAACCTGCTCCCCTACTGTTTTCTCATAACAAACCTGAGAGGCTGCTAAGCTGAGAATGAGTGACTGTGCTAAGTAAATAAGATTTGAACTCAGACTTGATGTAATAACCACAAAACTACAATATATCTAATTAGTCTAGCTAGGACTAATCTCTTAAGGGCTGGGATTAGGAAATGGTTGTTCAGATTTTTATTAAAAAGATATATGTATACCATAAAATTTATTTAAAATCTCACATATCCAATGAATAAATGTTTAGGTAATTATTGGAAATAGTCCTTTTAATTTATTATAAGTGATTTCTAAGGCAAGCAACACAGAGATAATCTTTTAGAAGGATATTTTGAACACTTGCAATGCAGTGAATAAACAGCAAAAATTCTGATTTCTGAGGCCTAGGTAAGTTCTGCATTTACATTCCCTGTGCACAGGAAGAAACAGAACTCAGGAACAGCGGTCTGATAGGTTTGTATTCCTCTCAAAGGCTTAAGGGGAGTGTCCTCTTCAATTATATATTAAGGCCAGTGAGACCCTGATGATTTTGGCTTTATATCCTTTTGAAGGACTGGAACTGACATTCAGTTCTTTGCGTGCCAAAGGACCTGGGTAGCCCTGACATCTCCAGTTCATGGAGTTAAGACTTCTCCTACCTCAGACATTGGAGAGCAATCACCTGTCAGAATATACAGGGATTAGACCAAAAGTCTGACTCAGTATAAAACAGCCTCATTTGTTCATATCACAGGGATCATTACCAGAAGAAGGATTTGAATGCTGAGTAACAACAGATGCGCAACTAGAAATCTGAATCTAATTAGTGTACCAAAAGCTACACATGAGTTTAAAAGCAACATAATACACTCCACATGTGCTCTTTTTTTTAAAGTTTCCAACAGTTCCATTTTGCTCATTTACTTCCAGTATAGTGGTACATGATCTTGTGTTAACATGGACTTCACAATTCTAACATATATTACCGCAGCTTGGCTTCTTATGGTATATATAAAAAAACAGTCCTCCACATTTTCCATGTGCCAAGGAAATGTAAAATTAAAAACATCCTAGAATCAGAACAGGTGCCAGAAGAACGAATGTGAGATCTTTCTAATCGTAAACGAGTTGGGATCGCCCAAAGATACAAATGGAAATTTTGGTTTTGCTAAACAGGGAAAAGAAGAAAGGCCCCAGAGACTTGGCAGAGACCTGGGAAAGCCTGTTAGTGCAGCTGTGAGATGTTCAACAAGAGAACTTGCTTAAGGACAAGCAATGGGGGAGTCATGCAGTGAGCGGGGGAGGGGAGAGAAAAGCTATTATGGCCGGGGAATGATTCTGAAGATTAGGACCAGAGTGTAATGCTACATGTGTTGGAAAAAAAGAAAGCTAAGAAAAAACAAAGCAGCCACCCTCCAGATCACCCAAGGCACCAGGAGTTAGTGTTATAGACAAGACTAGAACTTTCTGTTTCCAAACAAGTACATTTATTCTTTGCATTTCAAATTATGGTATTTTAATAATGTAAATATTTTTCCAACATAAGGAACACTGGCCAGCTGTCATGAATGCCTATACATAACCTGAGACATAAATCCTTGGACAGGTTCTCCTCATGCCTATTCTATAAAATGGAGATTATTCCAGATTTATGTAGAAGAAATGAATTTTGAAATAGCTATTATTAATTTATTTTATTTTACTTTTCAAATTTATTTTTCGATTTCTAAACCGCCACACTTGTTCATGCATACAAGTTTATTGATATGGCCACTGATCAGAGGACAAAGTTTAGATAACAAAACTTGAAAACATTTTGGGAGATACAAAAATTAAAATGTTTCAATATAAGATTTTTTGATATAAGTAGATAAAACAACATGTTATAATGGTCAAAAGTATTTTATATCATTCAGACGGGCTTAAATCGCCTAGGTGCAAAATTTCGATATCTATAATGAAGCTTGAAGCAACAGGTTTATTAAATATAAAGATATTTAAAGAAAAATGTTTTATTCAAACAACCCAGTGTGTTCTTCTCCAGGGATAACAAGACTATCCTGAACCCACTGCTTTTACAGAGCCCTACTGTAAAATTTGCTGCTTGCCTAGCATTATTATTACTATAATAATTAATGTATAGGCCACCCCTCAATAAAACACCTTTAAAAACACGAATATCATTTATGTTAATCCTATATACACAAACGTGGAAAATAATGGGACTCCCTTCTGAATAGTTATTTATGAACACGCGTACGGTACACAGCAATTGTAAACCAGACATCATGAATCTAAGGCTTAAATGTTGCCAGAACCATGTGTACTATATGTGACTGGCTGAGGAGTGTCATGCAACGTTTGCTGATTCTCATGAGTGCTAGAAGTGCTCATGAGTAGTCACTAAAAATGTTGCAGTTATGTTAGCTTAGCACCATTGATGTCATGGCAAAAATGCTTGTGTTTCCTTATTGTTACTCAAACTGGACCTAGAGAAAGGGAAATTAACTTTAAAGGCATTCCAGAAAGGAAGACCTTGTAGTCCCTATATACAGGTATCAATCTTGGTAGGGGTACCCCAAATGAAAATTATGAAGAAAAAGAGTGAGGGAGTAATTATAAACACAAACAAGTAACTTTATTGTACACAAAATAAAAAGGATTTTTAAAAGTAAAAAATTTACAATAAGCACCTGAGAATTAAATCTCTAGGTAATCATACATGCACTTCCATAAAAGGTAGAAGGGAGGGAATTGGGAAGTTTTAGGGAAAGGACATATAACCCTAAATCCCAGGCTTGAGGTCCAGAGAGGTCCAGTGGTTGACATAGCTGAGGTCCAAGGAGCAGAGTATTACAGAGAGAAGAGAAACCTGCAAAGTGGTTACAGGAATATCCAGGTAGAGGGAGAACCTAACACACTTGCCATCAAATTGGGATGATCTTTTTATGGGAAATTCTGATTTTTATCCTGCCCATTCTCCAGCAATCAGGGCTTGAGGTTGTTAATAACATAAATACAAAACATCAATAAAAATCCAATTTATAAAGAAGCCTTCTGGCATAATGATAATAGAAGCTGATAGTAAGATTGCCTCAATGGAATGCCTGGAGAAATAACTCTGTTTTACGGGTCTCATGAAACCTAGAGAGATCCACAGGGCCTGAGTGTCTTTGGAGAGAGAATTCCACCAGGTTGGATCCATGATTGAAAAAGCCCTTGTTCTGGTCAAGGTTAAATGAAAGTCAGGCACCAACATAAATCTCTGTGAAGCAGAATGCAAGTATTGCAAGGGGCCATAACAGGAAAGATGGTCCTTAAGTTATGACAGGCCCAGGTAGGCTTAAAATATGGGTTTAAATGTCCTCTTGATGGCTCATCTTGTGTGGATTGGATGTTAGGCTGTCTTTATCAGTGGCTGGAATGGATTAGCAGTAAAGTCCAGTGGTCTATAGATGGAAATGATTCACACTGATTTGAGGAGGTACCCCTCACAACAAGGGATATGATTGTATTAGGTATACCTTGGAGCTAAGCAGACATCTCCAGAATCTCTTAGGATATTGGGTGTTGAAAGGTTTTTTTGTTCTTCAGCAAGGCCCATTATGCACGGCCGCCGAAACGGCGATTTCGGGTCACATGGAAAACGCGGAGGGGGAAGACGCGACGCATACCGGTTATACACGGGGCGGGGCGCGACGGCGGCAAAACCCAGAGTAACCGATTATGCACGCGCCGATCCGGGCGCCACTTCTGGTTGCGCCCCGCTCACCCGGAAGCTGCGCTTTCTTCCGCGTTTCACTGACGCGGCTTTTTCGGCGGCATGCACCGAAGCTGCAGCCGGTTGCAGCCGGCTCCGTGCGTTATCCGTGATTTTAGTCGCCGCCATTCCACCCCGAATGTGCGCTAAAACCCCCGTGCATAATGGGTCCATGATATGCCATGGTGCTGGGCAGGTTTGTACTTAATCATTTTTAAATTACAGCACACCTTTCCTCTTCTTTCCTGGGACTTTCCGCCATCATGGCTGAACAAAGGTGCCTGTATAAGACTCCCCTAGTTTCAGTTCCCCTGATATTTAGGATCTAAGAGGGGGTGCCTATTAAAACAACTAAGTCTAAAATAAAAGTGGGATCCTGCTATCCAAGGGGGTCTCTGCTGGATGAGAGGGAAAAGTCTTCATAGTTCCATCATAGTGGTATGGTACAATTTTGGTAGACTGTACATAAATATTACAAGAGCATGTAAATAGCACTAGCTTTGGGAACAGGAAGGAATTTCTAGCAGCTCCAAGGATGTTTAACCTTCCCCAGTATTGTTTGTTTTACAGGGTTAAGTACTGCGGAGTTATTTCTTGTGCAGCAACCTCAGTATGATATATTGAATCTTTGCTTGTGGCATATTCCGAGCTGGATTTTGTGAGATCACCCTAAGGTTGCATCAGTTTCTCTGTCCTTCAAAGAATACTGACCCTCCAAGCTAACCTGAACTTGACACTACTCAAGGAAAGAAAACAGCTGTCAAACTCTTTACCAAAACAAAAAAAGAAATCCTATGACTAATCTGAAACAATGCTAGCTTAGTGTCTATTGTGATTGGCTATATACACCAAGATTCTCTGTCCAAATAATATTAACTGACAAGCACTGTCTTAAATAGTTGGCAACATCCTGTACAGTGATATAGCTTCACTGCACAACTCAAAATGTTTGACAGGGCAATCCTAAACACAGTCACATCCTTCTAAAACCATTGATTTCAATGGATGTAGAAGGGTGTAATTCAGTGTCTTCGATCATTAATGTTTGTCATACCAAGGGTGTCATTATTGTTTCCTTTGTCTGCTCAGGCTCTTTATGCCTCTTGATTTTGTTTGATTTGTCTTAGCCTTCTCTCCAGCAGAAATAAAAGCCCTGGTGGCCTCAAGAAGATCTCAAAGCCAAAGGTCACTCAACCCCTCCAAACCCCAAGAAGTTCCTGTCATTTATCTTAATGGTGTCTGGGAATAACTCTTTTTGCAGTGATTTCTGGCTTCACTATGTAGCTGTGGATCAAAAAGTAATAGTAGCCAGACAGTCCTATGATGATCAATGAAAGGGTAGCCAAATGTAATATACAGCTGCCAGGAACATCAAAAATTGTTAAAGGAGAAAGGGGATGCAAGCAGCACTTCTGGAACTACAAATGGCCACAATTCAAAATGCTACTGGGAAGAAACTATCATAAATGATGCCAACCAGGACTGACTTTATTTAGGATTCTTAACTGAAAGAGAATGCACATCTACATGCACACACATAAATACGGGGTCACACATGCATTCTTGCCCTCCTCCTGAGGCGTTCTGTTTTGGCTACTGTAGTCAAGATGGTGGAATATTTTAGTTCTCCTTTACAGATTCTAGATTGTGTGTCCCAAAATATCACAAAAAAATCTGAATCAATGTAGTCTATGATGCCAAAACTTCCAGCTATTCTCATTTAATTGTTAATATAACAGGTATGGGATCTAGGCCTATTCTGCATTGAATGATTTTTCCTGCATTCATTCTTACCGATCTCCATTCAATTTGGGCCCGGACATAGTAAGTGATCTGCAACAAACAGTTTCCCCAAAAAGAAACAGCCTTCAGTCGCTTTCGCCATCTGCATCTGGGTGGGCTCCTCCACCCAACTGTAGCCCTCCTTAGTGCTTCTCAATCACACCACCCTTCTCCCAGTTCGTGGAGGGCTGCGAGGAAACTGAGCACCCATCGCAACATTTTAAAGCAACCTTGTGCTTATCAGCCCCTCTCCCCCACGCATAGCAAGATGTAAGGACTGAGGCCAAAGGGGGGGGGGGTTTGCAAGTGCCTCTGAGCTGGAGCTCGGAGGAGAGGTCACCAGAAAACTGAGTTTCCATATAGACAAAGAATATATTATGCCTCATGCCCCTTAAATAATTTTTAAAAGAAAGAAGGAAAAGGTTCCGTAAAACGTATGTTCAGA
The DNA here is from genome assembly GCF_049243985.1 of Paroedura picta. Classification (NCBI taxonomy): domain Eukaryota; kingdom Metazoa; phylum Chordata; class Lepidosauria; order Squamata; family Gekkonidae; genus Paroedura; species Paroedura picta. Next base: position 30,117,387 of record NC_135377.1, on the reverse strand, counting down.
TTAGTGAGCAGAGAGTGGAGAGTAGCATAAAAAGTCGAATAATAGAATGATATCAGTCTCTCAACAATCCCAAGCAAAGGATCCAAAGGACAACCCTTTTTTTTTGAGTCCACGACTCAACCAGTCAGCAAGAGACAATTGTGCTACATCAGCATTGTAAACATCTTTACAGCATTGTAAAAAAGTGTGTGTGTGGGGGGGAGTGCTGGTTAATCCGAAGCCACAGACATTTACACTTTCATTTATTGGGCTTCCGGAGCACTTTAGGCGGATATCCTGGTGAATAAGTGCTCCCTGATATTCTGGTGTGGAAATCCCAGAAACTTGATAACTGGGTTGTCAGCTTTCTTACTGGCCTTTTAACCATTCTGCCAGGTTTACTAGACTTCATAGTTTAAATGTTACTGCCGACCTTTGAGACAGTTCAGTCCAGTGGGAATATATTAAAGTGATCTTGCCAGAACTTTAACCAAAAGCCAAAATGTTTCCAGGCCCAATTCAAGGTGCTGTTTTATAGTTCATGATGATGAAATAATATTTCTATCCTTCCACATAAAGAAAAACATCATTCAATATTTCGTGACTTAGCAATCATGTTACTGTGAATAATTGAAACAAATATTATTTTAGTGGATATGGAAAACAGCCCCCAATCCTGTGCATGTATATTACAGAATCACAGAATCACAGAATCATAGAGTTGGAAGGGGCCATACAGGCCATCTAGTCCAACCCCATGCTCTACGCAGGATCAGCCCTAAGCATCCTAAAGCATCCAAGAAAAGTGTGCATCCAGCCTATGGTATCACCACCTCCTCAGGCAGCCTATTCCATTGCTGAACTATTCTGACTGTTAATTGTTTTTCCTGATATCTAGCCTATATAGTTGTACTTGTAGTTTAGAAACAAACTCACTGAATTCTTCATGTGCTCTTGAGAGAACGGTTGTCTAAGGACCTCTACAACCCACATGAAACATCCCAGTTAGAAATAAAGTAAATATATATCAATTTATCACAGTCAAATCGGCCACCTCATGCAGAAACTTAATCAGATGACACACTATAAAAGATATTACAGAAGAGTGAGTACTGGGACCTCACAAGACAATTTGAACAGTGTTAACTCTTTGCTGTTTACAGTTAACAGTGGTCTCAGCAGGATCGGTGCACTTATCCTGCTACTTGGCTACCAGCCCTGAAGCCTCTTAGCTGATAGGTGAAAGGATTAGGTAGTCACTTCAGAAAAAGTCTGTACATGAAACAACCAATACAGGAATGCATTACCTGTACCTAAGGAGAAACAACCAACTAACAGAACTTTTCTCAGAAAAAGTGTCACCTGGTGTCTTCAGGGCACTATGGCATTATCCACATCACTGCCATGGGCACAACAAGGGCTATGAACAGGGCCTTTGTAGCTGTGCTCCTGCCCATCAGCCCCCTGATGAGGTTCATGCTCTGCAGGATCTTCCTGCTTTCTGAAGGGCATGTAAGACTACTCTATTCCATCAAGCCTTTAGTTAAATTTTGTGGAACTGCCCCACTGCCTGTTGTAATTGTTGACTGGCTTACTCCCTAGGAATTTGCTTACTTATTAGTATATTATGAATCTTTTATTGTTACTGTATTTGACTAGTTGGTACTATTTTAATGTAAATATGTGTTTTAGTGAATGTTTATTATAATTTATTTTTAAAAAATTTATACTCCTCCTAGACTGTATAGGAGAGAATGCAGTATACAAACTGAATGAATGAATGGGGATTCATGCATGCCCAAGCTGAGTCAAACCCACTGGCTACACAAACTGTTTGTGTAGACGAAGTAAGCTGGGTTCTGGCAGTTTAAAATGTCAAATACCTTTATTCTGCTTTATGAGAGTGAAAGAGAAAAACAAGTGTGCAGCTCTGTCATCCTCCCATCTCCTGCTTGGTAACTCACCAGCCTTTATCTGATCATCTTGGAGCCATCTGTTAGTAGCCAACACAGTAAAGAGGAAAACAGGGACTTGACTAGCAAAGCATACCATTCTACTGCAAGACAAAACAAGCCTATGGTCATCGGCTAGAACAGAATATCAACATGGTTTTGTTTCTTAAATGGCGGCCATTGCCAGAGGAAACGCCAGGCGCTCTGCGGTAATGGCTAGAGAGAGTGGTGAGACAGTGGTTGGATGTGGGCAGCAGTTTTACAAATGCAGCAAACTGTACAGATTCCACAAAAATGATTCAGGTGTGTTCCTTTCAGAAACATTTTAGTGCAAAGATGGTCTGAAACACATGGGGAAGAGTTGGGAAGAAATCTGCAGAACAACAAGACAATGATACTGTGCATAAGGCTGGGGGTGGGAAATGCTGTCATGAAGCAGCCAAGCTGGAGCAAAATGTCCTTGTGGACATGATTCAAGCCAGAGGAAGCACTGACCAGTTGGGCAATACCAAACGGCGAGCAAGAACAAGCAAATAACAGTCTTGCTTGACAAATAACAGTTCCTTATATGATGACAGCTCTCCGGCATGAAGTTGAAAGTAGCCGGCTCCATCACCTGCCCATTCATCTCATGCTCTCTGTGTACCAGATGCAAGCAGGAAATGGATGACCTAGTTAGGATGCCTTTGAACACACTGGGATGCATCTGATTTGTTCCAGTTACGCTGCTTGTTTGCATGACTGGTCTGTCTTTTTGTCCCCTTTTGCTGCTGCTGCTGCTGCTGCCACCTCCACCTCCTGCATGTTTTCACAGACCTTACCAACTGCGTCATTCCAATATGAGCTATACTTATGCATCTTGACTCTAATTAGCCCCTTTTGGCAATTAACCCCACCTCTACCTTTATGTAATGTTTTGGAAAATCTGTTTCAGTGTACCCAAGGAAGTGTGCATCTACACATGCTCTCAGTTCTTGCTTATACGTGCAACTGAACTTTGTTGGTCATGGAGGCGCCACTGGACCCAAACTTAGTTCTCACATCTGTCTGTTAACTCTTGCATTTGTATGTGAATTTGCTTCCATTGACAGGCCTTATCAACTGCTTTACTCCAATCTCAGCTATACTTATGTATCTTGACTGTAACTAGCCCTCCCTGGCAACTAAACCCTAGTCCCCCTCTGCCTATTGAGGGAAACTCTTTAAGTGTAGCTGATGAAGTGTGCATGCACAGGAAAGCTTATACCCAGAATTAAACATTGTTGGTCTTAAGAACAGTTTCCTGTAGGTCCCAATGAATAACTTACTTACTTCTGTGAGGACCTGCTTAGGACAATTCCATTCAAGGATGCCTACATGTGGGTCAATTTATGAATGAACATGATTCAAAGGGGACACTAATTTTCTGACGAGGGGAACACTAATTTTTATCTGACAAATGATATGATTTAGTTAGCAGTGGTTGTTTGGTTTTTTTCATTTTCAGAAATATGCATTAGTAGCACATAGGATTCAAAAAGTACATATGAAATGAAGAAACGAAAACTGACAGACTGTATATATACAACGCCTATAGAATTAAATACTACTACTAATAATAATTAGAGTAAAGGAAGATTTCTAATTGGTACCACTTTGGAAATAAGATTTTTGGAATTTTACAAAATCTGGAAGAAAATTCCAGTTGATCAGAATTTCAGAAGTGACAAATTTCTACTTGGTTACAAATCTGTATTGAAACCAAATCTCCTGATAGTTGACTGATCAGAATACTTAGGTATTGGATTTAAAATCATATATTTGGGTACAGAATTTTGAAATGGGAACAATTGATCAATTACTTCAGTAAAACAAAGAACTGAAGGAACCAATTATATATAGAGAGAGAGAAAGAGAAAGTTGAGAGAAACCAAAGTTGTGTGGTCATTTTAGCCACTAGCAACTAGGTTTAAGCATAAAACTGGAACGAATTGTAATGAATTAGGTTATCTCTAATGAGATCAACAGTTCTTAATGAAAACAGAATTGTTCATTTCGCTGGCATTAAGGATGCACAGGACTTTGAGAAAGGTGGTGACTTCCAGTTATTGCTTTGCCACAAAACTTATAGATTTACTTGTTTCTCTTTGAGGGTTGTGAGGTTTTGGAGCTCTTTTAGTGTTTCTGCCAGAGCCACAAGCTCTGTTTCTCTGAACTTCAAGACTGTACCAAGGAATGGGCCATACACTTTCAATTTGTAACATCTCTCTCTCAAAAAAACATTTTCCAGATCCCACATTTATTCTCCACCCAGCCCACCCACATTTGACTTTTGTCCTCATGCTCCTATGTACTTTCCAACAATGCATTCAGTCCAGCCATTATTTTTCAGATCAGCCATAGCCTGATTCCTTATGGAACTTTTCCTGATCAAGACAACAGCACTCTCTTGATCTGTAAAGCAATCATGTTGGGCAAGTGCCTGGATTCAAATCTCTGTTCAACCCTAGGCCAATCACTCTCTCTCAGTTTAACATAGAACCATCATGAGCATAAAATGACTCACTTCAAGTACACCTTACTAGGCTTTTGAGAAGATCAATTAGAGATGTCATGCATAATAAATAAATATAAAATGTTTGCCTAGACATATGGAACCACAACAGATGGGACTGTGGGGATTGTTGGTGGTGCTGACATTTGCTGATCCGGGACACCTCTCCCATGAAAAATTTGGTTTACACCATTTAAAAGAAGTAACTATTATATGCCTCATGTAAAACACTTTCATTATGTTGTGCTAAATGTAAAGTTCTGCATTTAGAAGAAGACTTGATTCTTATATGCAGATTTTCTGTACCAGATGGGGTTTACGATCACTTTCCATTTCCTCTCCCCACAACAGTCACCATGTGAGGTGGGTGAGGCTGAGAGAGCCCTGATATCACTGCTTGGTCAGACAGTTCTATCAGTGATATGATGAGCCCATAGTCACCCAGCTGATTGCATCTGAGGGAGTGCGGACTCAAACCTGGCTAACCAGATTAGAAGCCGCCACTCCTAACCACTACACCAAGCTGGCTGTCACAGAATCTTACCCAAAGCAAACTTGTCTTGGCAGTAGTACATGCAAAAAGGATCTAGGAGTCTTAGTAGACCAAACACTAAACATGAATCAGATGTATGACTTGGTGGCTAAAAAGGCAAATGAGATTCTGGGCTGTATCAAAAGAAGTATACTGTCCAGATGGTGCAAAGTGATGGTTCCACTTTATTTTGCTCTGGTTAGGCCTCACTTGGAGAACTGTGCTCAGTTGTGGGCACCACAATTGAAGAAGGATGTAGATAAACTGGAGCATGTCCTGTGGAGGGTAACAGAAAGGATGAGGACCTTGAAGACCAATTGTATGAGGAAAGGTCGAGGGAATGTGATCTGTTTAACCTGGAGAGAAAACAACTAAGGGCCATTCCACAAAACTTAAATGTAGCCGAAGTCTTACCTTTTGTAAACACTATTAATTTAACGTTCCCCATGACGTTGTAAACAAACCACAAAACTCCTGCCAAACTCCAGCAACAATCGGAATTTTATAGCGCTTAGGGGGAAATAAAAAAAAAATGGTGCTACTGATGTTTTGGGTTTTTTAAAAAAATAGTTTTTAAAGGGAAAGTGGCTTTTCGGGAGCACAAACATAACATTTCATTGGCTGTTCTGTTTGATTGACGGCCAGGGGAAGGAAGAAGCATGGAAAAATATTGCCTCTTTTGTTGCAATTCCGGCAAGACCGGAAAGCTGTGGGGAATGGACCGTTACTGGGACTTCAAGATTCTGCTAGAATTGAAGGTGTGTGGAATGACTAAATCCCACTATTAAATATTGCGTTTATGCATACTGCAAACATTTAGCAAGATTGGTCATTGTGTGGAATGTCCCTAAGAGGTGATATAACCATCTTCAAGTACTTGAAAGGCTGTCATATACAGCAGTGGTCCCCAACCTCCGGGTCGGGCACTGGGACCGGTCCATGGATCAGTTGGTACCGGGCCACGGTCCCTCCTCGTCCTCCTCCCCAGCTGCTGCCCTGCCACTCTGCTGCCGGCTCACCTTTGGTGCTCTCAGGCAGCCAACATGGCTGGGGTTCCCCCTTGGCCTGGCACTGCACAGCTGCTGCTGGCAGTACCCCCAGCAGGCAGTGGGAAGTCAGTGGGAAGTCAGGGGCGCCGGCAGGAAAGCAAGTGGAGCAGGAGCTCAGGTGGCGGCAGCAACATTCCTCGGCAAATGGCAAAAAGCATGCTTCAACCCAGCTGTAGAAATAGTGAGGCACATTGAGCCCACAAGCGAGCAAAATGAGTAAGAAACAGATGTCTTTGCAACAGAGAGCATTAGGGAATTGGTCGAGAGGAGAGCACTCCCCCCCCCCTGGGCCTCAGTAAAATTGTCAAGCGTTGACCGGTCCCCGGTGATAAAATGGTTGGGGACCACTAATATAGAGGATGGACCAGAGTTGTTTTCTGTTGCCATAGAGGGTCAGAACCAATGGGTTGAAATTAGTTCAAAATAATTTTCAACAAAGCAGTTCCCCAGTGGAATGGACTTCCTGGGCAGGTGGTGAGTTCTCCTTCGTAAGTTTTTAAGAAGAGGCTAGATAGCCATTTGACAGAAATGCTGATTCTGTGAACTTAGGCAGATTGTGAGTGGGTGAGCAGGAAGGGTTGTGGCAGTGCTTAGTTCTGTGGTCCTTGCATGTCCAGGGCAATGCCGATTGCCACTTTGTGGTCAGGAGGCAAGTTTCCTCCAGGCCTGACTGGCCAGGGATTCTACTTCTTTTTTGGGTGGGTGGGTGGGTGGAGGCATCAACTGGGCATGGAATTGAGGTCACCGGGGTGGGCAGGTAGTTAGAATTTTCCTGCATTGTGTAGGAGACTGCACAAGATGACCTGGAAATCATTTCCAGCTCTATGATTCTATGCTTCTGTGATTCTAGGTCACTAAAGGGTTTGATACAGGACAGAGTCTAGCCTCTACAACTTTTTGATACATAGAGTTAATAGGTATCAAGACTCCAAATTGCATTGCTTTCCTGAGTTTTCCTCTTCCTTCTCTAACAACATTTTCTGAAATCTCTGATTTGTCTTTAGACTACAGTTATAATGGATCACATACTCCAAGGCCCTTCTACAGCTCTAATAAAAAGTGAGATATGTGACTAATTTCTCCAGAGGAGAATCCCTGAAAACAGATGAGTCAAAATGCTCTTCTTTTTCTACAATCAATTCTGTACAAGAAACTCCCTTGCTGAATTTAGACACTGATATGAAGCTTATAACATCCTTACAACATTTTTGATATTCTCCAAGGTGGTCATGTTATAGCATTTTTGAAAGTTATTGCAAAAAGAACCCAATAAAAATGCCAAAATAATAAAATCGCTATATATAAACAGCTATGGACAATCGATCAGTAGCTCATATTGCTAGTTCACCTGCCCATCCCTTCTGAAAAAAAGCAGCTGAAGAAAGGAAATTGGAAGGCAAAAATACATAGTAGGAATGGAAGAAACCTGCTCTTTATACCTCACTTTTTCACTACCTGAAGGAGTCCCAAAGTGTTTTACAAACACCTTTCCCTTCATCTCCCCACAACAGACACTCTACAAGATAGGTGGAGCTGAGAGAGCTCTGTGAGAATAACTCTGCAAGAACAGTTCTGTGATAACTGTGACTAGTCCAAGGTCAACCAGCTGGCTGCATGTGGAGGACTGGAGAGTCAGGTCTAGTGCTCCAGTTTAGAGTCTGCCACACTTTAACCAGGGTTTAAGGAACTTTGCCTGCCCACACTTCTGTACTGTACATTTTGTCTCCCCTGCTATTTTGTGGCTATTTGTTAAAGGCCTCAACAGGTCTTACTTGTAGTTTCACAGATTTTACAGAGGTTCCAAGGGTTTGCCTTGGATATCTACCATTAAAAAGGATATCCGATACCAGACTGGTATGTTTCCTGTTCAAGACTTGAGACAGTTGTTGTCAACACTGGAATAGAGGAACCAATGATTTAATTAATTATGGTAGTTCTGTATGTTTTAAATGTTTGAGGCCAAAATCTTTACAAAGAATTCTAGCCACCCACACTTTACGTAGAAAAATATAAATTATTTTTATAATAATTTCCCATCCATTTCAGTTGATGGTTACTTCCTTTGCCACACGTTCCACAGCCCTTCTCAAACACTTATGAAAACTGGCTTGATTCTTCTTCTGTATGCCATGAATCTTCAACTATTACAGAAGATTTTGTCAGCAAAGGAAACCCAGTTTTTAATAGCAGTGAGCAGGCATTTTCATCTGTCTTCCTAGCTGAGGCCTGTCAACAAACAAATAAATAACAACATTTGAAATATTTATTTTTATGTTGTTAATATTATTTATAATCCACCTTTCTCATTGAGGCTCAAGGGGAATTACAGAATGTAAGTCAGTACAAACAATATGATGAAGAGACATCTAATGAAAAATGTAATAGGACTAGGAATTAAACACATTGCTAAACAATGCAAGAAATGATATTACATAACTAGAACTACAGTGCAGTAAGAGCAAGACAAAAACATGCAGCAAGATATAATACATCGAATGAGGCTTATTTATTTAAAATTATTTTACAAAGTGTTATTACTATTTGGTGAGCATAGAAAAATGAATAATACAGCAGCATATAACATGTTATAGGAAATACCAAATTTATCATTAGTATTCTGTTTATAGCAATATTATGAGACAATAAATCATGATTCAAATGAGCAGCTTTTGCGGCCGATTTGCTTGTGGCCTGGGAAATTTCTTACTGTGGGGGGAAGGGCGGGGAGACGGAGCCGCGGCCTGGTGCCGGGGCCTTTGCGGCCTGGCACCGGGCTAATGCCCGGTGGTTGAGGACCACCGCTATAAGGGCACATATAAACATAGAAGCCCAGTCTAAGTCTCATTGCTGACATGGTGTCAGTGCCATCGATTGGCAGTATTGTTGTTCAGCAGAGACTCAGTGTCAAAGTGCAGACAGGATAGTAATTGTGTTGAGGGCCAGAGCAGTCTCATAGAAACCCACCTATCACAAAATTGTTTGCTGCCAAAACCCTCTGGAGAGCCAGAGGCAGAGCCAGTCAGAACACCCCAATGATGCCATTCAGGTTGTCAGCCTTCAGGTGGGGCTTGGAGATCTCCTGAAATTACAACTGATTTCTAGGTGACAAATATCAGTTCCCTGGGAGGAAATGGACACTTTGGAAGGTGGACTTTATGTTTTATTTCAGCTGAGGTCCATCTTAGACTCCACCACCAAATCTCCAGAAATTTCCCAACCCAGAGTTGGCAACCATAGCTGCCATCCACATACAGAGCTCAAGAAGGGAGGGAAACTAGTGAAAAGCACCTCTTTCCCAGTGTGAGACTAGAAGCCTTTAAATGAATATAAAGGAAAGTGGGTTTAATTAATAGACTCCTACAACCATGTTCTCCTTTTGTTAGGTGGCTACATCAACCACATCACATACATCCTTCTGCAACTTATTTTCACAGAGGCAATCCTCCCCCTCCCCATAGAAAGGTGCATGTTTTAGGAGGGAAACAAGGGGCATGTACACATTAGGCCAAAAATAAAGGGAAACACATTATTGTTGCCACCCCCCCCCCCATCTCCATATATTATTCTGAATGCATGGGATGGTTAGGTGTGGGGATCAGCAGAATTATAGTTTGTATCGTAGTCCAGTGAATATGGAGGTTGTGGAATGTAGTTTGCCTTTTTTAGGCGCCAGCCTTTTGTCCTTCATCATCCAGCTATCCAGAGTGCAGAGGCAGGACAAAATTATGACAAAATTTACCATAGGTCAGGAAATTCCTGGAGATTTGGAGGTAGAACCTGGAGAAGGAATGGTTTTGGGAAAGGAAGGACCTTACCACCCTCCAAAGCAGGCATTTTCCAGGGAACCTCATCTCTGTAGTCTGGAGATCAGTTGTAATTATAGGAAATCTCGATGTCCCCCCTGGGGACTGGCAATACTAGGTCACCAGGTAATTTGCAAGTTTCATGTGTTTTGTGTCAGTGCACATGACCTTGCTAGTACTTGCATGCACCTGAAGGATACTGTGCTTTGCTATGAGTCATTTTCATGATTCTAGCTGAAATGTTTATGGCTCAAACTGCCTATTATCTAAAGCCAACTAATCCTAACAATTTGGCTATAAATAGCAAGCATTACAGTTTTTTTGGCATAGCAATTCTTGGTGATTTCATTGTATAAATGGGAAGGTTAAGGAAAGACCCATTTGGTTTTCTTAGATTTGACATTCATTCTACATGCCAAATCAATAGTCCTTCAAACTAATAACACTTTGAAATGCACATGTTTAGAACTGGAATGTAAAACATTTATTTTTCTTAAAATTTAACCTGCTATGAGAAACCATTCTATTTTCTCTGACAGTATATTTCTCTGAAAATATATAGTACTCTGAGTTGCATTTTAATAGTGCCCAGATTATTCACCAGCAGAGCCTTTCTCAATAATTTTTGACTGGGAGGGGCCAAAGTGCTAGGGGATCCAGGGGATTAAAATACAGGGGTACAGTCATCATTCCAAAATTACATTTCACCCTACATTGATGGAGTTTACTATGTTAAGCAGTCACCGTCCTAAACAGGAAGAGGAAATATGAACAGCATTTACTTCATTTGTATTTTGCATTTCTTGTTGAGACTCAAGGAATGCTGCAGTTCTAACAACGCAGACTAGAAGCAGCAAGCTAATTGATTGAATTACATGTGTTTACTTTTGTCATTTTAAATGTTGCTTTTCATGTTGTGTAGAGTAATCTTTACTGGGGGACTACAGTATGTGTGGGGGAACAACACAATGATGTTGCCTTAATAATAACATCAATAATAAATAATGACATCAATAAAGCAACAAGTAAGCCAGGATCAGGAGTCCATGTTCAGTAGCATGAGCCCTTTACATAAAGTGCTCTTTCTTTTGTTTCTATATTTTGAACACCCCCTCCTCCACATAAGACTTACTCATGCATTAAAGGTAGTTTAAGTAAAAGTCCTTCAGGACAGATTTCTCAGAACTATATGGTGATATTTCTTTTAGATCAGGCTGTCTCAACCAGGGTTTTGTGAAACCCTGGGGTTTCTTAATGGTCCTGGAAGGATCTCTAGTTCCTCTGCCTCTTTGAAATCCTGCCTGTACTTCTGGAGAGACAGTGATAGAGGGGAGGCAAATGAATTTCCTTTATGAGGGAATTCCACAATTTTGATGCCCTGATCAAATCTCAGGATGCTACTTGTCTAACCTCAGATAGTGGAGTTGCCTGAAATTGGCCATCTGAAGATGACCATAGTGGTAATAATAATAGGAGTGTAAGTAATTGATGTTTTAAAACATAAGGATTTGGACTTATTCTTCCCTTCCTAGATTTTCTAGAAATTGTAAACTGCTTTGAGTTGTGTGTATAAAATAAAAGTAGCCTACAAGTAGGCTAAACTGGTATCATGCATTCATACTAATAAATATTAATATTTATTGTTGGAAGGACCATCTGCTTAGAGCTTGAAATTCCTGCTAGTTATCTTCACTTTTGGTGTGCCAATTGTAGCATGCATTGCCTTAACGGTTTGAGGAAAGTGATACTTGTCTTTCCTTAGTGGCCATTTTTCTGTTCCATCAAGTATATATGCATCATTGTGTGCCTAATTTTAGCTTTCTTTTTCAACTGAAAATCCAGAGGTCATTATCAAAAAAACATCTGTTGACTCAGGATTCGCTAGTCTGATGAAGACTACCTCATGCTTTAGTAGTGTTAAAGATGTGATGGATACATTGTGTACATGAACCCTTAAAAATTAGCTTCTGTTTTCCTCTTAAGGCATGTATGGCAGAGGCCCCACTTAGGTCTTGGTTTTGGTGTTGGTTGCAGTTTTGTGATATGTATAGAAGCATTCTCCATCTGTAAGTGGTCTCTCCCAGCTGCAAGCAATACAAAGACCTGTGGAAGCTACCAAAATCGCCTATATGCTGGCTACAGAGCAGGATTGAAGGGTGGTTTGAAGTAGGGTCCACCACACCTCACATGACTCTGTTATCAGTTATTATATCTGTACTACTGTGTTTGAAAATTGCAGCACAATGCCCCCTTTCTAATGATCTCTGAGTGGAGGAAAAACATAAGAACTGATCTTACAAACTTTTGTTACCAGTTAATTAAAAAAAAAGGCAAAATGGCTTCCCGGAAAGTTCATTGTATTCCAGATAGATGCAGTCATAGCTGGCAATTGAAAAATGCTGAAGAGGCCAGACAGAAATACCCACTTAATCAACCAGAATTTCTGGCATTATCAACAGGCAACACCATCACCACAAGTTGGAGAAGGGCCCACTGCCATTAAGGATGTAGGCCATCCTGCTCTCAAAAAGTTGTTGAATGTTTTGTTAATTTTATTCCACCATTAACGGGGACTGATATTTTATCTTTATGAGTCCATAATAGGTTTATAAGAAACCTAATTAACCTAGGAGAATAGCCAGGGTGTTGAATGGAAAATGTCTTCACAGTATAAGGTCATTTCACAAAAAAATATTGCTGTGGTTTCTGCCTCTCCAACTAAAATGTTAATTTAGAATGAAATGTTGTCTACTCACATTTCTCATTCTTTCTCATTCTTTCAAAGAAGTACAGGGTGGTTGATTACATGGCCTGTTCTTTGAACTATTGACCCTCTTGAATGAACTTCACAACACGATTGTGGATGTTAATTATAACAATGGTTCTGGTATTTTGTTTTTAGTTTTCAGTGGAGGACCACACAGAAAAGGATAATATTCTATCTCAGAACACCTATGTTTACAAGATACTGCACTACTTTAGGTGGCCTTATCATCCTTGCGGGGTACAGCCAGTTTCGTGTAGTGGTTAGGAGTGTGGACTTCTAATCTGGCATGCCGGGTTCGATTCTGCACTCCCCCCCCATGCAACCAGCTGGGTGACCTTGGGCTCGCCATGGCACTAATAAAGCTGTTCTGACCAAGCAGTGATATCAGGGCTCTCGCAGCCTCACCCACATCACAGGGTGTCTGTTGTGGGGAGAGGAAAGGGAAGGCGACTGTAAGCCGCTTTGAGCCTCCTTCGGGTAGAGAAAAGCGGCATATAAGAACTAACTCTTCTTCTTCTTCTTTCCAATATGTGCATAATCTTAACATCTATTAAAACTCATGGCAATAGGCTCCTGTACCAAGAACCTAAATACAGCTGAATCAGCATCATCTATGGACTAGGTTCTGACAGCATCATATAAGAATGAGGTTGCTCTGAAGGAAGTCTTTAAAAGCTGTATGAGTGTCAGGGGATACAGCTGTCACTCAGCTCTCTCAGGCACTCAGGAAATCTCCATTCTGGTTAATGAGATACCTATTTCATGACAATTCACATGCATTATGAAAAAACTCAAGAGCTCTTCTTGAACAAGATGGTAAACTAATTTGCTACTTAACAGTGGTATGTATGCCTCAGTAGGTCAGAAATACTTTACATTGAATAGCTTGACAGTCCATAGGGAAACTAGATGTGGATAGCCACAAGAAATGGGACTGTGTTATGCAAGCATTAAAAGAATATGGCCTCCTTACGAAGTGTGTTGAATTGTCTAGTCACAACAGAAAAACTAATTTTGTAGGAATTAATCAAAAATGTCTTCCATGCATGAACTTCCATGCATTGAAGCATGAACTAAAGAGAGAATTAGTTGTTGTTCCTGCACAGGAAACCTTACCTGTTATGTCTGAATCATCATATATCATTTGAATTAATTTTGAATGGCAAACCATAGGCCTGTACATGATATTTTACAGTGTGAAATGAAAATGCTCCTTTCTCCTCGGCTTTCTGTTTTTCCATTTTGTTTGATAAAGAATTCCCCGAGATTTGGGATATTAAGACTTTTTTCTTGCACTTGTCACTGGTGACATTTGCTTGCAAATCGAGACTTTGTTTGCCACAGATACAAAACTCTTGCATGTAGTGCATTCTGCTTCTTTTTCATTTCTGCCAACACTGAAGCAAAGAAATTTATTTCAAGTTCATGGTTAAATGTACACTTTCTCTTTGGCATATTCCTGATCACAAATTAAAAATACAAGCTGCTTCATCTTCTGTCTTGCTGATCTGTTCCAGTTCTTCTCTCCAGCACAAGAGATTGCGTGCTCATCAGCATCAGAAGACAGCAAGTACAATGAAACTCTCCCATGCAAACTCACACTTCAAAGGAGAGGGTTGTTTGCCAGAGCCCAGTGCTCACCAGAGTGACCAAGTCCGTACTTGGGATAATAAACAAGATCTTGGATTTGAGACCCAATAGTATGTAGCACATGAACATAAAACATTCAGAATGGAAAACAAGGCCTTCAGTTCTCTCTAGCACACAAGCAGAAGCTTGTGTAGGGAACCCAAGGATTGAATCAGACTTGGTTACCAGGCAACCATGCCTGAACTCATTTTCTGCTAAGCCTCTAAAAATACCTTAACTATTCCCAGTCATGATCCAGTGCTATTGCATAGCTAACAAGAATGTCAATAACAGGAATGTCAATGACTCCTGCACTTCCTGACAGTGCGTGGGGACTCTATCAACGACACAGAGCAAAGCAGTTCATAGACTTAAGAAAATCCTGATACAGAAAAATGAAATAGAAAGCCCTATTCCAAATCTATACTAGGAAGTTGAGCTAGTGGCAAAATTGGAGCTTTTCTCTACTGGGGGACTATAGGGCAAAACAAGCTCAGTCTCCTCCTCCCCCAAAGTGGACATTTCCACCATTTTTTTAAAAAAAGAGAAGCCCCAAAGAAGATCAACATCAAAAAAGAGGACATGTTTCTAAAAAGAGCACATCTGGTGATCTTGCCCATGCTATTATTAACCGAAGATGAAAACAAAGACAAGTACCATCTTGCTTTGTATTCTTCCAGAATTAATGCCCCCCTTCTTGTTGAATCTGAGTGTGAAGGGTATAATGACACAAATGGAAGAAACTTTCAGGGGATGTTATTTACCTCTCTGCCATGAAAAGCTTCAGCTGCTCCTTTCCACATTAATGGGATGAGGCACTTAGGCAGCCCTAGTTGGAATTCAATACAACAATTGGGCTTGTGGGATAGTACTGGTTTAATTGCCATGCTCTCTCACATGTTGAGTCTCAGACCTGTGAAGTGTTCAAAATACAGCCAGGGAATTATTAACCCAAGCACATAATAATGGTTCCCAGAGTTCCTTGGGAAAAATATGGAAATTAAACTCCTTTTTAATTGGTTACTATGTGATTCTAACAGTGTTTCTTGAATCTTTCTTATTCATTTCCTATAACTGTAGCATTTAATAGAACCATAGAATCATAGAGTTGGAAAATACCTCCAGGGTCATCTAGTCCAACCCCCTCCAGGGTCATCTAGTCCAACTCACAACTATCTGCTCACCCACGGTGACCCAAATTTTATGCCCAAGTGATCCCACCACCAAAAATCTCCAGAACGCAGCCTGGCCTGGAGGAAATTCACCTACCATCCCACAGCGGCAATTAGCAATTCCCTGGGTATGCAAGGAAGGGCCACAAGAGACAAACACTGGCATATCCCTTCCTGCCCACCCACTCACAATCTGCCCAAATGCTTAAAATCAGCATTTCTGTCAGATGAAACAAACCTCTTTTTGATTTTCCTTTGTGATCTAGCATAGCTCACTGTTCCTCAAAACAAAACTTAAAGGGAGGGGGGGATTGTGTCATAATTGAAAGCATTGTTCTGGCTAGCAAATGACCAAACTACATACCGTCCAGGAGATCTTGTGAAGGAGCACTCTTCTTTTAAAGAAATCAAATGCAGCTGCAGAAAGAATTGGTGAGGAAATTAGGGACATTTGACCTTTCCGTTAACCTGATTTTCATGATTTACAAGTGCCTTTATTTTTTCTCCCACAGGGTAAACAGCCACTTGAAAAGGGAAATTATTTAGAGTAAGAAAAATCGTGTGTGGAGAAATGATCAAATGATTCAGTCCTTATGACTCTTTCTTAATGAAATTTTTATAGTGCCTCTAGATCGCTGTTTTCATGGCACAATAGGTTTTCCTGAACGTCAGGCTCACCTTTTTATTGTGCAGGGCTCCTGTACTTCACAACACCTGAGGCTTTGTCTTATTTCATCACGGAGAAACATCTACCCTATAGAACTGCTTTTTATCATGTGGCTGAGGCGTGGAGTTGCCTGGAGAAGAATGTCCTGGAAAAGAATGTCCCATATCCTTATCCATGGTTCCTCAATATATTTTTGAAACAGACTTGGGGGTGGTACGTGTCCGGCTGTCCAAGTTGGAATAGGTTAAATCAGGGTACAGCCAGCAATGCTGGCTGCACCCTGATTGGCCCTGCCCCTATGGCTCCTACCCTCCCTTCCTAGACCCTAGCCACATTCCTCTCAGCCACACCAGAGACAGAGAGAGACACACAGAGCCCTCATTCCCTCCTATTGCTCCTGCTGTGAGGGAGGCAGAGAGAGACACAGAGAAAGCTGCCCCAAGCTGCTGACAGAGACGCAGAGAGCCGCTTCTGCTGGGATGGAGGGAGAGAGAGACAGAGAGAGCTGCCCCAAACTGCACACCAGCCTTCCTTCCCTCCTAATTACCTGCTATGCCTTCTGCTGTGAGGCACACAGTGAGAAGGAGAGACACACAGAAAGAGATCTGCACCTCCTGGTGTCCCTTGGGTCCTAGCGCTCATTGCATTCCTGCTTGCAATGGGCTTCCTTGCTAGACTTGAATAAAAACTTACAGGATACTATTTAGCAGGGAGTATCATATACCTCCTCTGTTCTGTATAAAGCTTCAGCTGCCCATTTCTACACATTAAGCCTCTGGAAGTTTTTTTTTTTTTGAGGCTGGTTGGAAACCTTACTGGGGCAGCCTCATCTCTCTCCCACCCACCCACCCACCCATCCAAAACTCTATCTAGTTGAATGATCACAATGAACATTGACAGAGGCACAGCAGAAACTTAAAGCCACCTAAGTGTCTAGCATTTCAGAAGCAGCTGAAAGGCCAGCAGTAGAGAATTCTTGCAAAGAGACCATAAAATGTGTAGTTTGGCAGCTTGTTTTGTAATGTTGAGGGGGATATCTGGTGCTTAGTGTATTATTAAAAGACTAGATTTAAGGCCCGCTGTAGGCGCAATACAGCGGGCGCTAGCGGGCAGGCAGCTGAGGGCCTGGCTTCCTCCCAGGAAGCCTTTTCCGCGTCTTTGATGCGGTGGCCCTGCTCGTTTCCCGGCAGGAAAGCTCTTTCCACAGCCCCCTCACCTCCCGGAGTGACATTAGGAGGGGCCAATCACCTCCCGGAGTGACAGTGAGCTACAGTGATCCATGCAACAGTCAACCCCAGAGTAGACTTCTGCAACTCATTCTATGCAGGGCTACACTTGAGGTTGCTCCAGATTAGTTCAGAATGCAACAGCACGAGTCCTTATGGGGACCTAGTGGAAGGCACATATTCAACCAGTGCTCTCCTATAGAGAGATATGGAGGCTATGGAGGCTTTCAGGAAAGAAACATAGTGAGATGTACTTGCAGATTCCCACTTGTAATAATATTTTTAGAACATTTGAACCAACTGAAAATAACGGCTCAAAGGTACAAAGGTACAAAGGTTTTTTTTGAGGAAAATATAGTTTTATTTAGCAGGAACAAATAACTTACTACTTTTTGAATTGAATAAAACTAATCCTGGTAGCTTGCACATGAATGAGCCATTGTTGAAATAGCCATTTTCTTACTACTAGCTTTCCTCAGGAAACTGAGTTTTCTTCTGAGTACTTTTGAACTTCAGCTAGTACCATTTGTCAATAGCTATCATTTCACAATAGTCTGTGGGAAAGCCCTAAACAAAATAAATACATTGGACTTGCAATATCTGTTGGCTGGAATTGGGAAAGATACAACTGGGAATGCAAAGTGCCTGAGAGGGTTACAGATTAAGTGGTAATAACAGAGCGATACAAGCCTTTAGGGATGAAGAACAAATACATCTGATCAAGACCTTTTATTCAGACAGAGCTACTTTCTCTTGAACTAGTCCCTGCCAGTTCTGACATTACATTTTTTAAAAATAAAACTTGAGTAGAAATGTCAAAGGGGGAAGATCTAGTTGTATTTAATGCTGAAAAGAGCTGTCACATTCATAGCACAAGGAAATGAATTCATTAATATCCCTTTGTGTCCTCCTTCTTGCTCTGGGTGGGTGTTAAATGGCTAGGGGACCACTTGGCCGCTCTGGTTCATGTGTGTGTGAGCGGGTGAGTGACCGAGAGAGGTTATTTTGGTACTCTTGGCAAAACGGTTTGTTCTAGGTCTTTGGATGCCGCATTGGAAAGCACTGCATCTTGTCTTGTTCCTTGCTGCAGACTGGATTTATTGTGTATGAAGCGGCAAGACACGATGGAAAAGGTTTAGGGCTTAGAAGTTAATGGATAGCTGTGACTGGACAAGTGAACATAGTACATTGCCCTTATAAATCTGAGGCAGTATAAATTTCCTATCTTGGTTCTGATTATAGTAAAAAGGAACACTCTGGCATGCCAAATACATCCAGAAAGGACATCTGACAGGGTGTAGCAACTCTTCTGACTAAGAATCCATGTGGCAGGAAGAGGAACAGTACAGTACATGTTATTATCAGTCTGTTTCCTGACTCTGACCTCAGCAAGTTGTTTCTTTTTAACAGGATCTTAATCCAGAGTGACTTTGGATGGGACACAAATGGGAAGCAAGAAGGATCTGTGCCTTGTCTCTTCTGCATCTCACTCTAATCTGATATAGAATGTTTGCACAATTTGTGTACTAAACTATAGGGAGGCCAAGTCTTCTACTGTGGTGGGAGACATACTGCCCTCTGCTAGCTCCGACCACTGCCATGTATCTGGGTGGGTGGATGAATTCTGGGGGAAATGGGGTAGCCATCAGTGTTGCCAGCGATTCAACGACATAATTTCTAGCATACCATGGAAATAATATCACTGACTCCCGTAAGTGATGATGGCACTTTTGAGTTTTGCAGGAAGTAACGTTGATGGCAAGCCCCCCCCCTCCCCGGTGGATATCTGCTAGTTATCAGCTTCTGGCTAGCAACCCTAAAATATGGACTTCAGCTACAGCCTCTCCTGAGGGTAGCTTAAAAGGCAGCAGTGCAAAAATCATATGTTTTTAAAATTAAATTGCTTCACGAAAACTTTGTTGTAGTGTAAAGCAATCTGCAATATCCATAATGCTGTATCTTCCTCCTCAAAGAGAGATCCCTCTTCAACTTGTCTCCCTTTTATCTCTGAGGGGGAGAGAAAATGACTTAGAACTTAGAAGAGATAAAGATCACACATCTTATTCTATCCAGAAATGCAAATGTCAGGCTTGTGTGGCCTCAGTTTGCCTTGGGCCACGCAGACAGCATTTGGCCGTTCAATTTCCACTCAGGTTTGCTATTCAAAACCAGTTTCCTGCTTTGTAGTGCACATTTTAAAGGGGAAAATGTAGAATTTTATAGGCTATGTCTTTTCTTCATTAAACCTCTTACAACAAAGCTGGGAACACAGTTTCAAGTTGGAGAATTGAGTGGAAGTTAATCTCCCTCTTTCTTTCCTGCATAGCCTTAAGGCAAATTGAGACTGCAAAATCCTGCATTTTATAGACAGAATAATATCCATGATCATGACCTCATCTGTTTGAGCGCTTTGCCATTACAGTGTATTATTTCCTAAGCTTTTATTTTCTTTCTTAAAGAAGACTAGTTTGGACATTGTGGCAAAAAAGCAAGAAAGAAAGGAGGAGGAGTGAAGGTTGTAAAAGATTTCAGAGTTAACTTAAGATGTTCAGGAATCCTGTGATCCAGCTAGATAGAATGCAGTGGAGGAAAATTATCCTTAGACAAGAAGAGGGGAGATGGCATGCCCTAGACTTCTACTTTCCACAAAGTCAACAACTGATAACTAGCAGGCTGTATATATGGTGGGCCTTGCCGGTCTCAGCCTGACAATGCAAAATAGCTGGGGAGCAGGAAAGCAAGCAATCACAGACTTACTGGAATTTATTAATATACTGTCTTCTTTTGTGTATATCTGGTAGATTTACAAGACTTTTAACTATGGTTTGTCTACTATGACATCTGAATTCACTCTGTCTTCAGACTAGGTACTCCTTACAGTTGAAAACATGAAATTAGGGGAAGATGAAAGCAGTCAACATGTTAGTGATATATTTAATTAAAACTGAAAGGACTTCCAAGCAAATATAGGACTAGGAAAAGAACCCAGTGTTTTCGAACTGTTCTACAGTAAAACTGAACAGGAAGTATGCTCTAAAACATCTATATCTTGCCCTTTTAAAGAACCAATATAGCCACACGCCTTACATTTAAACATAGCATTCTAGGTGGTAATGTTTTCTCACAGTTAGACCTGCATATGTTTTAGCTGGTGGTATAACAGCGAAAGTTGTTTTTGACTGCTTGTGCCTCAGGATTGTGATGTTTGAAGAAGAAAAAGAGTTGGTTCTTATATGCCGCTTTTCTCTACCCGAAGGAGGCTCAAAGTGGGTGAGCTGAGAGAGCCCTGATATCACTGCTCAGTCAGAACAATTTTATCAGTGCTGTGGTGAGCCCAAAGTCACCCAGATAGCTGCATGTTGGGGAGTGCAGAATCAAGCCCAGCATGCCAGATTAGAAGTCCATACTCCTAACCACTGCACCAAACTGGTTACTGAAGGTAGTTGAACATCCTTTTTCAACCTTTTGACCATGGAGAGACTTCTGAAATATTTTTTTAGGCTTCAAGTCACCCTGGAAGTGGTGGCATGCCGCTTCAGAGAAGTGGGTGTGGATGTAAGACACAGGAATCAGCCAAACAATCTGTCAATCATTTACCATTTCCATTGTGATGAAAGAAACTAGGTCTGTAGAGCAACAGGGGAAGTGGGCTCCAGTAATGGCAGCAGTCATCCCAACTTCTGGGAAAGTCTGCATAACCCCTGGGGACTCACTTGCAGCTTGGGAGGCTTTTGGCTGACTTACTATACTGAGCAGCTTGCAACTTCTGTTCAGCCATAAGTTCAGATTGCCTATTGTGACTGTCTAGTTGTAGCAAATGGGCTCACATAAAGTGTACTGAACCTTCAGGCTCAATTGGCTTCATGCAAGAACCGCTCATGTAGCCTCTGAACTCTTGTCCCACACACAGTTCTATCTCTGATAAGGGAGTCTGTGATGTCACTACATTTACAGTATGCTGCTCGTGTAGTTGTTAAGAGCAACGGCCTCTAATCTGAAGAGCCGAGTTTGATTCTTCCCTCTTCCTCCACATGTTCTACAATGTTTTATGTAACCGCCCAAAGCCATAGGGAAGGGCGGTATAAAAATCTAAACAAACAAACAAGCATACAACCAGCTGGGTGATCTTAGGCCAGTCACTGTTCTCAGAGCTCTCTTGGACTCATCCAGCTCACAGGGTGTCTGTTGTGGGGATAGGAAGGTTAGGCAATTGTAAGCCAGTTTCCTTCAGGTAGTAAAAAGCAGTTTACAAAAAAAAAAAAAAAACAGGTCTCCTCTTCCTTAATATGTCTTTATAAGTCTCTCTCCCCTTTTTGGCACTGGGTTGCCTCATAGAGAAGCTATGATGTTCAACATATTCATTTTGCTGAGGTACACAATATTCATTCAGTGCATCGAACAATTGTTCCAAGATAACATCCTGGCCAAGTCCAAGAGATTTGTGGATTTCACTTACTTTCTTCCCATTGAGGTAGTGTAACAGATTTATCTTTCGCTGTGCGTCCTCTTTGTCCAAGGCAAGAGCCAAATACAATTGATACTCTTCAGCACTTTTATCCTTGTGTGAGTTTGGCTGCAGTGAAGACCAGTGGTGCTGGGGGCTTCCAGGCCTTGTTCCATGTTGCAAAAACAGTCACTGTGTGGTTGCAAAACTATACACTGCCTGTCTGTTATTAGTTTCCATCATGTTACATACAAGGTAATATGTAGATGAGAGTCAGACAATAATAACAGTGAAAGTCTTGATTAACAAATTCTTCTGCCTTCTCAGCTCTCCCTGCTAGTTTCACTTCTCTCTCCTGCTGTTCCTTCTGCTGAGTCACTTCCTGTGACTGTCCCCCCTTCCCTTGTGACCCTGGGCCATTCCGCACGACTTAAATGTAGCAGAAGACTTACCTTTGGTAAACGCTATTAATTCAACGTTCCGCATGATGTCGTACACAATCTGCAACACTCCTGCAAAAATCGCTTCGTTGTAGCGCTTTTCGGGAAATCCAGAAAAGTGGATTCACCCTAAAAATACCGCTAGACTCTTGAGAACAACCTGCAACACATCCGAAAAAGACATGTGCATTCTCAATGTAGCGGTAGAAAGAATGTCCCTCCCTCGCTCTCGCCCCTGAGCTTCTGGAGATGCGATCGCCATTTTTTCCCCCTTAGACCAGCGAAAGCAACAAATAAGCGAGGCTTCTCTGGCTAATGTCCCTCCACAGAAGTGATTAACAGTAAATCAATGCTACTTACTAGTGTCTTTAAAGTTCCCAAGCACAATACAGCCCCCTGTTCAACACTGGCCATAATTTCAGCCACAAATTGCGCCCATTTGGGGAGGGGTTACTTGAAGAGCATGTAAACGATTAAGCGCCAGTTCCTACACCAGCATAAAAGGTATTTCTAAGACAATGAATGAACACATATTCGTTGCTACGAATGAACATACATTCGTTTCTACTGGTGTTTTCAGCTTTTTAAAAAACAGTTTTTAAAGGGAAAGGGGCTTTTCACGAGCACGAACACAACAGTTCATTGGCTGTTCTGTTGGATTGACAGTCAGGGGCAGGAAGAAGCATGGAAGAATATCGCTTCCTTTGTTGCGATTCCAGCGAGACTGGAAACCTGTGGGGAATGAATACAATGCTACTGGGACTTCAATATTCCACTAAAATTAAAGGGATGCAGAATGAAGAAATTCCACTATTTAATATAGCGTTTCTGCATACTGAAAACATTCAGCAAAATTGGTCCTTGTGAGGAAAGCCCCCCTGAGTTGTCCTCCTATCTACTTTCCTAATTCACTCAGTTCCACACATATTGCTACAAATGTGAGTCTAAGTGTGCTGGAATCAATCCAAAAGAAAAGAAATTATGCCAGAGTATCTGAAAAGACTGCACACAGCAGACAGTGACTAGGAATAAATATAGGATTATGTTTTTTTGAAGGGTTGTTTGTTCTCCTAGAAAGTCTTTGTCTCAAATAAACGCAGGGGCGAATATTCAGAAAAAAATCAGTACTGTTTGCCTTGCACACTTGGTTTGGCTTGTGTTTTTGTCACACCTCCCCCTTCCCCCTTCCCTTATTTGGCTAAACTAAGGCAAAGCCCAATGCCTAGTTTTAACATTACATCAACCTCATTCAGGTCCAAGAGAACCAGTGTGGCCAGCTGAACATCAGAACCAAAGGATGAGGATGATAATGTGTCAGCAAAGGAAGAAAAAAAATGAGCACTTTAGTTCTCTTTCCATGTATTTCTTTTTCTTTGATTGTTGGAGAACTACTGCTGAAGATTAGGGTTTCTAAGAAATGCTGCTTCTATCTTGCTGTGTACTTTCCAGACGCATGCCTGGCTTGCCTCTCCGTGTGATCTTTTAGATCGGCCTCAATTTAATGGACGAGCACTGTGGAAACATAAATGGCTTTCCAGATCAGAGAGTATTGTCCATGGGCTCAGAGCCACAGAACGATGAAATGGATTGTTGAAAACAAACAGTGAAATACAGCTAAACAACAATTGCTGATACTTGAATAGAGGGAATTTCTTTAAAGTTATCTAAAACCTGCACAAAGGACTTGTGCTTTAACATGACATCAGACTTTTCTTGTAGCTTTCCTGTGCATATCGACCGAGTTATCCGGTACATAATATTAATGTTATCTTTAGATAAAAGGCCCCAAACAGATTACCATGCAAATCTTTAGTCCTACATTTATGGTATATTAGTGTACAGAGCAAACAGGCTTACTGTGGCAGTGGCACAAGCTATTTGGCTCCACCTTATGATCTCTCCATATATGTGTAGTGCCTACTCTTGTTCAAGCTGTATATACCTAGGCTTCATCCTTGTGATTGGAAATACTTGTTTCTAATTGTTGCTGATCATGTAGATCAGGGGTGGCCAAACTGACTCTCCAGCATCCTAGCAGGGGTTCATGATAATGGTAGCCCTTGGGGGGCAGGGGGGGGGACACAGCAGGAAATTCTGCTGGTTGTCCAGGCAGGTCTGTCTAGACAGAGAAAAGATGCACTCGGTCTCTTTCAAAAAAGTTAGACAGGCGAACAACCCTGGCCTCGTCTAGTCTACTGCTATTAGAAAGCTTCCTTGCCAGTCCGGTTTATCTCCAAATCCTGCCTGCTCTGGTGATGTACAGTATGTTGGTGAAGAGGGAGAGTTGGTCTTTATATCCTGCTTTTCACTATCCTTCCTCTCCCCACAACAGGTGCCCTGTGAGGTAGCTGGGGCTGAGAGAGCTCTAAGGGAACTGTGACTGGCCAAGGTCACTCAGCTGGCTGCATGTGGAGGAATGGGAAATCCCATGTGGAGATCCCTCCGATCCCTGGTTTAGAATTTATTGAGGGCTCCATCCCTGTGGGCAGTGACAGCAGTTAAGATGGGACAGATGGGACAGGATCCTTGCATGTAAGTAGGAGGCTAGAGGGGAAACCTCCCCTCCCCCCATGCCTTTGGTGGCAGACTGGCTGGATGCAGCTGAGACAGGGTTAGCCCATGCTGAATCCTGGTTGTAAACTGACAGTGTCCATTTACAAGCTAACAGTGGGAAAGAAAGCTGATCAAGGACTTGAGAAACCTGGAGTAGAATTCCAGTTGGGTGAAGAGGTTTACTGGGTAATGAGTCAGTCAGTTTCTCACCCTAAGAGTTTTTTCCAGGATGAATTGAAATAAGCCTGCCATGAGTTCTTTGAAGGAAAGATTGCATTAAAAATGTGAGGAATTAAAGGGAGAGAAAGACTTGGGTAGCAAAGAGAGGTGCATGGAAAAGATTAGGGTAACATGGAATCATAGAATCATAGAGTTGGAAGGGATCTCTAAGGTCATCTAGTCCAACCCCCTGCACAATGCAGGAAATGGATGTAAGTCTGGAAAATGTGCATACTAGGTCATACTCCTAGTGGGATCCACAGGGCAGCTGCCATTGACATCGCAGCGGTATACCTTGAACTTCTTCCTGAACTTGACTGCTGTCTAGACAGAGAAAAGAAGATGTATTTGATTTCTTTCCAGGTAGTATTCCATTTCTCTAATCATTCATGCTTAAAGTTCATATGAAAGCCGGGAAGCCAAGATATTATTTGGATATGTGCAAGTTCACTCTCTTATGGGAATCACATCACATACCTCTCTTATTATCACCTCTTGTCCTTTTAAACTCATGTAATAACCATAGTCTGATTGGCTTTTATGATGCACATGTGCACGTTACTTATTGCCATTTGGTTCACACTTTCAGTGTCACTGAAGCATCTTTTTTGGCCTTAGTCCTGTAGGATGAAAGTGAAGTGTATCCCTTCAAGCTGTGAAATGAGTTACAAGATTCCTTTGGCAATATATTGTGGCATTTCTTTCTACTTGAAGATTTTTCTAGTGTTTTGTATACATTTTTTTTCAAGTACTCTGGATCATTTTAGTTCACAGTTCTTGAGCTATGATAGCTACCCTACCTTGAACTTGCACTTTGGAAACCATGATGGGTTATAGCATTTCATTTGTTTTGGAATTAAATATTGCTGGAAACTTTTAAGATTGATCTAAGATTATGAATCCCTTACACCAGGGGTAGTCAAAC
This sequence comes from Paroedura picta, assembly GCF_049243985.1. NCBI lineage: Eukaryota > Metazoa > Chordata > Lepidosauria > Squamata > Gekkonidae > Paroedura > Paroedura picta. Next base: position 30,091,497 of record NC_135377.1, on the reverse strand, counting down.
TGCGGCCCTCCAGATGTCCATGGACTACAATTCCCATGAGCCTCTGCCAGTGAATGCAAGGAATTGTAGTCCATGGATGTCTGGAGGGTCGCAGTTTGACTACCCTGCCTTACACAAACCTTTAAATGGAATTTAGAACTTTACATATTCGGAAACAATTGATGACAGGCTTGACTTTCTAGATGGTTATACCCTTTGGGGAATCAAGAAGGAATGCAGAAGAGGGAACAACTGAAATCTTGCAGGTAAGCTCAACAAGAATGTTACCTTTGTCTGTCCATTATTTTAGTTTTAAGAAAAGGACTTGAGTAAGCCACTATTTCTCAGTTTCAAATCCATCCCCCAGAACAAATATTAATCATGTTCATATCAACATGAACCTTGCCATAGTTAATACATGCTGATGCTATGGATATGTTCCCTTTTCATTGATATATGCAAGAATTCCCCTCAAATTTAGTGTTGCCTCAGTAGTTTTGGACAAACTGCTTTTAGATAAGTATTGAAATGGTTCATTGTCATATGGTTTATACACCAGGCTCTAAATAAAATAATATTCAGACTTTATTAGACATATGTTAAATAAGGTGGTTTTTATCATCTAGCATGTTGTTTAATACTCATTGAGGTTAGAAAGGATTTCTGAAGTCAGGATTAGTAACCCAATATGGTAATTTGATCATACACCTTAATCATTATGAAATCTTTTCAATGTAAAACTTGTAAGTCAAATACAAATTATTATAGTATACTGGGTATGTTATAAAGTTTGGGTATGGTCAGATGAGCATTAGCAGAAAGGGAGGACAAACATATTTGCCAGCTGAGCAACGTCTATGTTGAGGCCTGTTTCCACCTTTCCTATATCAGATTAAAAAAAAAAATAAACTTTGGGCATTGCCAGAGGCACAAGCTGTTGGGTGTGAGGACCAAGGGTTCACAAAAAGGCTTGCAACCTATTTCAATCAAGCCAGCCAATGATTTCAGGACCAGCCTTAGATGCTCTTGCTTTGATTTTTTTCCTTTCTGTTATTTATTTATTATTTTGTTAATCTTGTTTATTTCTGGAATTTCCTTGTAAGCTGTTTTTGTTCCTTTTTGGGGCGGAAAACCCCCCAAGAGAAAGGTTTAAATAAATAAATAAATAAATGTTTAGCTTCTACCAAGGAACTCAACACAGCATACATGGGGATTCACCATGTCCCTTCTATTCCCCCTACAACCTTATGAAGAACTAGCAAGAAAGCCCATTGCAACCATTAATGCAATGGGCGCTAGGACCCAGGGGACATCGGGAGGTGCAGATCTCTCTCTGTGTGTCTCTCTCTCCTTCTGTGCCTCACAGCAGGAGGCATAACAGGTAATTAGGGCTCATGCTTAGGAGGGAAGCAGGGCTGGTTGGCAGCTTGGGGCAGGTCTCTGGGTCTCTCTCTGCCTCCCTCACATCAGGAGCAATATGAGGGAATGAGGGCTCGTGTTTGGTCTTGCAGGGCTCTCTCTGTCTCTGGCGTGTCTGAGAGGAACGTGGCTAGCATCCAAGGAGGGAAGGCGGGAGCTATAGGGGCAGGGCCAAGTTGGACCAATTCCAACTCGGACAGCCGGATACGTTCCACCCCACGGGCTGTTTCACAAATATATAGAGGAACCATGGATAAGGATGTTAGGCTGAGACCAAAAAATAAACTAACCTATATCAGCTACTGAGCTTTATGGCTGAATGAAGATGGCAATCTAGGACTTACTGGATATGGGGAACTAGAGATTGTAACTACTATACTCCACTGGCTAATTAATTCATATTCCTTAGATTTTTCTTGAAAGTTATTAGAAAATAGGAAAAAATAGTAATACTTAAATACAGCTGTCTAAACCGATTTTTGTCCCCTTCGTACTGTATTACAAAGCCCTTACTGGGCTGAGTGTCTTATGAAAACAGTGATATTTGACACAGAAATGCTGACTGCAAGGTAAGAAAGTAAAATCTGTTTTCTAAATTTATGTGGCCTTTTGGGCTGGGTTTTGTGTTATTAGTGCCTATCCAAACACTGTAATCAAAACCTTGTTTCAGATGCCATGGAAACACACTGTGCTAGCTTTAATAGCAGCAAACAAGCTGCTCCAAAGAGCTCTATTGAATTAAACTGAACTGGGAAGTTTACAGACCTTTAAATCTATGATTTTGAATACGTATATAAATCACATGTATGTGGCTTTCTGTGCAAAGCATACATAAAACTGACAGTGTTGAGGCAAGCCATGGGGAGAGCACCTGTGATCCTGCTCCCTCCCGGCACACACTCAGAGTTAGGTAGCCAACTCCAAGTTGAAAAATTCCTGGAGAGTGGAGATTGAGGAGGGAGGACTTCAGCAGGGTGTAATTCCAAAGTGTCAGCCCTCCAGAGCAGCCATTGTCTCCAGGGGAAATGTTCTCTAGAATTCTAAGAGATCTCCAGTCCCAAACTGAAGGCCACTATAATTTGAGTCATCTTACAAAATGAGAGAACAATAATCAAACTAGATGGGAGTTCTGTGACAGAACCTTCCACTAGCAGCACCAAACCACAAAGAGATCAGAGATCCCTTAGCCGTAGTTGTCTTTGGCACGAAGTGGTGACCCATCTCTTTGACCTTCAAATCACCAGTCTTCGTGTGTTTAGCACATGGGGGAAGACTGTTCCCCCAGTCTTAAGGTCAAGTGGGCTGCCTATCACTAGGGGAGGGAGTGAAGAAATATAACCGTTACAGCCTGAAGCTGAAGTGCTTCTTCTCCTCCTTATTCTAACTTGGTAGGAGGCAGACATAGGGAACAAAACCACGGAGACAAACAATACCCGTGCTTATACAGAACAGGAAAACCCTTCCTCAGCCCTTGAGCCTGTGCAATGGCAAAAACTTTGGAAATGCTATACCCAGAACTCTCAGTTGAGACAATCATGTATGACAAGAGCAACTATTCTGAGAGGACAACATTCCGGTCAGGCATGGATCTACAGAGTCACTCTCTCCGTTGCCTCTCTTGCTGCCTGGGAAAATGAAAGCAGGGAATGAGATGCCAGAATAAACAATTCAGTTTGGAAAGTACATGACTGCTCTCAAATGTCAGAAATAATTTTCTTCAGATCTGCAGCATTACTATGTTCTTGGATCGAGAAGATAACAGTTCATCCCCCAATAAGCAGACCCATTCTAAAGGACTATTTCTAAGCTTTCTTACAGCCTGGAGAAAAAACATTCCCTGCCCCTTAAACAGAGATTTAATGGGATGTTTTCTATCAGGTGATGTTCTTTACTTCCATGTCAAGGGATGCTTCAGCTGCCCATTTTGCATGTTAAATATCAATTAACACATAAGCACAATTTCTGACAATTTTGTGCAATACATTCTACAGTATACTAGATAGCTCCACACTTTTGTTGCTTTTCTATGTTCCCCATGTATTTTAAAATTTAAAAGCCAAGCTGCTCATATCTGTGGGACCATTTATTCCCCTATCCTCTGCTTTTACAGCTTTACTCATCTGAGCTGGGTCTTCTGCAGGTGCTAACCTGCACATGGACAGAATCAGCAAAATCCTGTATATGAGCATTCTCTGCTGTGGCCCCTGCCTAATGGAATGACCTGCCTCAGGGAGTCAGGAAGGCTCCCACTCTTGGCTTTCTGCAAACTATACAAAACTGAACGATGTCAGAGGGCTTTTAAAACAGATAATAGGCTGTAATTGTAACCAGATGGTTCAGAAAGATACTTGGGTTATGTGTTATGGACTGTGGTCTATGCTGTGATTAGTTCATGCTGCCTAACAAGTAATTGTTGCATCATTTAATACTCAAAGCTCCCTTCATCAGATACTGACAAAGGGAGCTTGGGCTCTTGAAAGATCATAGCCCCCCCCCCCCAAATCTTGAGTCTAAGATGTGACTTGACTCAAATCTAGCTGTTCAAAGTTGGAGCAATATATTTTACTAGATTTAATGTCAATATTTGGTTTCTTACATGAGAACAACATATTCATTTCCTAGTAGTCTTTTGAGCCTGTAGTTTGAAGAGTCGATGCATATGCAAATTAGTCTGATTGTTCACTGGGTTCCATCCATTTTGATATGTACTATTGGGCAATCAGATCTAGCCTGGCAGAAAAAACACAGAATAAATTGTAAATGCAACTGCAGACTCAAAAGCAAAAGGCATAAAAAGCATTGCTGAACTCCTAACTAGCAATGAAATTTTAGACTCCCGTGTTTACAAAATGGGGAACATGTTCACTGTAAAGTGGGACAAGTTCCAGATGACAATACTGTGTGTCATAGTGTCATGATTATGCCATGGGAAAAAGATTGGAAGTTCTTGAGAAAGAACTGAGGCAGGAAAACTGTTTATTGCGTTACATAAGTACGCTGGTTCCAGGCTTTTGTGGGTCCTGGGTGATGGAGTATAATTGGGGCCCTTTCCATTTTGGCACAGCCCCTTTCTCCTGCATCCAGACTTCTTCCATTTGTCCCTTCCTCTTTGGCACTACCCTTTCTTTTTCAACCACACTTATCCATTTGAATTTGCTGAATCTGTTTAAGCAAAAATATATTATGGTTTAAGCCCCCCTGCTATAGATTATTTAACTTCAGTTGCCCACAGTCAGGTGAAAAGGGGAAAGGAAGCTTTAATTGAATAATTGGTAGCATTTAAGCTATGTGTTGCCTAAAGGTCTTTCATTTGGGAGCTGGTTAGATCAAGGCTGTAATTATTTATGAGGTAAATATGGACTACTTTTCATACAGATCTATTAGACAGGCAGGACATGGATAATAACGTTTTGAACAGACTCAATGTAATGTGTGGATAGCCTCTTAACTTTACTTCCATAGGTTATAAACTTTTTCCCAAAGAAAGTTACTACTTTGTAGTGAGCCTCAGTTAATGTAAATAAACTCAGAGGTGAGATTTGATTTCTCTTTCTTCAAACAGCTTATGACACCCTACAAAGGCCTTCTATGCACTAGTGTTTTACTTCAATTTTACCATGCTTTGCCATTAGATTTTTTTTTGTTCTACATTCCACCCTGTTTCGTCTGCACACATAGAATCATAGAATTGGAAGGTACCTCCAGGGTCATCTAGTCCAACCCCCTGCACAATGCAGGAACTCACAACTACCTGCCCACTTACAGTGACCCCAATTTCACGCCCAAGTGATTCCTCCACCAAAAATCTCCAGAATCTATCCTGGCCTGGAGGAAATTCACCTACCATCCCACAGTGGTGATTAGTAATTCTCTGGGTATACAAGGAAGAGTCACAAGAGACAAACACTGGCATATCCCGTCCTGCCCACCCACTCACAATGTGCCTAAGTTAATAAAATCAGCATTTCTCTCAGAGGACTATCTAGCAACTGCTCAAAAACTTGCAAAGAAGGAGAACTCACCACCTCAGAAGCCTGTTCCACTGAGGAACTTCTCTAACTGTCAGGAACTTCTTCTGGAAGATCAGCTGAAAGGTCTTTTGAATTCTTTAAAAAAATGTGAATTCTTTTGAAAATTCTTTTGAACCCATTGGTTCAAAACCAATTGGTTCAGAAAACAACTCTGCTCCAACTTTTATATGATAGCCCTTCAAGTATTTGAAGATGGTTATCATATCACCTCTTAGTTGTCTTCTCTCCAGGCTAAACATGCTAAGCTCCCTCAACCTTTTCTCATACAACTTGGTCTCTAAATCCCTCTAACCCAAAACTGAACATGGTACTCTGAGCGAGGCCAAACCAGAGCAGAGTAAAACAGTAACATCACTTCACTTCTTTTACTACAGCCCAAAATCCCATTTGCCTTTTTAGCAACTGAGTCACACTGCTGACTCATGTTCAGTATATGGTCTACTAAGGCCCCCAGATCCTTTTCAAGTGTCACCCATCCTATAGTGATGCATGTGTTAGGCTTTATTTTTTGTTCTGTGTGGATTTTCCTTTTTTCAGCATTCAGTTCACTTTCCATTTGTTGTTCTCCCTGCATTTTCTCAAAGTGGTTTTATGGTGGGTTTTCCCCTTGCTTCAATCTCAAGAGAAGCAAGCCTAAGACAGCTTGGCTGGTCAGAGAAGGCTCTCCCTGAGGAAGCCCACTGCTGGGATGATGGGGAGAGCTTTATCTGCCATCCCTGTTTGTGGCTCCCTCTTGCAACCCAGTTTAAAGTTACTACAGGAGAAAACCCAAGACCAGGGGCTGCTATTGGCTCCCTGGCATAGCCAGATAAAACCTTGTTCCCTTGCCTTAGGGCAAATTATGGCCTTTGTTGTGATAGGCCTGGGATTACTCTGGACTGGCCCTGACCTCATCCAAAAATGGAAATTAGCTCCATGACTGGATGAGTGTTGTGCTGGTCCAGATTCCTGGTGTGAAAAAGAACTTTGTGCCAGCTCAGCTGCCTCTGGATCCCTTTAAATTGGCTGCATAAGGAAGCTTTCTCTCCCCTTCATTCCTCCAAATATTTCCTGTACATGGCCTCTTCACAGAGAAGGTCCTTGCTCTCTCCTTCCTCCAGCCTTCTCCTCCCTCCTTCGTTCCTGTAGACTACTTGAACCTTTTAACAGGAGATGCAAGAGTACCCTGGGGTCCTTTGCACTATTTTTAGGGAGGAGCAATAACAATGAATCACTAGAATTAACCCGCACTTAAACAGTACCGAAGGGGAGAGTTCTATTTCCCTCTGCCTACTTTCCCTATCTTCTTCCTCTGAAGGTCTCCAAGATCTCATTGGCTGCTTATCCAGCAAACCACCAGGTACAAAGGGGGTTGGTAGAAATGATAAGGAGTCCAAAGCCACGTCTGTGAGAAGAATCATACTGATGCACCTAATCCTGCTTTTTCGCCTGCTGTGCAGCAATGTAAGCATACCAGAAGATGAGGGCAAAACAGGTATCCTTTGAATTCTGTATATTTTTTTGTGCATTGGCTGCTGTACTTGTACATAGATTTTGTCTGAAAAATCTCACGATGTTGGATTCATAAGATGATGACCTCTAAATCACACTAACCACTGATGAATGAATAAATATAAAGGAGTGTGTTAGCCTTGAATTTTTAAAAAGCTTTCTAAATGATAGAAAATTATGTGACATACTTTTGATTAAAGTTATTGTTGAACAGACTATAACAGACTGCAGTCCTGGGGCAGGGCGACATGTTCTTCCAGATAAATCAGGAACTAGTCCAAGTAAAATCTGTAGGCCCTTTATCTTGTAATAGAAGCCTCCAGCAAAGAAAGATGATATATTAACAGTTTCCTGGTGAACTATAGTACATTTCTAACCAAAGTAAACTCTATTTTAAGAATGTTATAGGGACTCCTTAACCAAAGTTCTCTTTTTGATCATCTTAAGATTCATGGGCAAAGATATTTTGTCATTTTAAAAAAAAAGTATGCATTAATATAATACAGTTTGGAGTTGAATTCAAATAACTCTGTGAGAGAAGGAAAATAGCAATTCATGCTAGTCTGAAAATGTACATATCAGAGGTTTTGCAAGAGTTCAGAAGTGCTACAAGGTCTAACTTCTATAGGAGTTCTTATGTTTTGGCTCACACAAAAGCAGAGAAATATGTCTAAATCTAATTTCACGTTCATTTGTAACATTCTGGATAGTCAAACTGCAGCCCTCCAGATGTCCATGGACTACAATTCCCAGGAGCATTCGCTGGCAGGGGCTCCTGGGAATTGTAGTCCATGGACATCTGGAGGGCCGCAGTTTGACTATTCCTGTGAAATGGCCCAAACATGTCATTGGAGACTCCCAACTTTGGAATGCTCCTTACAGGCATCCTCAGGATGTTGTTTAAGGCAGTGGTTCTCAACCTTATATATTTTATATCCCAATAATTGCTCTATCAAAGTTCCTGGCTCCTTCCACAATAGAAACAAAACCCTCACTTTTCCCAAGTATGCCTCTATACTTATAGGCATTCTTTTTATTATATTTATCAATTATGGAAAGTTTTAAGGGCATAAAAATAGCAGTGGCATTATTGGGAACTAATTTTATTTCTATGACTAGCTAAAATCAATTGCCAGAGAGTGAATTCATTAATAATTGTTATGAAAATCCTGTGCATCATCTAAACAACCTCTGCATCCCACTGGTAGTACATTTTCCGTCAGTCTCAGGAGTACTTTTTCTGCTATGAGAGAAAAAGTAATAAATTAAATCTTGTTCTTGTCGTTTTTGGAAGGGGGCATGCACAGCTTAATTCTTGTTGTATGTGAAAGCCAACGCCATGTTCCTGGGACTGGGTTTGCCTCCATAGAGAACTGACCCTTATGTATCAGGGAAGTGGATTTTTCCTTCCAGGAAATTACCTTATGACAAAAGCAAAAGGGGGAAATTGCCCCGAGAGTAACAATCTGAAGACAGACAAGGGATGACATTTAAAGGGAGAGAAGGTACTGACCTCACTATCTTATCTAATTGTCCTCTTGCTGCCTCCTGCAGGGACTTCTCTTCTTTGTACACCAGACATTGCCTTTCCAACAACTGGAAAATACTCCTGAAGGTCTGTGAAGATTTCTCCATACCTAATACTGGAAGGTTCCTTGCTGGTCCACCTCTGATGCTGTGTCTCTGTGTTGTGCAGATCCTATAGCAAGTGTCCCCTGGAATTTATGATATACCGCAGAAGACAAGAGGCCTTCCTGTCTAGCTGCTGACTGGCTCCTCGTTCAAACTGCCTGCTCAAAATCAACTATCAATCATTCCTGTTCCATCATGATGTATAAATATACCAGCTCTCCAATTTTAGGATGTAATTGCTATTCAAATTGTAAGTGAACTGTCTTTTGGTGAGCACAATAGAGAGCACTTGTTTTGGGTTTTGGTAATCAGTGTGCACTTGCTTGCTCTGGTACTTAATTTTGAATGTCACACCTCATTGGTCACATTTACAGTTGGACTCCTGGCCAGCTATGATCTGATGCCTTTTCCATGTCTTGGCAGATATGACCAAAATAGATGCCAGGAGTCTCCTACAAGGATCAAACTGTTAACCACAATTGTGCTGATTCAGTTGGGGAAAATTATATGTTGCTGACTTTATTACATTTGTAATTAATTTTGGTTTTGGGATAGTAACACTTTGAACATATTCCACAGATAGGTTCAGAGAAGATCAGGGACAGTGTATCACATTTGTATATGTTTTAAATATATTTTCCTAAATTACTTGGCATCTGTCTGTCTGTCTGCCCGTCCAACATCTGTCTGTCTCTAGCTGATGTAATCACACAATGCCTTCAATATTGTTGAAATAGATAGATGCACTGCACACTTCTCTGTGCAGTTTTTAATACTTTTCTTGCTTTATCTTTTCTTAGCCCCCCCCCTCAATGCATGACTACAACAATTTAGATTCCCAACTGTCTGGATTTTTTTTTTGCAGGATAGAGGTCTCTTGAACTACTCAAGAGAAAAGTTAATGTGAAATCCTATGTTCATAGGGGAGAGAATACAGCAAATAAAGTTAATATAGTCTCCTGTTCATAGAACCTATCTGAAAATTATACATGGGTGTTTTTCTATGGGAATGCCTATAAAAACCTGAATATTTGCTATATTAGATCTGAGGTTGATCAAATCTATAATATCTGGAGCAATGAAGCCATCTACATATCTTCTGCTTTTGGTAAAAGTGTTCCAATGTCTCTAAACAAAAGGATCCATTCTTTGGGGTTGGAATTCATTGAAGCGTGTGGGATAGACTTTATTGTACATTTTATTTTGTGAGTCGCCTTGAGCAGGCCTCTAGAGAGGTTTTCTAAATAAAAAGCCCACAAGACTTATCTAAGGGGGCCATTGCTGCTGCGGGGGAGGAACACCGACAGGGACCTGGCTGGTTGGAGAGATTGCCCAGCCCTGGTATTCTTTGAGCAGTATGTGTGGTGGCATGGCAACAGGGGGTGTGGCTGAACTGGGCGTCAGTTAAACGGATGGCCTGATATTCTTTGGCCTCTTTCCCCCCTTCAGGGCGCCCAAAGACGCAAAACCCACCCTCCCTCCCTGTTTATGAATTGTTTGACTTTTTGTTAGAAGTTGGGTTATATTATTGATTAATTGTCACAGCCTGCGGAAGTGGAGCATGGGAAGGATCAATTTTGGGGAGGCCAAGCTTGCGCGCTGTCCTCCCCTAGATTTGGGGGGGCCTTTAAAGGGCTGTGTGGATGCATAGCCTGATTGAAGGCTAGCATTTCCGGGGGGCAGGAGAACCCAACAGAGGCTGGTGCCCAGAGGGGTCACTCCATGGTGCCTCCCCCCCCTGTTTCAGCCTGCCATTATGTCCGGGTTTTGGGGCTGGATAGCCAAGGCAACCCGTTGAGGGGCAGGCTGTGGTGGGCTTCCTTGTGGTAGGGTAACCACAAGATGGCATGATTCTCTTCCCATGCTTGCCATGCTCAATGTTGAATAAAGGCTGTGGCCAAATATTTTATGTCAAAATTATGGTTGTCAGTGTCCTCATTAGGTGGTCAATATCCCCCTGCAAGGCAAACAGAATTCTGTAAGTTAATGACAGATGATGTGTTCCCTTTTGTTTCCCCCATTCCTATTGTCAATCATTTTTCTTGGATCACCATAAGTAAAGAGATTTAGATCAACATGGGTAGCTGTGTTAGTTTGTCTGTAGCAGTAGAAAAGAACAAGAGTCCAGTAACACCTTGAAGACTGATATCGTGCCACAAATTCCATTGGTCTTTCAGGTGCTGCAGGACTCTTTTCTATGGTTATGGTTTGTCTTTACTGACTTTCTGCTGATAGGAATTGTGTAGGGCTTTTCTCTTAAAGTGAAACCAGGCACAAAATGTGCAGTTCCAGAGGACTGTTTTGTAGTCTAGGATTTCAGGTCATGTATAGGATTGTCGTCCTTTTGGTAGTGGCCTCAGATTACAACTGATCTCAAGGCAATAGAGATCAGTTCACCTTCAGAAAATGTCCACTTTGGAAGGTAGACTTTGTGGCATTATACCTCAGTGAAATATGTCCTCCTCAGGCTCCAGGTTATTCCCAGTCTGGAGCTGGCAGCCCTACTGATGTAGAATGTGACTGGTAACAGTGTGAAAAGTAAAGCCAGTCCATTTTCGTCTTGACCGTGATCAACCATACCTTTGCTATTCTTACAGACTTCCCAGGTATGTTCCAGTAGTGTGCTAAGCACATGGAATCGTATTACACACAACTGCACAGTTCCAGATTTTCTTTTTTTTTAAGCCTTGGCTCAGTAATACTGGACAACAAAAAGTGAGGAAAAGTTTATTAAATAGAACTGGAAAGGAAGGCAAGAAGGCAGGCAGGCACTGTCAGGCAACTGATCACACTTGTCTACATACTGACTGATTAGGAATGCTTACTGAAAATCCTGGCATATATTGGACTAAAATATATCCCCTGTAAACACTGATTAGAGAATGGTAATAGTCCTATAGGCTTCAGTTGAGCAAAAATGGCAGCGTAGGCTGAAACCGTGCATAAATTCAGCTAAAGATTAATAGTATGGATTACCTTCTTCTTCAGTTACCTTATCTATACTGGGGTTTTTTGAAGTATTGAACTAGATGTAAGGATAAGGAGTCATGTTGAGACCCTTCCCTGATTTCCAGAGTTATGAGTAGCCATATGTTAAGTAATGCTGCCCTCATCTGGTGGAGCTCTTTTAATAAATCATTGCTTCCTCAGCACCAGATTCCCATTCTGAAGTTTTAATTGATGAAATGGCTGTGACATTTTATATCTGAAATGATGCTCTAAATATATATAGAGTTAGATAACTTCATCAGGGGTGCAAATTCAGTTGCAAATTAATCTTATTGATAATGGGGGGAAAACTCTTTTGGTCATTTGAAGGTTGGTCGTTCTTCCAAGTACACATCCTGAGGCACTAAACATGGTGAAGAAAAGTTGACTCACAAAGCCAGTAATGTCTTTTTATTTATTTATTTATATTTATTTATTTGATTTCTATACCGCTCTTCCATATGGCTCAGGGCAGTTTACATACAGCATGGGGGGGGGGGTGGTACATGGAAGAAATTAATATATAACATAAACAAATACAACAATAATAATCTAAATAACACAATTCCAATGCTCTTAAACAACAATATAACAGGAACAGGAACTTAGCTAAGGCCCTTAGAGAGGACAGACTGGTTCAGGCCATGGAGGAGATGTCTGAGGGGGGACCTGTTGTTGGTCTCAGGCCAATGCCTGATGGAGGAGCTCCCTTTTGCAGGCCCTGCAGAATTTTGGGAGTTTGGACAGGACCCTGATTTCTTCAGAGAGCTCATTCCACCAGGTGGGGGCCAGGACAGAAAAAGCTTTGCTAACTTTGATGACAGCTGAATGTGAGAGGAAATCTTGAGACTTTGGCACAGAATACGACATCTGAAGGAAGTCCCTTTAGTCTTTTCTGGGTTTTAAATTTCAAATGAGCAAAGTTTTGTCATTTCCATTGGCAAATAAGCATTGTAACTAGGACAACTTAATTTATGTAATGTAGGTTTTCTACTAGTATGTCCACATAATTAAACCATAATGAAACCTGTTAATAAAAGAGAGATTCTTGCCTTCCCCACACCCTGATCATTACAAGACAATAATGAGTCTGTAGTGGAGGTATCAGGCAGAGAAAAACTAATGAGTTCTTTTGATATAGCTTTGAGCCCTCTTTACATAATATTGCTCACATTGAAATCAATTCACCTAGAGGATAAGTGGGCATTGGCCTGGCCTGACACTTGTGTATACATGAGTACAGTATCTACAGGCATATACTTTGTGTGTAGAGATACTGTACTCATGAATTCTCAGTTGTACAGAGGCAGGAGTTGTAGGCAGCATGATTGTATGTGCCTCTCCTCTGTTTGTGTTGATTTTAAGTTAAGTTTGCAAACATCTGTGTGTCGCATACATGGTTCCTATGTGCTAGTTGTACCACTATTTGGTTTCCCTTTCTCCACATCATATGAATGATAATTGCACATGCATATTTTTAATAACTGGGCAAAATGGCTTGTATGGTCAGTCAGAAAAAAATATTGAGACTATCTTAGAATAGAAAGGTATGTGAAGAATTTCAGAGCGATCTAATAATAACTGTTGAATGTTGGAAGGAAAACATGAAACACACTGTATGAAAACTTGAAGAAGCACATAAGAATACTTCTATTTAGGACAGAAAGCACTAAAATAATCAACACACTTGTGATAGGCTGCACTTTTTAAAAACTTAGTACTGTATAAACAATTAAAGGACCATGAAGAGTTAATTATTCACAGAAACAGAGAACCTTGACAGGCTGCTCCAAGCAATCTGATTGGTTGGAATCAACTGAGCAGAGAAATACTTGAGAGCTGCATGCTGAGGAGGCAGTCAAAGCAGGTCTCTGCCTTGACTGAGTTCTGATTTCAGTCTTAGATGAGAGCAGTTTTACACAGACAGAGCTGGGGGAAAGTTAGCAAGGAAGTCTTGGAAATAGACAGAGACTCCCATTCAGGCCACAGAAAGGAGATAGATCTTCTAGTGAGAGAAGGAATCTTCGTACCTGGTCTGGTGATGGTTTTGAAGAGATCTCTGGTCTGGTGTGGTTAGAAATAGAGACCTAAAGAGTCAGCTAAAAAGTCAAGACAAGTACTGGTGTTTCAAGAGAAGGGGTTTGCATACTACAAGGACTGTACCAGTCTGCTGGAAACAAAAGACTTAGAGATTACTCACAGGAAGTATACTGTAGTGTTTGGAAATCACTGGAACAAAAACTTCTTAACATAAAGATTTAACATAAATCTTAACATAAAGATTTAAGTTACTATATTTGTTTATCTGTACTTTCTCTCTGCTTCACCTCCCTTCCCAGGCTTCCAGCATGTTGCTGTAGTTTGGAACTCTGGGACATGTCAATGGAGATCCATAGGCTGTTATTGTATGCTGAGACTTGCAGGCAGAAAGGAAGTAAGAACTGAATTTGTTTAATTACTTGTGCACATACAAGGGACACAAGATCCAATATATTGGAGAAATTGCTCTGCATTCAACATAAGCAGCAATGGAAATATTTTGTGATTTTATGGAAGACATCTTCCATTTTTGCAGAAAGAAATAAGAATGAGAAAACTGTGGTTCCCGGGAAAGTGATCCTACAGATATCAGTGGTGGTGACCATACCGTAGGCCAGTGATTTTTAATAGGGGGCAAGCACTTCTCCAGGGCATTCAGATCTTTGTGGGAAAATGGGAGACACTCAGTTTTTAAGTAACATCCTCTCTCTGAAAGAACTGTGACTGGCCCAAGATGACCCAGCAGGCTTAATGTGGAGGAAGTGGGAATCAAGCCCATGTCTGCAGATTAGAACTGGTTGCTCTTAACCACTACTCCATGCTGGCTTTCCTATTGGTTAAGCCATCTCTTAAAGTAGTCACTCTGGCCTGCTCTTCTTAGGTGGCAACTTTAGCCTTCTCAAGCATGGCACTTCTGTGGTCTACTTTCTATAAGAAATATAAGACTGTTGAACTACCCATGGTAACAGCCTGGCTTGATAAGCTTGGAGAACTATGTAAGATGGCCAAGCTGACAAATCTAATAAACAGGAGACTTCCAGATGAATTTCAAAGTCACTGGCATTTTTATTTGCATTACATTAAAAAGTAGGCTTGTAAATTGCATTAGACTAGAGGAATAACTGAAGGGGAGTACTCACTTTTAATATCTTCTAATGTATCCACTATTTTTGTTATATGTTCATATACTATTAAATATTTATATATAAAAAAGAAACATAAGACTGTTCTACAGTAGGTATTTTGCAATTCATTCCATAGCAGTTCAGAGGAATAGTTGAAAACTGGTTTTTTTCCCCTTTTCTGCTTTGTTACTTCCAACTCAAGTTCTTTTTGTAAACCATCTCCAGCCATTGTGGTCAGTAGCTAAGGCTACATATACGTATTTTAATAACTTAATAAATGGGGAGAGATTAATAATAAAGTCAGAAGGGGATTGAAGGTTAAGAATCACAGAGAGATAGAAACAGGCCACATAAATAAACCAGACTGAAAAAACTCTACAAGGACTATTTGAACATAAGTAAAAAATGTTATGCAATAGTAGTATGTCATTAGTTAAAAAAACAAAATGCTGGAAAAGTAAACTGTCCATTTAAGGACAAAAGGTTCCATCCAGTCTTAATCAGCAGAGCTAGTTTCAGGCTATGCTGGTTGACATAAAAGTGTCATCTTGTATGGGGAATAAAATCAGGTTTGTTCTGTCTCCTCTTCAGGGGAAGCAGAATGCAATGCTTCCTAGCTGAACACCAGTTCTGTGATTCAGCATGATGACATATGTTCCTTGCTGGGCCCATCCTCTCTATAGTTCATAGAATTGTCTGCTGGACAGCTTCCCTCTTGTAGGAACACTGCTGAGTCACCACTGGCTTCAGGCTGGACAGGCTGTGTGATTTATAATGTAATGACCTAAGAAAATAAGTGCAGAGTTAAAAGGCTTTCCCAGGATTTTGTGTATGTCAGTGGGATTCTTCTGAACAGAAAGCCATAACTTCCCATGCCCTGTTCTCTGCTTTTGAAATGAGACTGAGTTTCAAAATGGTTTGGCAATGGGATGGGGCCGCTGAGCGTGAAGCATGAACGCAGATACTCCTTGTGTGTGGATTTTGTGTGTCTCTTGAATCTGGCCTCAGTGCTGGCAGACTACCATGCCCCAATTCACAATAGAGAAGGCTCTGCTCAATCTTCTCCTCTATACAGTTTTAAATACGCTCACGCACATGTGCACGCACACACACACACATACACATATGAAGGGGGAGAGAGACTTGTCAATCTGAAATATAGAAAAAAGTTTGAATCCAATGCCACTTTAAGACCAATAAAGTTTAATTCTGGGTATAAGCTTTCATGTGGAAGCACACTTCATCAGATAAACATTTTTCCTCAAGACTTGCATACAGGTGGTAGAGGACAGGAAGGCCTGGAGGATCATTGTCCATGGGGTCGCGATGGGTCGGACACGACTTCGCACATAACAACAACAAGAGGAGATGGGGCAGTTAGTTGCCAGGAAGGGCAAGAACTGAGAGACTTTACCAGCTATGTTATTCCTATCTTAGCTGTACTTAAAGGTAAAGGCATCTCCTGTGCAAGCACCGAGTCATGTCTGACCCTTGGGGTGATGCCCTCTAGCGTTTTCATGGCAGACTCAATACGGGGTGGTTTGCCAGTGCCTTCCCCAGTCATTACCGTTTACCCCCCAGCAAGCTGGGTACTCATTTTACCGACCTCGGAAGGATGGAAGGCTGAGTCAACCTTGAGCCGGCTGCTGGGATCGAACTCCAGCCTCATGGGCAGAGCTTTCAGACTGCATGTCTGCTGCCTTAACACCCTGCACCACAAGAGGCTCAATGGCTGTACATATGCACCTTTAATTAGTCCTTCCAGGCAATTACCCCCCCCCCCCTTACCTATATGTAACAGTTGAGGAAATCCGTTTCAGTTTCTCTGAGGAAGGACCCCTGGCAATTAGTCCTCCCTCTCTCTCCCCCCCACCCATATGTAAGGCTTAAGGGAAACTGTTTCAATATATCTAATAAAGTGCCTATGCACAGGAAAGCTTTTACCCAGAATTACCCTGTGTTGGTCTTAAAGGTGCCACTGGACTCAAACTTTGTTCTAGTGGTAGTGGAGAAAGAGTGATGACAAATCTGACAAGACATGGGCTAGAGTTCATTTTAAAACCTTCTCTGCGGAGGTATTGGTGGCAAAGAAACTATAGTTCACCACCATTGTACCTGAACCAAGGAGACATTCAGAACACTTCTGGGTGGTCAGGGGATTTGGCCAGTGAGAGGAGGGGAATTACTCAGCAGCCTACAACAATGAAGTTGTTAGGTATCTTGCAAAAAAATCTATTACCTCTATGCCGATATGCATTCTATATTTATTAACAATGATAGGATAAATTGATGTCACTATGCCAGCTTGTCTAGTTGTCTGAGATATCTTGTAGCATTCATATGAGCAATGCAGACAGGATTATTTGATAAGATCTCCCACCTGCCTGTTTGAGTCTTGCTTAAATCTGCCCATGGGTGATAGGGGTGAACGTAGTCTGGGTGACAGTAAATAACTCATTGATATAGGGGCTGGTCATCCCTGCTTTGACACAGGTGATCAGGGACATGTATGTGTATTTCATTCCCTGAGACACAAAGCCTGCCAAGTTAAACAAAACAAGAAGTTAACTTTTAATAATGGCTTAAATATAATATTGAAGAAAATAAGGCAGTGGTGCGTACAGTTTTCTCTTTGTATTTTTTGGATTGAGTCTATTGAACCTGATAAGAATTCAGGATTCCCTCAAAAACACAGATTCCAGTATCGGTAAGTTATTCAGATCTGGGATTTAAAAAAATATATATATTGTGAATCTTTTCGAGTCCAGTAGACACAAATTTAAAAAAAAAAACACAGAGGGAAAAAAGTGGCAAAACTGCTAAAAGTAGCTGAGACTCAGTTCAGCTAGAGCTGTTTGGAGGTGTCCCTTTAAATCAGTCTGCCCCACGGAACCTGCTCAGGAGCTGATCTTGTGCTGAGAAGTATCCCTGCAGCCTCTGTTGGAGCTACACTAGAGTTCTGCTGAGCAAGCTTGTTCAAACTGGACTACCCAACAGAGCCTGCCAAACAGCCAATCCTGTGGGGAGAGTTCTCCCTGCAAGTTAGGTTGGGGCTCTGCTGGGTATCCTGATTCAGACTGGGCCACCCAATAGAGCTGATCCAGCAGGGAAAACTCTCCCCATAGGCTCAACTGGGGCTCTACTCATCTTTAGTTTTTAACTGACTCTTACAGTCTCCAAAGGCAGTTTCTAACCACACCAAACTGGAAATATCTTAATTCTTGAGAGCTAACTCTCTGTTTGACTGGGTAGGGAAATTATCCTCTCACTAGAAGATCTATCACCTATCTTTGACCCAAACGGGAGCTTTCACCTAACTTCTCAAACTTTCTTGCTAACATTTTCCCAGTTCTCTATCTTCGTAAAACAGCTAAAGCACTCAACTCAGTTGAGGCAGAAATCTGACTGTGTCTCTCTTCTCAGCATACATCTCTCAAGTATTTCTCTGGTCATCTGATGCTATCAGATTGCTTGGAGCAGCCTGTCACCCATTCTTCTGTGAAGAATCAGCCCTTCATAGTTTAGTGTGTTTGTACAGCACTTCTAAGTTTTTTAAAAGTACAGTCCATCACAGCTGTATTGTCTAGTTGTGCCCTGAGGAAGCTCAGGACTTATCTGAGCTTTGCATCTGGGATTTCCTGATTCTTAATCAGCATGTGGTACTAGATTAGAGACAAAGTGACAGCAAGTGTGAAGTAGTGGTTGTTGTGTCAGACTAGGATCTGGGAGAACCAGATTCAAATCCCCACTCTGCTATGAAAGCTAGCTGAGTGCCCTTGAAGAAGTCACACAGTGAGCCTAACCTACTACCCAGTGTTGTTGTGAGGATGGTACAGAGGAAGAGAGAACAATGTAAACTGTTTTGCCCCCCCCTTCCCCATGAAGAAGGGTGGCATATAAATAAAGCAAATCAATAAGCGGAAAGTATAGAAGGGGAATAATGTATGTTCTCTAACCCACCAGTTTCTTTGACCTTCAACAGAAATATACTAACATCCTGCAGTTTGGTGCCTTATTTGGTGTTCATAAGATAGAATTAATAAATATGCTGGTTCAGTAAGCACTGCTCTATCCAAATAAGATATTACGTGTGTGTGAGGGGAGGGGGTGAGGAGTTAATCTGTTTCTCTGTGTTTCTGTATGCTTTCATAAGAGCAACTTTGGGAAATATAAAATAAACATATTGTTTTTAAACAGAAGTTTTGGTGCTGCTCTGCATGGGAACAGCTGGACTATTATGCAATTCTCTAAGCTCTGGTTCAAAAATAATATTTAAGTTGGAAAAGTGCTCCTGTGATTTACACCTAATGTTGGTCTCAGTCTGATGGATGGCCAAATTGGAGGGGGGTGAGTGGGTTAAAATGTCCATTTTCTCAATTCTATGAGGCAACTGAAAAATGAAAACAACCCAAGTTGTTTAAAGTAAACTTTCAGAACTAAGGTTTGTTCTATTGCAAGGATGTCACATTTCAGGTCCTAGGCCTACTGGAGTTCCCCAAACAGTGCATGGCATCCATCTACACAATTCAGGATCAAGGTTAGGAAAGCAATATATTTCCTAGCAAAAGTACTAATTTATGTCTATGACTTCTGTGTATTGGCCACTGGTGAACTTGGCCTTCACCTGGCAAAGTGGACAGGTGACACTAATGCTGGAAAGCATATCTGTACGTGTATGTTTGGGCAGTTGCCTTTTTGGCAACTTGAACACTAGGAACACTAGGAAACCTGAAGGCAGCTGACAAACAAATATATCCCCCAAGGACAGCAAATATCGAAATAAGAAAAAATATTATTTAATTTAACAATTTTTTCTCCATTACCTTAGCCACCCAATAACTGAAACTGCAACAACTAGTGTTAGTTTTATGCCAGAGAACAAAAACATCTATGACATCTCTGATATTGGCCCTAATACTGAAAAAAGTAGAATACAACATATCAGTGCTACCAGCAGTTTTTTTTTGAGGGGGGGGGGAGGGAGAACAGACAAATGATGTTTGTCCTGTACTGAGTTAGACTATTGTATATTTGGGCCACCACTATCTGCTCGGACTGCCAGTGGCTCTCCATGATCTCAAATAGGGGGTTTCACATCTATGGGCAATGCCTAGGATTAAATTTGGGATTGTTTGTATGTAAAATTGGAAATTTTTAAACAGAGGTTAAATAGCCATCTGACGGAGAGGCTGGTTCTCTGAAGGCAAAGGGGTGGCAGATTACGGTAGATGAGCCATTGGGATGTGAGTGTCCTGCATAGTGCAGGGGGTTGGACTAGATGACCCATGAAGTCCCTTCCAACTCTATTATTCTATGATTCTAAATAGGGTTGCCCAGTCCCTCCTAGCTGCCAGAAGGGGAAGGGGGTGCACTTTGCAGTGCAGAGGGGACATGATAGGACCTGCACAGAGCACACACACACTGGCATACTTTTGGCAATAAAAAGGCCACAGCTTTTATGGAGACGAGGGAGGGTCAGCACAGCATGGGGTGAGATCCTGCCATCTCATAGTCAGCAGACCGCAAGGAAGCCATAGGCCAGCAGTGTCACCAGAGCGGAGGAGCAACTCAGTTTGCCAGGAGCAAGTCTCCAACCTGCCTGCTGGGACCCATGGTGAATGGCAAGTGGTTGGGGAATCCAGTGAATGTGGGACTTTGTGTGGTTCCCCTCTTGCCATCTGGAAACGTGAGCCTACCAGGCCTCCCGTGCCAAGGTGCTGCCACAGCTCAGCATCTGCACAACCTCTTAAGGAGACCTCCCATGATGGGAAGTCAGCTGCACAGATTCAAACTCCCCCCAAAAGGATCTGTCCCATGCCCAGCTGTGATGAAAGGAACAAATTGACACATCATAACTAAATACCAACAAGAAGTGGGAACTCAGAACAACTTGAGCAGGCAAAAACAGCAACATCACAATTCACCATTAAGCTAAATGGGTGGGATGCTCCGATGCCAGACAAGAAATGGGGAGGAAAAAAGGCCGTGCCACAATGGGGAAGCCCATATACGGGCCTGCCCCAGCCAAACTCCCACCTAGTGCTACCAGTTGGGATGGCGCAAGGGGGCTGCATCGCAGCAATGTGACCATTCAGCCACCTTCCATTCCCCCAATGACACGTGTTGCTCCCCTGGCACCAGCACCGCTCTGCCCTTTGGGGCAGAAGCCACCGACATCCTCTGCTGCAGTGTGCTCATCCAACATGCCCAGATCCACAGTGGCTGCTAGCTTTCACCACCACTGCAGTGCTGCACTGGCTGCTGTCATCCATTGTGGCTTAGCTGGAGTGACTCCCTCCTTTTCTGCGCATGTGCAGAGAACACTGTTTTACTTTATGAGGGATTTAAACCTCCTCCATGTTTTTTTTTTTTTAATTTTAGATTTTTCTGCCTGGGAGTGCTCCAAGTTTTCTGAAAAATCTGATTAGCCTCTATATTCCCCTGATTGTCTAGATCAGGGGTAGTCAAACTGCGGCCCTCCAGATGTCCATGGACTACAATTCCCAGGAGCGAATGCTGGCAGGGGCTCCTGGGAATTTTAGTCCATGGACATCTGGAGGGCCGCAGTTTGACTATCCCTGGTCTAGATGATGGGGTTAAAACATGAAACATAATCCTAAAGACACCATTTCAGCATCACATAATCAGCATTTCTTTCTGCTTAACAAGAAGTGAAGATCATACCGATCACATTTTCTGAATGGGCAAATGTTATTTTGAACAGAAAAGGTAGAAAATCAACCAGTTTCTACATTGTATGAAAACTACTAGACACAATTTTGCCTCATCTTTACAAGTGATGGTTCTTTATAACTCAGAAGCTAAGTGGGATGTTTTTGGTAATTGTTGTAGCAAACCAAAGACTAAGAGGCACAGATACTGAGGCACAGGTAGCTATTTTGGGGTTCTCCCAAAGTGAGAAGTGTGTGGGAAGCAGACTGGGATGGATGCCGGATTAGCTGTGCACCTGTTGGCATTTGTTAAAGTGCTATGATAACATGTCCTTTCTATGGTATTTGTAATTGTTTGCTGATATTTCCTGATGAGGCTATAAGGGAAAACAAGCTGAACTTCTACCCCCCTCCGCTCCTTGACTTGTCAATCACAGCAAGCCACCAATCACACATGTTTTGTCTGCCTGGTCTAAAAAAGAGCATGAACACTTTGCAGAAGATTTTATTTAATGGTTGTGCCATTTAAAAAATTACTTGTAGCAGGAAATGGAGATGGGAGGGTGGGTGCAAGGGTGGGACAATGCTACAGAGACAATGCTTGCCTCTGTTTGCTCACTGGTTACTCACTGATGGGATATGAGATAAAAGTGGTAAATCCACTTTTTGCGATTTCCCTTATCCCAAGGCAAATCTGCACCAAACGCGAGCCAGCCCCTGGACAGCATTGGGATGCAGGTGGCATCATGTGGAGAGGGCTCTAAAATCTGCCAGCAACAAGAGGCTGTCCAGGGGCATATTCCTCATGCGAAAATGGTCACAATTCTCCTCTCTTCCTCCTCTAGAGAGGACGCATATAATTCTTCTAAATAAAATGACTGATAAATTCTAATTCAGAAATTTATCACCTGGATTCATTTTATATCCCTTTGTTGAAGAAACATATCAATTAATCAAAGACATGTCAATAGTGAATCTGGGGTAATGCGAATTTAAGGATGGATTTTGGATTATGGGAACAAAAGTAATTTTGTACCTACGTATTTTCTTATCCAAGTACAAACTACAAAGAATGCCATCAGATCTGAAGAGTGTGTGAGTGTGTGTGCACCAGTGTCTGTAGCTTTGAAATACAATCAAGTGGATCGGGCATCCTGTTTTAAAGAATAAAATGCCAAAAAAATCTGCACACCTGACTTTTGTGCTTTGATACCTTACCAGAATATAAAAACAGATGTAGAGAAACTGGAGCGTGTCCAGAGAAGGGTTACGAAGATGGTGAGGGGTTGCATGAGGAAAGGTTGAGGGAGCTTGATCTGTTTAGCCTGGAGAGAAGATGACAAAGAGGTGATATGTTAAACATCTTCAAATACTTGAAGGGCTGTCATATAGAAGATGGAGCATAGTTGTTTTCTGTTGCCCCAGAGGGTTGGACCAGAACCAATGGGTTGAAATTAATTCAAAAGAATTTTTGATCAAATGTCTGGAAAAAGTTCCTGACAGATTGGTTCCTCAGTGGAACAGGCTTCCTCGGGAGGTGGTGGGTTCTCCTTCTTTGAAAGTTTTTAAGCAAAAGCTAGTTAGTTATCTGACAGAAATGCTGATTTTATGAATGTAGGCAAATTGTGAGTAGGTGGGCAGAAAGGGTAGTGTTTGTCTCCTGTGGCCCTTCCTTGCATACTCAGGGAATTGCTGATCACCACTGTGGGATGGTAGGTGAATTTCCTCTAAGCCAGGCTGGATTCTGGAGATTTTTGGTGGGGGGATCGCTTGGGCATGAAATTGGAGTTACTGTGGGCAGGCAGGTAGTTTTGAGTTCCTGCATTGTGCAGGCGGTTGGACTAGATGACCCTGGAGGTCCTTTCCAACTTTATGATTCTTCAGATTTCATAGAGATAAATAATGGTCAGTGCGAAATTACACACATGTGTAACAAATAGCTCCCTTAAACATTTTCCTCTGCCAGCTGTTGAGTCTCCTCAGAGAACTGATTTCACAGGAATAACCACAGTAAAGAGTTGAGAAGGGAAACATCAGAGAGAAGGCTTAGGATTCATCTTTCTGCTTCCGCTTCTAAATCAGGAGTACTCACTTTCACTAGAGATGTGGGAGTGGGTAGTCTCTCATCGGAAGAGGTGTAAAACAGCTGAGACACCAGGCCTGACACTGATGAAATTTCTTTCCTGACAGAGAGACTCAAGTTCCCACCCACATAGATTATGAGAAATTTAGAAGAGGTGAAGTCAACATTTCCACAGCTGGAATTCAGTTTGACATGGATGACATTTATCTGTTTCTTAGCTTGCTTAACTCCCATTGTTATTTTAAATGTCTTGTTTAGAAACATTTCAGTGTAATATGACAAGGAGTATTTCCAGTCAAAGTCAGTAAAAGATTGGTGATTTTCTTTCGGCTGCTATATGCGTCACACTGCTTTGAGTTGACCAGTTGCCAGAATAAGTTATGATCTGCTGAAGTGAACCTCACTTGGCACAATTTAAAACTGGCAAGGATTTCTGGACTGTTGCACACATTTACTTGATGAACAAGTCCATTCTGTGTTATACTGTACACTGTATCAAATCAAACAGTTCTTCAGAACAGATGGTGCTTCAAGTGGTATGGATTTTTGTAATTTTGATAAAATAATGTAGTTTTTTTTTTCAAATGAGTGTTATTTCACCAGTATAAGGTTGATTTCTAATAGGTATAGTTTTATATCAGTATCTAGGTCTGGGGCTGGCAGGGGCTCATGGGAATTGTAGTCCATGGACATCTGGAGGGCCGCAGTTTGACTACCCCTGAGGTAAACAATTATGTTATACCTCTGAGACCACAAGTTCAGTTTCTTAAGCCCCATAATTACCTCATATGTCATATATGTAAAACATTTGGGCTGAAGCCAGAAAATGACACCAGTATCTCATCAAGAGTGCTCATTTTTAGACCTGTGCTTTTAATGGTAGGCTGGTAAATGCAGTTTATAATGCTGCTGTAAGAATAAAACCATGTTTCTACGGGTGCCACTTAGCTATTGTGCATGGAAGGTCTGTAGGTTTGCTCTTATTAAAGGCATTTAAAAAAGCATTTGTTATACTTTCTAATACCTCATAATACAGAAAGAAATGTACACCCCAAACCCAATCATATGTTGTGGGAAATACAGAGATAGGAGAGGGTCTTCCTGTCCTTCTAATAACTTTTAGCTCTTGATACATCACATACCTAGCTGTTGTATAGTGGTTACATTCATGAGCTATGTACTGAGAATTTCAGTGCAAATCTAATGCAATGAGGAGTCTCCAATGAAATGGCAGCATCTTGGGTAGAAGATGTTGAAATAAGGATAATCTGTCCTTTCTCCATTACTTCTCTGCTTCAAATTATTCCCTTTTCCCAATGTTGCCTGAAGCTGTGGTCTAGTTATTGAGAATATTACTGAAGTTATATATAAGAAAAAAGCATATAAATCAGTGGTTCTCAACCCTCCTAATGCTGTGACCCTTTAATACAATCCCTCATGTTGTGGTGACCCCAACTATAAAATTCTGCAAAAGTTCTTTCACAGAAATTAAACCAAAACTGACCAATGGCGTGAAGATCAATTGTTCATGATTATATATAAATTGTTCTTCCCCAGGGTTTCTCAGTTCAGTTCTGCCTCTTGTCCCACGATGCCGATGTCACTCTTTTCTGCTGCTCCAAACAGACAAACCCTCTATCTTGATCTACCCTGCAAGGCTGTTGTGTAGATGGCGCCCCCTGGCCAAGCTGCTTGCCCTGCTGCAACCCCCGTGAAAGGGTCGTTCAACCCCCAAAGGGGTCGCGAACCCCAGGATGAGAACCACTGATATAAATGCTGTAACTTTAAAAATTTTAGAAAGGCATAGATGAGTACAAATACAGATGCTCTCCATTTTGCTATACTGTCTGCATCTCCCATGCATTTCCATCTCCTCCCCCAATAAGATTTCCATCTTTAATGGTTTGATAAAGCCCAATAGAAGCCAAGGTCATCTGAAGTCAGACAGTGTTGTCTTGGAATGGAGGAATGACCAAGACTGTGGTTGTGATCCTAATGGTACTTACCTGGGACTATACCCCATAAAAAAGAACAGGACTTACTTCTGAGTTTCTTCAGTTCTAGGACTTCCGAATTGGTCAGGTTCATTTGGTATTTTTCCTAAGTATGTCAAAATCACTGAGGATGAGTTTCTGAACAGTACAAACTTATGCAGGAATTTCACTGACAAGGACTCACTGGGGATCCTCTTTAGTAAGGACACCAGTACAAGATGGCCTGCGTACCTGAGGGACCGTCTCTCCCCATACGTTCAGCGAAGATCTCTTTGCTCTGTGAATACCAACATGATGGCTGTCCCTGGCCCCAGAGAGGTGCACCTGGCCTTGACCATAGCCAGGGCCAAAAAGTTGGAATGAATCATCACCAGAGACCCAGGCCCTTATAGAGCTTCCAAAGTCCCAAAGGGCCTGCAAGGAAGCACTCTTCCACCAGGCATTTGGTTGAGGCCCAGGGTTGCACTCTTGGCATCTGAAAGCCCCCCCCCCCTTTGCCTGACCTCCTGCTCAGGCTCTGCCTGAGCTGCTTTTCTGCCATTCATAACTGGGCCAATAATCTTAATTTTATTAATTTAACATCTGGCCCGGATAATAGTTAATATGTTGGGGTGATTTAAATGGAAATTTTAAGATTTAAACGTTTTTATTGTAGAATTTTTCTATGTTATAAGCAGCCCTGAGGCCTTTTTGGACAGGGGTAGCTTAGAAATGTAAAGTAATAAAATAAATAAATATATTTCCATATTCCTTTAACACTGTTTGCATTTTAGAGGCATGGAAGTTTGAATTAATACATCTTTCTTATTTATAGTACGTATAGATATATAGAGACACACACAATTGGAAAAAAATGAATTTGTACTTAGTATTTTGGCTTAATACAGAATAAAGAATTTAAATATGCATTTGTACTCCTTAGCAAAAATATTTGTACAAATAAACTGAACAGCATCGTTTCCATTTTGTAAAATATTTTGTCTAGTTATGTTACCAGAGGTCTTTGTTTGAGAATTTGGCTCAATGGCAAAGACACTATTGCTTAGCCCAATTCATAAAACTGTAACTAATCTAGCCAGACATACAATATTGACAAAGTTAAAGGTGTCTCCTTTAGTCTTTGCCAATTTTCCCCAAACTGAATACAGATGTATTTAGGAGAAAACTGTTGACAATAGGTTGGATATTAAAATAAATGGGAGGAAATACTACTAACTTGTTAATGAAAACATTTTGAATCCAGGTGACAAAAATAACAGAAATAAACCTTGGAAAACCATCCAGGAAGATAATAAAGCAAAATTAACCAAAGTAATTATAAAATACTTCTCCTACCAACTTATTCTTATCAGGAGGACTGTTTGTTATACTATT
The DNA here is from genome assembly GCF_049243985.1 of Paroedura picta. Lineage (NCBI taxonomy): Eukaryota > Metazoa > Chordata > Lepidosauria > Squamata > Gekkonidae > Paroedura > Paroedura picta. Next base: position 30,064,671 of record NC_135377.1, on the reverse strand, counting down.
TTAATTTTGAAAATAAACCCAAACATCTTTGATATTTTCCTTTTTTCCTTTGAGCCATATAGACATTTCTAGATTTTTTCAACATGATCTTATCCAAATATATCCTCTATTTGATGACCATATATTAAATGGATTTTTGGAACTAGATTTTCACAAGCCTGAATGAATGAGTACATTTCATGTATGGCTTCCTCAAAAGACATTGCTGGCGATATTAATTCCTTTGGATAAGATCTACAGAGTTGAACATAACCTATTAGCTAAGTAAATCCCATTTGGTTTGTTACCATTAGGGAAGTTTTCTGCAGATCCCTTCTGGATATACAGGGCTGGATCTTATGAATCCCTTCTACTAAGATGGATCTTATTACTCCTTTTCCACTAAGCTTTGCTCCAACAGAGGAATACTTTTTTTCAACAAAGAAAATCTTGTCTCCATCCTAGGAAACTTTTCTTCATCCGAAAATAAAAATCCTTCTCCGGTGGAGAAAATCAATCTTTTGTTTCTAAGGAAGACTTAGCAGAAGAGAGTCATAGGATCAAACCCATATAAACCTGTTCTGCTCAAGGCTGAGATCCAAGGGTCTAGGCTGCAGTCAGGTTACTGGAGCTGGAACCAACAGTACTGTAGCTTAGATGTTGTTCCAGCAAAGGCTGAGGGTGAAACAAAGCCATAAATATCCTTGCACTCCAAAGCACTTCCTTCAAGTGGTCAGCACTCTCTGCATCTGAACCTTTGGTCTTTTTACATGGTGAAGAGGAGTCATGTCTCCTTACCTATGACACAGCCAGCTTTTTCCAAGCTGAAATTCATGGGTATCACTACAACCAAGCATCTCTTCTGTATTCATGGATAGCCAGGCATCCAGTTAACCCAGGCTTTCTCAACCAGGGTTTGAGGAGAGGAAGGGCAGGAATTATAAGCTACTTTGAGACCCCTTCAGGTAGTAAAAAGCAGGTTGCAAAAGAAAACAGCTTTTCCTCCTCCTCCTCCTCAATGAAAATGTAACAATATAAAAACAATCCTATAAACTGTGCCCAAACTATTAGTTATATGAGGAATGTGCAGAGAGTACAATTTCATGTTCCCAGACCTGTGACAGGAAAGCAGGGACAGCAGCTGAGCTGAGGGCTTGCTTGCTTCATGAATGCCATTGATCAGTTAGATGACAGGGCAGCCCTTCAAAGGTATGTGTGGCTGCAACTCTGACATCAGCATGGTCACCACAGTAGTGAGACTCTGGGAATGAAAGGGAGGAGCTTGCAAATGATGCTAATGGGATATTTAAGCCACAGCAGCCTCTAGCTAAGGATAAAAGATCCTGACTGTCTGTTGCCACAGAGATGGCAAACAGGAGAAGGAAGATGACTTAGAGGAGTGAAATGACTCCTACCTTGCGAACCTGAGGCTCTGAGAAAGGGTGACCATCAGGGAATAGCAGCACTACTGCCATTTGGCCCCCCCTCCCCAAGAGTTTCATATGAGTGGAATAATAGAAATCAATCTGGAAAATTGTTGACAGTCTGCCTAGTAAAAAATAAAGAGTTCTACTGAATATTTATTGTATGCGAGATTGTCATTCAAGACGAAAGTGTTGTTTGTTCATAAACTTACCTGATTCTGGGTCAATGGAATATCACCTTTAAGCAATATGGCGGGTACATTCTGTGTCAGGTATACTTTTGAGCAATAGTGATAAAACAATTGCTAGAGTAATATGGTTAACTAAAATGCCTCCTCTCTTCCCATATTTTCCTCCTGAGATAATGTTTACATCTAAAGTGTATAATGGCCTTATGGTATGAAGTTCCCAACAGTGTTGTGGTTCTGGAATCACAAAAGAATGATGCATTTTTAGCATCAACAAATTCTTTTTCTTAGGATGTCAAAATGCCAAACAATTGTTAAAGAAGTTGAGAAGTTGGATGACTTGCTATAGGCTTCATACAGATTTCAATGGTGCAGAGTTTAGGGGCCATTGCTTCAATTTAATACTTCCATCATGACACCACATTTTGATGGCTTTTCATAAAATACTTCCTAGAATAATGCTGGATAAACAATATGTTTATATATAGTAACCAGGCCCTTCCTGTATTCTTTTCATGACTAGTCTTCTGTGAATAACATTATTTGAAGCTATGACATCACAAAATCATTTTACTGCAGTTTTGAGGGGGCTCAATCTGAGAGATTTCCTCTGGCCTCCCAGTCCTGGCACTGAGTCTTCCTGATACTGAAGGAACTCCAATCTGTAACCCCATAGTATGGGATTGCTGGCTTTGGGTCGTTGGCTATCCTTCCTGCTGCTGTTGCATTCTTTACAGACCTGGTGTTATGCCCTCAGTATTTGCTGTATGTGGGCTGAACTATTCACTGCCTAAATAATTCCAACTACATTCTACTAAATCTGAACCAGATGTTCTGCTGACCCCCTTTTGCTCTCTAGTCAAGCTGCTTCTGTTGTTTTCCATAGGCAGACAGACATTCAGGTGACATTTCTCTGCTCATCAGCTTACTCATTCCCATTGCAGAGTTTGCCTGAATCAAAACAAACTATCAGTAGTGGTTCAAGTGTCTGCTTCACTCCGTAGTGACAGAGCCACGAAACGTTTTGCTGTTGCTTGAAGCTACTGATTGCACATGCTCCAATCTTGTGACAAGAGCTGAAAAACTCTTATCATCTATCTGTCCGCCTGTCTGATGCATAATATTTGCAATCGGGAGACACACAGAGTATCAAGTGTGCGAAAGAAACACTGGTTAAAAAAAAATAGGCAATTTTCAGGGAAGAGCTGATTTGTGCCTCTTTGTAGTCAGAGAGAAGGGGGTGTGAAACAATATCCCAATACCCTGCACTAAAAAACAGATGGCACCCAATCACTGTGTTTTCTGTGCAAAACTCCACCCCTTTAGTTTTGGCCGCAGAACAGACCCTTGGAAAGGGCTGCGTTTTCTGGATCACACAGACTGTAACATATAAAAGCTGTTAGCAGCTCCTGTGGCCAGCAGCTAGAAAGCTTGCAGAGTTCTCTCTCTCTCTCTCTCTCTCTCTCTCTCTCTCTCTCTCTCTCTCTCTCTCTCTCTCTCTCTTTTTCTCTCTCTTGTTCTTTGTGGGTTTGTAATAAGACACACTCCTCTTTCCAAGGGTTCACACTAGAGCAAAGAAAAGAGCTGTTTAACTTGGAAGAACAATACACTAGGCTTTTGGTTCTGCACAGAGGTAAGCCATTGAGCACAGTCAGTTTGCTTTGTATGCATTTTTATTAACATGCATCCTTATTTTGCTGGACTCAATTTAACATTGCAAGTAATACATTGTTTCCATGTCTCCTCCTGTTTCTTGTCTATCACTTTGCTTATAAATCTTTATCAACAGTGTAGTTATAAGTAACCAGGATGGATGTATCTTTTTATCCTCGGAATAGCAGATGCTTTTTTCAGCCTCTCTAGTTGTAATAGTTGGCCAGTGTGAACAAATCTTGCTTTATGTGGCAGTCCAGTTTGTGTGTACAGTTGCTAAGTTACCTGAGAGAATGTGGAGCTGTCTTTGACTCCCTGGAAATATCATATTTTGGGTTTTCTTGCCTACATTTATCTTCCTGTGGGAATAGTTGTAGAGGGGAAAACTGATTTGAGATTCACTCTGATACCAGTCACTGTCTTTAAATCCTTTTCCTTTACAGAGTGTCTCTGTATCTTCTGACTTTAAGTGGAATCTTCCCCAGCCCCAAAATGACAGTAATTTCTGCCATCAATGGTGCTCTTTTAATGTGCATTCTCTATGAAACAAGTGCAGTAGAGTTATCCAATTCCACTGACCCCTTCCTGTCAACCAATAATTACACTGATACTGAAGCAGCCTTGGCAGCTCATTGGGATTCTGCAAATCTTCCCAAGGCCAGGAGGAAGCGATACATTTCACAGAACGACATGATTGCCATCCTGGATTATCACAATCAAGTCAGAGGCAAAGTCTTTCCACCTGCTGCCAACATGGAATACATGGTAACAAGACTTTTATGTACTCCTTTACCATTTCTAAACCTTATGAATTTTGGCTCAGAAATGAGAGTCTACATTCTGAGATGCCATTATTTCTTTCAAGTTAGTTAGGCCAATGTTTTTTTTGAAACTCCTTTATATTTATGCTTGTGCTGGGTAACTCAGTGGTCTGCTTTCCAGTATGGTTCCTTTCTGCCTTCAGACAATTACGGCATGTAGGCTGTGACAAACTGCATGTAAAGCAATCCTACAAGAGCATTTCATGTTAAGTTCAGCTCTGAGGCATACCTGTATTGCAGACCTAAACGGATAACAGTCAGTTTCTCCCCCTAGGGAACCCTGGAAATTGTACTTCTGCAAGAGGACTGTGAGTAGTAATAGTCTTCTGCTAGAGTGGTCAACTTGCAGGTGGGGTCTGGAGATATTTTGTATTATAGCTGATCTCCGCACTACCAATATCAACTTCCCTATGAGAAAAAGGTTACTTTGGAGAGAAGACTCAATGGCATTGTAACCTGCTGAGGTCTGCCACCTCCCCAAAGCCCAACTTCCCCAGCTCCAGACCCCAAATTTTCAAGAATTTCCCAACCCAGAGTTGGCGGCCTAGTTTCTAGATCTGTTTAGCTAGAGTGTATATTCTGAATGTGAGAAATCTCTTGCACAACAACTTTATATCTATCACAGAGTAGAACATAATCATTATACAGAGTATAATAGTGAAGAACATAATTATATTTTACTGTCCTAGTTGAGATGCAGTTTTAAAAGTTCCTTTAGATAGTCTGAACTTGAAAGTTGGCTTAAAGGTTCACCTTAATGCAGAAGGAAATGCACCACAATTTATTTATTTATTTGTTTTTTTGTTTATTTATTTACCACCGTTCTCCGAAAGTCTCACAGCGGTTTACAATTATAAAACAATAATTCCCATTAAAAGCCCATAAAAAACACCCTTATCACAATTAAAAGAGACAGCAATGACCCTAGCGAATTCTAAACACTCAGCCTCCTCCCCTGTTCAGCCTGAGGGCCTGTCTGCAAAGCCCCTTCTGATTGGGCCCTCACCCGGACAGGCCATGGCAACCCGGGAGTTCGTGCCTCCTGACCCACCACCCTCCCAGGGAGTGTTGTGAGGTGCTGGCATTGCTTCACTCTTGGCCGCTGCAGCCACAGCTCCTGCTCCCAGGCCCTTCCTCACCGGGACCCTGACGACAGGAACTCCGGTGAGGAGGGGAGGGCACCGGTCATGTCTTCCCCGTGGCCCAGCAAGCCTTTTCAAGGCGGCCTTTTCAAGGCAGCGGCTGTGCTTGGCGGGGTGCGGGGAAGCCATGGGGGACTTGGCAACGTGGGAAGGTAGCCTAGATCTCAAAGTATGCAAGTTTGTAATACTGTCTATCATGTTCATACACCCTTTGTACATAGCATGCATTTAGTGGAATCTGCTACTGTCCATGAAAAAAGTCATGACACAGCAAATGTGAGAATTTTAAATAGCAACAATCATTTTTAGTAACCCCCTGCAGTTTCTCTCTATATGTCTCCCGATGTTAAATGTATAACATTGTCACATAATCATAGCTAATTTTGTTTTAGCATCCGCTCAGCCCTATGGCAGTACTAGTACTTGTTCATACAGTGTCTCTAGGGCATAGTTTATTTGACTTTCAGGAGGGCATTTTGGTTGGAATAAGATGCAACACACTAATGTTGAATATAAACAAGGCCACAGCTTTATTACCTCCCCATGGGAGGGATGGCAGCTTGGGAGAGGGAGCCAGACCTAGCAGTCAGCATACTGCACCAAAACCCGCAGAGTCCAGAGGTGCCCTGGGGATCCATACTATTTCCAGTGGGGAGAGCAGACCCCCTTGCCAACTGAAGTCTGCCCTAAGGAAAGTAACCTATGTGGGAGAGCCAAAGGGAGGCCCCCTCATTTGGCTGCCCCCAGGCTGCCTGGCAAATGAGCTCCTGGCTGCCCAGCAGGGTCAACCATGCTTATCTATGTGCTACCTCTTAGGGACACCCTCTTAGGGACACCCACCAGACTCCCTGCCAAAAGGCTCCATCTCATGCAAACCTGCGGCTATAATGAATTATTGGCCATGAAACATCTACCTCAGACACTGAACAAGGCTGTTTCCTCATTAACACAGGGTGGGAGGGAGGGTAGCTCTTCTCCATGGCATCCTGGGCCCAGGACCTGCACACGTGGCACCTTTATAGGCACCACAGATCCTCCCTTGCCCCCTGACAAGCACTGTGGACAGGCTGCTGGGATGGTCACGTCCACCTACATCCAGCCCTCTATGGGCGTCAACAAGCGGTCGAGGTAAGACTCAGCCGCATTTATATTTAAAGGCTCTAGGCATCTAGTAATCGAGATCAGTATAGTTATAGATCCTTTAAAATGTTTTAATGACAATTCCATATAAAAATGGTTACTTGTCTGTGAGCTTCTTCTGGCTTTCCATCCCAAGGCTGTTGATGTTTGTACTCAGCATAGTAGGGAAGAGGAATAACTGCTTCCATGAGTGGAGATTTTGTTGGTAGAGTTTAAATATGCAAAGGAGGAGCAAAACACCAGCTGCTTAAAGAATAAATACTTTTACTGAGAAGAGAAACAATTTTATAAAGAAGAGAAGAGAGTGAGTCTTGTCTAACTGACTAATGGTTGTTCTTCTGGGAGGAAGTGTGCTCACTGAAGCAGGAAGCCAATCAAGACTCAGAATGAGGTCCTTTGAATATACCATGAAGTTCCTAATCTAAGTACGGCAATTATATGTCTCCCCTGATGTTCCCTGTAGGATATTCTTCATATGCTTTTGAATCATGCACACTATAGATCTTTCATATTCCAACAGATTTTACTTTATAGCTGCAATGTCTATATCTGGAAATGCAGATCACATCACATCTTTCTGCACAAGCAGTGCAGAAAGATGTGGTGTGATTCCTAGGATCCCTGGAATTACAGCTCATCTCCAGGCTTCAGAGAGCAGTTTCCTGGAGAAAATGAGTTATTTGGAGGGTAGATTTTTTTTCCTACTGAGGTCTCTGTCCTCTCCAGATTCCATTTCCAAACCTTCAGGTGTTTCCCAACCTGGATAGTAACTCTCCCTTCCCCCCACCCCTCCCTGTGGACAGGAGGTGTTGCCTAAGTGTTCCCTCTTTATCATAGGACACAGGAAATTTTTGTTCCCAGTATGGAATCCCGGTATGTTATAACATCAAATTAAGGTTGACACTAATATGAAATTAACTGGTTATATCATTACACTCATGAAGAATAAAAATGGGAAAGATATGAAGTAGCGGCAAACAAGAAATTATGTCTGGATGGAGTTTTGATTCTTTAATACTACATGCATCAGATTTTCCCTAGAATTTGAAGAAAAAAAACATAAAATATTATGCACAGTGGCAGCCACACTGGGCTACTATCATTCTGTTGTGGTGGGGCAAGAAGCCCCACTGTTCCCCGCATGTGCACAGGGGAGGGGTTCCCCTGGTATATGTGGGCTACCCTGCCATAATGGCTCTGCGCATGCAACATGGGACCAGAAGCGCCAGGAGCGCTCTGTGGCAGCGGCAGTGGTGGGCCACGGCTTGGTGGCGCCCAGGATGGTGGCGATGTCGGGCATAATCAGGGAGTTTCCTTGAAACCCTGTCGCCATCTGGGGCATTCTACCTCGTGCATAATTGGTCAAGAAGCATGACATTATGAAAACAACTCCTTTATTTCCACCATGTATGAAGTCCATTTAACAGTATTCACTATCTGAGTTAGATCCAGCCAGCTTCCTCAAATACTCTCACCTATAATTCCCCTCTTTACTCCAGCTGTGTTTGCACGTGCAAGTCCCATGAACCCCAGCACGGCCTTCAAAGAGTACTTCCTTTCCCCTTTGCACTAGGGAAAAAACTGCTTGGATCCAACCCTCTATTCAGTTCACTCAGTGATCTCTTCATCATTCAGACACTTTAGCATTACAGACACACATTTTGAAATGGAAGGGGATGCATGCACACAAATGCACACTAACAAGAATAGAGACGAAGGGAACCACACTGAGCAAAAGGAAATCCTGGTGGCTGTGCTAGTTTACTAGTAGACAGGTTTTTAGTCAAAGTATTCTAAAAATGGATTCCAGATCCTTCCCTTCCCACCAAGGTTGTAAAATGTATTTTCTGTTGTAACTCCAGTTCCTCTTAGAAGCCAAATGGATCCTTGCCACCATCTGGGTTTGGATTTCCTTCTCTTTCCAAGCTTTTCATAATAGACAATTGGCTGTAAGTGCAGAATGATGAGCAAAAGTTTGTTGAGAGCCAAACAACATCCACACTGGAATATAGCCAGTTATTAACTCTATGAATTCTAAGGAACAAGAAGATCTTAGGGTAATTAATTTGCTTTGCTGATTCTGATGAGGAAGTTTCTCAGGACTCAGCAGGACCATAACACATGAGCAAAGTGGCCATGCATTAGCTTCCAAGTAAAGGGACAAAGAGATATGAAAGAGAACTGTTATTACTCATTCAGATACAAGTCTAATAATGACTGAGGTATTTCCTTCTATGCCTGCTTCCAATATGAAGGCTTAATTATGCGCCAGATTCTGAACTCCTCCTTAAACAAAGGGACTCACAAATGTGCAGTCTACATATCCTTTAGTAAGGTAGGCAAGGCCTGGTATGCATGCCGAACAGCAGCACAACACACCATTTGGCTTGGCATGCAGGACCAGTTTTCTGTCCAAGGGACTGACAGTAACTCTGGGGTTGGCAACACCTCTAAGGCTCAGCTGGTTGTCAGTATCCTGAACAAGCACAATCCTTGGCTTCCCTCTCCTTTTTGTTGGCCAGAACACCAACATCTTCACCAGTCTTCACCGGGCATAAACAGGCTCTGAATTAAAATATACAGGTCTATTTAGTGATATATCTCTTGTCTCCCAAGTGGGGACCCAAAACATTCCCACCACACCACCAGGCACATAAAAATTACCTACCCCTCTCTTTTAGATTATTACCCATTCTCCAGCTAGGCTGATGAGGTTTGGTTATTTTAAATTGCAGAACAATCTAAGAACCATTTTTCAGTACTTCTGCCAAGGCTTCACAAGCACGAGGTACAGAATCTGTTTCAGATGTAGAGTCCCATCTCACTGGAGAGCTAGAAGTCTCTTCACTTCATGCAGAGATGACCTTTCTGCTAATGCACAAAGTATATAAGAACCCCAGTGCTTTCTTCAGAACAATATTAGAGCAGATACAATAGGTACTTCTATTGCAGCATTAAAATTATGTATATAATTCCATTAGTATGGAGCAAAAACAGATTTACCATAGAAATTCCTTATGTCATTCTGAAATTCTTCGTCTCCTCTTCTCACTGAACTCCCAAGTTAATTCTCCTTGCTAAGCTTTCCATAGTACATATGTGCCTTGGAGTGAGGAGAAGACAGAATGCTTACATTAATATTAATGTGAAGAAAACCCCCAGCTTTTGCTCCTGGATCCTACAGTTTTGATATAATAAAGTTTCTTCCTTCCTGAAATGACTTTGGGAAAAATGTAGTGGAAGAATGAGCAAACTGGAAAGCAGAGGAATAAAAGGATAACACTTCCATATATTCTAGCTACCTTCTCCAGTTAAATTGCTCCAATGTTTTGAAACATTCTTCTTAAAGGTCATTCAGATTATTTACTGGTAGTGTTAGCCAGTTAGCCATGTCGGTCTGCAGTAGAACAAGTCTAGTAGTGCCAACGAAATTTCCAGGGTATAACTTTCAAAAGTGAAAGCTCTCTTCTTCATATATGAAAGCTTATACCCTAGAACAGGGGTAGTCAACCTGTGGTTCTCCAGATGTTCATGGACTACAATTCCCATGAGCCCCTGCCAGCGTTTGCTGGCAGGGGTTCATGGTAATTGTAGTCCATGAACATCTAGAGGACCACAGGTTGACTAACCCTGCCCTAGAAACATTGCTAGTCTTTAAGGTGCTACTAGACTCAGATCTTATTTGCATTTGGTATGTTGCATGAGATCACCAGTGTTGAAGCATTCATTTGGTATGTTTTTAAAAAATGGCCAGCTGAAACCTTACATTTCTTACAATTCCTCCTCCCTCTCCTCCATAAATCTGCAAATTTTATAAGGCATGTTCAAGTTCTGAACTCAAGGGCTTGGTTCTGAAAAAAAAAAAACATTTTATGGGTTATGACCAACATTTTCATGAAAAACTCTGGAGCAGCTGCCAGAAAGTGATCTTTCCAGTCCAGCCTCCTGGAGATGTGTAATTGTATTCCACAGCAGCTACATATAAAATTTATCCTTGCAGTGCTCAGTGCTCATTTTAATGTTACAAACTGGATAAGCAGAAATCCTGTTACCTCCTGAGTAAAGAATTCACATAGCTCTGGAAGAGTCATTGCTTCACTACAATATGTTCATCTTAAAGTCACAGAAGCATCTTGGATAACATCAGATTGCTAACAAGCATATGAAACAAAAGGCTGTCAACATGACCAAATAGAAAGGCTTCTCTTTGCCAGAAATGTCTTAATTTTGACAGCTCTTATACACAGAGCTTACTGAATTCCTACTCAGATCAGGCAGTATATATACACTTAGTACCCCTCAAAATTTTTTGGAAGAACTGAGGACATGGTGTTCTTTTGCTAGGATTAAGTCCCTTACAACATGCAACAATACTGTATTTTGAATGGAAAACTCAAAGGTAGAAAACTATGCCTTCATACTTCATATATTGTTTTCTAAATTGTCAATGGGTGGATACTTTTTTGTTAAAAAAAACCCTTTTCCTTGATGACTAGAAGTATAATTTTGGTTTATCTTATGATATCACTTATTAAAAATGGAACCAATAAAGGCAAGCCAATAAAGTTAAAATTAAATCCTTAGATTTAGCATTAAATACTTAGATTGCCATCATAAAAACCAAACTATGGTCTTCAGAAGACTGGCCTTTTTAATAGCTGGCTTGACCAGTTCTTAAAATGAATAGACCCTAAGATGTTAACTTATTTTATTTAACATAGAGGGGGAAGGTCAGGAGAAATCAGGTGTAATATTCTGAGGTAAAACCAGTAAATGCACATACGTTCATTCTTAAGATTTTCACAGAGACATAAATCTTTATGTTGGGAGACTTTTGATTCCAGTGTTTGTCCCAAACACTTCAATACAATTTTTTTGAGTAACCTCTAACTCCTTTTGGTTTCCAGAGGCTGGTATACTCTTTCCAGTATCTAAGCCTCTTCCTTTGAAATACCAGTATACATCTTGAGTTTTTAACTAGTCTCTGAAGGCTATTTCTAACCAAACCAGACCAACGATCCCTATACTGTTCAGAGCTAATTCTCTGTCAAGGGTCAGCAGAACTCAACAATAGTGAGGACTCCTCAGAGGTGAAAGAAGCCAGCATGGCCAGACCAGAGGCAGCAGTAGTTGATAATCAAAGAGGATGTACAAGCATGTCAAGATCTGCAGATCTCCATCTCTGATCCAGTCCTCCAGGATCACCTGTATTGTTAGAGAAGTGAAGGCACAGGTTTACAGTAGAGCTGCAAGTTAAAAGGAATTATGTTGTGGCTATATATCAGCTACCCGCTGAAAGTGAGGATGAGTTTTTGCAGCTGTTGTTTACCTATAAAACATCTTGAGGGATGCTGTGGGGGTGTGGACGTAAGGTAGCTATGTGCTAACACACTGCCACTCCCTTGATTGTAAACCTTAGTTTTTCAGACCGGACAACCATGCTTGATTGATTTGTGGATGTTTAAACCTTGGATTGACTTTCCATCCTGTAATCTCCCTTGATTCTGCTGACTTGGGTGACCACTTAATGAAGGATGCTGCAACCTGATGCTGCCACCTGACCAGCTATTACACTTCCTGTTTGACTGGGCAGGGAATTTTCTTCTCTCTCTAGAAGATCTATTCCCTTTCCTTGGTCCAGATGAAAATCCCTGTCTGTGTCCCACACTTCCTTGGCAGCCCCCCCCCCCCCGTTCTTTGTCTTAAACCACTCTCAGCTAGGCTCTCTTTAGTCAAGGCAGAAATCCAACTGACTCTCTCTTTATCAATCTGCTCCCAAGTTTTTTTCTGCTCAGCTGCTGCAAACCAATCAGATTGCTGGGAGCAGCCTGTTACTCAAAATTAACCCTTCACAGTCCATGATATTGTATCTGAGGAAGTGGGTAGGTGTGAGTAGGTGAATTCCCTCCACACTGGTTTCTGGAGATTTTTGGTGAAGGGATCACTTGGGCATGAAATTGGGGTCATTGTGGGTGGGCAGGTAGTTGTGAGTTCCTGCATTGTGCAGGGGTTAGACTAGATGACCCTGGAGGTACCTTCCAACTCTATAATTCTATGAAGTGTGTAAGTACATGAAAGTTCATACCTTGAATAAAACATTGTTAGTCTTCTAATGCTTCTTGCAATGTGAAATGCCCCAAACGGTCCTTTTCATCACACAATGGCCTCACGTGAGTGTAAGAGAGTCTAAGAGAGCAGAATACATAATAATTCCTAGCAATGTGCCTCATATTTGCAGATGATCATTCTAATATCATTCACTCCTGAGTAAGCCTGGGGCAAACTGTGTAAAATAGATACTTCAGTAGTGAAAACGGCTGTGTGACAGAGAGTACGAGTCAAATATGTGTGTGCATGTGTGCATGCATATGCGCGCATGCATGTCCGTGCGCACACCATCAAGTTACTTCAGTATTATATTTATTTGTGATTTGAAGAGAACGTGTCTTATTAATATTAGAAGTAGTCCTCATGAATGATATTATCCAGGAAACAGAATAAGCCATTTTTAAAATCTTCCTGTTGCTTTAATTTTAGCCAGACTTCCTCCCCATAGTTTGGCACAAGTGAACTTTGGGTGGAACATGAACGTAGACATTATGAGCAAGTAGGCCTGTCAGCATGAAGCTTTAAACAACGGAGTAAAAAGGTTCTGATTCTTCAATGCTACCCCACCACGATGTACTTCACACAGTGGGCTTTCACTGTAGCAACTGGCCCGAGACAAAACTAAATTTTTTTTTGACACATTAAAAATATGTCAAGCCAGGAAATATGTTAATAATGAAAGATCACAGAACTATTTGAAAGACAAATAGACATTGGAAAGGATCTTTCCTTAAGTACAAAGAGCCATTAAAAAATGGCCTGTTTTCAATGGCTTTGGCATAAGTTGATCTTTCCAGTTCTCTGAAAGTGGTTTGATCAAATGAATATGCACCATATGCAGATTTAATATGAGTGGAAATCCAGCCTTTCCAAAATAAATTCGGCCAGGTTCCTTGGAACTAGGGAGCTGTGCACCCAATGTCACTCTGAATGTCTTGGTTTATACAATAGAAAGACAGCATCCACGACAGAATATTGACAAACAGTGCCATGTAAGAGAAATGAAAGATCAATTTAGTGAGGTAACATTTTGTTTATATGAAGCTGGATTCTGGGTATCTTTATTAACAGACTTCCTATTTGTTAACAAATTACTTCAAATCCATTATGGGAGAGAGGTGGTAAAAAAATCCAACAACAACAACAAATATCCCCACCAATTAACTCTGTGAAAAGGGTAAAGGGGGTGACACTATAGAATTTTCCCGGTTGAGACGAATATCTTAGTGTGTGATGTTTGTGAACAGTGAACTAGCTTAAACAGTGACATATTTTTCAATCTAAATTTGGCTTCAGGCCTGTCAGATGATGCATGCTATTTCATCTTAAAAATGAACTTAAGAATTCAGATATGTACTGCACATAGGTAAGTAGAGATTACTTAGCTAATTGCTTTATACTAATTGCTTTTAGTGTATTAATTATATTTTGAACACCTGACTCTTGCTTGAAAATAAGAACATCTCCGGCTTCCATAAAGAGACCTCTTAGAATCCAGGTGATCTTAAAATCCAAATAAACACACCATGTCTGCCAAATCTGCCTGTGAGCTCATATGTTTTCATCGCATGGTATGCACAGAAAAAAAAGAAGAGTTGAGTCAGTTTCTGGTCATGGGGAAAAAAGCATGCAATCTGTATTGCAATCTGTATTTAATATCTGGCCAAACATGGTGAGTGTTGTGTAGGTTGTATATCAAACAACTTGAAAAAAGCAAATGTCCACAATACTGAGAGTAAAAAAAACTGGTTCTACTTGCAATGAGGCAGGAATGGAGAATGGGCTATCAGTGAGAGATCATGGGCAATTTCATCTAGATAACTGTCTCATATTTGTTTTCTCAGATCTATATTTCAAAAGCCTATTGTCTATACATGTCAACAGTCTCCAAATGTTTCACTCATACTGATAGGACAGTGCCTTTTTAGTGTAGCAATATGTTCTTCCAGTTAATTAGGCCAATAAAGTGAATCTATTCCTGAATCCAACTATAAAATGATTTGCAGCCTGATCTAGCCCATAGAAGGTTCAATAGGCCTTACTTGTAGAAAGGTGAACTTTAAATAAATATAAGATTTTGCCCTAAGTAACAGTAATGTGACGCTAAAACAGACATATTTTCCACTTAACCATGCTGACAGGAACGTATTTGCAAGATTATGGTCTTCCACCTCACAGTGCATATGGGAGAAATCACTTATTCAATGGACTCCTCTGTTTAAACTGTGCATATGAAGAGTCTGTATACCATATAAATAGGAAGATAATATTGATACAAGTAGTCATGCGTTTCTGTAGTGTACCACGGTTGACACTACGCTGTAAATTTTTAATGACCTCTACAAAATGATACAAATCATCACATCACAGCCTCATATATATATGTGGCAATAGTCAAATACATTTATGTTTCAGTGTAGAAAAATATATCTGACGGATTTAATTAACTCCAGTGGCAATTAAAGAATGTTCCATGTTTTCTTGAGTACACAGTCTGCAGAAATTCTGAAAAGAGAGAACTATCATAAGTGTGCTTTTTAATGTTTCACAGATAATTCTTTGAATAAAAAAAAAATCTTCTGTTAACTGTGGGTTAGATTAGCGATCCCCAACCTGTGGTCCGCAGACCACATGTGGTCCTTCGACTAATGGGAGGTGGGCCCCAGAGGATGTCTTCCACCCCCCCAGCCCTTTACAACACACTTCGGGTGTCATTGTCTCCCATCACTCCCAGATGGGACTATCTCGTTGCA
This sequence comes from Paroedura picta, assembly GCF_049243985.1. NCBI lineage: Eukaryota > Metazoa > Chordata > Lepidosauria > Squamata > Gekkonidae > Paroedura > Paroedura picta. The sequence continues at coordinate 30,049,463 of NC_135377.1, read as the reverse complement.
GAGAAATAGGCTCAGGGTTCCCATTGATTTGTCATTGTCATGAGTTAAAATTTCCATGAAAATAAAATGTTCCTTATGTTCATTGTTGTGGCGTGTCTGTATCTTATTTTGAAGGGATGTTTAAACATTACCAAAGCGATCAGAGAACGTTAGGGCAGTGGTTGAGAGTAGAGGAGTAAACTATCCCCCCCACCGGGCCTCAGTAAAGGGCGTTGAGTGGTCCCCGGTGAGTGGTCCCCAGCGTTGAGTAGTCCCCGGTGATAAAAAGGTTGGGGACCACTGGGTTAGATGACTACCTTAAGAGTCAGCTTGGTGTAGTGGTTGGGAGTGGGGACTTCCAATCTGGTGAGTTGGGTTTTATTCCCGTTCCTCCTCTACATGCAGCCAGCTGGGTGACCTTGGGCTCACCACAGAAAGCTGTTCTGACCGAGCAGTAATATCAGGGCTCTCTCAGCCTCACCTATCTCACAGGGTTCTGTTGTGGGGAAAGGAAAGAGAAGGCGACTGTAAGCCACTTTGAGACTCCTTCAGGTAGAGAGAAGTGGCATATAACAACCAACTTCTTCTTCTTCTTCTTCTTCTTCTTCTTCTTCTTCTTCTTCTTCTGAAATGACTGAGAAAATTGGCATGCCGCACACCAGCAAAATATAGTGTTTATACAACTGTCACAAAACTTTCCAAACAGAAAATAAAAGCTGTTACTATAGGATCGCAGTTAATAAATTAAAATGTTGACAGAAAAAAATTAAAGTCAAAACCCCCTTCCTGCTTTGCATAATGATTTCTAATTTTTCTGGCTTGGTACTCAGTGCTGTTTTTAACAAAACTCCCTGAGGTTCCAAGAAATGATGACATCTTTGGATGTGTTATTTGCATTATGATAACTGGTAAGTGCAATCCAGAGACTGCTTATGAGCTCAGTACCTGCGATCCCCACTCCCAAGAGCTTGTCCATGCTTTTCATTGGAGAAGGCAGAACTGTGCAACAGTTATGTGATTTCGGACTGAATCTCTTCACTAAAGGAGATTCTGGGTGTGTGCATGTAAGAACTATGGTTCCGTTTCAGTTACGAGTTATTGGCAGGGATTTGTTTTTGTTTTCTTTTTGTATAGCACTTAATATATTTTATGCAATCTTTGTAACAATCCAAGTTTCTTTGGAGCTTTGGATAGATCTGATTATGTGTTTCTTGTCCTGTGTTTCTGCAGAGCTCCTTAGCAGACCATTAGCAAGCCAACTGCATGGTTTTATGTGAACACAACAACACAAAAAAAGCACTGTACATGGGGCTGAATCCCAACTGAATTTTCTACTAACAGATGGGAAGGATCATTTCTACCAATTCCTATCTAGACCTCCAGTTTGCTTCTCATAGACCGTTTATGCACTGGGAACTTCACTGCCCCAGCTCCTGTGCAGGAGCAAAAATCAGGGACGGATGACGTGCACCAGGCCAAATGCTCCCCTATGTGGGTACAGGAAGAAGTGGGGCAACCCGCCACAACTAAAACTCCAGCTTGCAGCCCAGCATGAAACCTCCAGTGCATAAACGGTCATAGTGTTCCTTAGGGCCCCTGTTCCCCAGGAGCAGGATTTTGGGGAGATCAGTGGACTACCAAGGAATTATGAGGAAAGAACATTCTTTTCCACTAGCAGACATGAGCAGAACATGAGTAGACATGAGCCGAACATTTACCCAACCCATTGTCTCTAACACTGGTCATGTTTAACAGTCTGAATGAATGCAAAATGATCCTCATTCAAGGAGGTCTATTCCAAGAACATATTTAAAATACCTCAGTTCTATACATTTACACTGGCTGTAGTGCTCAGAATGGAATGGTTTGTATGCATATCTGCCATATTTCTCTTATTAAGATAAACAAATTTCTAGGAACTCATACAGTTGTTTGCTGAATTTCTTTTGGTTTGTTCTCTTGAATCTGGGTCAAGAGTGAGAAACTCATGGACTATATTTGGCCATCAAACTAACAATTATTATGAAGCATCTGGGCTGGCTAGGTGTGGTATAAAGCCTTATTCTATTATCTGGTCAACAGAATAGTACCAGCTGTACTTTAGACTCCTGCTCTTTTGTCACCAACCTCAAGGACCTTGAATTGGGACATGTATTTGCTAGGACTCAAGCTGAGTTCAATTGATCACAACCCATTGGGGAATTGTTAGGACCAATAAAACTGTATTTTCCTTCTTCATTTTTTGTTTCATGACAGGTTATTCTGTTGACCCCCTTTTTCTCCTATCCATGCTCCCAGAAACTTTGGGAAGGGATATATAAAGTTCTGTTCCATATTTTATCACAGTTTTGTGAGGCAGGCTAGGCTGAGAGTGACTAGCCTAAAGTCACCAAGTAGGCTTTGTGATTGAACAGGGATTTGAATCCTGGTCTATTGGTTCAAAATCCAATACTGTAGTCACTATACAGAACTCTTCTAAAATGACTGAGCAATGATATCAGAGCTCTCTCAGGGTGTCTGTTGTGGGGAGAGGAAAGGGAAGGTGACTGTAAGCCACTTTGAGACTCCTGGTAGAGAAAAGCAACATATAAGAACCAACTCTTCTTCTTCAAGTCACAATTTCTATAAAGAAATCCTGGAGGCTAAATTGCAGCTCCAAGAACTCCCAAAGAAGGATAGGACATAAAGGCAACAAGTTATCCAAGTCAGTTTATTGACATTTGGTTACTGGATCATGCTTGGAAGAATAAAAATGGAGAAAGAGAATCAATTGGATAGGAGTGGTGGGGATAGCAGCTGCAATCTGCCTTTTCTTTTTCATGATTAATTCAGTGTAACTATAATCTCTGGACCCTCTCCATGTATGAACTCTTCACTATGGCTAAAGAATTTCTCCTTTTCCAGGTCTGGGATGAAAATTTAGCCAAGTCTGCAGAAGCATGGGCAGCAACCTGCATTTGGGACCATGGCCCTTCCTTCTTATTAAGATTCCTAGGACAAAATCTGTCTGTAAGAACTGGAAGGTAGGCAGATAATGAGGCTGTTCAACAGATTTATTATGTGCATATGAAAGCCACTGTACGCAAATGTTGTTCTGCTGCTTTAGACCAACACAGCTGCACACCTGAATCTATCACAATATAATTTAGTCACATAGCAACCGGAGAAGTATAGAAACCTGTTTGTGCAGGGGTTCTATGCATACATGGTAGGGCATGTTAGGCTGTGGGTGAACACAGTGACCTTTGATGCAGCATAGTAACCGTTCATGTTTTGGAAAAGAAGATTCTTGGTGTGGTCCTGGATTACATGAAGGAATGAGGTATGTGTCTTGGATACAATCTTTGACACAAACATAATCAAACTCCCTTGCCTATATTCAAAGCAAGTCCCGTCTTGAATCAATTGTTTCCTGCTGAAGTTCATCTCAAGCACAGCTCCGTGTAAAGGAACTGTGCTGTAGCCACTTGTGGTGCATGCTAAATTTTGCCTACCCAGCAAGCCAAATTTACCAGAGAAGTATGTTTAGTGATCAGGTCATTATGTTAGTTTACCAATTAAACACAGGATTTCTTGTGATTTGTCCTTCTCTGTGCCATTGCAGTCAAATGCATTCCTTAAGTGGCTGACATTGTATAGATTGCTTTAGCTGCTTTTTCATTTGTGGAGTCAAAAGCATTTTTCTGTGAAGTGAACAGCTCACAAAACTGACTGGGCTTATGAACAGATACCCAAAGAACACAGACATACCTAAGTAGTATGTCTCAACTAAAAATCTCAATGTAAAAAAATTATGCCTTTTAAGAATTGAAGGTGGCACTGCTAACATATATGTGGTGGGAGATACCACCTTCAAGAATACAGTGAAATGTTGCAAATGGATGCATCCATTTAAGTTACAATCAAAATTATTCATTTCTATAACTGTGTTTGGCAAGCAAGATGTGAGATAAAGTGTAATGTAACCAAGCATAGTTATCTAGATTGCTTCTTGTTGGTATCATTATGCAAAACTGTTCATCAAATGAGAAAAAAAACATCTAAATTTAAGTTAAAACTGCTTCATATTTCATATATCCTAGTTCTATAAAGTTATCTTATACATTTTTAATTCAAACAATGAATTTGTGATCTCAGCAAGATCACAAGCACAGTTCTTTCCACTGCCATGATCCTGCTATGAAACAAATGCTATGCTTTTTCCCTTTCGAATGATCCCCTTGTACATCATAGTATATAGTTTATGTACATCAATTATGTGGAGCATTAAAAATTGTTCCCCTCATTCTGATGTCCATTATACCTAGATACCGATCCATTCTCCAACTGATAAAACCGTGGTATGATGAGGTGAAAGACTACGCCTTTCCATATCCTCAGGACTGCAATCCAAGGTGTCCTCTGCGATGCTACGGGCCCATGTGCACACATTACACACAGGTTATATTAGTTCCATTGTTCTTATGTCATCCTTTAATCAAAGCCTGTCTATGTATGTTATTTTTTAATTGGACTTTAAACAAATAAAATGACCTTTCCTTTAGATGGTCTGGGCTACTTCCAATCGAATAGGCTGTGCAATCCACACATGCCACAACATGAATGTGTGGGGATCAGTTTGGCGACGAGCTGTGTATTTGGTATGCAACTATGCTCCAAAGTAAGTAGCTCCCTTTTAATTCCACGTACTCCTATATATCATATTCTATCAGGCCACCTCATTGAATTGCCTCTTACTCCTTTAATTAAATTTTTGATTATCTAATTTTTCCTGGGTTCTTTTGGGGACATCTTTCTGGTGCCCATGCTGATGAGCAAATACCTGGTGGTGGTTTCTCTTCAGTGTTTGCATATACAAAGAATAATTCAAGGAAATTATGACTCAGTTTTCTCCAAAAGACCATCACTATCCCTGGGTTATACACATTTCAGGGGCACCATTTCAGCATCAGGAAGGACAAAAAGATTTCACTGGGGTGGAAGAAACAAGACTCCCAGCAAGATTTAAACTAGTGCTATAGGACATTTCAGGATTAGATTAAAAACAATTAAAATGTCATATGTATACCTTTTAACAGTTCTTTATTGATCTGAAAGTGTTCAACTAAATCACTAAATATGCTTCTTTTTTTCTTCAGAGGAAACTGGATCGGAGAAGCACCATATAAAGTAGGGGTGCCATGTTCTGCTTGCCCTCCTAGCTATGGAGGATCTTGCACCGACAATCTGTGCTTTCCAGGGGTGACGTCAAACTACTTATATTGGTTTAAGTAAGATGGTGGGATATTTCAATAACTCTTATGATGGAGTGATTGTGTACCAAAATATTGTCTATTGAATTTTGCACATAGTGTATGTGTATGTATGTATGTATGTGTGTTATTTTTTATAATGCATTATAATATATATACCATTATATATTATAATGATCATGTACATTGTGTATTTAAGATGTGGCATAAATCTAGTTACCCCTGATCATCTGATGAAATCCATACACATTATTATTATAGAGCAGGGGTAGTCAAACTGCGGCCCTCCAGATGTCCATGGACTACAATTCCCAAGAGCCCTTGCCAGCATTCGCTAGAGAGTTGGATAAATAAGTGTTGAAAGACAGGAAGAGGGAGGATGTCCCTTTGCAACCCATTGATCTACAAATAAGCAAAACTGGGGAACTTGAACTGAAGAAGATTCTCTAACAGAAATACTGCTTTCTAAACTAGGGTCAGGCATTAACCAAAAGTCAAACCTTATTTCGAAATAATCTTTTGTACATGGTATTTGGAATCAATGTCTTCTGGGAAAATTCAGAAAGCTTAACGATATGAAAGCCTACAGGCTACATAAATAGCTTCTGTTAACAGAGAAAGTAGAAAAGTATCATCTAAGTAGAAAAGTATCATCGGTGAGTTCCGCATGTGTATGTGTGTGCTATTGCTTAGCAGGAGGGCAATTTTGGGCCGGCTTCTTCAGAATGAAGCAGTAACATTTTAACAAAACAATCTAGAACTTAGTACAATCTAAAAACGATGTGTAATCTTTTTTAAATCAGAGAAACAAGAGAAATGTAAAAAACAAACTGCTCTTAAATTGCAATGGTACGTATTTACATAGGTTTATTGGAAAATCTACATAGTAGGGGTTCCAAGGTTGTTTGCTTGGAAACATGTGCATAATTACAATTGGGGCCCAGTGTTATGAACTGACACTACAGCAAACAATTGAATATGTCACTGCAGCTATGTTCATTACAAAAGTAGCAGAGCTATCTTGGCTATGGCATTCCGGTCACATTATTTCACCTTTTACAAGCTTCTGTTACCAACCTGTCCTGACTATTGTCCTGATGGCCATTATTATGGTACCATAGATTCTAAGATCATGTCCAGATTTCCAGTGATATTAGGAATAGTTGTTGGGCTCCACTATCCTGTGATCATGTCTAGACAGAAAACAGCCCATGGTGCCTTGTTTAGAATGCCTTTCTTTGGCCTAAATTGCTCACACTTCAATAATTATTTTTTCTTGAGTTGTCCCTAAGTGGCTTTATTATGGTTCAGTTAATTAGTGTGACAGATTCGTTACACATGCCTAATAATTGCAAATGAACCATGTATTGGAACATTAAAACAAACATAAGTTTAGAGTCAGGTTATTTCACAGATCATCTTTTGCCACTGACTACAGAAGAACATTGGTTGCTCTTAGCGACAGAACCCAGAGAAACAAGGTCCACTTGTATGAACAAGCAAGGTCCACTAAAATAGTACTTTTCTTGAGGTCCGAATTATGCTAACCCTTGAGATAGAGGGACCAAATATATGTTGCATCATATTTGCATCCACCCTGGTACACTACAAAAACTTTCAGTCAGACATCACTTGCAAATTTCATGTTCAGAATGCAGTTGAGGTATGGGGTGGTCTAATTCAGATTGCAACCATGGCATGTAGTAAGAACCATAAGTCTTCCCCTCTTCTGTGTTCTTCATCTAAAATGGCTTCAAGGAGCTGCTGTTCGCCCTGTTGAGGAAAGCCATATGTAGCCACCATTAGTACATTGCTTAGCCATCAGTACCTTATGTAGCCATATGTAGTCATTAAGACATTGTCCAAGTAGGGAATATAGTGGTACTCTGGGACTGTTTCAGGTTAAGAAAATAGCATGGAACAGAGACATAAACCTTCTCTCCTATGCAATACAGTCCCAGTGCAAATTGGATCCCTTTATGTTTGGGGTTTGGATTCCAAAACTAGAACTTGTAATGTACTTCTGATCAAAAGTCCCCATGGTGGGCCAGAGGAGCTTATAAGATCACATATATACAACTTGTTAAGAAGGAGTCATTGATATCCAAGTGCTCATTAACAAAACAAGAACACCCAAGAGATGGACTCTTAATATTTCCTCAACATTAAAGAACAAGTCTTGCAACTGACTTTAATAATTAATAATAGGTTAGCACACAATAAATTCTTCTATAGTGTTAACTTCACTTGAAAGCAAAGGTTAAGACCTTCCCTTTCAGTGGAGCAGATTCTTTAGCTGTCTTTGGATGGGCCACTTGGTAACCCTAGGGAAACAAAATAGGCAATTTGGCTTAGCCTAATATCTAAGCAAGTTTCATTATGTTCTGCTGAGCACTTTTTATGCCCAGGTGGCAGATGCTGTTCAAGCAACCGCTCTGAAAAAGTACAGAACTTTATAGCCTCTCATCTCCATTGCCAAAGTACTGAAATTATCTGAGTGCTGGGAATATGGCTGGTCAAAATGCCACCCCTACATTAATTATTAGTATTTGGGGGGGGGGGGGAAATGACATAAAACCTGTAATGAAATACTGTGGCATGCTTGCCAAACAAGATGTAATGGTGAAAGTTTGGTTTTGTATTGTAGCTAAATATTACAATGGATATGGATATATTTATATACATACATGTTATTGTAGCATTACTCTTCTAAGTTAATATGAATAAGCTAATTCTGTGGAATAGTTTCTTTTAATAATACAGGTAATGAAACTTTGCTTTCTCAAAACAGGTGCACAGATCTTTTACAGTAGACAAATGTGGTGCTAACAGTGGGTGAAGTCCTGGCTATTTTGAAATTGGTTGGCAATAGTTTCATATTATTTCAATGAGGCCAGGATTTAGCTCACATATCCATTATATGCATACTTTTGACGGACAGTAGCAGGAAACAAATACAAGATAAGCTATTTCACAAGAGCAGCTTTTCTTAATACAGACAGCAGGTACTGGAGACTTAATTGAGCATTTTTCAAGAATTTAACATATAACTGAAGGCAGATATCCAATTTTAATCAAATAGAAGGACATTGTAAAACTTTATACTCTGCTTACTTGAAATCCTATGATACTTATCTCCTTTCTGTGGATTTTGATGCCAGTGTTTTTAAACTGTATTCCAAGGAACAAACTCTACGGGCAGAGCTATAGGGAGGAGCCAAAACTCAGAAACAGAGTAAATGCTTTGCTGGCATTTCCAGTAAAAGGACAGCAACTGCTGGGAAACATATTTCTCTACCTAAGATTTCCCAGCCATAGAGCTAGAAGAACCTAGAGTTGCCATCCTCCAGGGGGTGGCTGGAAATCTCCTGGGATTACAATTAATCTCCAGTTCACTTGGAGAAAATGGCTGCTTTGGAAAGTGGGTACTTCAACATTATGCCCCACTGAAATCCTTCCCCTCCCCAATCTCCTTCATTAGGCTCCACCTCCAAATCCCAGATGTTTCCCTACTGAAAGCTGGCAACCCTAGGGAATCCTGATGTAACAGAACAGAACTTCATATGTTTAAGGGACTTTAATTACATTCCTCAAAGATGAAAATCTGGGAATTTTCAATGTGTGTAACAGTGTTTCCTTGAAGACAGCTATAATAATGTCTGTGACTGCCTGTATGTATCTTTGCAATGTAAAGTCCAAGTAGAATTTTAAATATGCTCTAGTATGCTCTCAGTTGGCATGTAATGATTACAAAAGGCTAACAGGTTTGGTTTATGATCTGTGTTCATGGGCAGATATAATATATATATAAATTTCTAGATAGAGAAAGATGGGTTTCTCGGAATATAAATATATATGAAATGTAAAAAGTTTGTCACATAGAAAATCAGAAATGTGTTAATTTTCTTCTCTGATCAGCATCAATTGTACTCTGCACACATTAGCTAAGTATTTAGCTGCATGTATTTGCTAAAAAAAACAACCCAGAGACAATTCTTGAATGAACATGAATGTGCACAGTCATATAGCATATATCTGGAGCATCAGCCCCACAACTGTCATTTTGATGTATTGCTAGCCAAATACAATATACAATATAGGAACATCAACACAAACTTAGCCATATGAATGTTCACAACATTTTGTTGCTCAAGTTTCATACTTCACAGAAAAGTGAGCAAGTTTCCAGTGGAATTGCAACTCCTCTTAGTGTTTTCATTGAGTGTGAACTGAAAGGGATAGGGTACAAATCAACTGATTACTTCACAAGTGTTCTAATTCAAAAAGGTATTCCACTGGAATATACTAATTTTGGATGCAACTTTCCCCCCTGCAACTATAAAACAAATATTTTCAAAGATACTATAATAGAGTAAATGTTAAATTAATGTTTAAACTATAGACTAAAATTAGAAAAGACATAAGAATGAAAACATACAAGAAAGTCCAAAATGTCTTTACCAGACCAGCATGCTTTTAATAGCATAATAATTACCTAGGGTTTTCTGGCTAACTGCCTTACCAAACAACAGCCAGTAGCCACATTTTGGTGCTAATCTTACATGTTTGCAGTGTTACCTACATACAATGGTATTAGGGTTCCCCACCTTCCCCCCTTTTTGATATTCCCCCTTCCCCCCTTTTGATATTATTATCTGGTAATTGCCACCTTCCTGACAAGAAGGATTGTATCCCATAGGATGCCAGTAACTTTCTTTAAAAAGTAAATCATCAGTGGATGTGAATTATTCAGATGGGAACTATATATACATCTGAGAACAAAAAAACAAGGGTTTGCCAAAGCAACCCACAACCAATCACATCAACAAGCAATTCCCGTGATTGCCAAATGGAGTTTTAGTTAGAAAATAAGGGAAGAGCATGTGCCATATAAATATTGATGTAGATTAAAAAAGGATTACATTTGTTCAGTTGTTCTTCTGGGAAATACATGGTGGTACAGAAAGCATCTAAAAATAATAATGAGGTGAAATCTGACCCTCTTGTTGGGGTAAGTATCTTGAGTCAATCGCAAACTTCCAGAAAAGGATTTCTCGACTGGCTTCCTCCAACCAGTGAAATAATGTATAACAGTACAAGTTTTTTTTTTCCATTCAAGTCACTCGCAGCTGAGTTATGGCAACCCTATGGGGCTTTCAAGGCAAGAGACATTCAGAGGTGTTTTGCCATTACCTGCATCACAACTCTGTTAGAAGAATGAGTTGGTTCTTATATTCCGCTTTTCCCTACCCGAAGGAGGCTCAAAGCAGCTTACAGTCGCCTTCCCATTCCTCTCCCCACAACAGACACCCTGTGAGGTGGGTGAGGCTGAGAGAGCCCTGATATCACTGCTCGGTCAGAACATCTTTATCAGTGCCGTGGTGAGCCCCAGGTCACCCAGCTGACTGCATGTGGGGGGAGTGCAGAATCGAACCCGGCATGCCTTACTTATTGGCGGCCTCCAAACCAAATGCTAACCACATCCAACCCTGCTTAACTTCTGAGATCTGATAAGATTGGGCTAGCCTGGGCTATCCAGATTGGGGCAGCACAACCCTAAATAAAGTTACATCCTTCTAAATGCATTGAAGTTAATGGATTTAGAAGGGTGTAACTTTTTATGAATAGAAATGAACACAGTGTGTCAACAAACAAGAAAATTATTTAAGGTGTTATTAATTGAGCAGGTCTCCAGCTCAGGCAAATTTACTGACAACTAGCATGGTTTAATAGTAATTGTTAATTACAATTAAAAATCAAGCACAATCCAAACAACATTAAACACTTTAAGAAACATTGATTTGCATACTATTAACTTAAAAGGCATAACTATAAATCATGCTCAAAATTTAGTATCTAAAGGCATCCTCAAAACAATGAATATATACTATGACTTCGATTTCAGGATCGGTTTAGCAGTGCAAACTTAAAAACAGTTACACCGTTTCAAGGCCACTGAAGTAAATGGGTTTAGAAGCAAGTAAGGGGTTTTTTTAGGACTGCATGGTAAATGCCCAGATTATTATGTGCTGTTCTAAATGGAGATCTACTGATGCTTCCACTCAGAGTATCTAAATAAGTGTGGTTGAGATCACAATATTGTCAATGAATAGATTTTTATTTTCATAACATAACATGTTGCTATAAATGCATTTTAATGATAACAATTGTCATTAATATAGTCCTTCTTTTAGAATTAACCAGAAACATGATAGAAATCTAATATTCCTGTCAATTTAAAATTATATTGCAAGAATCAGTGAGCGCTTCTCTTTGCCAATTGTCACCACAATTGTCTTTCTTTTCAGCTTACTCTTATACACTTACTTCAAAGCATAATTACATTTGCCAAAATATAAAAGGCAAAGAAAAAGTTGCTGTTGGAGTCAATGCCAGTCCTGAAGTCATGCTTTCCTAAGAGGTCTGGTTGACTGCAGTTTTAGAACAATATAAATAAAGGGCTTGAAGACAGGGTAGAGTCTGTAACTCATTTTCCAATGCTGTGTAATCAACTGTAACCATCCTAGTCAAAATGACCCTGTTCAACTGTTAGTTCTAAACTATTCCAGTTTTGGGGTCATTTTGACCAGAATGACAACAGATGCCTGTGCTATGTGTGAAAAATGTCTCTAGATAATGGTCACAATCTTTAAACCATTTCTTTGCATGGATATATGAATTCTGTGCCTCTGAGTTCCGAACATTAATCATTCAGATCCAACACCAAGCTGTTTCTCCAGTATGCTGCCCAACAACAACTGAAAGAATAACATACAATGAAGCACTAAGGAACTGATGAAAGCAACTCTTTCAAATGCTTTGGTGCTTTGCAGCAATCTGCCTTGTGTCTACCAAAGACTATAGGAGGATTCTTTGCATACTACATTTTTAGATGCTCATAAACATGTTTATGTGTGACAAATCTATATTGGCAAATAATGTTATCATGCAGGTACACTCATCAGGGTGGCAAGACCGGCTGGACAAACATTGGTTGTCAGTCACATAAATAACACAAATAAGTTGATGTAACAAAAGATGCGTATTCACATTCATATTGTAAATAAATGAATCCAGTTTTGCTTTAAAAATGTTCAAATCTGTCTCTGTTTACACAGCGTTACACAGTGTTCTGACTATGATACCTGTAACAGAAGATATGCTTCTTGTTATCTGAAACCAACACTTACATTTGTTTTTGTATGTATTTATATAACAAAGAATTGTCTTTCTTTATATTCTGTTCCCTTTTGTTACAGCAGAACCTTACACTTAAGATATCCTAAGAACATAGTTCATTGTTTGACACTGATGTTGCAATGAATAAAATTATTTTTTTTCATGTTGTTTTGGTTACAATGTATATTGTGATAACTGGTATCCTCTCAACTCTTGATCTTGTACAAACATGAAGTAGAGTGAATGTATAAGACTGTGTAGTTAAATAAAAGCTGAAGAGTATCATTATTTCATAGGTTCCACTGCTGATAAACAAACTCTTGCTATTTTCATACAGGCACTATCTTGCATAACAAAGCTAGGACAAATATGGGATCAAGGCAGCATTGTTGAACTCCAAAATGTACTCAGATGCTGTACTTAACATCCTCTATGAAAGCAATATTGCCATGTTCTATACAGCTTCTATTTGTTTGGATGTCCAGTGCTGATCAAGCCAACCTGCATTCAAGATGCCATCTGAACATGTGATCCTATTGTTTCAAACTCCTTTCAAGGGAATGAAAGACACATGCTTAGGTAGTTATTGAGAGGATAGTAAAGAAGTAATACATGGTATTGTGCTTATCTACTTATATAGAGAAGGTTTTCACATTTGTGTTCTAAACTGAGTGTTATTCATTGTTTGAGTAAAGCAATACAAGGATGGAGATTTCATACAACAAATTTCCTTCAGTTAAGGAGTCATCCCGGAAGCACCATGAAATGACTGAACAGCCTGATAGATTCAGATTCAGAGTACCTTTGTTGGCATAAAAAAAAAGCCTGATAGGGTGGCAAAAAAGGGTACTTTCCCCCTGCCCTTTTCACCATTTTTAAACATGCTAACTTGAATGCTATACTGCTAACCAATGTAGTCCTTCTATAGCAGCACTTTGATGCCATTTGCTCCATTATCCCCCAAAACTATGCTCCTAAGTATGTAGGTTCTTGAGTACATCTATGGAGGGTCAAGCATAGGTATGTGGGTGGAGTATGAAATCACCTCAAAACATCCCATCTCCTCCACAGGCAGGTGTGCCTCCTGCAAACAGAAGAAGTTAAGATATAAGCCAATGTATCTTGGATGTATTATGCTAACTCATCATTAACCAATACAGTACTTATTTTGGTATAAGTTCAGGGCTACCCCCAATCTGAATTTTTGATTGACTGCCATTCAAGTGAAAAAGTACCCAGCTGAGATACAGTTACCTTCCTCACAAATGACAAGGTTTGGCAAATTCTAGCACTGCGAACACTAACAAGAGACTGCATTAATCCACAGTTCTTTCATCAGTTATTCTTTTCATGCTTCTCAGCCAAGCCATACTACAAGTGTACTAGGAACCCCTGACAAAAGCCAGCTGGACAGTGACATGCTGAGAATTTGACCTTTCCCTCATACAAATAAATCTATTTTTTTTTCTTGTAAAGAGCTCTTGTCTTAGAATTTTTATCAGCTGCCTGACTGCATAAGGTTCTCATTTGGAACATTAGTAAGGTATTATGATTTATTTCCATATGGATTAGATTCTTTTGGAAGAAGTCAAAACAGTAATTATCACATATTCATCATTTACAGTACTGACCACAGTGTGATAAGCATTTAACTAATCGAGAAACCAAAGATTTTGGATCATGCGAATAAGGTCCCCCTTCAGCACCTAGCAATACAGTTACAAGCAGCTGCAACCTCTCAGTAGTTAGCATTGCATTAAGAAAGCTCCCTGTATAATCCAACTGTCTTCATTGGTTTTCTAAATTGGGAACAAATATAATGCTGTACTGTCTTGCTTACTGCACAGCTTGTAGTAAGTAAGCTTATAGTTTTACCGCTGATAGTGCGGCAAAAACAAATGTGGTAAATCTACCAAAAAAGTTGACCCAAGCACTAAAGAATGCTTAGTGCTTTAGAATTTGGCTTGGAGTGACATTCTTTAGGTGCTAGTGTTTTAAGCCTTTTTGTTATGGCAACAATGCGCAGCTGTTAAAAAAAAAAGACCCTGAACTGCCTATCACGCAGCCAATGTTATGTGTACATTTTGGTTCCTGGCTGGGCTGGTACCCTCAGCAACTCCTAAACAACAAGAGCAATTGTCAAGCGTTCTTTGCCAGAAAGGTGGAATGGATACCAAGGGCCCAAGAAGACTGGCAGGAAGCCTTCAGAATCAAATAACAAGCCAGGCAGTAATGTCATCATTACCCAGGTCAAGGAGGAAGCCAGTTCAGTGAATACCACTAGAGAAGTGGATAAAAGCAATTTTGGAGCAACGGAAGAGGCCTCAAAAGGACAAGTAAAGGCTGTATGCTGTTTGGAAGCAGAGTTTTTCCTGCTCTTCCACAGCATTGTGATACATTAGTATTTCATGGTTTTTCTCCAATCTTTTCCTCATCTGTTTTGCTGTGAAGTTTTAGGAATGATCACAGGAAAGCCTAGTTGGCTATTATGAGGGCATGAATGTCCAGATGTTTTCAGTCCCACTCACATAATGGCCATGTTCCCTTTCTAGTCTCTGTGGAAGCCCTTTACACTCTGTGACAGGGGCTTTATGTTTTAATAATTCACAGCTGAAGATTATTATATTATTATAACGATGCGTCTATCTGGTTCTCTGAATTCTCAACTTCTATTTAATAATGAACATATCTAGCCCTTGAGGAGATACCATATATACTCGCATATAAGCTGACCCGCATAGAAGCTGAGGCACCTAATTTTACCACAAAATCTGGGCAAATATATTGACTTGTATATAAGATGAGGGTGGGAAATGCTCCACACAAACCTGTCCCCAAATGGAGACACCAACATGCTTGGAGCTCCATTCATGGAATGTTGGCTGCATCATATTCTTCAATTATGACAGGAAAATCCTGGTCAAAAAGAAGCTAGTCATCCTATTTTTAATCCGTCCTTCCCACAGATATGGAGGCCATACCTACAGAAACTGAGCAGGCGTCCAATTTGCTTGATATGATAAAGTTATAATCAAACTATACTGTACAATACTTTTAATACCGTGTCAAATAGAAACCAAATTAACTGAATGGCAATTTTATACTGATATAAGTGTAATGCTAATACTCTTTACATTTTGCAAATGTAGTATCGATATGTACATGCAGGTATGAGAAGGAAACAACTTCAGAATTTTGGGGAAATGAAAGATTTTTTTTTAAATGCAAGAAATTATTTCTACCACCAGAGAGCACCACAACATTAGGATGAATTTAAAAAATAACATTACCAAAGATTAATTTAACATCAAGATTGCTGAATATTCATGCAAGTTCTAGCAAATTGCTAGCCTTCAAACTATGATTCCATTATGGCCAGATGCAGAAAACAGCTAGGTGTCATTTTCAATAAAGTCTATGCTAATTAATCTTTCAAGCAAACTAGACAGCAGTTGTGATTTATTAGTTTTCTCCAGGTATCTCTAACAAACTTACTTGATAATTCCCAAAACAGACTGTAAACAAACTGGACTATATGTTTAAAATAGCAGTTTGACGTCAAGAGGCAGACAAATAAATTTTGGTGCTGAGAGAATTCCCTGCAAGAGGTGGGCAATGAATCTGATTGCCTGCTAACGTTTACTGATCAATGTCCTGTTAAACTCTGGTAAAACAGAGTCTAGTAAAAAAAAATGGCAGCTCTACACACATTTTCAGAAGTATTTTTAAAAACAAAGAATGGGTTTGACCAAGCTACGCCAACTCTATGCACTATATGCATGAAGCAAGCAAGAATGGAACTCCCAGGGAAATGGATACAAACCACAACACTATCGTTGGAAAGAAACGATACGCTCGGCTTCCTTTAAAAATAAATAAATAACTGGCATTTGCTTTGCTGTCAATTTTTGGTACTTTGGGGTTAAAAAAATCACAGCAGGGCATTAGATAAAGATTTGTATGCCATAAGGTAAAGTCTTGTTACTTTAGCATTCTAATTAATGCCTTCATGGAAGGTGCTTGCTATTACTGGCTCCGGTGCCTCTGTAATTGACAGGCTAAGAGATGGGGGCAGGCTATGTTGATATAGTGTAGGGCTGTTTGTGGCTTTCCCATTTCAAAGGATATATTAAGGCTGGATCCAGATTACAAATGTTTAATCTGGCACAGAGATGTGGTGGCTGGTAAAACAAATATTGTGTCATTAATATAGCAGTATCCACAAATGGGACTGGCGACATATAATGCTGTGTCTGTGGATATATTCAAATTGTATGGTGGGTCCTTAACTAACCCCATTCTGCCTAGGTACACTCATCTTTTAAATACCTAAACACAACAGAATGAGTTAAGATGGTATTTTTAGTTTTGACTGTAAATTAGCTGGAATTTGTGGTTTCAACTAATATTCTTAATTCCATGTGGACTGTGGTTCAGTGGGAAGTGCATGCTTTTTAATTTCAGCTTGTTCAATTGTTCTCCTTGGGGTTGTTTTATAATGCTTCTTTTAAAATAGTAGCACACTTCAAACATACTTAAGTTGATACAACAAACCATAATCACACAGCTCACTCTAGTTGATTACAGAGATCCATGTGTTTTAGAATGAATTTTGACCCCAACAATCTTTTCTGACTGCTACTTATGTTCTTATGCTACGAGATAATGTATTATCTCAAACACACGTAAGGGAAATATGGCAGAAGAAGAAGAGGAGTTGGTTCTTACATGCCAGTTTTCTCTCGCGTCTCAAAGTGGCTTACAAGTGGCTGAGAGAGCCCTGTGGCAAGCCCAAGGTTACCCAGCTGACTGCATGTGGAGAAGGAGTGAGGAATCAAATCCAGCTCGCCTGATTACAGCAAGCTTGGTGTAGTGGTTAGGATAAGGTGACCATTGGTAAAGAGGGACACCATTGACCGGGAGGGGCTTCTTGGTTAAAAATTTGGTCCATATGGAGCAACAAAAATTTTCATAGAACGCAAAAATAGTATTGTAATATCAGGGCTCTCTCAACCTCACCTAACAGGGTGTCTGTTGTGGGGAGAGGAAAGGAAAGGCAAATGTAAGCCATTTTGAGACTCCTTTGGGTAGAGTAGAGAGACATATAATCTTCTTCTTCCTAACCACTACACCAATTGGTTGGTGGGAGAGATAATTAAAACAATATGGAAGCACTCGCACTCCATCTAACCTCCATCCCATCCTTAGAAATGGACCTGGCTTGCCTGATGGAAACCTGGGAGTGGGAGGGTGATATGGTCACCTTGGGACAACTGGCCTTGCCCAGGTATTTTGTCCTTCACTAATCTCTGACCAGAGTCAGGCGGGAAGTGTTGCAATATTGATCCGAGAACCATTTGCCTATTTGGTGCTCCCCATCCCAACACTCCTGGCAACTGAATGCCACAGTGGAGAGTTTTACCATCTGAATGGTGTACTGACCTTCTAATGAACAAACAGATACCCTGTCAAATGTCCTGGAGTTAGTCACTGGGTAGACTGTACAGTTTCTGAGATTAATAGTCTTGCTTTAATGTCTATGCAAAAAACATGGACTCCTCACAGAAGTTGGACCTAGTGTCAGCCATGACAACATTGAGACTCATCCAATTTGTTGCTGGCTCTACACATCAAGCAGGCTACACACTGGGTTTGATTTTTGAGATGGGGATAAATATTGGCCTGTTCAAATATCCAGGGTCCCATGGTTTCTCAGTGGAACAGGCTTCCTCAAGAGGTAGTGGGTTCTCCATCTTTGGAAATTTTTAAACAGAGGCTAGATAGCCATCTGACGGAGAGGCTGATTCTGTGAAGTCAAAGGGGTGGCAGGTTACATTAGATGAGCGATTGGGATGTGAGTGTCCTGCATAGTGCAGGGGGTTGGTCTAGATGACCCATGAGGTGCCTTCCAAATCTACGATTCTACCTTGGCCTAAAGGACAAGAGTGATATGCCATACCCAGTATAGGCAGAGAGCAGATTTATGCTTGCCCAAAGAGACTTATAGATCTAAAGGATTCTGGAATGCTTTGTGGAATCCAACCCTGCCCCCTCCCCCGGCAACTCAGTCAATGTGCTAGTGGAGGACTGGCATTGCTGGTTAACCATATCCATTGACAAAATCATTTCCCAATGCCTCTTCTTCTCCCATTTAAGCCAGCCCCGTGGTATATACTGGAGCTGCACAAGTGGATAGATAGTGAGTCTGGTGGAGAGCTCATGACAAGGCATCAGGAACATCTTATAAGATGCTTATGAATGCTTATGATATGATAATGAAGGCTGCTAAGAAGGAATTCTATGTGACCTATGAAGGAAATGGAAATGCTCTTTAGATTTTTATGCTTTTACTGTTTGCATATCGTTGTTTTATTAAATGGTTTGAGCTCCACAAGAAGGACAAGATATAAAAATAAAGTATTTATTCATCACTATCACTAAACATTAGCAAGTTAAAGTTCCATGCAGCCAACTCACTCCCTACCTGATTGGACCTTGGGGTGTGCTGCCAATAGGGAGATAGGACTCTGTCAGTGAGGGCCAATCAATTCAAATTGCATTCTGCCAATTAGGGCCAATCAGTGCAAATTGCACTTTGTCAATGAGGGCCAATCAGTACAGATTACATGCAGACAACTCAATCCCTACTTGATTGGCCCTTTCTGGGAGTGTGCCACCAACAGGGAGAGAGCACTCTGCCAATGAGGGCCAATTGTGGGGCCTATCTTTCCTCTTCCTGCTGCTTGGCTTGAGGAAGAGGTATTGTCCTATATGAAAGGCCCTGCTTCTAGGAAGGTCCTCCATCCTCAGCCCCTTCCCTCCCTCCATTTCCCCCCAAGCAAGGGAGGGAAGCCAGCTGCTTCCTTTGCCTCCTGTGTTGGTCTCAGGTTTTAGCTGTCTGCTGGAAGGAAGCAGAGACGAGCTGCAAGAGAAGCAGAGATAATCAATATTTTGAAAACAGAATGCCAAGGGATAGACAGAATGCAATAAATGTCTTAACTCAGTCCAGTATGTCAAGGGTTCCCTCAGGCAGCTCAAGGGCATCAGCAGAAGGAGGAGCTCACAAGTTGTGTCCACAACCCAGGCCTCCCAGCCTCAAGTTAATTTAAGCTGTCAGCAGGCTCTCAGTCCTCGCTCTGTAATGACTCTCAGTCTTCTGCAGTCAGCAACTGTCTTGCTACCATGGTGTGGTGCCTTTTAGACTGGAGCTCTCTTCCAGCACATAACTGGTATTGCTTAATTGGCTCAGGTGAATCAGGTGGGCTGACAAGGCAGCGAGCTGCAGCTGGAGAGAAATGAGGAGCTTCTGCAACAACTTTGGAATCGAAGCCCTGGTTTGTCTGCATTTCCATTTACTCCTGCTGGTCAGAGCGCTCTGCCTGTTGAATATCAGATAAGTTCTCATACAGCTAAAGCTTGGGTGAAGCTGGGAGCTCCTGGCAAGGCTTTCCCTCCAAGGAGTCCTCCCTGAGAGGACCTGGTCTCACAATACCTCCTGATGGCCCTGCAGCAGGCCTTTGAAGCGCTTTTTGCTTTCCCTATTCTCCCTTTCCTCAGAGGGGCTGGTGGGATTCAGCAGCCTTCCCCACCCAGCCTGGCCCTTGGGACATGTAGGGTTATGGGAAGGAAGCAGCTCCCCACAGCCTAACATGTCCAGCCTGCTATTTGAAAGATGCAGCTCCTCGTGGCCTTCTCTACCCAGCATGGCCCAGCCTTTAAGAGACTGGGTGTCAGGAAGGAAGAAGGAGACAACCCCCCTCCCCACATGGACTTCCCTACCCAGCCTGGCCCTTTGGGAGATGGGGATGGGTGGGAAGGAGGCTGCCAATCCCCTGTTGCCTTGCTGGAGTATCCTGGCCTTTGGGACAGGTGGGGGAGAAGCAGTTCTCCCATGCATTGCCTACCCACCCTGACCTTTGGGAAATGTGGAGGAAGGGTCTGGAAGGAGGCAGCCCCCCCCCCCCCCCGTGGCTTTCCCTGCCTGGCCCAGCCTTTGGGAAACGTGGGAGGAAGGTGGCAGCTCCCCCAGCAGCCTTTGGAAGATGGGGGGGGGGTAGGAAGGTTGTAACCCAGCCCCTCCATGGCCTGTCTTGCTGGCCTTTAGAAGATGTGGGGTTGGATAGGAAGGTGGGGACCTATATAGACACTGTTTTATGGGGGTGGAGATAGGAGGGCCAGTGTGCCTCCGAAGCAGCTGTTTTCTTCATGAGAACTGATGCCTTCCTCTCATTCTCCCTCCCCCCCAACCTCTTTCGCTGTATGTTTCTCTCTTTTTTATCTTCCTAAAGGTTTCCAGGCCCCCACCTGGAATTTGGCAACCTAGCTGGCTGCACTTGCTGGGCTGACTCAAGGTCAAAATCACCACCAGTTAGTGCTCACTGAGACGTCTGTTCACTACCCCTCACTTATTCTAACCAAAGACCATTCCTGGGACAACCATAGAGTAATACTGTCATAAAAAGGTGGTCAGGTTTAACCTTTTTTTGAATGACCTTGAACACTGGAAATGTCTTAATTCCTTTAAATCTGGAGGTGGGGGGAGCTATACCAATTGTGGCCAAGCTTAGGTCAGGTGCTCTCTAGGGAGTGCATTGCTGCATGCATGGTTTTGTGGGTGAGAATGAAATAGGAAGTGGACCTGGAATGTGTTTGATAAAGCAGGATGGGAATGATGATAAATACAGATCAGTTTCATCTGTGTATTTTCTAAATTGGGTCTGCCTTAAGAGACCCATAGTGGTGACTGGCTGAGCAAAACACAATAACCCTGAAAAAAGTTAGCAAACTAACAATGCTTCACTGCCATCTATTGGCTATAAAAGGAAAAAAAATCACATAAGCACTTTATTGCTTAACTAGTTCTGAAGAAGTTGAGGGGAAAAGATGTGGGAATGAATATTTTTTTCTCATTTGAATAAATTTCCCTATATTTTAACTAATGTGGTTTACATGTGATGCAAAAATATCCTGGAACCAATGTGATTTCTGGCAAGTTTGCCAAGGTTTTATGAGTTTATGAGCATGGTTTGCTCAGGCAATGCAACTCCCTGGGGGGGGGGGAGTGGTTTGTTCCCGGAGAATTGTTTGGACCTCCAAGGCCCAGGGCTCATGGCACCCCTGCAAGCTGTTTTCCAGATGAAAATCACACTGGGATGGGAAGATTATTTTCTGAGTGTTGATGCTCTACATATAATAGTTATAGACATTAATTTTGGCCTCAGCATGAACTGCAAAGGAAAAATCACAATGTTGTTGGCATTTATGTTCCTGCTTTTAGCATTCATCTGTCTGTGATGGGATAAATGAAATCCTATTGTTTGAACCAACAGCTTTAATATTTATATGCATCACTTTAGTTTTGCAAAAAATCATGGTATCTTTTTTCAACCCAGAGTTTTTCAACCCAGAGTTACATTGGCTGGGGTGTCAAAATCATTAGGCTTCTAAGATTGTTTTATGTCCTGGATGCTTTTCTATTTACAGAACGAAAACTGAGTAGCAAATGGTTATACTCTGCGATATTGTTTACTGATGTGTAGGTGATCCAGTCCTGAAAGAAGGAAGTTGTTAAGCCACTTCTTTTTGCAAAAACAAACAAACAAAAAACTGCAACTTGTGTGGAATTTCCCCTAGAATATTTCCAAAGGATTTAAGTGTGGCAAATAATAACAGTTCAGCTCGAACTCTGAAGCTCTCTGAAATAGCCTTGTGGGGAAAAATACTAGATGTACGGACCTGATTAAGATCTGTAGGTGTCTTTTTCCTGTTGAATCCTGAGTTATATTTTTTGCTCCTGGCAATATTTAAACTGGCATAGTACTGGCACGGTTTGTATTTTGGAACATCTCAGAATTTCAGGAGAAAAATTGCTTATTCTCAAAAGGTTGGCTCAAGCCTGGCAACCCAATTTAGAGGACTTTCTATGCATGCATGAAAGGCTAACTTTCCATTCTTGCCATAACTTTGTGCAGAAGTGTTAGGCCTGAATGCAACACAGGGATCAGTTCAATTTGCATAGTTCAATTTGCTTTCATAACTAGCCACGTTGTGATTGGAATCTGAAGCAGCTCAGGTGACATTGGGTAAGAAACAACTCTAAACATTTGACTAGCCTTCTGCATACAAAGTCTTATGCCCTGTTTGTATCGCTTTATTCTTTCACAAATCTTATACGGTAGCTTCATAATCAGAAACATCTGAAGTCACAGTTGGATTAGATAATCCAATTAACATGTTCCAAAACCAGCATTAATCACACACCAGGAAGCGGTTACTGTTTTATTCAGAGTACTTTTAATTGATAGTTTTTTGTTTTGTGAACCGCTGCGAGACAGTTTCTGGGAGTGGTGCTATAGAAATACCATGATAAATAAGTAAAATAAATATGATTGCTCTCTTACATGGCCTAATCTATTTCATGAAAATAAAAGTGAAGTCTTCCTCCACATCTCATCACATGTGAATTATGGCACAAACTAGAGAACTATAGTGTCACTCTGCCATGTGGTTAACAGAGCCACCAACAAAGATGGACTGAAGGACAACATTTGGAGGGCCCAAGTCAGCTGGAGGCCCCTTGAACCTATAATCCAGCTGCATCCAGCTGCATCTTTTCAGTTTTTTGAATACAGTTTAGGCTGCAGCCATTAGGGCTGCAGGGAAGTCTGAGCATAACCCTCTACTATCATTCTAGACTTGCCTTTCTCCATGACTGGAACAAGCTTGCTTAACAGACCATGCTAAGCCGGTACTTGAGCAAGGGCCTGCAAGACAGAGCTCTTATGCCAGGCCTATGGTTGAGGCCAGTGTTGTAGAACATTGGATGCCCCCCCCCCGGAAGACAGACCACCATATTGATCCATTAGCAAGGGTGGCATCACATCTTGACTGTGGAGTAGAGGTGGGGTTATTTTTTTACCTCTATTCTGTTATTACTATGTATAATTTTTGGGGGGTATTAATGGGAGTTTTATGTATGGAGTTTTTTATTATGTAACCCGCTGCAAGCTGGCTTGCCGAGTGGTGGGTAATAAATCAAATAAATAACCAATCCTTCTGGGATTGGTTGCCAGTTTTCAAACATAAAGCATTATTTCCTGAGTTATACCTGCCCCAAACAGAGACCTTAAGCTTCCATTGCAAATAGCCTTGTGTAGTTGTATGTACGCCTCATTGGGCTCCCATATAGGTTTGCCAACATTCAGTGGGACTTGGAGAACTCCTGCTATTACAGTTCATCTCTAGATTGCCAAAATGTTTTCCCCTGGAGAAATGGGCTGTGTTTGAGAGTGGACTCTGGCATTTGACCCTGATGAATTTATTCCCATCCCCAAATCTCACCATCCCCAGACTCCAAGCCCAGAATCTCCAGCTATTTCCTAACCCAAAGCTGGCAACCCTATTCCCCACTGGCGAAACTGGTGGGATATAAATGTAAGTAAATAAATTTAAAAACTGATGAACAGGCAGGCAGATTCTTTTACTACTATAGATTCATGGTTACAATGTCAAGTGATTTTTTTTAAATGATATCTGGTTTTAATCAGATTCATTTAGGTGGATTTGTTGTCTGAGGGTCCGTGGTGGCTCTCAGCAGCCCCAGTGGTTAGTGATGATGCATATTAAACTTTGTATGTAGCAAGATTGATATTCAGTTGGATGAAATGGAGCATGGCACGGCACTGGGTTGAATCAGATTGCTTGCTTTAAATGACTAGTATATTATCAAGCTCCTTATGCAGAAGCACATGCATAATTTATTATTATTATTTTATTATTACATTTATAGCCTGCCTTCCTCCTGGGACTCAAGGTGGGTTACAGAAAAGTAAAAACACCATAAAACCCCCACCCTAAAACATTATTGTCGAGGCCAGGTCACCAACAGATTAGTACCCACAGAGCCTGCAGGGGGCATAAGCAGATAAGCGGTCCCTCAGATAGGCTGGGCCCAAGCCCCAGTTGAAGTATCCTGCACAAAAGAGCTTAAGAATTTTTCTCTCTGACTATACTAGTTGGGACATAAGTCTCCCCCATACACACTACTGAGTCACGTGTTCTCCAACAGAAATACAAATGTATCACATCTACACCGATACATCTACAAAGCTAAACAAAACATAGTCTGTGAATAAATGTTGCCTTTGGATGAGGTACCTCCAAGATAGCCAATGAATACTTAAAAAATGTATTGCTCACACAACGTTTTGTGGCTTGGGAAGAAAAAAAATAGCTCTTTAAACTATTTACATTTTCAATCCAAAACAGAAGCAAGCTGTCTATGATAACAGAGGAACGAAATCCGCCCACCCTCCCCCACCTAAAATTACCAGGTTTACTATCCAACAAGGAAACCATTTCTAACATTCTGTTAACTACACCTTGGCTTGTGTTAAATGGCTTATTCAAAAGGGATTAAACATTACAGTTTGTATTGCCTACATCTCCCTAGCAGCAAGGCTATGCCTATTTACCTCTTCAGGATTCTGGAACACGCTCAACACAGTTCTTTCAAAGGTTGTGCTTTCCCCCTCCCCCCAGTTCATGCATACTGTCTGCTATGTATTCATTTTGTCTTATCATACCAGTTTCCAGCCAATATGAAGGACATGATCCCAGCAACATTAAGAATTTCTTAGCACCACTGACTGTAAATCCCATGTCAGCCTGTGGCAGCAAAAATAAGTTATTTGCCTAAAAGACTAACAAATTTACAATGCAATTATCTGCCATGTTACTACTGCACCATTAAGATGGCAGAAGCAGGCCTGCTTGGCTTCAATCATTCTATAGACATATAAGTCTTTATGGTCCCGCAAGACTCTGTTGCTTTTGTACAGGATCTGTCTCTAACATTCTCAGTAGAAACATAAGCCGCAACCCAGTTAAAAGTAAGCACTTTTAAATGGCCTTTCCAGCTAAGATATGGGTCTTCTAGGCCAGGGGTAGTCAACCTGTGGTCCTCCAGATGTTCATGGACTACAATTCCCATGAGCCCCATGCCAGTATTTGCTGGCAGGGGCTCATGGGAATTGTAGTCCATGAACATCTGGAGGACCACAGGTTGGCTACCCCTGCTCTAGGCAGTAAACATTTGAAATATTTTTAAAGCATTTTATATATTGTGGTGCCATGACTGAGAAGGGCCTTACTTGAGTAGCCAGCTGTCTAGCTACAGCTGCTGAAAGCATCCAAAGTAGATCCAAAGCAGAGTGCCACCTGTGTATGCAGACTATTGAAACTCTGGCTTACTCCTCCACTGCCATGTATAATGCCTGAACCTGGCATCAGCCTAGAATGCAGAAGAGCCTACCACACATGAAAAGGCCTTCCTGGTTTTAGAACTATTTGTGCCACCAAAAAGAAGGTCATATGTGGATTCCTGAAACAACAGGTTTCTAAAATAGATACTGTAGCTCCATTTACAGTGTTCTTTTACAAGTTGGATATTCAGGATACCAGATCCCCCCCCGGGGGAGGTACCATGCTCCCAGGTCCCACCGGTCAATCAACTGTCCAGCAAGGGAGACAGACAGCATAAAAAAGAGAGGAATATCATCCCTGCATGACTCAGAAGTGATGTAGGCTAAGGTCACGAGAGCTGAAGGGAGGTAAGGTGGGACATGTTGCTGCCACAACGGCAGCCCCCCTCCCTCCCTCCAACTGGGCTCACTGGCAGTGATGGCGGACCCCCTCCCACCCTCCAACTGGGTTCACCGGCGGTGGCTCCCCTCCCTCCCTCCAACTGGGTTCATTGTCACCTCCTGAGCGCGGGCCTATTGGTTTCCTGCCTGCACGGTTGGTGCAGGTCAGGTGGGGGCCGAGGGCGGGCCTCTGCCTGGCACTCCTGTGCAGGCCAGCCACAGGGCCAGCCAGGGCAGAGCGCCACTGCCAGCCATCCTGCTGGCCGAGGGGCAGTGAGGGAGGGAGGCAGGGAGGGGGCTCTGGCTGGGCCATGGTGCCACAGGTAGCGGGACTTTTTTAAAGGACCCGGGCAGTACATGGGACGATGTCCTGGAAGGCATAAGTGTCCTGTGGGAGTCAGGACAGATGGGCAGCTTAATGTAGGGACATCAGGATTACAGTCTGTGTTTTTGCGCAAAAATTCTATGGTAGAAACTAATTCTACAATAGAGTTTCTCCCAAAAACCCAGAAAATTACCCTGATGTCCCTGACATGTCTACATCACTTCCAGGCCATGTTGGAAGTAATGTGGGCACCTTGCTGATACATTAGATGAGGCTCTCTGTTCCTGGCAAACCCATTCTCTATTCCTTGCTGGCTGCCCAGAAGTACCTGGCAACCCTATAATGTATTAATCTAGTAAAGTAAATGCCAAAGCCATATCTTCATTCATTTAGGGCAACTGGATTCTAATCACTTTATAGTAATGTGAATCTACAATCAGAGAACACTCTTAAAACCCAGTGCAGAGTTGCATCTTTCATTTATATATTTTCTACTATAGTGATGGAATATATAGGATAGCAATGTTGCATCAGTAATACACAATATAATACTATGACAATTTGCATACATGACTCTAAGCAGCTACTCTGCAATGATTTAGATTTAGAATGATACTGTAGAGTTATTGCAGAATACACAGTCTGAGAATTTCACTTTGACCTTATGAGATTCTGAACCTTTAGAAGGTTGAAGAACTTTTTCTCTATTGGTGACTTGTAACTTTGCATACAAATTATGGCCTGTTCAGCTATGTTTTCTCATTTATAACTTATGATTAAGATCAATTTGTTTTACCATTTCCAAAGACATCATTTTCATGTATAAGACATAAAAAGCATTGCTATACATTGATTTTCCAGGAGAGGGAGTGAGGCATCTACAGACATACCTTTTTCTCACTAAGTGAGGCCTGTGTCCTATATTTAATTGTCAACTCTGGGCACTTACATATGTGTAGCAGAGACTGTCTGTTTTTGCACCACAATGCGATGTTTCCACACAGAAATCAAACATGAGCAACAAATGGAAACATCTAAGGAAAAGTATTCCGAAAATAGGTATGTTTTAACACCATGTGACGTTCTGCTAATAAAGGCGACTGACTGAAAACCATGTGATGTTGCAAACATGTGCATCATGCAGCAGTATGATGTGCTAATGTGTGAATGTGAAAATGTATTTCCAGTGCTGGTCTGAGGGCATTCGTTAAATAGTTGTTTGTAGTCTCAAAATAGTTCCGATTTTAAACATACTATTTTTCTTAACGGTGCTGAGACTTGTATTCTGCTCACTTAGTAGTGTCTTTGTTTATTTATTGACACATTTATATTCCCAGGAAATCTTCTTCATCTGGAGGGGGTGATCATGGTTGGAAGAAATGGCACTGGGGGCAAAGAATATATATATTTTTAAAGCTCTCTTTACTTTAAAGTGTCTAAACTGATTGGCACCAGTATTCCTGAAGGACCATCTCCTTCTGTATTGTCCAGCCTGCCATTTAAGAAGTGCATCTGAAGCAAACTGTCCTAAGAAGATGGAGAGGTGGTAACTTGGGCAGGGCATTTTAAGCATTGGCACCTTTTTAATGCCCCCCCAGCACCCGGGCATTCAGTTAAAATGCTTTTATTTTGGTGGCTATTTTACATTAGTTATGGTTTATTCCTGGTCAGAAGTCCTAGTGAACAGTGGTTGTTTTATGCAGATTTTGATTTTAATTATCATTTATAGTAATAATTTATAATGATCTTATGGTATGAAGCAACCAAGCAGGAACACGGGGAGGTGGCATACAAACGTCTTAAAGAATTATCCCTTTCTTAGCACCTGCCTTGTTCACTTATTTGGTGAAGCAAGAACATCTGACAGAGCCAGATATAGATTTCCAACATGATGTATTTTTTCACTAAAACCCAGAAATCTTATTGAAGAAATTGGCAGGGAAAGCAAATGATTTGCAAACATTTTTTTGTATGTGTTAAATATTTGCAGAACAATCCTAAGAACATTTTTCCTGGGAGTAAGCCCCATTTTGGGGGATTCAGTAGCATCCTGAGTAGATCTGCTTAGGATTGTACTATTAATTATACAAGGTAGTCTTCCTATGCCTTTTCAAATGCATACTTAACAGAACATTTGGGGGGGGGGACTGACTTTCACATATATTTTAGGCCAAGCTTAGTTGTTGTATATTTTTGATGGTAGTGGAAGTTTCATATAACGGCCATTCAAGAAAACTGGCATATGTAACAGTACAACAACTGAGGCCCGAGTTTCATCTTTAAAACTATTGAGTAGAAGGGTAAAACTCTGGGCCTTTTCGCACGGGGATCTTTGTTGCAAATTGTTTGCGGAATGAAAAATCGCCATTTAAAATAGTGGAATTCGTCGTTATGCATACCTGCCTTTGTAGTGGAATCAGTTGCGTTTTTTAGCGTTTCCCACAGGCTTCCGGTCTCGGCAGAAATTGCTAGAAAGGAAGCGCTATTGCCAAGCTCGTCCCGCCCCTGGCCGTCAAGCAGCCAATGGGCAGCCGTTAGCATGCTCCCAAACAGCCCCTTTCCCTTTAAGAAAGTTTTTAAAAAAAAAAAACCAGACCCATAGCAACGAATCTAGGTAGATTCATTGCAACGGAGACCCATCCAGCTGCCTAATGTGAGCTGTCGTTTGATTGTATGATCGTTGGCACGCTGCCTCGAGTGATAAAAAAAAAATCCCCCCCCCTCTCACGGGCCCGATTTTCGGCTGAATTAATGTGTAAAAAATAAAGGGACTTTATTTCAGCAAACGGGCTTTTATGTGGTTTGTGCTTAGTGACTAAAGGTGAAGGACTGAAGCCAGGGAAGCCTCTAAACAGAAAGAGGCTCGCTGGTGCGTTTATCCCCGCTCGCTCGGAGAAAAAAAAATGGCGATCGCTTCACCGGAAGTTTGGAGGACAGGCTCAGGAGGAGGGACTTTGAAGAACCCGCAACAATGGTAATGCACAGGTCTTTAGCGCTAGTGTTGCAGATTGGTTGCAGGAGTGTATCGCTATCCGGAGGGTGAATCCACTTTTCTGGATTCCCCTGAAAGCGCTACAACGAAGCGCTTTTTGCTGATTGGTTTCAGGAGTGTTGCAGATTGTCTGCGATGTCGTGCGTTAAGGCAAATTAGTAGCGTTTTCAATTAGCAACCATTGTGCTATTTTGAAGCCGTGCGAAATGGCCCTCTGTTTAGGATTTCACTATTAGGCATCCATCAAGACTTTTCATGTTTTACAGTCTCTTCTGCATTTCATGGTCTGAATCCCTGAATGGATTTCCACATACCATTGATCGAATATAGTGTCATGAGTTGAACAGATGGCACAAACCTATTCAAGATTCATATGAAAAAAAAAATCATGCAGTTTAAGTTTTCTGTCTTTCTATTATATATTTCTTAGCCCAAGACCAAATTCAGCAATGCTAGAATGGCTGTGCATTTTACTCCACAGGAAGTAGAAAAGGAAATGTTTCAAGTACATGTATAATTCCATAAGTAATGACAAACTTTAGCACAATGGGATGTCAAGAGAAGGTAAAAATTGCCATGAAATTATGAACCCCCCTCCTAGTTTTTCTGTAACTCTCAAACTCTAAAATGGAACAATGCAGAACAAATGCTCAGTATAGAATCATAGAAATGCCTGGAAACTTTGGAGGTGGAGCTAGGGGTGGACAGGATTTGAGGCAGGGAGAGACCTCATTGGAGTATAATGCTATGGAGTCCTCTCAGCAAAGCAGCCATTTTTTTCAGTGAAATTGATCTCTTTAGTTTGGAGATGAGCTCTAATTCCATTTCCTTATATACAAAATGGGAATGACCATTCCATACATATAGGTAGAAGGTGAATAATAAATTAACATACAGCATGATGAAAATATTCAACAGATTCTATAACGAAACAGGAATAACAAGCTTAGTTTTCAAAGTTACCATTTGTTTCAGTTTAATTCCAGGAGAAAACATAGTGGAGGAAATAAATATGTCAAAATGTGTGAATAATGGGAAGATGTATAGATGGAATCCCCAGGAATCAATACGGATATTGGTTTCTTATCTAACATATGCCTACCTCATTCAGCCCTTACATCTACATTCTTCAAAATCCCCCAAAAGGTCATACATCCTCTATTTTATTTTATCTGGGATAATATATTTGTGTAATAGATTGAAATGTAATATAATGCATAGTATAATGAAATAGAATTTGGAATCGTAGGTTGGCATGTCTTTCACTGGTTTGGTGACAGGGGGGTTATTCCACACAGCCAATCACCCTATATCAAAGAAGAAGATGTTGTAAAGTTGCTTCCATGTTTGAGAGGAGAAAGATGGAGAGTAATGGCAGGGTCTCAGTTAATTACTCTCTGCATTCCACAATTAAGAATACATCTGCTTCTTGAGACCAACAGTTACCTACTTGAACCAATTGACAAGAAGCTTGACAAACCACACACAAAAAGACACACAAACACAAATTAACAGTTAGGGCTTTACAAAATATGAATATTTCAGAGTCAATGTTAGGTGAAGGATCCTTGAGAAGTATCTATAACTAGTACAGGCAAACTGCTTCTTGGGTTTTTATTTATAACCCACTTTTCTACCTTTCAAAGCCGCTTTAAGATATTCTTGCAAGTTTATTTATGAATCTGATCAACAGAGTGTTCTCACCCTTGCTTCAAGATACTGCATTTAGTATTTTGAAGTAGTATGTTTTTCAGCGTGGGAGTTCTCATGGGGGAAGCAAATGTTTCATGTATGCTAGTTTTGTGGTTCTGCCACTGTGGGACTGTGGTTTCAGTGGTGATTACTAGTTCTCTTCACTGCCTAGCATGCCTCTTTTACCACTTAAACAAGCGGGCTGATGTTGTGGTGGGGCTAGCAGCCAAAGGGTAATGAGTCAAATCTAACCAATACACAGAAAGCAATTCTGTGCAACTCCCTGCTATAGCAAGCTATAATTAGTTAGTAGACTGGAGAAGGGATACCTTACACAAAATTACGATTTCAGTGAAGAGGACGGCACATAACAGAAATAACCTCACTTAATTGCTCAAATTTCATAGAAGAAGGTACATCTTTCACTTGCAATAGAATCAGGCTTTGTATTATTCTATTTTCCTGTTATGGGTTATTGCCTTTAATTTCATTTCATTTTGGGTTATTGCCTTTAATTTTATTTCATTTATGTTCATTGTTCATATGACACCTGCCATAGAATAGTGTCTTCTAGCTCTCTTTTGTATTGACTGATTTGTTTTTTACTTTGGTTGCCAAGTCAACTTCAGATCCCAAGAGCCGAGCTGCAGTGTATGAGCCACAGGGTCTTATAGTGGTGTGCCCTGGCTGCAGAGTAAGTGCCCCTGGGTTTTGATTAATCTGTGCCAAATGGCCTGCATGCTTACATTTCCAGCACTACCATCCAAGAGATTAGTACCATCTAGATGCTTTTCTTGCATCCTTTTGCAGCACAGAGATAAACAACAAAGTATGCTTTTGCTGGCCAACAAACTTGTGAAGACTTCCTTGGAGATTTAATCAATCCATTACATAATACTGCTCAGAGCCCCTGATCTGGATTGGCCAGACTAGCCCAATCTCATTAGATCTTGGAAGATAAGCACAGTCAACCCTGGTTAGTACTTGAATGGTAAACCACCAAGGAAATCCAGGATTGCTGTGCAGAGTCAGGGAATGGCAAATCACCTCTGTGCATCTTTTGCTCTGAAAATCCTAAAGATCACTATAAGGTGGCTGCAACTTGGCATCACTTTTTACCAGCATTACTCATAAGTGTACTGTGGTCACAATTTACTTCCGAGGTTGAACACTGTGTAGGTAATTTGGCAGCAGCCACAGATCCTTAGGCGAATCCAGCAAAGGGTCAAAAGATGGTCAAAACAAAACAGAGGCAGGAAGGTCAGTAGTGACACGCTACTTTCACAGCCAGTCTTTCCCTCTTTTTGCCCTTTGTAATAGGAGCACTCATCTTGCAGCTAGACTGTATCATGCGGGTGTGCTCAGTCTGGATCCAGGTGTCCCTGGGCTGCTAATTGCATGCTTCATCATCTATCCAACATTTCATGCTGAACCCACCTTAGTCTATGCTCCAGTGGTTCTGGAGATGGAGACTATGTGAGGTGGATGGTGGGATGCTCCCTGGTACTGAACTGTAGGGCTGTACAACTGACAGTCCTTGAATTGTTGGTTGGCTACCCATAATAGCCCCAAAAGACTTACCAGTGGGGCCTGTTGCTGCGCAGGAGATCCGCTGCCACGATAGGACCTGGAATCTGGAGGGACTTCAAATCCCAGCATCCTCTAGGGGTGGCTGAAAGCTGGTGGTAGGAGGGGCTGAGCCAGGCGTTTGTTTAATGGACATGATGGTGCAGCTAGGCCTCTTTCCCTTCCCTGCTCTGCCATGGTAACCCACCCTCCCACCCTAGGGTGAAGAAATTGGGTGGCAGGAGATCCACTAGAGGCAGCACCAGAGAGTTTCCCCATGTGCCACCTCCCATTCATCAGCAGGCCAAGGTCTGGTTACCGGGCTGGGTAGCCAGGAAAAGCCATAGAGAGGGCATGTTGGGGCTGCCCTACGGTTGGCTGAACACGGTTGGCTAGATCTAACTTTTGCGCTGGCCACGCTCAGTTTAACAAAGGCAGTGACCAAATTCATGCCAAAGCATATGTCCAGTGTCCTTACTGAGGTGGTAAGTATCCCCTTGCGAGGCAACTGGCTGTGGATTCAGACTTTCTTCACATACCCATTCCTCTTCTGAAGAGTCCTCTGCTCCATTCATGTGCTTAGCTGACCCACAACGTATCAGCTGGAATCGAGGGAAGCTGTTAGGGAGGTAGCCCAAGTTAGGCATCCTATCTATTGGGTTCCTTGTGAGAGAGCCAGTACCAGTAAGCAATTTAAGTTACTGTCACCCCTTGCACTCATTACCATATTCTGACCCATTTGCACTTTCATCTTTCACATGATAATCCAGTCTGTTATGTGCTCATCTCACAATGTTAGAATTACACACCATTTAATTTGATTAGGAACTTGATTAGTTAAGAACAAGTCATGAAAAACTATAAAAAATTTAGTGAGATGTAGATGCATAACAGATATAACACATACATCTCTTTCTCTCTTACCAAAGTTTGTCACAATAAAAGAAGAAAATTGCGTGCAATTATGTTGAACGGTCTTGAAATGCTGAATGTTCTTTTATCAAAAACTGACAGATGTCCTGAGGGAAAACTATATGGAGCACAAAGGATCCTTGATTGGATCCCCCAGTGTGTAATTTAGTATTGTGGTCAAGGTGATGGGAAAGGGAGGTTAACTGTTTCTCCAAGCCATTTCTTCTACTGACAATCCCTCCACCCCCAGCTCCTTTTGGAAAAGGAACTGGAACAGTCCGGTATCCTTTTTACCTATTGTGAGCAGCTGGGTAGGGAAGTTTGAACTGAGAAAATGTCACAGGAGCAAGTAAAAGAACCCCTCTCCATCACCATGGTTCCAAATTGTAGTGGACTCCCCCTGGGAGCTTGTTGAAGCTGAATGACATGTGATGTCATTAATTTATAGATCCAAAGCATTGTACATAGCAACTCTAAAATTAAATGATAAGAACTAATACAGATTCTCTGTATTTCCATCTATAAGACAGGTAACTTACATTTGTACTTTTAAAGTGGTGGACTCCCAGCATCCTAGATTTTGGGGGGATCATTGCTAAACACTGCAATAATTTATGACAGTTATTACACCTGTTTGTGCCATGATGCTGTCTTTAAAATGTCCAATTTATCCCATCAGGAACACTTCATTATTTTCCACAACCTTGTTTGGCTGGTGAAAACTGAGAGTGGCTGAGAAGTCTAAATATACAGCCTTGTGAAAAATTCACAGTCATCTCAAATAACTATTTGTTTATGATGTAATGTAGTCATGCAGTTGCTAGCAATTAGCTTATTTCTAAACCCTGACTACACTACATTTTATTTATTTACTTCAGTTTTACCTCACCTTTCTCCCCAACAGGGACCAAAAGCACCTTATCATTATCTTCTCCCTCATTTTCTCTTCTGAACAAACTCTGAAAGGTGGTGGTGGGGGGGATGTCACCCAGAAAGCTGAGGTCACCCAGAAAGCTTGGATGGTGTGGTGGGGATTCTAAACTGGCTCTCCTAATTCAGCATTCTAACCATGATACCACATTGGCCTTCAATTTCATAACAGCTAAACATAATATTACTTGCCTCTGCCTGTTTTTTCTTAGTCTGAAAAAATGCCTTTAATACAAAGTCTGGCAATTTTCTCAGATTTCACTTCTATAAGTAATTTTGAGATAGCTTAAGTGAATTTGCTTATCCACTGCTTAAATATCAGAGTTAAAGGAAACATTGTGAGTATCCTAAAATCCCCATGTGAGTTATCATGGAAAATATTTTCTATGACCACACGTTGAATTTCTGAAAAATACTCTTCTCTTGCAAGCAATTTTAGACTAGCCCTGTGGTTAAAGAAATAACTTTCTTTGTATATCATATATATAATGTATATGCATTTACATTTAAAACAGGAGCATTCTCACAAGGCTCCTGAGATCTTAATTTCTTTAGTGCTACAACTGTAGGAAAGGTCAGTTTGACTAAATATGCTGCTGATTTTTCTGACTACTTTGCTTTAAAAATCTAGGTTGCTTTTATCATTTGTCCACAGGCAGGGACCAAATGGCAAATGTCCTTCTTCTATTTGTATTAATGCAAATTAATAGAAATTGCTATTTTGTGAGTCAAATGCATTACAGTTGTATATAGAATAAATAGATTAAGAATGGCATTGAAGGATTAAAATGGTGTAAAATCTGAGACAAATGAAGACAGGACAAAACAGGCAAGAAGAAAGAGCTGTGAGCCCCTCCTTAACATTTAAACCTGCATACCTATTTACCTTTGCATCTATATTGTTGGCCTTTTATGAGCCTTCCGATCCCATGTTTTGTCTGTCTGTTTTTAAATGCCTTCTGAATTACCAGTTTGTCTGTATATCCTATTTCTTATCCTTGTAGTATACCCTGAGAAGAGTTACACCTTTCTCAGTCTGGTTGAAGTTGAAGGACAGGACAACACTGTCAGTCTCTCCGTCCAGTCCCCTCCTCCCTAGCACTTTTGAATTCATTTTCAGCACCATTCAAGATTGGTCTCCTGCCCAAATCCTAAGTTTGGGCTGTCTTGAAACACGGGATCTTATCCTGACAAGACTGTCCAAGTTCTTCATTTATGCATATACCTACTAATTTGAGGTTTCCTTTATGCTTCATGGTCCTTTGGGTTATACAATGGAGAAAAACTGCTATTCTATTATTTTAAGAGAAATTATAAAAAATATATACATCTGGAATCAATGCATTCTGAAATACTTGAAAAGTGATTCCTTGCATATTTGGGAACACAGAACATTTCATATCCCTTTATTCGGAGTGGTAAAATATATGTTTTGCTGACAGGTCATTTTTGTCAAATCTTATCATCTTAAGTCAGTGTGTGGGTGGTCTTTTTAGGAGCTAAAAGGAGGAAGCACATAACATAGATTTGTGGAGTACAAAGTGGGTTACCACACAGTTTCTGTGGGTATATGGCATGTTAGCTTTCACTATGCATATAACATCCAATAATCCACTTAACATGCACTGCATGAAGGAACCAACAGGACATTGGCAGTTCATCTTTTTTTTCTTCTTCAAATTGCACTTCTTTGTAGTAGCCCACTTAACAGAGATGACAAATATGGTCCAAACATAACAAAGTAAAATACAGCTCAGAGACTTGTTCTAAAACATAAGCATAAGAAAAATATGGGGTTTTTTTTATACTTCACTTTTCAAAACTTGAAGGAGTCTCAAAGTGGCTTAAATACACCTTTCCCTTCCTTTCCTTACAACTGATACCTCGTGAGGTAGGCGGGCTGAGAGAGCTCTAACAGAACTGTTCTGCAAGAACAGCCCTAAGAAAACTGTGACTAACCCAAAGTCACCCAGCTGGCTGCATGTGTGGGTAGGGGATCAAATCCGGTTCTCCAAATCAGAGTCCACTGCTCTTAACCTCTAAACCATGCTGGCTCCCTGAGAGTAAAATTTTCTGAGGAAGGAAATTTTAAAAGGCTTTATATTGAAGACATAACTTCAACAGGAAGGTATGTATACAGGAATGTACCCTGGTATATTATGAGCTTTCAGCCAAAGTAATACTTTGATATGCATAACTATATAATATTTAATTGTATAAAGCCATCACTTTATTAAGGAAGTAATAACTGAGGAAGGATTCCTGTTGCAAACGGGCACTTATCTTGGACCCCATTTTGGTTACCTCACAATTCTTCAATTTCTTCAAATATTTTGGTTTAATAAATTATACAAAGAAGAATTCATTGGATTGTGAAATATATTTATTAATCAGCTGGAATTATTAATCCTTATTGTTTTATTTAAACTTCAAAACAGACATTAACTGTCAAGGACAAAATAATGAAAAGATGGGAACAATACACTGAAGAACTAAACAAAAGAGATAAGAGGATAGCAGACTCCTTGAAGAAGAACTTACAGGTTCAGGAAGTATAGTGACAGATGTACTGAGAGCAACTGGGAGAAGCAAACTACCAGGAGTAGATGGGATATCAATACAGCCATCAATAGGGTTCAATCAAAACAAGATTTGCCAACAAGCATGAAATGAAAAACAATGGTTCAGGCTAGAAACATTCAATTTACATTCCTATTTTTAAAAAAGTGACTGCAGCAGCTATCAAGAATTTGGGAGTGATCCCTTACAAGTCCCTCCCTTACAAGTCCCTCCCTTACAATAGAGGCTCAGATCATTATATTTATTAATTCATTTGTCATATATCGGATCTATTGTCTATCACAACATGTAATAAATATAATTCATTCAAAAGTTGAAATCAATTAAAACAAATTAAAATACCAGCAATTAGTGATCTCTCCATTGATGTGCCTCTTCCAGGGGTAGCTGGTGAGGCCCTGTATGTGAGTGGATTCATTTGTCTGAACAGGCTTCAATCGTAAGCCTGGCGGAAAAGCTCTGTTTTGCAGGCCCTGAAATGTAGTAATCCAGGCATTCTTCCATCTCCACCAGGCAAAGCTATTAGTGGCCTACCTGACCTCAGAAATCCTAGCCACAGCCATCCAGGTGATGGTCACTTCCAGACTAGATTACTGTAATTTGCTCTATGCAGGACTATTCTTAGGCTTGACCTGGAAACTGCAGTTGATACAGAATATAGCTGCTCAGGCCCTCACAAGGACACTTTGGAGGACCCATATATGACCTATGGTCCAGCAGTTCCACTGGCTGCTGGTTGAATTCCGGATCAAGTTTAAGGTTTTGGTTTTAATTTTTAAGGCCATATGTGGCCTAGGCCCTGTGTATTTAAGGGACTGCTTCTCCCCATATGCCCTCAGAAAAGCTTTAAGATCTCCAAATCCCAACACATTGTTGATTCCCATCCATAAATAAGTGCATCTTATTTGATTGTAGCCCTAGCCTGGTGGAACAAGCTGCCAATTGAGATCTGGACCTTGAAAGTGTTACCTATGTTCTGCAGAACCTGCAAAATGGCAAATGTATTATGTGAAACTTATTCTCAGAAAGTATGCATAAGACTACAGTTTTGTTGTAGAATTAACTGTGGGTCCTAAATGGGCTTATCTGCAGTGGGCTTTTTGTCCTATATCAGCCTGGATTTTAAAAAGCAAACTGCATCTTTTCCAATTTCCATTTTGATTGCTTTAAATTTTCCATCTGCAACATCCGTGATTGATTCCACGGTGACACCACCTTTTCTCTGGGCAATCTGGGAGCGGATATTATCTGCTAAATCTGAAAAACGTGCTATGAAAGTCAAGTGTTGCAAGGTTAGATGTCTGCGTTTTTTTTCAGTTTATCTTCCAACCTCTTCTCCGCACCTCCATCACTGACATAGTGCAGTAGTCTGTCGCTGATTGGTAAGACTTCCCCCTCCTCCAGCTTGTTCTGGCTGCCAGTTGGAGGACAAGAGCCTGGAAATAAAGACTTTTCCAGCCTCGTGCTCCTTCAATACCAGCTGGAGCTCCCCCCGTCACACTTCAGAGCTAGCCAGGAAGGGAGACAAAAATGCATGTGGATGCCCCTTCCCCCTTAATCAAGCAGGAAGGAGAGAGGAGACTGACAACTGGAACAATTCACATGCAGAATGCAGCATCTTAGTAAAAGCTGTTTTCAGTCAAGAAAAAGGAATGTTGCTTAGAAAATACATTAAGTTATCAACTACTTTGTATTAGACAGAATGTCTGATTAATTTAACAAACTTTATCTAAAACTGATTATATTTCATTCATGATTAATATTTTTCCAGACTGTGCTCCCCAAGTTGGATGGGATCTGAAGCTCATCTGGTTCCAACCTGTGGCTTCAAAGACAACCAGCTACCAACCCACCATAGATTTAGAATGCCACTTGCCACATGGAGTCAGCAAGTGCCCAGCAGAGCAAAGATTTTTGTCCTCTCTATGGTAGTTGCAGCTCAATACTTGTTTTATTATTAATATAATATAAAGATTCTTTATGCCAACTTTAAAAACCTCAGAAATGGGCAGAAACCTTTGGCCTGAGATCTATAAAGCAATTTGTCAAGGACAAGGGAGCACTGTTCAGACAGGTTAACACTCAAGCCCAAAAACTGAATTGTAAATGACTAGCAAATAAGCTATTAATTAAAATGGAAATTGAACCCACCTTATGGGATTTACAAAAGAAATCTGATTTTCGTGAGGTCTCTTCTGAATGTTCACTGAGTATAACTGGAGGCAATACTTTAATTTTTATATAATTCAATTCAATAATTAAAATGGTATTTTTCATAGATTATAAAATATTTATAAAATCTGAAAAAGCCTAGCCAAAGTGCTGTTGGTAATAAGAAAAACTATTAATAGAGCTCCAGTTTTGGTTCACTGTCCATTTTTATTCAAAATCTACATACCCTCAAAATCAACTAGAATTTGATATTGAACAGAAAAAAGCAATTGTTTATTAGTTTACTATAAGCAATGTTTTGCTTTGTTTTAATTTTAAGGGAAATTCAAAGGAAATGTACATAAAATACAAATACCTATAGCATTCAGTAAATCAGGAGAAGCAGTCGGTGCGAGCTGAAATGGACTTTGGGGAATGGTAGAGGACCGGAGGGCCTGGAGGATCATTGTCCATGGGGTCACGATGGGTCAGACATGACTTAACAACTAACAACAACAACAAATCAGGAGAGGAGAGGCGGCTGCCTAGATTGCTAGAATTCCAGGGGTTCAAGTAAAGGAAATCTAATTAGTCTTTCTATACAAAAGGATGCAAGGAGTTCTCTTCCCGTCACACATTTATACAGCACAGGGAAAGAGATTGCCTTGGGGAGAAAAGTAGAATTATCCAACCCTGAGGCATAAAAGAAGACGCATGGGCTGAATCTGGATATGCCTTCCTACTTGAATATAATCAAGAGGGCAGGACTTAGTCACATGTGCTTACATTAGGTTTAAAAAAGGCCTTCATTGGACACTTATCATGTTACGTTGTTGTTTGCAAGATGTTGTCTATTTAAGAGTTCCCCAAATTCTGGAAGAAATCTTTGGATTCTGGAAGAAATCTGTCCTGCATACTCCTGAACAGACCTGAAGCAGTTCTGTTTCCTGCTGCAACATCTCATCTTCAGCTTTCTAGACTATTCAGAATTAGGGAACTAAAGTTCATGATGAATTTTGGTTGGTTTGTGGTTTGCGAAGTGAAGTTTGTGGCAGGTCAACTGGCACAAACTTTCCACGAACTTTCAAGCTATTCATTGAGGTTCATGCTGGTTCATGAACAGGTACATTTCCAGACACTCTTCACTCAGTCTAAATGTGTACCAAACTTCAAAGCAACATAACTTGGAGATCATGTACGGGAGATCTGGGTGAGATCCTATGAGACTTTAATGTCTCTAGCTTGCCCAGGAGCAATTCTATACACTCCTGAACCTGGGCCTCTCAAAATGACTGCCTCACAGAGGAATATCCAATTGACTGTCCTTTACCTGCCCTTCAAGTTTGGTGTTTCTAAGCTTCCACAGTTCTGAACCTCCTTAACCTGTGACTGTCATTACCCCATTTTCCTGGGGGTACCTTCTTTGGGAAGCACATGGAGTGGAAGGGAGAGCATGCTGAAGCCCCTCTTACCACACATGATCGAGTAGCATTGGGGATGAAATTCTCCTGGTCACTTGAGAAAATCATGGTATCAGGATAGTTGGTAGAGTCCAAAAAGTGGGTTCCATGCAACAGCTTCCCCTATAGTATCTTTTTGTTTCTGCTCATATAATTAATTGTCAAACTAGGATCATAGAAATCTTTATTATGGAATGACCATTAGAGACTGAACAAGGCAATAAGCCTCAGAACTGGGTTTCAATTAACAATTTTTACAGCTTTTATTTTATTTTATTTGTGAGGCAAATTATTCAGGCTACCTGGAAAGACCATAGCAAATTTTCAACTAAATAAATAAGGGTTACTTCACACTTCATACTGAAAATGCATTTCTGCAATTCTCTGATGCTATGAGCATTATATTTTTAGAATGGTCAAAATATCTGGGTATTTGAAAACAGGTGAAGGTGCCTCTAGGAGCAAGGTACTTCTAAGACATGTTAATAGTGAAACAAATCATGTATGCTTTTGTTTGTAAAAATGATTAAGATTTGACTGGATAAGTTCAATATATAAAATACTTTTATAAATACATTTTACATTGTTTTGCTTCTGGCCTTTTTAATTATATTGCTCATAAACTTTCTGTAATTTGAAATGACCTACCTTTAACATGTAATTTGCTCTGCTGTCCCATGTCCATAGGGGAAGAGGCTCATTCTACTCTAAGTTAAACTTACACCTGTCAAGGTTGCAAAATGTTATGTTCACACAAATCAACAACTGCCATCAGTGCACAATCATAAAGCTTAAGTGCTCACTGACTTACTGTTTATTTTACACCCCAAACTGAAACTGTAATTATCATCTGAGCTATATTTTTGTTATATTTTTTCAGGGCATAACATTTGCAATAAATTTTGAGATTCAATGACATATCCTACTGGATTAAATTCTGATGCTATAGGAATCTGGAAGCTTGAATATCATCCCAAACAGCCATCCCTGAAACATACTCATTGATATAAAGAACTAACTCACATTACCTGTTATTGTAGTACTGAGACTGTAGTTCATATGATTTGGGAAAGGGTGGAGGAAACAAATCAGTATTTTATGGTGGTGGAAACTGAAGCAAGATACAGTGATGATGCTCGTTTCATTTGCTGTCCCTGTACATCAAGGGGGAAAAAAAGACCTGGATTTTTCAAAGCTCAGGCATAGAAACTGGCTGAGAAACTTTGGCATCTTATGGTATTTATGTAATTTATACCTCACCACTTTGGTGTAGTGGTTAGGAGTACGGACTTCTAATCTGGTGAGCCTGATTTACTTCTGCACTCCCCTACATGCAGCCTGCTGGATGACCTTGGGCTCGCCACAGCTGTTCTGACCGAGCAGTGATATCAGGGCTCTCTCAGCCTCACCCACCTCACAAGGTGTCTGTTGTGGGGAGAGGAAAGGGAAGGTGACTGTAAGCCTCTTTGGGACTCCTTCAGGTAGAGAAAAGCGGCATATAAGAACCAACTCTCTTCCTCCTCCTCCTCCTCAGGGACCCCAAATTGCTTACATCATTCTCCTCTTCTTCATTTTAACCTCACAAGCCAGGGGTGGGATTGGGTAGGTTAGGCTGACAGTACGTGCCTGGCCCAATGACACCCAGCAAGCTTGCACGGCCAACTGATTATTTGAACCTGGGTGTTCCAGATCCCAGTCCAATACTAGCCCCTACACAACCCCATCAACAAAGACAGGGCCAGTAGAGACAGCTTACCATTAGCACAGTAAGGCTGCATCAACTGGAGCTGTGCAGCATAAAAATGATGTGAGCTGAGTGAATAAGCACGCAGTTGCTGGCACTGAGTCCAGGAGGGTGGCATTCCCCTGTCTTCATATCAATTTCAACAGCAGCAGCAACCAATATAATGATCACAGCCATTCCACAAATTGTTTGATTTCTCATTTAAAAAAAACAACCACGAACGTATGAAGCTACAGCAGGGGTCCCTACTATGGTGTCCACCCACTGACACCTTTCCTGCTATGCACCAAAGGTTTTTAGAAAGTAGGTGGGATCAGGTGGGGCTTTTGCCCAGTGAGGCTTCTGATGGACCACTGGGGATCTGGTGTGCTTTGGCAGCAATGCAGTAGCCATTTTGTGGCAGTGCCCAGCCCACCTTATTTCAGAATTTCCAAAGGTTCTAGCAGTCTCAAAAATATTGGAGACCCCTGAGAGACAGAGTAAGACCAGGAGTCTATTTAGCACCTTGACAGGCAGCCACCATTTGGGTCTCGGATGGTAGGTATTTGGAAAGGCCTTCCTGAGCCTGAGAACTTTGCAGGAAAGATGCCAGGAACTGAGTCTGGCACTTCTGCTGTATGCAAAACTTGCAATTTGTGTTCTACCAGGGAATCACTTCTACAGGTGAAGAGGAGCAGACTGAATAGGAATATCTAGGTTTGTGATCTGGCAAAGCCTCGCAGCCTCTACTGTCTGCATGAGAAGCACAATCCAACAGGTACAGCTTCCCTATGCTGCATTTCCATGCATGGCTCCGTCCATCTGTTGAATGCCTGTCATCTATCTGGACAAACGCACGGCACTTAGAGGACACCGCCTGAGAGGGTCAGGTTGGGGCCAGCCAGGTAACTCCGAGATTCCCCCTTTCCCACAGAAGCGAGCACTAATTGTGCATTGATCCGCCTCGCGCGGGTCCTTGGCTGACATCCCGCCGAGCGCCTCACTGAGGCCCCTGACGTGGGCTTCGGCGGCATCCGCCCGGCATCACCCGAAACGAGTCGGGCGGCGGGATGCTGCGGAGGGCTGAGTGGCCGGGGCGCGTCACAGTGGGGGTGGGCGCCCTTCGAGCGCCGGATAAATGGCTGGAAGCAGAGCCGGCACAAGGGAGAAGCCTTGAGCTCCTCAGCAGCTTGGAAGCGGGAAGACGCCGCCTGTGCTACCGCAAGACAAGGGCCAAGGCAAGGCACGTCGAGCGCGGCAGCATCGAGAAAGTGGCCGACTGCAGGGCGCAGCGGCTGGGGCAGGAACTCGGAGGAGCAAATTCTGCCGCCGGCCCCTTTCTCGCACGGCTGAGGGCCGGAGCACGCCTTTCCCAGCTGGGCTGCTGCAAACTTCCCCCGAGAGCATCTGAGGGAGAAATTGGCTCGCTTGCAGCTCAGCAAGACCGACGGCGACGTCCGCTCCAAAGGCGCCGAGGTAAGAGAGAGCCGAACTCGCGCACCCTCTTGTCCTTGTCGCCCAGAGCCTCTCGCCCCCTCTCTCTCCCTGGGGAGAACTGAGCCCATGAGCTGCAGTTCGGCCAAGGCGCCAGTGAGGGGAGATCTCGAGGGACGAGCCAGCTCGCTGCTCTCTCTCGCCCAAGTGATCAACGCGGTCGGGGGGGGGGGGGGGGGGTCGCAATCGTAGACGGTCCTCACTCCGCAGCAGCATTTCTCGCGGGAAAGCGCGCCTGCTGGGTCCAGTGAGCCAGCAATGGAACCCGCTGAAAGCTTGCGAAAATGCCGTGCTAGCAAATGTGGTACCCTGTAATCTCACGGAGGACTGGCTCTTTTAGCATACGGGGAAACGCTTTTTGAGCTAAAGTGCATCATGTGACAGAAGTCGAAAGACTAGGAACCCTGCTCCTATATTATTCATATCTTCAGGGCAGAGGGACCACCGAAATCATTGTCTGCTCTAAGGGGATGCATGATATTGTTCAGTTGTGGGGGAAAAAATGTTCCTCTCCCGCAATAACTTGGC
Source organism: Paroedura picta (assembly GCF_049243985.1). Lineage (NCBI taxonomy): Eukaryota > Metazoa > Chordata > Lepidosauria > Squamata > Gekkonidae > Paroedura > Paroedura picta. The sequence continues at coordinate 30,005,057 of NC_135377.1, read as the reverse complement.
CCGTAACGTTGCTTCATGCAGTTTTGAACTGCCTTTTCAAACGTAGTAGTCTTTTTAAAACTAACTAACACTTGCAAGTTTAGTTAATTTCTGCGATATCTACATGTTGTTTAGTTATTGCAACGTTGCACCCAAAGAAGTGTTCAAGACATTGGCTGGTAGAGTACCTATATAGTTTCATTTACTCATTGAAAATACATCAAGTAATTTATTTCTTGTACTGCATAATAAACTTAACTTGTAACTTGAATCCTGTTATAATATGGAACAACAAACCAGCCAACAATACCTGTTTTCTATGGCTGAGTTAAGCATGAAATCAGTGGTACTTTTGGCCTTTTTTTTGCAGTTTAAAAATGTTTTGAAGAGTTAGTATAGTAAAAGGACGGAATTAATTAATTCTATGACTGGCTCCTTTTATGCTTTTATGCTCAGAGGGAAAATGAGTTTCTTTCATGCCCTCTCTCAAATGAGCACTGAAGTACAGCCTGCTTAGTACACTCTTTGCTTAATGAATCTGAAGATAATCGTTTCAAACCTGCAGTGTCAATGTTGAGTGTCTGCATAAGCTGAATCCTTAGTCTCCCTAGATACCATCTTGGTATACTAAAGAATTATTTGACTTTTGTTGCTCACTTAATTAATTCAAGACAGCCCTTAAACCTCAAAATCACCTCCCTCTCTTTTGCTGTTCCAGCCTACAGACCTGGAAGAAGGTTTTGTCTTGGAGTGAACCCAGAAGAGTTTGGAGATCATTCATGATGAAACAAGTAGCAGAGGAATGGTTCAAAGTAACTGCTCTGCTCTGCATAGCTCAAGTGGTTTCTGCCATGGTACTTCCCAATGCAACACTTTTTGAAAAGCTGTTGGAAAAATACATGGATGAGGATGGAGAATGGTGGACTGCTAAGCAAAGAGGAAAAAGGGCTATTGCAGACAGTGATATGCAAAGTATTTTGGATCTTCATAATAAATTACGGGGTCAGGTATACCCACAAGCTTCAAATATGGAATACATGGTAAGAATGTATTGCTGCTGGGTTCCAGAAAGTACAAATTCAGTTATTTCTTTATTGTAGTACATAAAGTATTATGCTTGATGTTTTTCATTTCTAGAATACTTATTTGCTTCTTATATTTCATGAAGTGATACTATTGTATGAACATGTCTTTTACTTGTAGACTCTACGCTTTGTTTCAGAAATACTGACAACTCTTCTCCATTCCATAAAATCAATATTTAAATAATAGATGAATGTCCAACATGACATTATACAACATTGTAACACAATATTTTCAAGGCCTTTAAATTCTGGCATTGATTCAGCCCAAAATACTCTTTAGTCTTAATTATTTAGTTAGAAATATTTACCTAGTACCAATGAAATATTAATGGTATAAAACTGTTGAACTTTGGCTAAATTATTTCCAAAATTTACAGGTCCTGAAAAATCTTGTAATTTTTGGATAATTTTGGATAATTACATTATCCAACAACGTTGGATAATGTAATTATTCAATGCTGGATAATGTCATGCATTACTGTAGGACCAAAATTTATAATTACAGACTCTGCAAAGTTCAAATTTGTAAAAATGTGTCTGCAAAATTAATTTTTGCTTAACAGAGTAGACATCTACCTGGTAAGATTTTTAGAAACACAGCAGCTCATGGTCAACCCTATCTTCCTATGAGAGGTTGAGTCTATCTAGAGTGGTGAAGTTTGATCTGCTTCCAGTTCTCTGCCCAATGAACAGACTGCTACTTTTTGTGAGATATGAAAGATTCCATGCACCCAGCAGTATTGTGCAGTCTTAATTTAGTCACTTAATGGGATTAATTATCACAACTTGCATGTGAGGACCTGGTAGAGAACAATTAATATGACTTTTTGGAGAGGTTTTTGGTTCATCCCCAAAGTTTTAACTCTTTGGAGCTATCACTTGTGGGTTAGGATGAGAGTGAAACTTTTTTTAACTGCTTTTTATTAATTTTTGGAAATTATTGTCACATGGGATGTCATATATTATTATTATTATTATTATTATTATTATTATTATTATTATTATTATTATTATTATTATTATTATTATTATTATTATTATTAACAACAACAACAGTTAATACATTTTTATTTGTAGCCCACCCTTTCAGATGCTCAGGGCAGGTAACATCAATGCATAAAATAACATACAATTTAAAAACTTTGAACAATCACTCTAACACAATCAGCCCATTGAATGAATCTAGATAGGGGTGTTCCCTATGAGGGAGCTGATTTTTTTCTTTTCCTCTTCCTGATTGTGAGGCCAGCTGTTCAGTGGATGTTATTCTGGGCTTAGACCATAAGCCCAGTGGAACAGCTCCATCATGCAGGCAGAATTGATTAGGATCCTGCAAGGCCCTGATCTCTGTTGCGAGCTCATTTCACCAGACTGGGGCAAAGGCCAATTTCACCTCCCTTGGGCTGGGGACTCTGAGCAGGTCCTGATCTGAGGATCGTAATGCTCTTGGAGGACTATACGGAAAAAGGCAGCCCCACAGGTATCCTGGTTCCAGACCATTTAGGGTCCCTGATTTGGTCTCCAATTTGGAGCCACTGCAGCTGAGTAAGCACTGGTGTTAAGTGTACTTCCCACGAAGTCCCTGTCAGGACTCGTGCAGCTGCATTTTGAACCAACTGGCGTTTCTGAAGCAGTCTCAAGGGCAATTCTGCATAGAGCCAGTTGCAGAAATTACATGGATCATTCTGGCTAGGTTAGGCTCAGTGAGATAGAATGTAAGCTGCCTTACCTGGTGTAGGTGGAAAAATGCCAGGTGACTTGGGCCTCCAACAAGGGCCCCCAGCCAGAGGACCTCCATTTTGGCTGGATTCAATTTCAGCCAACTCCATCTGAGCCAATCTGCCACAGCCTCCAGACACCTGACCAAATTTTCTAGGGGGTGTTGATAGATGGTCATCCATTAACAGAAGAAGCTGGTTGTCATCTGCATTCAGTTGACACCCCAGCCTTAATTCTGGATCAGCTGGGCAAGGGAGGAACATCAGGGAAATAATATCCTGTGGGACCCCACAGTTCTGGGCCCTATATTGGGACCTACTGTCCCTGACTTCAGAGCTGTGTCTCCTATCTTGGCTAGGTGGTAGGTCAAAAGTTAGTGGTTGACCATGTCAGACGCTGCTGTCAATTCTAGTAACAGCAGCGCTGACTCAGCTAGATCCAGTTTAATCTGGAGATTATCCATCAGGGCAAACAGAGCTGTCTCTACCCCATGGCTAGGCTGGAAGCTAAATGTAAGAAGATCGGGTGCCAAAGTTTCTTCCAAGAATCCCTGGAATTGTCCTGCCACTGCCTGTTCAATCACTTTGCCCAGGAACCCTATATGCAACACTGGGCAGTAATTGGCCAGATTGGTGGGTTCCAGGTTTTGTGGATATGTAATGAATGATAGGGCCTCATTGCTTGCTTTCTGGAAGGAAATCAGGGGGCTGAAAAGAAAAAGGAAAAGAAGACAGTGGGGGAAGGAAAAATTGTCAGTTACTACTTCTATGTATTAATTGCTAATTTGTATAATATGGAAGGTATTTTTTCATATAGAAAATGTGTATTTTACTTTTCTCCCTGGGGGGCATCCAAAGCAGAAATCTACACATGGAGGAAAAGCAAACTAAACAAGAATGGGAGGATAGGTTTCTGATTTTCAGACATGTCTTCTGTCTCCGAAGGGCAGGAGCTCTTTGGCTCACTCTCCTGGGTGTGCCCAGGCTGTATATACCTGTGTGTTCGTACCTGCATTATACAGCTGGTCAGCTAGCAGGACCTTACCTTGTTATTGCAGTGCCAGGTACAGTTAGTTTGAAATGTTCCTTCATTGTTGGAAACTTCTTTTAAAATGCTTCCACATACCAGATCCCCTGGAGGAGCTGCAGCATGTGAAATCCACCAAGCAGATCCAATCACATGAAGAGTTTTCTTGACAGGACCAGTGCCTTCCATTTCTTAACATTATGTCTCCTGAGAGGAGCTTCTAATCAACACAGGAAGGAATAGTAAAACACTAGAAACAAACCCTTACAAGGGGGACATGTTGTTTACATTACATTTGCTAACAGCTGTAACTTCAAAACCAAGAACAAATTGCTAGTCAATTTATTTAGTCCCATTTACATGACGTTGATAATATGCTTTTGAAGCCCCATCGAAGAGCTTCCTTTGAAGCCCCATCAAAGAGCTTCAGCTTGTGCAGAATTCTGCTACATGCCTTAGTGCTACATGCCTTACAAGTGGTACAGGGAAGCAAGATCAATAATCTGGTACATGAATTACTTTCAGGGATGTGAGAGCCACTGCAGTTATTGCGTAATATATTTCTGTGCCACATTCTTAACAGAGATATTGAGGCAGGTTCCAATGAATAAAATACATCCAACCGATGAGCTATAAAAAAAGAAACCATCAGCAGCCTAAGAAAATAGCCAGAATAGTTGTTCAGCTTTTAGCTTCACCAGTTAAAGTCACAACATGAAGACTTAAACAATGGACATATAATGTATACATAATATTATAACCAATTAAATTAGGTAGAATTATCACATTTAAAATGCCCAGGTGATAAAATTTTTTAGCTAGGCTCCAGAAAAGGTTATTACTGTAAATGTGGCTTCAGGCACAGGTTTACAGTGTTCCTGTGTTACTGGAACAGCATGGGAACTGTTTGCATGTGCTCACTCTTGTCCTCTGTCCTCCTGGCAATGACTCCAGACAGAGAGGAACCACATTGGTTGGTGGAATGACATAATTCCTTCCCACTACAGCATTTCCCTTCAGTTGCCATGCCATCTCAGCAGTATATGAATTGAGCTTTAGAGATGGCAGATGTGTTGATGCATAGAAATCGGGACTGACTTGGGTGGAGTTGTCTGAGGCCACTGAATCAGGACTTCTAAGGCTCTATAGCTAGAGTAAAGGAGAAGAATTAGGCATACATTCTGTAGCTCACTACCAGCTGCTGTGATACAATTTTTCAAAGCTTATGTATGGCTATCCTCCCCTCCCCCTTGATCTTGAGACCCAGAGTGGTTAAAGAGTAGAAGACCCTAATCTCAACAGCTGGATTTGATCCCCCACTTCTCTTCCATGTGCAGACAGCCAGCCTACAGGTGGGGGCCTGGACATCTTCAGGAATAACAACTGATCTCCCAGCATCATTTCCCTTGGAGAAAACAGCTGCTTTGGAGGGCAATCAGCCCTCACATCCCTGAAGTTATCTAGAGACAGAGAGGACACTGAACAGCAGAGGCAAGGAGCACTGTGGTGACATGCCACCATCCCATTCTGTGGCCAAGTGCGCCCTTTCTTCCCCCCCTCACACACACACTGCTTTCTGGAGGTAGAGAGGGTAGGGAACACTGAGGAGCACTGCAGTGGCTGGCTCAGACCACACTGTGGCCCTGCAGGCTGATTCCTTCTCCCCCACCCCCAAGTCATGGCGGGTAGAGAAGAGCGCTGGCCCAGCTGGTTTTGGTTGGGCCAACTTACCAGCAGTAGCACTGCACTGTGACGCCAGCTCTTTTTCTACCAGGCTAACTGCTGGAAGTGCCAGAAAGCAGGAGAAGGAAGAGGGGGAGAAGTAAGACCCACAATTGGCCCTCAGTGGGGGCATGTCCTCTCCATATCCCTCCGTGAGGGCCAGTGGGGTAGGGTGGAGTAGAGTGTACATCATCCATACACCACGCCACTATTATTATGGGGACATTAGTAAATAGATTTTGTTTTAACTGGCTTCACTTCATCTTTCAGCTTCACTTATTTCAGAAAACATTATTGCCTTTTGACAGTCTGATCAGTGACTGCTAGTGACTAGTGTTCCTGGCGTAAATTAATTTATTATCAATGTAAGCATTGCTAAATCAAATGAACTGGGCTCAGGACACAACAAATAGAAGTTAATGACATGCTTCTATATGACTGTTTTATATAGTGATCATAGTGCTCAGTGGCATATCTAGCCTAATTGGTGTCTGGGGCAGGCAGGAGGATGGTTGATGCTTTCAAGCCTGAGAGACTCAGGACAATTGTGGCAAGGCAGAAACACGCCTCCCTGCTTGGGCCTTTGCATTGGTGCAGCATCTTATGTGGACTGAGCTACCTCTTGTGCCACAGGCAACAGTCTACTGCCCACGAAAAGAATGGCCATTCCTGGGGTCTGCCACCTACGCACCTGGATCCTGCTGTGCTGCATTGGGCATTTCTCTCCAGTGCCCATGTCAGCAACTACCTTTGGTTTCTCTGCTGACCAGATGCTTTCCTGCTTCAGGACCTCAGAATCATGCTTCACACTACTCATGATTCAACCTGATGTGCTGCTCTCTAAGGCAGCGGGCTGATTTGGGTACCCAGTGGCATGGAGAGGGAACCAGCAAGTGTTTGCACTCACCTTGGTTTGCTTATCCACCCACCTGCTTCTCCAGGTTGACATTGGACAGCAACTGACCAAACATCGAGCCAGCCCTGCAAGAGGCCATTGGCTTCTATGGGCATTACAATCATTCAATGTCAGTGGTTCTATGTACACTGCATTGAGACAGCATAGTGAGGGATGGTAAGCAAATTTAATGAATGAATGAATAAACAAATAAGTACCCATGACAAAAGCTGGTGGGTGGATGAGAAAGGCATGGTTGGCACAAAGAGTGTAGGGGAGAGCTGGGGTGTGGGTGGAGCCATCCCAAGTGACTTGGCAGGCAGGCTTGGCATCAACAGGCATCTGGCTGAGAAGGACCCCAAAGTGGTGATCAGGGCATGTACCCTGCTTGCCCCACCCAAGATATAATAATTGTGGTATTAATAATAATGTATATGCATCTGAGTATTTTTTTTCTTTCAGTTGCATTCTTTCAGGTGTGTGGAAGGCTGCTGTGGAGATATTCATATTTTAAATGTCAATAGTGCTACAACTCACGAATGCATAGTCCAAACATGGTGATACTATTATTATGCAAATTATCTTTGTTTCTTTACTGAGGAGCTTCCCGTTTCGCTGAAATGTCCTTTATTAAAACAAGGATGGATATATCACTCATAGCAATTTGTGTTTGGTTGGAATTGTTGTTATGAAGCTTTATTTTCATAAGGTTTTAATCATCATGCAGTGTACAAAGTCTAAATGGAAGAGTTTGATTTTGAATGCCTAATGGTGACCATTAATGTTTACATAGTACCTGTAATACATCATGCCACACCTACAGCTGTAAAACAGAGTCACACATAAATAATTTTCGTAAGTTTATTGCTGTGATTTCAATTTTGCAACTAAACTTTGAATTTAAGATTGTTACCATGTTCAGTCATCTTTAACCTCTTGGTGAGCAGTAACATATTTTGCTAAGGCTGTTGTGGGTGGAGAGTTGGCCGGGCGGATCCAGGTGAGGGCCCAATTGCAAGGCGCAAAGCACCTTCTGATTGGGCCCTCACCTGGACAGGCCATGGCAACCTGGGACTTCTAGCCAGTCGGGAGGCGTAAAGTGCCTCGCGCCCCGCCACCCCCTACAGGGAGCGTCAGCCACAATCCAGTAAGCTGCAGCCTTGGTGGTGGGGGGGAGGGGGCTGGGGGTGGTTTCCCTGGGCCTGAGGAGCGCACCTGCCACCTCCTTGGGGTGCTGGGTGTGCTTGGAGCTGATAGGGCCTTTCAAGGCCCGTTCTTACGCACAGGCTTTGAAACCTAGTTTTAAATATTTGGGAAGATAAGTGATGCTTGTGGACCAAGTGATGATTCAAATCCTATCTTTTGAGATAGGCTTTTTCCAGGGATATGGTAAAAGCTATAGATTATTATAAAGTATCAGCATGATAGTAATGAACGTATGAACTAGAGGTGTACATTTTGATATACCTGTATAAGCTGTTTTCTTTAGAGATGTAAATTATAGATATTTGATGCTAGAGAGAGAAAAACTTATTTTGTTTTTTGAAACAAATGGAAATTTGGGGGAAAATGGAAATATATGCAATGCCTACTGTTCTACTGAACCTAAAATAATTTTACTGGCAACATTCGTCATATATAACTTATCTGGCATATTAAAATATTAAGATATTACACATTTATGGAATTCAAAAGTTATAAATGCCTAAGGTTTATGCAAGTAAATTTGAAAATGCATCCAAAGTTGAGAAGAATCTGCAGGCTAAACCCCCCTCTTCAACATTAGGACATATATCTTAATTTTTGCTATCTGAAAAGTAGAAAAATAGGAATTAAACAGAAAATACAACTTTTGTGTTTAATAACATAAAATCTATTATTTGGTCAGAAAAAGGGTCATGCAAATGATCAAAAATAATATTTGCACAGTTAGATGCAGTTCCAACTCGATACTTCTTGCTCCTGTGTTTACTGGTTCGAGAGACGTCTATAATGCCCCCGTACTACTTCACACCCTTCAAGGCAAGATTTCCCCCCTCCCATTTTTCTTTCCCTTTTCTAACTGTGTCACCCTAGTAGTAATAAGTTTTCTTCTTTGCTAATGAACTCTGTCCCACCCTGTCATAGTTTGGCTGTTGGCTCTGATCAGGAACCTTGAGGGATGGATCAAGAGCAGTGGTTCTAAACTGCTTTGATACTGTGACCCCAACTGCAGCAGTGGTAGGGTTGGTAGTGCGTATGCAGTGGTAGGGTTGGCGTGCGTATGTGCACAGGCAGTGTGCACGTGTGTTTACACAGGCGCACAATAGTTGGGGCAACGTGGAGGCAGCCATAACAATGTCTCTGTTGCTGCTGGCTGCTGCCACTGCCAGCTGCTGCTGCCTGCCGTCTTCCACCCCCAGCTGCTGCCGTGGCAGCAACCAACCTGGGGACCCCACAGAAGGGGCCAGGCAACCCCAAATGAGATCACAACCCCTAGGCTGAGAACCACTGATCAATAGTCTGTTTTAACGTAAACTACTTAAATGACACCGAATTTTGAAATTCAAAACCAAGATATTTTACTTAGCATTGGCCCATTATGCACAGAGGGGAAGGTGCGCATTCGGGGTGGAATGGCGTCACCTAAAATCACCGATAACGCATGGCGCCGGCCACAACTGGCTGCAGATTTGGTGCATGCCGCCGAAAAAGCTGCGTTAGCGAAACATGGAAGAAAGCAGAGCTTCCAGGTGACCAGGGCGCAACCCGAAGCGGTGCTGGGGTCGCAGCGTGCATAATTGGTTACTCTGGGTTTTGCCGCTGTTGCGTCCCGTCCTGTGCTAAGGTTTGCTTTGCATCTTCCCCCTCTGTGTTTTCCATGTGACCCGAAATCACCGTTTCGGCGGCCGTGCATAATGGGCCATTGAGGAGAAAGGTCAGGTGAAACCAGGTGTTAAAAATTTCAGAAGTAATGTCAGTATATGCATAGTCTTTAGTACGTATGAGTCTTACATCTTTATGTTGAGAGGCTTTTGTTCCAGTGTTTTCCTTTATTTAAGTAAGCTATTCAGAGTAACTTAAATCTTTGTTGAGAGTCTTTTCTTCCAGTGTTATCCCCTTCTGTACATTTTCTTTGAGTATTCTCTGACATTTTTGGTTCCCTGAAGGCTGGTATACTCTTTCCAGTACCCAGTCTCCTTTTCTGGAAACACCAGCATATAAAGGCAGTTTTTAACCACACCACACCAGGGATTTCTGCACTCTTCAGACCTAACTCCATTTGACTAGTTGGAAAATTCTCCTCTCACTAGAAAATTTAACCCCTTTCTTTAATCCAAATTGAGGTGTCCATCTAATTCCCCACTCAACAACTCTCCCCAGTTGTCCTGTCTTTGTAAAACTACTCTCAGTCAAGGCTGAATTCTGTGACTGTCAGTACAGGGCTGTAATCAGCCTGAATTCTCCTCAGCATTTGGTTCAGAAGTACCTTTCTGTTCAGCTGATGTTAACCAGTCAGATTCCTTTTAGCAGCCTGTCACTAAAGGCTCTCTCTGTGAAGAATTAACCATTTACCAGTCTGTACAGCACTTTTAAGCTTTTGAACATGCAGTACTTCACAAAATCACTTCTTAATTAAGCTTTCAGAGTTTTCCTGTAAGGTTTGGGCACAGTTTCTGTGCCACTTCCTTTTGATTATTTTTCCCCTCCAGCAATATATGGCAATAAACTACTTGTTACCCAGTCTCTGACTATATGTGCCCCAATGATCTGATGGAGAGGTGAAGAGTCAGGCCAAAAAGATAAAGAGAAGGCAAGAAAGTTCTGCATGCTCTCCTTTGAAAGTTATCTATCCTTCCCCATTGGGGAAGGGCTGTGGCTCAGTGGCCAAGCATCTGCTTAGAATGCAAATCCCCCACGTTTAAACCCTGCCTTTTTCAGTTAAAGGATCAGGTAGCAGGTGCCTCTTGTGGCACAGAGTGGTAAGGCAGCAGGCATGCAGTCTAAAGCTCTCCATCCTTCCAAGGTCGATTAAATGAGTACCCAGCTTGCTGGGGGGTAAACGGTAATGACTGGGGAAGGCACTGGCAAGGCCACATGTATTGTCTGCCATGAAAACGCTGGAGGGCATCACCCCAAGGTCAGACAAGACCTGGTGCTTGCACAGGGGATACCTTTACCTATAGCAGGTGATGTGAAAGACCTTCATCCATGGAGAGCTGCTCCAGTGTGAGTAGACAATACTGACTTTAATGGACCAAGTGTCTGAGCAGACATGTATTGCCAAACAGCTGTTTTCTGGTGTATTCTGCATCCTCCTCCATTCCTGTTTCTGCTCCCTTAGGAGCAGGGACGGATGGGGAAATGGCGAAAATAATGCTCCAAAAATGTCAGAATCTAAAAAAACATACCCAAAGTGGAATCCTGAGCTGCTAACAATCCTAAAAATTCTAGATGCCAAAAAGCACCCATTATTATGAGTTCTTTTCTCCTTTAAATTTATTCCTCAAGTTGTAAAGTATGACTAACAGCTGCAAAATATAAATGGAACAAGTAGATTTACCTAGCAATTCTACTTAACCCTCATTTCACTGAAGTGTCAAATCTTTATTTGTATCTACATTTTGTTTGTTCTTCATGGAATTTCAGCTGATGAATATCCCATTCAAATGTAGATTTTTTGATTCACCTGGGTGCACTGTTACAGGAATTAGATATCTGATGTGCATAGTTTCACATCATTGTACGTGTACAGTTTGGCACAGTAATTCTTTTGGCCATTTTTTTAAGTAATGAGGAGGACACATGTAACCTCGACCAGTTGTTTGATACATTGTACCATGATAAGAAAAAATAATATATTTGCCTATTTTTACTGTTTTATAGAACATAATAACTATTTATTCATTAATTCATTGCATGGCTGAAGTTGAGGTTTATATCATACCTGGTTTACTCATGCTTTTAGGCTTGAGAGAGGGTCAGTTCTGGACTTTTCTTCATTCTTTTTTCTTGGTAGCTGATATTTTCTTTTGGCTAGCAGTATCATTATATGCAACTCCTCTTAAATTCTGTCTTTCTACTCTTTATCTCCCTCTGTTCTTACTAATGTTTCCAATTGTCTTACAGTTAATTTTGCTTCGATGTTGGAACATTATCTCAAACTCAATATATAGAGGACAGAATCTGTGTTTCACATTAAACTTCTACTTTAAGCTTCTCTTTTTCAATTGGTAACATCACTCTTCTAAGCAAGGTAAGAGACTGAGTGTTGATCCTTCATTTTTCAGCTCTTCTGGCTAATTGAGCTTGAGTTTTCATCTTATATTTCTAATGTTCATCCTTCTATCTACTGATTTAGTTTTACTGATTGTACTGCTATTTTCAATAGTGTGAACTTATAGCGGCACAAAAGTTTGCAAGGGGAGGCTCATTGTGATTTAACCTCCACAAAGTCTTTTTTTCTTGTACACTTGTGTCTTTCCTTGGTACTTAATTGATCTTGGGTTCTTTACTCCCTTCATTGCTCTGCTTTATTTACATATTGTATTATCTTTATTTCATTTTAGCTTTTCCTTTTCTTGCCTGATTCTCTCTCTGAGCGTCAGCCTTCTCCTCTTTTCAGCCTCTTTCTTCAGATTCTGAGAAGGAAGAAGAAGGAAGAAGAAGAAGAGTTGGTTCTTATATACTGCTTTTCTCTACCTGAAGGAGGCTCAAAGCGGCTTACAGTCGCCTTCCCTTTCCTCTCCCCACAACAGCCACCTTGTGAGGTAGGTGAGGCTGAGAGAGCCCTGATATCACTGCTCGGTCAGAACAGCTTTATCAGTGCCATTGTGAGCCCAAGGTCACCCAGCTGGCAGCTTGTGGGGGAGTGCAGAATCGAACCCAGCTTGCCAGATTAGAAGTCCACACTCCTTACCACTACACAACATACAGTGTCAGTGTCACATCACCATATCACTGGCCTCACCTGTTCTTTAGTCAAACTAACAAATTGTGTTATTTCACTTTTAAGGTGAAACTGTCAGGTAAGAATCAGGTTTGGGATTTAGAAAGTGAACAGGCAACAGGAATGAGGTAACCTTGTATAAATATACAATTGATAGTTTACATTTATAGTTTGTCACCATCAAGTAGCTGTGTGGCTATGTAGCCAGGTCTTTAAAATTGTGGTAAGAGAACTTTTTCAGCAGTCCTTGTTTAAATAAACAAGCATATTCTTCTTTATCTCAAAATACAAATTTGTGAAGGCAGAAACATTCACACATATTCCCATTTCCCTTGATACACTTGATAGGAATCATTACCAATTATAGGGGCTATTTCCTTCAGGGAAGGGCTACTTGTCCCATTTCCCTAATTTGGGATCCTCCTTGATCCTCTCAATCTCCTTAACTCTCCTTTACTCTTTCGCTCCACAATAAACTGACATTCTTAACTCTCAGCTATAGAATTCCATTTGAATCACCTATCACTCATGGTTCTTATACCAGGTTAAGACATTAACCATTTACTGTTATATATGCTTTGTTCCATGTTGTCTTGTGTTACCTTAATGCTTCAATCAATTCTAGTAGTATACCCTGACGGTGACTATGAAATGATTCCATTGCCACATTTCTACTTCAGCCTAGCTAATCTATTTATTTACACATATATTCTCTATACCTCTCCTCCAGACAACTTCCCAGAAAGCAGACTCCTCAATCATTAGGCACCCTCATTATTGACCATCAGCACTTTAATCTTGTCTGAGTTTCAGTTTATTGGCCTTCACCTATCCCATTACCTATCCCATTTGTTCAGAACTTCCAGGACTGCTTATTTATGTACTAGTGCAATGGGAATGTATTCTGGGCCTGTATTCAGTCTCTTGTTATTATCTTAGTTATATCACCATGTGATGGGAATAAAAATTAAAATACTCATCCTACTGAAAATAATGCAGTGTTGATAGATCGTATATTTAGATACACATTCTGATACACATTTGAATGCACATCACTCCCATGCTTCCTAAGCCAATGTGAAATATATGCATCTGTGTACAGAACTTCTTAGCTGGATACAAATATTATGTATCATTATTCTGCAATTTTATATGACATTACTTAGCCAGTTTTTTCTCTTTTCATTTTAACTTGTATTAATTAATATTGTAGATGTTATAAAAAGTAAAAGTACCATACTGTACTGTTATATTTACTCTACCCGTCTGTTACTTGTATTTAGAATGAATACTGCATTGAGGCTTTATATCATGCCACAGTAAATGTTTACTTTTGTTGGTGCCAACTGTATGCATACTGTCTTTACTAAGTCTGAACCTTAGCTCTTTTTATTTTGTATTAATAGGTCTTTGCATCAAGCTGTGCAAGAAATCTCTTTCTCTCTGTATGTCAATCCAAAAGATTGTGTGGGGTTTTTTTTTTGCCTAAAATGCCTAAGGTACAGCACATTAGGTTGTATACTTCCTTAAAGCAAATGACAACCTGATTAGGAAATGAACATTGTTGGCTTGGTTTCTTCTAAAGTTATCAGTGACAGAAATTGTTTTGGCAACTTTCTTATTTTCCTTCTTCCATGGCAGCCCAAAATGCCCCCAGTGCTGTTCTGGGGAACTGCATGAGGGGGAATTAGAAGTCTGCAGTGGGAAGAAGGAATCAACAAAAATTACCCCCACTTCAACCTGCAGAAATATTAGATGAAATCCCAATAGTCTCACATCTTTATTTAAGGTCTTAGTTTTATTAGGAAGCTAAATGTGAGGCTTACAAAAGGTCTAATAGAATGTTCATTTCTGGTTACCATGTTAAAGTTGAGATTGACTGGCCTCTTGGATTTCATCATGGGGAGAAATAGTAAGCCTAATTCAATCTTATCATTACCAGGAATAATAACTTCCCATTTTACAATTAGAGAACTTTCTTTAGGAAGCTGATAAAGTGGGATAAAAAAAGTGGCAAAAGACTGCAGCAGAGAAAATTGAAGCTGGGCATTCACAGGCCTGTCTCCAGGGAAGAGAGCAGCAAGATACAGATGGGTTTTTTAGTAGAATCCCAGAAGACTTTACAGAAGATGAATCTAAAGCAGTGGCCCCCAACCCCTGATCCGGGGACCGGTACCGGTCTGTAGATCAGTCGGTACCGGGCCACAGATCCTCCTCCTTCTCCCCGGCTGCTGCCTTGGGGGCTGCCCTACCACTCTGCCGCCGGCTCACCTTTGGTGCTTTCCAGCAGCCGCCATGGCTGAGGCTCCCCTTCGGCATGGCACTACGAAGCTGCTGCTAGCAGCGCCCCCCAGTGGGCAGTGGGAAGTCAGGAGCGCCAGTGGGAAAGCAAGTGGAGCAGGGGCTCAGGCGGCGGCGATGTCCCTCGGCAAAAGACTACCTCCCCAGGCCTCAATAAAATTAGCAAGCGTTGACCGGTCCCCACTGATAAAAAGGTTGGGGACCACTGATCTAAAGGACTAGATCTTAAGAAGGGTATTGGAATATGCAAGATCTGTAGTGTGCATGATTCAAAGGCATAGGTGGCATTGGAAGAGATATGTATTTAGCATAGTTAGATTAGTAACTTCTGGATATTTTTCAAATAACCTCTTCAGTGTCTATATAGTATCTTATATATATAGTATCTTATTGTATTCCATTCAGGGGTTGCTAAGGCATGTGCTTTGTAGACTTTGGAGGATAGTTCTGGGAACAAAGAACTGCCAAGTGATCCAAGGCACATGCATACAAAATTGTGGAGATTATTTTATGTTTTTCTATTCCAGAACCTCTGTTATGACCTCTTGATAATCTTGTATTATTGGGGGGGGGGTTGTCATAGAAATAAATAGAATTGTGGAACTGTTACAGGTAAAATCGTATAATGAAAACAGAAATACACTACATTTTAACTGAGTAAGCAGATCTTTTTATTTTCAAGATTAGACTTATCTAATGAAAGGAAGGAATCCAGTTGTTTGCTATGAATGGAGCTTATTGCAATGCTCGTAATCTTTGTTTCTGACACAATAGTCTGGATTCTGTAAACAGATTATAAGAGAGGCTGGCAGGTCCTGCCTTGTTTTAAAAGATTTGCCATGTTACTATTTTTTTAAAGAATGTTTCTTAAAGATTTTTCTAAAAATTAAAACATACTTTCCAATGGGCAACAACATTAGGGAAAAGAGGATTTTCCTGTCAAAATATTAACATATTAAAAATTATACCCAATTGTGTTTCTTCTTTCCCCTTATTCAAATATAGACATGGGATGTAGAGCTGGAGAGATCAGCACAAGCCTGGGCTGAGACCTGTCTGTGGGAACATGGGCCTGCAGCTCTGCTTCCATCTATTGGACAGAACTTGGGAGCACATTGGGGAAGGTATAGTATTGTCAGTAATTTTAAATATATAATGAACACTAGATTCTTTGTTTAAATAATTGGTGAAAACATAGATTCTTTTGATGACACTAGGTGTTTTTTTCTTCCATAGATACAGACCTTTAACATTTCATGTCCAATCATGGTATGATGAAGTAAGAGACTTCAGTTATCCCTATCCTCAAGAATGCAACCCTTATTGCCCCTATAGATGTTCTGGCCCTGTGTGCACTCATTATACACAGGTATGCTCTTTCCAGTTTACTTTCCAGTTTATTTTCATTATATATTTGTTTTTAAAAAATCAAGAACAAAATTGATAAAAAATGATAAAATTATTTTTGTACAGGGACATTTCAGAATCCTTATTAAGATTCACTGAGTTACACAACATTTGTTTGACATGTCAATCTATTAAAAAAGAAAAGATATACTTATTTAACTAATAGGTCTTAATTTGGCTTTATTTATTTATGCAAGGACATTAAACAAGATCATTTTCTGGAGACGAGGGACACAGTGGCTTAGATTCATCATAACCTTTCATGGATGTATTAAAGCAATTCTAGGGCAGCACTCATCCTGTAGCCCTCAATTACACACACACACACACACACACACACACACACACACACACACACACAGAGTGTTGCAATTTTTCCAGTATGTATGAGGTTGATCTGGGAGGCAAGAAAATCAAACTCCATTGGTAGACGATCCTCCATTTTTAGAAATTCTCTGATGGATCCAAACCACTATGCACTGGATTATTGGCTAAGTATTCAAAACATTTTCAAAAGGCAATTTACTGCACGAACAGTGAATATTTCTGTGAATTTCAGTGATGTTATGGAATTATTTTTTACATTCATATTGACCCTATGTAAAGTTATTTTAAGCGTAGCAGTTCAGAGTGTTATCTTGGAGAGATGAGCTAATAGTAACAATAAATATATTTAATAATCCAATGTAAATTCTAGTCTTATTTTTAACAAATAAATTTAATATGTCTTTCTTCTAAAAGTAAAATGCTGCATCTTTATCATTATCAAAATAATTCTATTTTAATGAAGAATTATATATTTGAATTAAGGTATTATCCATTTGTACCAGCTACAAATATGCTACATGTATTCTTGTACTGAGTTCTCAATGTGTAATTGTATTCTGCGTGTAAATTTCTTTATCTCTCTCTGTGTATAAAAGAAAATGAAGTAATGCTTTTCTTTTTAATGATTATGTTTTTGTCTAGGGGCAAATTAACAAGTTTTATTTTTATCCTCCAGGTGGTATGGGCAACAAGTAGCAGAATAGGTTGTGCTGTTAACTTATGTCATAATATGAATGTCTGGGGACAGATATGGCCAAAAGCAATTTACTTGGTGTGCAATTATTCTCCCAAGTAAGTATTGAAAGCAGACTGAGGATCTAAATATACATTATAGACAGAAATGTAACCAATACCTAATGCCATTTTTATTAAAGAATACCTACTTCAGAAGGATTTGATCTGGACTGGAAATAAAGAAAGGTCACAACGTGTGTCCATTCCAAACTACCCCCTACTAGGGTGGTGTAGTGGTTAAGAGGAGTGGCTTCTTATCTGGTGAGCCAGGCTTGATTCTATGCTCACCCACATGCAGCCAGCTGGGTGACCTTGGGCTCGTACACAGCTCTGGTAGTGCTGTTCTGACTGAGCCAGTCCTGTTAGAGCTCTCTCAGTCTCACTTTACCTCACAAGGTGTCTGTTGTGGGGAGAGGAAGAGAAAGCAAGTATAAGCCACTTTGAAATACTTTTGAGCTGTGAAAAACATGATATGAAACTCTTGTTCTTCTGCCCTGGGCTGCTTTCCCTTCCAATGGAGTACTCTAATTATGGTTAAGCATCAGTCTCACTTCTCAACTCCTGATTTCCCATTCCTATGTTGATTTTTACTTTCATCCTCTTTTTAAAAAACATTGGTATCATCTTGCATATATTTGCATGTATAGTTAAACCCTGATACCCACTTTTATTTAGAAAGGGAAATGAGTGTGTTATCTACCACATAATGCTGTTCGAGAAAAATCACACAGAATTTTCTATTTTGAGTTTCTATAATGTGCTGTTTTGTTTCTAATGATAAAATGCACATTTCTTCCAGGCCAGACTGGTCAGGGATTCTGTTTTTTTTTTTGTGGGGGGGGGCATCATCTGGGCACGTAATTGGGGTCACTGTGGCTGGGCAGGTAGTTGTGAATTTCCTGAATTCTGCAGGGTGTTGGATTAGATGATCCTGAAGGTCCCTTCCAACTCTATGATTCTATGCGGCATTAACATATACTGAAGACTGAAAACACCACCCTAAATCAGTTGCAGTTCAAAATTGCAGAATTCCAAGCATTGTCTAAAATCATGACAACATAATCTCTGTTTATGAAAATAAATTTGCTCATGTCATAAGGGATGATTAGAAGAAACATAATTAGCAGCTATTTACCTGAAATTACAGTAATCCTATATAAATTAAATAAGATTTCATTCAGCATTGTTTGGTAATTATTGAGTTGTCGAGCTTTTGAATATGTATTTGATAAATTAGAATTTTTTGTTTATCCCAGGAAGGGAATTATTATGCAGTTTCATGTGTATTTATATCAAGGCAGATTATGTCTTGGGTTCCCAATGTGATACCAAATTCCTTGGAGACACTAGAGACAATGTCTTTTGCTTGGAGGCCTTCTGTGTTAATGTTAATACAGTGATGTAATTATTCCTCATTGGTCATCGCTATAGGAACCCCCGAGCATGTCTATGGGCTCAAGATGCCAACATTCTTTGAGGCAAATTTAATGAGGAGGCTAATCAGAACCTGGATCAAATTTGAGTTGCCTTCTGGAAGCTGAATGTAATCCTTAAAATATCCTTCAAGAACAGAATCAATGGGGCAGTTGTCTATAAGACATACAACTGGATATGCTAGGGTTCCATTGTTAATAAATCTACACATTTGGTGATAAAGTGAAGAGTGGCAAAGCCGTTATCTTTCTGTGTCCTCTTCCCTTCATGCCATTTCCCCTCCTCCCATCATATTCTCCTCTCCATTTTACGATCCCAAAGAGGCCTCTAAATCTTTTCCCCATTAGTTAACTGTGTGCCCCATCTACTACAATCATGAATGAATATTAAAGCTTACAATATTATGTAAGCCTTCCCCCTAGCAGACTTGTTTAATTCTACAGGTAGTCTGCAAGTGCAATTTCCCACTGCTCTTAATAGAACCCTTCAGCTTTACCCATTCTTATTCATCCAGGCAAGTAATTTAGACATCCCCTGATTCCTTTTCCAGTAGCAAGGATGATTTTCTGCAGACAGTATAACTATAAATTGTGCCATCCTGTTTATTAAAAATTAAATATATTTTTTCCTTAGGGGTAATTGGTGGGGGCACGCACCATACAAGCATGGACGGCCATGTTCAGCATGCCCACCTAGTTTTGGAGGAGGCTGCAGAGAAAATCTTTGCTACAAAGGTATGAGTACAACCTATTCAATTATAATAATTGTCCCTAGCATTTTGATTGATGCCCTTGGGAACAGAAATATTATTCTGATTTAATGGGAAACTCCTGTATCTTCTTGAGAGCCAGTTTGGTGTAGTAGTTAGGAGTGCGGACTTCTGATCTAGCATGCTGGGTTCGATTCTGTACTCCCCAACATGCAGCCAGCTGGGTGACCTTGGGCTCACCATGGCACTGATAAAACTATTCTGACCGAGCAGTGATATCAGGGCTCTCTTAGCCTCACCCACCTCACAGGGTGTCTGTTGTGGGAAAGGGAAGGCGAATGTAAGCCACTTTGAGCCTCCTTCGGGTAGAGAAAAGCGGCATATAAGAACCAATTCTTCTTCTTCTACTACTACCACCACTGATTTCACAAGGAGAGATTTAAATGCAATGGGACTTACAAGCGCTGTTAGTTGTTATTGATAGCCAAACCTCCTAATTAGGATTCTGTTGTCTAGTCCACAATTAATCACACTGAGAAAAAAAGCCTTTTTATATTTCTACTGCAGAAGAAATATAGACACAGGGGAGTTCCCAAATCTGCGCAGAGAACAACAGGATTAGATAGTGTTAAATACCCTGTTCTTGGGGGCTGGGAAAGGTGATGCCCATTGCAGGATGAGCCAATAGCCTGGGGTCTCTCCAATCCACGGGGACACCCTACAGCTCTTACACACCAACCTTCCAGGAACTGCTGACAGGTCCAAAAAGCTGCTTGCATGTTACCACACCCTCACAACCTCCAAATATTTACATAAGGAGCAGTGACAAACACTTCTGCCTTGACATAAGGACAGTTTGACACCAGCTACAAGAGAAACTTGCTTCTGTGGGAGAGCTCATAAAAAAACTACATTCCAGAGAGGAACAGGCCATTTTCTCTGTCTGGTAAGAATCAAAGACTTGAACTAGGACAGGCCAGTATGTAGAATTATACCCAATCCATAATAACTGTATAATCAATCAGAAGGTTGCAATCATTTTTTTTACCATCATGCCATCACTATGGTTGCCGTTTAGATTTTCAAAAACGGAACAAGCCTATTGAGTATTGTTTCATTTGTTTTCTGTAACAGAAGGTTCAGAGAGGCTTTACTCTCCAGAGGTGGAAACCAATGAGATTGAATGGCAGCAGTCGCATGTCCAGGATACTTCACAGAATCAATTAAAGTCACATGCATCTGATGACAGTGAGAGAAATGATGTCATAAGCACGCAACAAATGTGTAGGTATATTTCATTTTAAATATTTGTTTTGTTTTCTGTCTGGATCCCAAACCTGAAACACTGTAATAACTCTGGCCAATTTTTTGACAGCTCAGATTGTTTCCTGTGAAGTACGATTAAGAGACCAGTGCAAAGGAACAACTTGTAATAGGTAGGATAAACTGCTAAGTTTATCTTAACATCTTTGAGACCATGGGAATATAATATAAATATGAATATTCTGTTCATCATAGATTCTCAGATCAATTCCTGTTTTGATTCCGTAGATACGAGTGTCCTGCTGGCTGCTTGGATAGCAGTGCCAAAGTTGTCGGAAGTGTGCATTATGACATGGTAATGTGTGTTCTCTTTGCCAAAACAATTGACAAACAAAGCTGCCTAATAAAATTCGACAGAAATTTGTGAAGGGAGATTTGGTTTATACATCTATACCTGTCTTCACTCAGTTGAAATTCTGATAGACCTGAGACCTCATTTGTAGGATAATTCACAAATATAGTCTGACTGGTATGACATCTTTGACATAGTCTGTTAACTCCTTCTATCAGCATTATTTAATTTTGGGAATAGCATTGTTCTCTCTCTTCAGAAATTGAATGGAACCATTTTTAATATGAATGTTAATTTCTGTGTTTCTTTACTAGCAATCAAGCATTTGCAGAGCTGCAATGCATTATGGCATATTAGACAATGATGGTGGCTGGCTGGATGTTACCAGACAAGGAAGAAGACATTATTTTATCAAGTCTTATAGAAATGGAGTTCAGTCAGTTGGGTGAGTAAAGATCTAATTATTTCCCCAAGTGCTTGGAAATCGAATATATTTTTAGCATTTCATACTATTTTAATAATACAAATTGAATATTTGAAACTACTGCAAGCTCCTGTAAAAGCTATATATATCGATAAGGAATTATGTGTAGTTCATTATGTGCTTGTCACCAGTGTGTTTTAAAATTACCTAACATCTTTACAAAATGAATATTGATTACAATACTCAAGGAAGCTCACTTGACCTCAACCAGAGCTTTTTCCATCCTGGCCCCCACCTGGTGGAACGAGCTCCCAGAGGAGATCAGGGCCCTAATGGAACTTGAACAGTTCCACAGGGCCTGGAAAAGGGAGCTCCTCTGCCAGGCATGTGGTTGAGGTCAACCTGAACTGCCACTTCCCACTGGCCCCCTGAGTCTCCCTCCACTGCAGATCCGTGCAACCCACTGGGCCATCAGTATGTGTTGATTTAATGTTCTCCTTATTGTTCTATCGTTCTACTATGTTGCTTACAGTTATCACAGTATTATTGTTATAAATTGAGTTATCTATATTCCTTTTTATGTAAACCATCCTGAGCCTTTGGGAAGGGCAGTATATAAATATAAATAAATAAATGTCAACAGTTCTTATGCAAACCTACCACATTACCTACCATAATCACTGAATTTTGAAAAGTTGTTTATATTACAGTTGCAAGTGTAGTAACACCTGCTAGAATTTTCCTTTCTATACAAAGAACCTCAATGGAATCATATCAAGAACATCTCCAGCTTTCCTGTCTGATTTATGCTAAAATGTAGAATTAGTTCTGATAATCATGTCAGATTATTTAGCTACTTTCCATTGCCTTTTCTATTGTGTCCAGGAAATCAATCAATGCATTACTTACTATTACTATTGCTATTATTTACCACAATTGAAAAGTAAGTAATAGTGACTGTTACTTACCACAATTGAAAAATCTACCGTATGTTGCCTTTTTTTGTCAAAACTTAGCAGGTAATAATGGCAATAAAGAGACATAATCAAACAAGCACAATAACTTATTCTGCAGTTATATATCTGAATTTCTTTTTCTCATTTTCAAATCTTTAGGACATAAATCTAGAATTTAAGAGTTAGCATTGTTTTGCTATAGAGAAAAATATTTAATAATTGATTATCTACTATATTCAATAGAATCTACAAGTTGGTTTAAATTTCAACAAGTTGCTGCAATTTCTGTTACTATTATTTCTTTACAAACTGTATTAGATTACTGTTGTATTGTTTTATGATTTATTATATCACCTTATCTAACTTGTCAAATGGAAATTTATTCACAGTAATAATAACAAGAAATTTACTCTTTTTATTGTAGCAAATACCTGTCTGCTAATTCCTTCACAGTCTCTAAAGTTACAGGTTAGCATTTTCACACATATATAAAATAGAATTTGTGGTTTGTTTGATTATATACCATTTCATTGGACATTTCATCTTTTTAAAATTTCAGTGCAAGCTATCACTTGTGAAACAACTGTGGAACAACTGTGTCCATTTTACAAGCCAGCCACACACTGCCCAAGGTAAAAAAATTAAACCTGTCTCTTACTTCATTGTTTTCCTCATCTAGTTGAAAAAAGAGTCTTATGATGCCAAGTTGATGGCGCTCCTTTAGAATAACAGAATTCTTGTTTGTTATGAAGTTCAAGGTACTGGCAATATACAAAGCTTCAGTAATTTTAGAAATTCAAGAGTATATGTTAAGATATGTAAATTTCTCTAAGACAGCTAAATAGAACAGTTTTATCAGTGCCATGGCAAGCCCAAGGTCACCCAGCTGGCTGCATGTGGGGGAGTGCAGAATTGAACCCGGCATGCCATGTCCGCACTCCTAACCACTACACCAAACCGATCCATACAAGATTACAAAATTTACAAAAATTAAATAATGATTTAAAAACATATTTAACAACAAACCCGGCCCTAATTAGATGCATTACATCATTAAAATCTAATAAGGGAAGGTGATTGTAAACCACTTTGAAACTCCTGGTAGAGAAAAGTGGCATATAAAAACCAACTTATTCGTTGTCTTCTCCAATCTAAACATAGTGGGTCCTCAAATTCAAATCTCTACATTTTTGTTCTTTTGGTATGATGTCAATTTAATCAAGAAATTTATTCATTTAGATTTAAACTTATTGACCACTGCTCCTGGCCATGCCGGTTCGAGGTGGTTTACAGATAAAAGACACATAAAACAGTATTAAATGATACAGAATTGGCAACATAGTCTCATCTGTTCCCTCCCAACCCACAGTCCAGTCCTCGTTCAAAACACCTACTAGCCTAATGAAGTTTTGTATTACTCCGTATTCAAGCAATCCATGTGAAGCATACAAAAGCTCACATTTTTCAAGAAAAAAATGACAGAACAAGTCAACATAATATTGTTCGACTGTCAGTTTCATCTTTCATTGAGTAAAAATAGACAGACAGCACTGTCTCAGTTCATATAATATTCACATTTGGAATAGTTGTCTTTCCTACTGTTCAACAGCTTGCTCTATATAGTTACTTTCTTTTCCTTTTGTTCAGGGTTTATTGTCCTCACAACTGCATGCAGGCAAATCCACACTATGCCCGAGTAATTGGAACACGCCTTTATTCTGATGTAAGTAGAACCACATACTTTAAATATGATCTTAGAAATAATTGCATAAATAGACAACTAGTCTAACTAGTATATATCTGGGTTTAGTTCTGGTTCAGATTCGTTGCTAATTTTTTTAATGAAATGATGGTCCTGTATGCCAATAAGGGTTTATTGAGGTTGATACTGTTTTAGATGTAGAACATATCTACTGTCACATTTCCTATAATGGAAACGATAATGGACATGACGTCCATTGTTCTGCCTTAGGGAGTGTGCCAGTAGGTGGCAGAAGCAGAGGCAGCAGACCTGCAAGGCTTGGAGCTCTGCTGCAGTAGTGCCCATCTTCCCAAGCAAGTTCCGCCCTTTAAAGACTGAGACCAGCCTGGAAAGAAGGGTGCCATAGCCAGCAGTGGCAGAGCTCCAAGGCCCAGCTCTGAGCCTCATTTGGTGTTCTGCCAAGGTAAGATAAGCTAGAGAGGGGGAAGGGAAGGGGGGTGGGGGAGGGTGTCTCTGTGTGTGTATGTGTGTCTGAGAAGGGGAGGGACCAGGAAGGAGAGGTATGTGGGAGAGGCAAGTGGGAGTGGGGTGAAGGGATCTGTGTGTGGGAGAAAGAAGGGGGGAGGGAGGAGTCCTTATCTGCGTGCATGCATGTGTGTGTGAGAGAGAGGCAGCAGGGAGTGAATAGAAAGGAGAGGTAAGGAGGAGATGCAAGGGGGAATGGGGAAGAAGGAGTCTGTGTCTGCATGTGTGTGTGTGTGTGTGTGACAGAGAGGGAGGGGGCCAAGACCAAGGAGTCCCAGAGCAGGTAAGTGTTCCACATACCCTGTGATAGTCGGACTCTCACTAAATTTTTTTTAAGTCTTCAGTTTGGTTCTAGTTCAGACTTAAACTTCAGAAATCTACTGCAAAATTATATTCATATCAGACACAATTCAAACAGATCAGTGTTATAAACTGTTATGATTGTAATATAAATCATGTAAAATGATTAGTTACCATTATAAAAATGTATTTGTAAGCATACTATTGTGTACATTAACTTCAGAAATCATTTTATCCATCAGTTACAGTTCTGGTAGCTATCACATTGTATTATCCATCAGTTACCGGAATATAGTAGCTATTACATACAACTTCAGAGTCTTGAAACCTCATATCTGTAAGACTGCCCCCCCCCCATGCTTCACCATGACAGCTTCACACAACAGAGCAGATTTTGTAAGCAAAATCAACAGCTGCCTTCTCCATTGTGACCCCCCATGTTCTGTTGACCCCCCATGTTCTGGAGGTCAGAAAGGCTCCCAATCTCATGGGTTTACTCAAAATATGCAGAACTTAATTATGTAATTTAACTGTACTAAATGATTCACAAAGTTACATGAAAAAATTATTAGTAACTCTGGTCTGTACTGCTGCTCACAGCTTGCTGAGACTAGGATCCTGTTATGGCATTTTGCCTTATTTAATGTGTCATGTTAATACTTATGCTTTGCTTGAATTCCATTTCTAGACTTCCCATTGGTTCTGCAAACCTAATACTATTACATTCTTTATTGAATGTTCCATCTGTTGATTCCGTGTTTAGTGTTTCTGTTTTTTCGTACATTTTCTGCAGTGTCTCAGAAATCAAATATGTCTGCTAATATATTTAAAAGAGAGCTGTTCCCAAAACCTAAGCTGAGGATTATATCATAACTGAAGTTGTATAGTAATGTTTCTCCCAATATATTTTTTAAAGCACACTCATAACTTTCTACTGCAAACTCAATAGTGAGAAAATACTAGGAACAATTATTATTTTTGAGAATAAGGTTTAAAATAACATTTGCAAAGGTATATGCAACACTTCTTAGTCTAATGCTATGCTGCTGTAGATATCTGGAATGTTGCTGACTAGCAAAAGAAGAAAAATGATTATGTTACTTGGCATTCAGATTCTGTGACCTGTTAAATACTGATGGATGTCAAAGGGTTGATAGCACAGCAATAAAGCAAGATCTTCTAATAGCGTCTGAAATGTTTGTGCTAACTTTTCAGGCTATTTTATGTATGCTTGGGGCTGTATTCGATCTCATTAACTCAAATTTGTTAACTGGAATATTTCAGAAAGTGTGTCATTAAGAGTGATAACAAAAACATTGCTTTGTAAACATGTTTAAAACTATCCATTGTACCTTTCATTACTATCAGAGAAGGGTCATTTGAAGTTCATTGTTTACAGATGGATGAAGGAATTTGCATGGTGAATTTGCTTTAATTCTGCATGATCTTTTAGTTGACATTGTGAACACGGGTAAATTATAAAGACACCGGGGAAAAAAGGGGATGCTTTTAAATGGTTTAGGTCTTTTCTGTTTGGCTATGTGCACAAAGTCATTGCAGAAGATTTAGAATCTGCTGCTTGGAATGTATAGCCAGCTAGGTATAGTGATTAGGAGTGTGAACTTCTTTTTTTAAGATATATACAAGTTTTTTTATTTTCATAAAGATAGAAATATAGAATGCAATACAAGTTATTAATACAAAGAGCTGTAAAATATAAAATACGGAGTGTGGACTTCTAATCTGGCGAGCTGGGTTTGATTCCGCGTTCCCCCACATGCAACCAGCTGGGTGACATTGGGCACTGATAAAGCTGTTCTGACCGAGAAGTAATATCAGGGCTCTCTCAGCCTTACCTATCACACAGGGTGTCTGTTGTGGGGAGAGGAAAGGGAAGGTGTATATAAGCCGCTTTGAGACTCCTTCGGGTAGAGAACAGCGGCATATAAGAACCAACTCTTCTTCTTCTATATTGAGAGGCTGTTATTATCACCCATGCTGTTCAGTGTCTGAGGGAGGCTTGTCAATGAAATTAGCTTTATATTTCCTTAAATAAGTTCCAGAAGCCTTTTTGGGCTACTGTATGGAGGCAGCGGTCAGGTGGATGAGGCACATCAAGCAGAAATTTAAGCCTAATATGATGCAGTTGATTCTAGAGGTAAATCTAATGTTTTTGAGGGAATAATACTACCTGTTTGGGTGCAATGAGGTTGTCTGACTCCGTAAAATGCCACCCTTGTAGAAGTGCATTCTGTGAGACACATGAGAATACACTCAGGACCAGAGTGGGTTTCTACAAGGAAGGCATTTTGAAGAATAAATATTCTAATTGGGGAGCTCCAAGAGATATATTTGGAAACTTTTCATTAGTGTGGGAGCCTCTCCATTCATACTGTTTGCCATCTTATAGTCACCATTATTATATCACATGAGTGCATTTAAAATGTTAGACCACTGAAGATGACCCCAGTTGAGTTGAAATGCATTTGGTTATCTGGTCATTTATCCATGTGTCAAAAGGTTTTGGATTTGTACAATAGTGTGTGATAGATGTTGATGTTTTTAAGTTTTATATATGCACATATTGAACTAAATATTTACATTTTAATATTTAATACTTATTCTGTTACTGCTCAACCCTTTAGGTTCCTAGCTTGTGTAGACAGATTGGGATACTTTGTTCCCTCTTTGTTGTTTCAGTGTTTGGTGCATACCTACCAGACCACATGGCTACCTGGTAGATTGGGTGCCCTAGTAGCAGCTTGGGCAGCTTCAAGGACACTCATATTTGCAGAGCCAACTGGCCAATCCAGTTATTATGAACACACATACCAACTGCCTAACCAGCAGCTTAGAATATGTTTATCAAGGGGTAAGGCCCACCTAGGGTACCCAAAGCCTTCGGGTCACTCCTATATTTTCTGAAGATTTAATATGCATTTTTAATGTTCTTGTAAATCATTTTGAGTCCCTTAGAGGAAAAAAGTGATATAAAATGTTTTAAATAAATTATCGATCTATCTATACACACACACACATGCACGCACACAGAGTGAGAGTTCATAATATTATATATATTACAACTGGCTTCAAATAATAAAATTTGTCTAAATTTGATTCTTCAACAAAAGTTAGTTGTACTTGAATTCTATTTGTTGTTAGGTGCGAAGTTGTATCCGACCCATCTCGACCCCATGGACAATGATCCTCCAGGCCTTCCTGTCTTCTACCATTCCCCGGAGTCCATTTAAATTTGCACCAACTGCTTCAGGGACTCCATCCAGCCACCTCATTCTCTGTCATCCCCTTCTTCTTTTGCCCTCAATCGCTCCCAGCATTAGGCTCTTCTCCAGGGAGTCCTTCCTTCTCATGAGGTGGCCAAAGTATTTGAGTTTCATCTTCAGGATCTGGCCTTCTAAGGAGCAGTCAGGGCTGATCTCCTCTAGGACTGACCTGCAAGAGTTTTCTCCAGCACCAGAGTATAAAAGCCTCAATTCTTTGACGCTTGGCCTTCTTTATGGTCCAACTTTCACAACCATACATTGCAACTGGGAAACCCATATTCTATTAGAGTAAATGTATTCTATAATTATTTTAATTTCCCATGGATTAGTGCTAGACTGTATTCAATCTCCTATTGATTCAAGTGACAGAAGTTTTTTTTAAAAAATCTTTCTGTTTTTCTTTATCCCAGGTATCTAGTATCTGTCGGACAGCTATACATGCTGGAGTAATTCGCAATGAAGGGGGTTTTGTTGATGTTATGCCAGTGGATAAAAGACGGATGTACACTGCTTCATTTCAAAATGGAATCTTTTCAGAAAGGTACTAAAGCAGACCTATCAAGAACAGTGTTTTCTATCAATATTAATATATTTGCCATCTTTTTTTCTGTTTTATATTACATTTTTGTAGGGATTGTGCAGTAGGTTTATACTGAAGTAACTCTAAATAACACCAGACTGTGAGTTTATACATCTGAGTTTCAGTGTGGTATAATGGTGCTAGACTAAGATCTGGAAAACCCAAGCTTAAATCTGCAGTCTGCCATGGAAATGTACTGGTGGTCTTAGACAGTCACAGAAGCTACCTCACACAGTTGTGAGGATAAAATTTAGGACAAGAAAGTGATGTAAGCTGCTTTGGGTCCCTATTGAGAAGAAAGGTGGGCTGGAAAATGAAGTATACAGATAATAAAAATGGCTGAAGATGGGTGGAGGAATAGGAAGGAAAGATGGAAGCAGAGAAAGGTGAGGATAAGGGGGTTGCCCAGGGTGACGAGGGGGTTCAGGGAAAAGTGAGAGGCTTTCTAGAAATCCTTGTCGGTTCCCTACCTCCTGAGTGGGCCCACAGTTAGTATTGCACAACTGGGCCATAATTATCCCAGGTAGAGGCTGCTAGCAGGAGAAAAGCAGGGAAAGCTGAAGATGTGGACAAATAAAGGTAAGTTGGCTTGTGGTTGGGAAGGGGAGGAGGAAACAGGAAAGGGAGAGAGGCTATGGGAAATTCGGGGGAGGAGAATAGGAAATAATGGGGAGGGAAAAGTGAGATGCCACCACAAAATTTGTGCAAGTTTCCTGCATTTACCGACATACACATGTGTGGACTGATTCAGTGATATAGAAGTGAATCCAGAATACTCGGTGTTTAATTTAGCTTTAAAAAGTAAAGCTAAGAATTTCCTATATAAAATTCAATATGGAAACTTAAAAAGCTGTTAAAGTTTCCCTTTTAATATATGTATGTGTGTGTATATATATACTTGGTATGATTAAGTACTTGGTACGATTAAGGTCTTACAAGTGAAATTATATGTGATAACTTCTTTTGTTATCTTTTTGCAGTTTACAGAATCCTCCAGGAGGCAAGGCATTCAGAGTGTTTGCTGTAGTTTGAAATAGGAAGTAAACAAAAAAGAAAAAGAAAAGAAAAAATGGCATGTTTGGAAAAAGAAGTGAAAATGTCATTTAATATACTTCCTAAAATTTGTATAAAGGTGTAATATTACTGTACAGAAGCCATTTACTCTTTTGTCATTGAAAAGGAGCTTAACTGCATGTAAACAAGGAAAATCTGTAAATTAAACATGGGATGCATGATGAACTATGGGATAAGTAACTTGTTTTGATCCTGTGTTAAATATTGCTATATTTTCTTAGCATTTATTACTATGCAGTTCCTTCAAAACCTTTGACATGCTCCAGTTTAAAATAACTAACAAAAAAACTCACTACATTACTATTGGATCCAAGCCTGTGTTGAACAAGTAGAAATTGGGTAAGAGGGAAGATAGTTTCCCATGATGTTTCTGAAGGGTCTCCAACCTTCAGGAGTGACTTTTCAAGGTTCAGGGACTATAGACCAGAACCAGAGCTTGTACTTCTTTAGATCCAACCCAATCATGATTATCATAGTGTTATGTATGCCACTAGTATTATCTATAAAGTCATCTGTGTTATGGACCAAGATTTTACCTTTGAAATATTAACAAGCATGTGCTTGGCTGTAGGATTGATCCCACAAGCTACTTACGCTGATGTATAGTGTTGGTGAATGAAGAAACCCCACTGTAAAAGAAGATATCATACATGCCCAAATGTGTTCATTTTCTATATTATATTCCTGCAGGGCAGGACACAAATCCAAAGATTGCTATTTTATATACTATTTCACCATTTAATTTGATTTATGTTGAATAGCCCTCTGTGTTACCTTTCCATATTGTGCGGTATTAGAAAACCATAATGGTGACATTATCAGTCTTTCTATGAAATGTATAATTGTATAATACTGTAAAGCTGATCAATACTATCATTTTGAATTTGTCATTGACTTATAATTCTTTAAAAATACTATTGGTATTCATATATGCATCAAAATATTTTTCCTTTGTTTTGCTACATGTACTACCTCATGTAGTTAGGAAAGTATTGTTAGCTTTTTGGAAAATAACATTTTGGAATAAAAGCCAATTAAATATATATTTGGCAGTCTTTGTAAATCCATATTGAAATGTTAAGACGCATCCTTTGCTTTAAAACCTTTCCAGGTTCAAACTCGGCATATGTGGCTGAAAGATATCAGAAAAAGGCTGGAGAAGAACTTTTACACTTGAGTATTTCAGTTAGTCAGGGCAGACATTTATGGGCTAAATGGACTAGGATCAAATTCCATGTTAGGAAACTAGTTATAGTTTATTAGTTAAAACATTAAATTTGACAAGGAGATTTGCAAAGGAATGAACAATTCCAGTATTTACCCAACCTCATTCCTCTACACTTTTCTCCACACTTGCATTCACTAATCGAGCCAAAGTTTTATGTGGAGCAAAGACCTGCCATTCCAAAACTACTGGGTTCTATGCATGAGAAATACTTTCTGCAGTATTTCCCAAAGTAGTTCAAAAATATCACAGCTGAGCAGTGCTTTTAACTCTGGTTCTCCCATTCCCTTCTTGCACACAGTGCACTAAAGAGTCTACTGTCTCCATATTCTTAAAAGTAGCCACTATAAAATATCTTAAAGATAAAACAATCAGAAAACCATTTCATGAAAGAAACTTGTTTTTCAGTCTGCTCATTCTTTGTTCAGTATTTGCTAAAAGTCCGTCTGTTCCTTGTTCCATTTTTATTTATTTTGGAGTCTTTTTCCTTTGGAATAAGTAATTCTATTATTGTTTCAGAGCAGCTCCAAAACTCTGGGCAGCAGGCAGCATTAAGCACAGAAACAGAAAAGTGATTTTTTTTTTTGCATGAAAGCTTAGTTTCTGGATTAAAACCAATTGTCTCCACAAAGGATTGTATTGTCTGAACCAATTTAATACTTGCTGCACTGGGGGGTGATATGCCTCCCCTGGCACAGTTATAATTGATCCAAGAGCTAAAGAAATGGTTTAGTGAAATATTCTGATCCTCTCTCATTCATCTAGAATGAATTATGGGCTAAATTCGATTGCTTGGTTTTGTTATTCTAAATGAGCAAGTGCTTTAGCAGTGTTATTTGGCCTGAAGGTAACAGCTGGCTTTTTTCACCATTGGGATGGAAATTAAAGAATGTGGTATAAAAATACATAACTGAGCACCAATCTTTAGTTTGCAAGTTAGCCATTTAACACTATGAATTCAATTTACACTGACATTCAAAGTTGCATGTTCTAATGTCAAGATGTATAACGAAGCATTCTACTAAGTGAAGCGCCTTGTATGAGAACGCAAGGGTTCTTCCTTGGTGACAGGTGTACATTTCATAGTCCTATAACAGGCAAGGTGATTCTCTTAGCAAGAGCTATGATGTTCCCTGAGAGGCTTTGGGCATTCTTTCAGCTCAATTTATTTCACATGACATACCTCATAAGCTAAACTTCATGCAACTGAAATACCTGAAAGGATACAGTTTCAGTAAATAGTGAACTAAGCTACCTTAGTGAAAATGTAACATCATATCTCAAACACTACCTAAAAGGCTGCATATATTTTCTCCCCAGCCAGGATCACTAAGATTAGACACAACTCATGATTATGAAGATTCTGAAAAACTCCCTTCTTCATTGGCCTCAGCTATGCCATTAAATCATTTTCTCATTCACCTACAATGCTTCAGGTTATTCTCTCTCAACCTAGTACTTAGGCTAGGACTGGCCATGGGCCACTGGTGGCCAGAAATATTCAGAGCCAAGCCCCAGGAACTCTTACAACTCCTCAGGGGCATTTGGGCTCAGCCCCAGCAATGGTTCCTGGTTCACCTCACCAATTGTTTCTTCCTGTACTGCTGGCAGGTTGCAGGAGCAAGCACAAAGTGAGGTAATGTTCATTGTTCGCATTGATACAGTAAGTGGTAGCCAAACTACTGGTGTGTAGCACCAGTAGATGAGGGACCACATGTGGTCCCTCATTGTGACTTCAACCATGGCAATATTAACTTCCTGGTCACTTCTGACACCCTTCCTTTAGAAGTCTTGTATCTTTGTTTCCTTAGCCCTGGGATCTCTTCAGCCAGTTTCATCAAGCTATTACTGTCCATAGAAGAGTTGGTTGTCATACCCACTTTTCACTACTTGAAGACGTTTCAAAGCGGCTTACAATTGCTTTCCATGGCTCTCCCAATAACAGACACCCTATGAGGTAGGTGTGGCTGAAAGAGGTCTGAGATTTTTGCTCTGAGAGAACACCTCTAACAGGACTTTGATTAGCCCAAGTCAGCCAGCTGGCTGTATGTGAAGGAGTGGAGAATCAAACCCACCTCTACTACACCAACCTGACTCTCCTCTGTAGGACCTGCATAGGGATGCCAGCCTCCAGGTGTATTCTGGGGATCCTTGGGAATTGCATCTTATCTTCAGACTACAGAGATCAGTTCCTTTGGAGAAAATGGAGGGGGACTGTATGGCATTTTACCACACTGAGATCACTATACTCCCCAGGCTCCACCACCCAAACTCCAGAATTGTTTCCGCAGCCGTGAAAAATGCCACCATGGCCATGAAAAATGCCACCTCTTTAAAGTTCTGCGAAATAACTAACCTTTCACACAAAAATCATGCTTTTCAGATGCAGATCCAAATGCACTTCTTGTTTGCCACATGGTTTGAGAATCCTCAGAAAACACGATTTCTTCCCCTCCCCTGGCCAGGAATTTGCAGTTATCCTGATGAATCTTGCAATTCAAGTCTATTTCCTCCTCGATTCTCACTGAAAGTAATGGCATATCAACTCTGACCAATAATCTTTTCCCTCCCGGAATTTCTTTTAAACAATTGAATGTGATCACACCACAATTTGCTCCAGAAAGCTAAAAGTAAAACATGAGAAGTTCATAATCCCCCTCCGCCTGCCTTTTCCCCCTCCAGCATCTAAATGCATTTTATGATTGAAGGTGCAATGGAGCTCTTCATAATTTTCATGCAGAAAAAAAATTGTGCAAAATTGTGCAAGGGTAGATGATGTACTTTGTCTTCATGCATGCCTGGTGATTGAGTGCACATCAACACAAGAACTATCCCCCTTGCTTGGGTGATTTGAGTGCCATGGGAATCAAGGGATGGGGGGCACAATTTTAATTTTCTCTTGAGAAAATACAAAACACATGCTGCAGTTGGAGTCCTGGCCAGTGATGGGAGAAAACCACAAATGCAGAATACAATTAGAATCCGATGCCATGAAAACCTGACAAACTTAGACTCATGTGAGCCTTTTTCCTCAAACACTGCAAAGTAGGTTAAAATTGACAGTCACGGGTCCAAAGTCACCCCACGGTGTTTCATGATACAGTCAGGATTTAAACTTGGGTTTCCACATTCCCAGCCTCTCTGAAAACTCTGCTTGTGGAACACTTGAAATGTTTGCATATTCCTATATATTATAGTTGTCATAAACACTTCAAATACATTCCTGTTTCAGGAAAGAGATATTAGTATTGTCATTAAGAAGGTCAAGCCTTTACATGGGAAACAGAAAATACATTACTGAAACTGCTGCAACATTAACTGCTGTGTGCTCTCTCACACAGAGACTGCTGCTATCAGGATTCTTTTACCACAAGGCATCCCCCCACCACCACCCCAGAAAACAAGCTCTTTCCTGTCACTTTGTGTCAG
This sequence comes from Paroedura picta, assembly GCF_049243985.1. Taxonomy (NCBI): domain Eukaryota; kingdom Metazoa; phylum Chordata; class Lepidosauria; order Squamata; family Gekkonidae; genus Paroedura; species Paroedura picta. The sequence continues at coordinate 29,970,675 of NC_135377.1, read as the reverse complement.
TTGAAATGCTGAGACACAGGCTTGTGGAGGGAAAGGAGAGCTAAAAGGATTGTAAGGACAAAAAATTAGTGTGGCACTATGGACCAGAACATTTATATTAAGAAAGGGCTGTCGCAAACCAACTAACAGAGTACCTGGAAGAAGCTTCGGTCCTAGACCCATCCCAGTCAGGCTTCCGGCCTGGCCATGGGGTAGAGACAGTGCTAGTTGCCCTGACAGATGACATCCGTCGCCAGTTGGACCGAGGCGGGTTGGCACTGCTGATATTACTAGACCTCTCAGCAGCATTCGACACAGTCGATCACAAGCTTCTAGCTCGCCGCCTCATCGATGCCGGAATATGAGAGACGGCCCTCCAATGGCTGATCTCCTTCCTCCGGGATCGTGGACAGAGAGTTGCAATAGGAGAGAAAACATCAGACCGCCGACAACTTACTTGCGGAGTTCCACAAGGAACGGTCCTCTCTCCTATCCTATTCAACATTTTCATGCGCCCTCTCACACAACTGGTACGGAGGTTTGGGCTGGATTGTCATCAATATGCCGATGACACCCAGCTCTTCCTCCTGATAGATGGCCGCCCTGACTCCCCCCCCAGAAGCATTAGCCAGCTGCCTGGAAGCAGTGACGAGATGGCTGAAGCAGAGTTGCCTGAAGCTTAATCCTTCAAAGACAGAGGTCCTGTGGCTGGGTAGGAAGGGCCCATGTGAGGAAGTGTGCCTGCCTGCCCTGGATGGTGTACAGCTCTCTACGGCTGACTTCGCCAGGAACCTAGGCGTGATTCTGGATGCTTCCCTTACAATGGAAGCCCAGATCAGAAAGGTAGCACGCCTGGCATTCTACCATCGCCAAGCCAAACTACTAAAATCCTACCTGGCCCGGAACACCTAGCCACAGTGATCCATGTGACGGTTACCTCTAGACTGGACTTCTGTAACTCGCTCTATGCAGGCCTGCCCTTAGCCTTGACCTGGAAACTACAGCTGGTCCAAAACGCAGCGGCGAGGATCCTCACAGCAAGACTGTGGAGGTCCCACATCCGGCCCATTCTCCACCAACTGCAGTGGCTGCCAGTTGAATTCCGGATCAGACTAAAGGTTCCGGTAATTACCTTCAAGGTCATTCACGGTCAGGGCCCAGTGTAGCTGAAGGACCGCCTCCCTGCCTATGCCCCCCAAAAGAGCTTTGCACTCCACCGCCACCAACCGGCTAATGGTCCCTGGCCCTAAAAAAGTCCGCCTGGCCTCAACCAAGGCCAGAGCATTCTCTGTCTTGTCCCCCACCTGGTGGAATGAGCTTCCAGAGGAGATCAGTGCCCTGACGGAACTTAGTTCCGCAGGGCCTGCAAAAAGGAGCTCTTCCACCAGGCATTTGGTTGAGACCAGACATCACCAACAGCGAATGAAGGGCCCCTGCTCCCCCCACCCCAGAACTCCACCAGAGCGCTCTGGACCTGTTGTGCCATTGCACTGTTGTGCTGATGTAAACCGCCCTGAGACGGGTAAATAAACAAACAAACAAACAAACAAATAAAATAAAAATATTGGACTTACTGAAGTGGATAAAATAAGACCCAAATAGTGTCTTTATAATCAGGGGAGTTCTTTAAGAGGAAAAATAGCTTTGAATGGACTGCTTGTTAAGTAATTATTAGATATTGAGCAATTCTTCAAAATAGAGAGTTCCTTTCTTCATTCTTATATTGAGCAGCTACTTTAGTGCTATCAGGTTCAAATTGATACATATCTGGAGATTTTTGGCAGTGGAGCCTGAGGAGTGCAGGGTTCGTGAAGGGGAGGGACATTAGTTGGATAGAATGCCTTCAAGTTTACCTTTCAAAGCAGCTATTTTCTCCAGGTAAACTGACTGTTGCCTGGAAATCAGTAGTAATCTCAGGAGATCTCCAGTTACCACCTGGAGGCTGGCAACCCTACTTACATTGCTTATATGAGAACCAGTGTCAGTGGTTAAGATCAGTGGATTCTAATCTGGAAAACAAGGTTTGATTCCCCATTCCTTCATTTGCTGGCTAACCTTGGGCCAGTCTCAATTCCCATTCTCTCAGCTTCACCTACTTCACTGGGGCCAATTCTGCAAGGGCGGAAAAGGCTGAGAAGGCAATCATATGGAAGTGGTGCAAATTCCCACTTCCATATGACACAGCTGCTGGGCAGGCCCCCTCCTAGGCCTGCTGCAGATCAGGCTCTCAGATGACCCAGGCTAAGGGAACACAGAAGAATACGCTACGGGGGCCAACAGAGCCTGTCCTCCCTGGCCTATGATGGCCCAGAGGGGATGAAGAATGCTCCAGTTGGCTTCACAATGCTTTGGTGCACTGCAGAGTGGACCAGAGCATTCATGTTTATTTTGCAGTAAGGTCTGATTGAGTTCCTGCAAAATAAACCTCCTGCCCCCCCCCCCCTTTGTGGTGGAATTATTTCACTGGTGCTTTGTTTTCCAGGGGGACACATTTCAGTGGGACATAGTATCCCACTGAAATGTGTCCCCTGCAAGGGCACATTTCAGTGCTGGAGCGGATCCGGCACTGAAATGTGTTCCCTATGGGGCCCCAGTAAACTGCCGAGTTTTATGCTCCACAGTATCACTCCACCGGCAGCCCAGCACAGCCGCCGTGCAGAATGGGCCAAGGTAACTGTTGTGGGGAGAGGAAGTGAAGACAATTGTAAGCTTTGAGATCCTTAAAAGATAGAGAAAAACGAGATATAAAAACCAGGTCTTCTTCGTCTGTAATGTAAATAAGTTACTGCCAAAGCTTACAAGGGAAATCAAAGCAAGCATCAGTAGCCTCCCTTCTACAAACAAATCCATCAAGATACAGAGAATATTTGCATATTCAGAAACAATATGTCACTTCACTATAAAAAGCAAAGCAAAGCATCATATTGAGAAAGGCTTGAATGAAGAGGAGTATTGTTTTTCACGGAACGAATTGTCAATGCCCTTGACCAAGACAGTTTTCATTCCTTCTTGGAATCTGTTCCATACTTCTCAGATCCTGGCATATAGAACACCTTGACTCCATTGGGCTAGTTTGAGTTGCCTGCTCTTTTCTTTTTACCCCAACAAAAGATCTGCTTCTTTCTTATTTAGACATGTAAACAATCTAATGTAGCTTAGGTACTGGCAATCTTAGAGAAAATATCATCTAAGGATATACTTTGTATAAACAGCAAAAATAGCCTTCTTAATGTGCATACTAAAAGTAAATAATTATCTTCCAACACAAGCAAACCAGTTTGCCAGCAAAGCCAGATAACTCCTTAATAAGGTTTCTTGAGGGCAAAAAAAGGTTTGCCTTTATAATCAACTGTATAAAAGCTGAAGTCTTTTGCAGAATGTAAAAATACGTCTGATGTTACAGTAAAAACAGTATGAGTTGTTTTAAAATTAAAAAGCCTTATGCAAGCAAAAGAACCCGAAATGTCCCAACTTTACTCCATGGTGAAGTGCAAAATGTTAGCACATTAGGCGTAATTATAAAAATGAGAGCATCGAGTTTTGTTCACAAATTATCTACTTAGATCCAAATCACAAATGCATTGTAAAGTCTGCCTTTATTCTCAGTGGGACAGGCAGACTATAAATTATGTAAATAAGGTAGTACGGTAAATAAGTACAATATGGTTGGGATGTAAATCACTCTTCCTGTATGGTCTGCTCAGAACTCAGTTTATTAGAACAGATCAGATGCAGGCCGAATCTGAATCAGTCCAATGTTTTTGTTTTTGTTTGCACATACCTAGTTAGAGAAGTAGGCTTTAGTTTGCGCATATCTCAATGGCCTATTTAGACTACTTCAGTCCACTCTCCTTGGCCGATATCAACAGGACTCTCATAGTTGTTTAGCCTACCATATGTCCCCTTGACCCATGCCCCTCATGGCTGGTGAAGGGGCATGGGTCAAGGGGGCATGTAGTGAGGAGATCCAGGTTCCTCTTTGGGAGATTATCAACTTCTCCCTGGTTTCAAGGCCTTTCTCAGAGAGTTTGAAGGCCATGGTCAGGCTGCTCTTGAAAAAAAAACAGCTCTGGATTCATACAACTCAGCCAACTAATATCCAGTGTTGAATTTTTCAATTCTGGGTAGGATGGTTGAGTGTGCAGTTGCAGAGCAGCTACAGAGTTTCCTGGAAGAGACATCAGCTCTTGATCCATTCCATTCTGGCTTCCGCCCTGGCTACACATTGGAAACAGTTTTAGTCACCCTTACAGATGTTCTCCAAAGACAACTGGATCTAGGCGAGCCAGCACTTCTATTATTAGATCTAACAGAAGTGTCTGACACTGTCAGTCATGGGCTATTAGCCCACCACCTAACTGATGTAGGGATTTAGGGTGTCACCCTTCAATGGCTGCAATTCTTTCTCCAAGGTCACAAAGAGTGATGCTAGGAGAGAGAACCGGTCAGTGACAGACCCTATTTTGTATGGTCCCACAAAGAGCTATTCTCTCTCTCTGATGTTGTTCGACATCTACATGCATCCTCTTGCCCAGCTAGTCGAGAGTATTGAGCTTGGGTGTCACCAATATGCCAATGACACACAGCTATATCTGCTGATGGATGGCTATCTGTCTACACCTCCAACTATGTTAGTCAAGAGATGGAAACTGTGGTGGACTGGCTAAAGCAGACTCAGCTGAAATTGAATTCAGCTAAGATGGAGGTTCTTTGGCTGGGTTGACATGCCCCAGGTAAGTCAGTGCTACACCCTGCTGCTGCTGGTTTCCAACTAACACTTCAGTGATCATCAAGAGACTGAGTGTGATCCTAGATGCTTTTTTATCCATGGAGTCCCAGGTTACAAATGTTGCACATTTTACCATCTTTGTCAACAACTAGCCCCTTACCTTTCAGCACCCAACCTAGCCATGGTGTTCTGTGCAATAGTCAACTTCAGGTTAGATTACTGTAACTCACTGTATGCCAGACTGCTTTTGAGGTTAGTCTGGAAAGTTCAATTAGTCCAAAATATGGATACACAGGTCCTAACTGGGATCCAGTGGAGAATGCATATCCAGCCTGTGTTCTCGCAGCTGCATCGGCTCCAGACTGAAGATTGTCACTGGATCAAGCTCAAGGTTCTAGTTATTACCTTCAAAGCCCTAAATGGTCTGAGACTGTTACTGGGCAACCTTTCCCACTATTTCTGCTCGAAAGCATTAAGGTCAAGCAACCAAAACTTACTTAGGATCCCTTGCCCTAAAGAAATAAAATTGGCCCCAACCAGGGCAAGGGTCTGTTTGGCTCTGTTGGAGTGGTCTGCCTCGCAATATCAGAGCCCTTGGGACCTTAAGCAGTTCTGCAGGGCTTGTAAGACAGAGCTATTGCTCCAGGGCTATAGTTGAGGCCTGAAAGTAACATCAATACTTTATTGGCCTCCCTACCCAAACCCACCCAATCAGATTCCACTGTAGATTGTATTCTATGACTCTCCTGGAGTAGGAGACAGGTTAAGCAGGCTAGTGCTATTTGTTTTAAATAACGATAACTGAATTTTTTGAAACCCAAATACTTCGGCCACCTCATGAGAAGTAAGGGCTCCCTGGAGAAGAGCCTAATGCTGGGAGCAATTGAGGGCAAAAGAAGAAGGGGAGGACACAGAATGAAGTGGCTGGATGGAGTCACTGAAGCAGTCGGTGCGAACCTAAATGGACTCTGGGGAATGGTAGAGGACAGTACGGCATGGAGGATGGGGTTGCGATGGGTCGGACACGACTTTGCACCTAACAACAACAACAAACTGAATTTTAAATTATATGGTATAGTTTTGCATAGTATGTTTTAACCCATGTAAGCTGTCCTGAGCCACTGAAGAAGGGTGGCATATAAATTCAAGAAATAAAAAGATTACTAGGACATGAACCACAGTTGCAAAATAGTTTCTGCCCAGGAAGGGCTGCAGCTGGTTCACCAGCCAAACTGCATAAAGGCCCCCCTGCCCACTGCTGCTACTTCTTCATCTCACAAGGCTCATGTCTGGCTGCACACCTTACCCATGAACCTGGTCCTTCAGGTGGAGTGCAACCCTATCCAGAACAGTTATTGCTTATCCTTCTACATTATACTTCATTTATCTGCAACCTTTAAGTGGTTAGAACCTGTGACCACTCTCATTATCTTTTATATGTAACAACATCAAGAAGACAAAAAATGATCCAAGTAAGCCTCTGCTCCAGTTCCTCCTCCTATTCTCTTGTATAATTGTTCTTATAAATTTATAAAAATGATTTTCTTCCAACATGCATCTGAAGACTCATAACAACTAATGCTGGAATAAATGTTAATAGACTTTAAGTTACCTCTGGACTTCTGTTTTGTTCTGGAACAGTGGACAAAAATGGCTGTCACTGGAATGATAATATATTAGATCCTAGGGTATAATCTGCACTCACATTTTTTTCCATTGTAAATCTTGCTGAATCCTGGTCAATTTGAAACCGTATCTACAGCCTTCCTTTTTCCCAATTTGAAACAAAGGTTGGACTTCTGCATTTGCATTGTCCTAATTTTTGGTCTCCTTCCCACTTGATTGGGAAGGGAGGGGGGGGGAGGTTGGTTGAAGCTCCAGTCAGCATTGAAGGAACACAAGGCTGGAGAGTGCTTTATTTCCTGCCTTTTGACTAATCCTAAATCTACAGCCTGGGCAAGCTGGGGGAGGGGCAAGTGGAGCATGACGCTGCTTGTTTATCTTTCTTTGCAGGAGCAGGTTGTGGAGGAAGAAAGGGGAGGCAGCAGCCTCACATAGAATGAGGAGGAGAATGTAAATCCAAGAGCCAAATCTCTGCTCAGAGAAGTGTGGGCTTTTGGAGTACAGTCACATTAAAAAAGATCCCAAAATGAGGGCAAAAATAAGTCCTGCAAGGGAATGGCAACTGGAAACCAGGCAGTCTTTGAACTGATGGCCTAACCAATGAGCAACAGACTACTCTGCTACGTCAGTGTTGAAGGCACAGGGAGGAAGTTAATCTGGCAAAATGCAGAGATATACACATAATACTGCGGCTCTTGGAGCAGGTTCCTCAAATGTAGTGACTTATATCCACTCCTAGATATTATGGGGAGAAAGGTAGTGTCACCGCGGATCAATCATAGACCTTGCAGAGGGAGAATTTAAAGTGCCACATATCATAATGGAAATTGAATAACATGTAGATCAGTGGTCCACAACCTTTTTATCACCGGGGACCACTCAATGCTTGACAATTTTACTGAGGCCTGCTGCCCTAACGCTCTTTGACTCTGGTCACTGTTTAAACATCCCTTCAAAATAAGATACAGACAGGGCACAACAATGAACATAAGGAACATTTTATTTTCATGGAAATTTTAACTCATGACAATGACAAATCAATGGGAACCCTGAGCTTGTTTCTCTGCAACGAGATAGTCCCATGTGCGCCTGTCAGATCGTGGATGAAGTAAAGGGCCGGGGGGGGGGGAAGGCGTCCTTCACGGCCCACCTCCAGTTAGTCGCTGGACCACATGTGGTCCGTGGCCCACGGGTTGGGGATCGCTAATGTAGATGACTTTCTTTAATTTGGGGGTCACCAGAGATAAAATGCCTAGTGCAGATTCACCCCAGGTTCTAAGAAATAGAGGTGCTGCTTTTAGAAATGGGCATCCCATATATGACCATGGTTAGAGATCAATCTTTGTTTTCCCCTTTTCTATAATACTAGACAACACAGTTTCCTGAAAACAGTTTACAGTAGGTTTGGGCCAATATGTCTTCATTCTGTAATTAACTTATGGAATTTGTTTTTACTTAGTGCTTCCCATATTTTACTCTGTTGTTCACAAAGTGTAAGTGAAGCATAAAACTGTGCCTCTCAATCATCTGGCAAGTTCCCTTACGTTGGCCTGATGGTTTTAGACTTATTATTGTTTTAAGAACCTTTATTTAGCAGGAGGAACAATGATTGCATTGTGTGCCTTTGGCTATTGCACACAGACTTGTGCAAAGTAGTTATGTCAATACTGAGAGGCATTCTAGTGAATATTGCTTTCTAACTCATGAATAGTAGTTTAATATTGTTTTTGATTCTCAAAGGCTATAGAATTCCTTAGTTAAGAACTCAGTTAAAAAGAAATATGAAGTGAATTAGCATCAAATCAAGGTTAATGGAGGAAACAGAAACTCTTTATTTTCATTACAACTGTGAGGAAAAATGGATGTTGTTTGAAAGCTACTATTATGCTTACAGGCTGGGCACAAGCACCAGCTGGCATCTGTCAGAGCATTTCTACAGCAGTTACTGATTTATGCTGTTTCCAGGATGTTTGGAATATTGTCCTAACTGCGGAATTTAAGCTGAGCTATAGGATAAGAAATTCCCATTACTTTGCCATTTGCAGCCCATTCTTAATTTAGAAGGGGAAAGCCACTCTAACATATGGTACTCAATGAGTCCCCTACATTACCTGCATTATACTCACAGCCTGCATGGTGTCATCTTTCCCTTGCTAAGGTCTTTTCTTCCTTTAATTTCCTTTCCTTTCCTTTCCTTGTTATCCCATAGTCCCATAGTCATTCAGCTATACTATCTCAAAAGAGAAAATTACTTATTTTCTAGAGCCAGCTTGGTCCTCCTTCAAAACTTAGCATCATATGCTATATTATATCATGGCTTTTTAATATATTCATGATGCTTACCTTTTCTGAAAGGCAGAGATAGCCCATTCACTAAGCAGCACTAGGTTATTGCCTATTGGTGTCACAAATACAAATGTATTGGGTGGAAGAGGATGGCATATAAACTACAATTTCCGTAAGGCAGCTTGAGAATGCTTATGCACAGATTGATCCAGAACTGGCCAGTTTTATAGACTGCTAATAACTAACACCAAGTCAGACACCCAGGGCCTTTGGAGAGTCACCAGAGGTTTTAACAATCCCAGGGGCTTTTCCACCACCTGTTTAGGTCACCCTTTGACATGATTCCTGGTCCCATGGAAGCTTGTCTATCACTGACCAGGACTAGGGCTTTCTCTGTCTTGGCCCCCATCTGGTAGAATGAGCTCCCAGATGACATCAGGGTTCTGCCAGAGCTAAAACAATTCCACAGGGCTTGCAGAAGTGAGCTTTTCCACCAGGCTTTCAGTCAAAACAGCTTAAAATACCACCAACCAGGGCCCAGAGGCCCCTCCCACCATCAACTGAACCCACAGGAAAAAATGGAATTACAGTGCAGACAAAAAACTGAATTGCAGAATGAGGAATTAAATGAGCATTAAATTATAAACTGTTTTCTGTTAAAAATTCTCATTGTTAAAGATGTTATATATTGAAGTCAAAATATCAAGATGTTTATTGTTTTATGTATTGTTTTATGAAAGTTTCCAAGGTAAACTGCCCTGAAAGGGAGCTGAAAGCGAGGATGGTATATAAATATAATAAATATAATATTACACATAATTTCTGATTCATATTTCTGACAATGTACTGAACATTCAAAAGGCTCAAGCCCCACCCATCCCTGGAGGCTTAGAACCTTCAACTCGGAGGAAGGGGTGAGGGTGGCAGACAAAGGAAATTGCGGCCCTTCACCTTATAGCTGTCAGTGACACGAGGGAGGGATCGGCAGTCTTTGACACTTCCTGTCCCAGCACGTCAGGCACTCATTCCTCCACCCCATCCAAGCTGATGCTTTTCCTCAGAAGCTGAGTTGATATATAAAGGGCCAGTGGCGGTTGGCTTTCCTTGTACTCAAGGTGGTTGGCGTTCCTTTTTGGCTTTTCCTGCGCTTTTGAAGAACAGACCCTTTCGAAGCATGTGCACTGGCTTTGTGCTGAGGGAGAGCCTCTTGGTTAATGCCCTTTACTTTTTGCGTTCTCCTGACTACTCAGGTAAAGAGGGCTTCTAGGGGCGACAGGGCTGGTCTGACCTAGCACACAATTTGACTGCTGATTTCTCTTCTTAAGTCTTTCCTTCACTCCTTGCCCCATGCCTCCACCAACTCCTACCTGGCTGCCTGTGGTTCCCCTCCCTTTCCAGATGCCTCACTGCAATTCAATTCTGCCCCCCCTCTTTCCCTTGCCTTTCACTTTAAAAGGGCTAATTATTCCATTCAACTGGAAATGTTGACTGTTACTGTAAAAGATGACTCTCTGCAAGTGCCAATGCCCCCCTTTCCCACCCCAGCTTGTTGTCTGTGTGCCAGCTTTTCAAAGTCTCTCAAATAGGGTTGCCAATTTCCTGGCAGTGGCTGGAGACCTCCTGGAATCACAATTGATCTCTAGACTGCAGAGTTCCATTCCCTTGGGGGTAAAATCTGGCTGATTTGGAAGGTAGACTCATTGGTCTTCTACCCCACTGATGTCCCTCATCTCTCCAAACCTTCCCTTTTCCAGGATCTGCCTCTGCAATCTCCAGAGATTTTCCAACCCTGAGCTAGCAACCCTTCTCACAAACCAATTCACAGTATTAAAAAATGCTGGCAATGACAGCTGGTTTGGATTGGTGGTTCCCAGATTTATGGTTGGATCTCTCTCTCTCCCCTGCCACACAACTTCCCTCTCATGGGGCTTTCAGGGTAAGACATGAATAGAGGTGCTTTGCCATCATTTTCCTCTTCTATCCTGGTCTTTAACCCTGCTTAGCTTCCAAACTCTGCAGAGCTTAAATGATTAAGGACTGCTCTTCACATATTTATACCAGATTTCTCTCCCCAGTGAGGACAAAAAGCAGCTTGCTGCATTTTTCTCCCTTCTACCAACTCCCAACAACAACCCTGTAGGTTCGTTACACTGAGAATTGATGGCTCAGGGGAACCCAGCAAGTGGTGGAATGTTGAGGTCGCAGAATGGGATGACCCACTTCTGATGGTGAGTGGGCATCTTACTTTTGATACCTTCATTTTTCTAAAAATATAACAAATTAAAGGTCGGCCGCTACCTATGTCACTGCTTTATCAATTTTTATCTATCTCCAAGCTTAATGTGCAACTACCAGCTAAATTCAACTATTGCCTGCTCACTCTACACTGGACATGACTCTGCACAGGCCCATTGACTTCCAGGCCAGCAAGTGGCCTACCAGCCCAGCAAACAGTCAGAAAACTAACTTCATAAACTACTATAGGCGCCAAGGCATGCCTTCCCCACAAGGGGATATTGAGATACCCCAAGCCCCTACCTAGTACATTTTACCGGGCTTTACTGCTAGTAAATAAATAACATATGTTTAGCTGTCAAAGTCACAAAAGTCAACAATTTCTTCCTTTAGATATTCAAATAAATGATTGTTTGAAATGTAGAGTTTATGCACAGAGAAGTTTTGTTGTCTTTACAGATAGTCTAATTCCTTCTGCTGGATTTGTGTATATGTGTCATTTCTCTCATCATGTATTGTATTATCATTGTGTGGGTCGGAAATCTTTATGAGTTGGATCCAGCCAGCCTTTCCACTCAATCTCCCCCAATTACTGCTATCCCACATGGCACTTCTTTTTTCATCCTCCAAGATCAAAGGGTGGCCCCTTCCCTTTTTACCAGCATAATAGCAGGTTGACCCAACCCATCCAATTTCTAAATAAATAACTAGGAGGACAACAGTATATATTTCAGCGGTTCTTGACAAGACCAATGGGAAGCCACAGTATGAGATTAAGAGGAATCTTAGTGTGTTGCTTTAAAAAATTAATTAATATTTACAGCACAGATTTGTTCTTTCATAAAACCATGTTACATCTCAAAAAGACCAGTTTGATTTCAAAGATGAAATCAAAGCAAGTAAGACTTCAGCTGTTAGACTGTATAACTTTAAGAAGGATTAGTACTTCTGGCTCGCCTTGATTTATGGGTGAATAAACTCTGGAGATGACCGAGCTTTATTTTCTAACTTGTGACATCGTGCCCAGTCTCTGATCTGTACAGAAACAGGATCAGAATGCCGACTTGTTTACATTCCAGTGAGCATAGAAGGACCCAGCCTGAGACAGCACTAACTCTCTCTAAGTATGTTTTAATAAGGGTTTAGTTTGTATTAACTCCGGTCATTGACCTTAGCAGTGGGAAACACATGTGTAATTTGGCGATTTTGTATCATTTAATAAAGAAATGAATATTTTCCTGTTAGGTTGATGTATTTGCATTAAATTAACATTATGGGATATTTGAAATTAACAAGAAATCATGAAATTAGCAAGAAATAGATGCTAGAATTGGTAGAGGTGAAAAAAGATGGACTCACAAACACGTCTCTACTCTGTGAAGAATTTTCCCTCCAAAAATAAAATGTTGTTTCCTCATGGAATGAGCTGCCTTTGTGGCATGGCTATGAAATGAAGCTGACTATCGCACCTTGTCACTGTCAGATCGTTTGATTTTAACTGAGCTCTGGAAATTTATTGGAAGGTGTAAGAGCCCTCTTTTCTTAAAACCTTTGTCAGAATGGCACTGAAGTATTGTTAACAACTAACAAAAGATTTTATATATATTACATAGAGGGAAAGGGTTGTTGGAATGACAAATCAATGTTTTGACATACTAATCAGCAATAATACAGTTAGAAGTTTTTTGTTACAGGCTTTTAGGAAGTTACTTAAGCTTTATCTTAGATGTTGAAATTTCTTTATTCTTGAAAGGCTTTGGTTACTGTGTTTATTCAAAACACATTTTTCTTTGTTGTCATTTTATTTGAGTTCCCCTGAACTCCTTGGTTTCTAGAAGACATGTATGTATGTATGTATGTATGTATGTATGTAATTTTTATTTAAGTGACTTAGGGCAGGTCACATTTTTAAAATGCCATGCAATATAAATCATATTTAAAACCTACTTTACATTAAAATCTCATTGCAATTTATACTAATATTGACCTTAAAATATTAGTTTAGGAGGGCATGTTGCAGGTGAGCTGACCATTTGACTAACTGATAACCAGGTAAGGGCAGGCAGGGAGGACTAGAAGTCAACGGTTGGCTCTTGCTGAGCCGCAACCATAGGATTGCTCGAACAGCTCTGCTTTACAAGCTCTGTGGAACTTTTGTCCTGGTCTCCTATGGCGGAGTATTCCACCAGGCTGGAGCCTGGGCCAAAAAGACCCTCATTCTGGCTGAGACCAATTTGATCTCTTTAGTGCTGGGGACACTAAGGAGATGTTGATCATTGTACCTTAATACCCTTTGGAGAATATAATGGAAGAGGCAGTCCCAAAGATACAGGGATCCCAGACAATTAAGGGCCTTAAAGGCAAGAATCAAAACCTTAAATCTGATTTGCTCTCCAATTTGGAGCAAGTATCAGCTGAGCATAACTAGTTACTGACTGCCCTCATTCAAATTAAGGGTTTTCCATACAGCCAGCTGGGGATCAGGAAGACTGGTAAGTACTAGGAATGTGTACCAAGGAAAAAGTCTGTAGTGTTTCGATTTACACCAAATTGATTTGAGTGTACCAAAATCACCTGAATCCCATTATTGATGTAGGGATCCGGATTTGGGTGATTAAAGTACAGCCAAATCAATTTGGCCACAGCCCAACAAACAGCTGCTCTGCAGAGAAACCTCTCTCTGCAGATCAGGTGTTTAGGGTATTTAAATGCCTCCCCTCCCAGCATAGAGCCTGACAAACAGCTCTTTGTTGGGGGAGGGAGGCATGATGGGGAGAAGGCAAGTTGGTGAGAATGCATTTAAATGGAACTGGGTGATCAGCTATTTGTCAAGCGCTGCAATGGGAGGAAGCAGGTTGGGGGAAAGGCATTTAAATAGACCTAGGTCCTTCTTACCCCCTCCACTGGGTTTTCCTTCACTTTTTAAAATACCCAAGTCCTTTTCTCTATCCCTCCATCTTCTTTTTTATCCCATTCCTGCAGTTCTTTTGCAAAGAGAGGAGGGAAGTTTGTTTGCCCTACCTTCCTCCAGAAGCCATTTTAGTTTGGTCTTACCTCTTACGGAGCATTAGGGGGTATGCTTTACTACCCCTTCTCAAAATTCCAAAGGTGCCTGCAGGCTCACAAAAAACAGGGGCCCAGCATATGTCATGAATTTATCTCAGCATTGCTCATTGGTTCAGCAGGGTTTCATCTCTGCAGGAGCTGCTTAGGCTGGAATAACTGGGATTTGGTCCTGCAGCTAGCACTAAATGTCTTTGATGATATTTCTAAAGGAAACTTCCATACCTTCATTTTCCATTAGTTCTTCATAGAACTCTATTTATTTTCCAAATTTTAAATAAGTACAATATTGACTTTGTAAGTTGTTAAAACTGCAAAAAGGGGGTTCCTGTGCAGCAACAATCTGAAGGATCCACACTGTACCTTGGAAACCTGAAATCTAAATATTCACTTCATGTCTGAAGGATGTGGGTTTTATTTAGCACCTGAGACTCAATGTTTTTTCCTTACCAAATCATCCTAGTAAGTTTTGTTCAAATACATTCCATCATGAGCTTGATCCTATATATGACTGACTATATTTTGACTAATAGCCGAGGCAGCAGTGCAACTACATCATACTTTATAATGTTAACCAAGATAGCAGCACTTTGGATCCAGCCCAAAGAGTCCTTTAAACTGCAAGGGAGGAAGTCCTCTTTTTATTTAAATTTCCATATCAAAAGCAAAACAAATGCCTTAGGGAATGAACATTTTTATACAGTCATTCTCTGAGTTGAAATAAGTTTCTTTATATGATCCTTTAAAATGACTGGAGTAGAGCAATGAGCTGCCTGACCAATGTGGTCATCTTTGGAGACCTTCCTTCAGATGACCTCACCAACTGACAAGGGTCAACCTGAGAAAGGGCCTTCTAAGCTATCATGTGTAAACTGTGGAACTTCCTCTTCTATCACTTTCTGTTCGCAAGTCTCTGTTTTGTTTGGTGTTCCCTCAGTGACTCTTATTACTGTTGGAATACGCAATATCTATAATGTGCATGACTCAAGAACATATGGGGAATATCCTACATGGGACATTGAAGGAGATGAGTATTTAGCATAGTCAGAATAGGAACTTCCTGATTCCCTCCCCCCCCACACACACACACAAAATACTCTCCTCTTATTACCTGCTTGGCTGAATTGAAGACTTCCTGCTCTTTTGAGCACACTTTCTGCTTGCCTCCAGAACAGACTGAATGAATAGTACAGGCAGTGGGAGTGTAGGACTCACTCTCCTCAAATTTGTTTATTTAATAAAACTTTCTGAATGCTGCTGACTATGAAGAAAGATGTAGGTACCACTTCCCACAAGTTAGTGATCATGTGAATGCAGAGCAAGGGGCAAGCAAATTTGTGCCCATTCTTCATCACCCTCAGGAACCTGAATTGATTGAAAAGGTGGTATAAAATTGTTAAGAATATTATGCCATTAAAGTTTAATGAACTACCCATATGCATCTAAGAGTACAGATGTACATCATGGAAATTCAGTCTATCCATACTGCTGCCCTGAAGAACCAATTATGCACGGTGGTGGCTGTGCTGAGCCACTGCTGGTTTCTTACGGTGGAACAGCTTCCTGTGTCCTCATGGGGGATCTTTTACTCTGGTGGACCCTGTCTGCCCCAGATTACTGCATCCAAAAGAATGCAGCCAGGGCAGAAAGGTTCCACTGTGCGGGGGGGGGGGATTTTTTTCTTTGCACAAAGGCCACTGCAGTCCCACCATGCTACTGCAGTACCACCTTCCTGCAAATAAAACAAATGCCTCATTTGGCCCCACAGTGCTACAAAGCTATCTGGGACATTTTTCATCCCTACCAGGACATCATAGGCAGCAGAGGAGCCGGGCCTGGAAGGGCCAGCCCTTCCCTGTGTGCATGGGCCTAGACCAGCATGGGTGCCAACAGCATCCGTGGCAGGAATGGGAAGATGAAAATACCAGCATTCCCTTGCTATGGGGCATCAGAGGTCCTAAAGAGGAATGGGAAGGTGACTGCAAGCCGCTTTGAGCCTCCTTTGGATAGGGAAAAGCGGCATAAAAGAACCAACTCTTCTTCTTCTAAAGCGGGCCAGGGCCAGGAGGAGGCTGGACCAGCAACACTGTCATGTGTAAGACTGTTTATGCACTGGGAACTTCACTGCCCAGCTCTCATGCAGGAGTACAAATTGGGGGCGGATGAGGCACACCAGGCCAAATGCTCCCCCCTGTGGGTGCAGGAAGAGCTGAGGCAACCTGCCACAACTAAAACTCCAGCCTGCAGCCTGCCATGAAACCTCCAGTGCATAAACGGTCTAAGCGGGCATTAGCCCTGGTGCCATGTGAGTGCTGTCCTGGCCTTTTCCTTCCATGCATAATCAGTCAAGGAGTGTCTCTTGGACTCCATTTATCTTTATACATTTGTCTATAAATCAAATAGCGTATGAATATTATAAGCCTCCAGCATTCTTAGGTCTGAAGGAAACCAGCTTTGATAAGCAATTACCCAGAACTTGTCAGAAAGTATGGAGTATATAACAATATTAATTAGACCTAAATCCTTCAGTACTGAACATAAGAAGCCTCTAGAAACCACACCAGGCATTAGTGCACCAAGCTCAGTGCAGTGTACTCTCTGGCAGTGGCTCTTCTAGGTCTCAGAAAGAAGTCTCTTCAAGTCCTATTACTTGACATCTTTTCAACTGGATGTGACCATTGACTGAACACAGGACTGTCCTTAGGCTTATGTCAGATAACTTTCTACCCCACATTTTATCCCCTGTACTCACTTGATGGTTTAGTAGGAGAGAAAAAAGAGGGGGACAGTGCAGACCCTGTGATATCACTTCCACTGTTACTATAGAGATGTGGGTGTTTCTTAGAGCATTGTGGATGCTGTGATGGCATTTCTGGGTGCTAATCTCAAAGACCGTTTATGCACTGGGAACATCACTGCCCCAGCTCCCATGCAGGAGCACAAATTGGCGGTGGATGAGGTGCACCAGTCCAAATGCTCCCCTATGAGGGTGCAGGAAGAGGTGGGGCAACCGGCCACAACTAAAACTCCAGCCTGCAGCCCAGCATGAAACCTCCAGTGCATAAACAGTCAAAGTGATCTCACAGCATCAGTAATGTTTCTCCTTCCTAGGCTCCACCCCACCCCCAACACTCCAGGGTTGTCAGCACAGGTATGGCAACACTAATCATCCTTCATGTCTTCTACCATTGAGCTAAAGCCCCCACCCAGTTTGTTTACTGCATCTATCTCTGTAATGATCAGTCTACTGAATATTGTGTCTTACTAATGTAAAAAGATCTACCTGATTGACATAAATAGAAGGAACATGTCACCACATGCTGCGTCACTGTGGCACATAAGAACAGATGTCCTGTTCAGAGGACCGCAGTTAAAATATCCGTAATGTGCTATTAAAGCAATATTTGCTTTTCAAATGTAAAAGATTCTCTACCCACATAGAAATGTCAGGCTGGTTAATGACCTTTCTTTTTAGTAGCAAGCCATCATACTTTTACATGACATTGTATGCCCTCTAGCTTATCAGGCTCACAATGAGATAATAAAAGAAAAATTACCATAAATTGTCCCAGTAATAAATGCCCAGCAATGAAAGAAAACAAATGAACAGAAAATATAGTGCACAATTTAATTCTAAATGGGTATTTTTAATTCTTTGCAAAGGGCAAAACTTTACAAGAAGTATGTCTTTGAACATATCTTCCCAGCGTATTTTGGTTCCCAGCACTAAATCTGCCTATAATTTTTTTTTTAACTTCTGATTTTCATGTATCTTTGCTGGTAATTGGATGGCAGTTTTATTCTTTGGTCTTTTATTTCTTTCAGTGCATCAGTTCTTTATAAATTATTTGATGTTGCCATTCCTTCGGTCTGTTTTTATGATGTTTCATTTTTATTCACTGATGCTGCTTTAATTGGTTTAGATTTCTATGCTTTTTTGTTTTTTATGGGACTGGTCAATACAGTTCTATAGAATACAGGTATTTAAAGTCAATATAGTTTCTAAAATAATCGAACAGCAGAACTGTTATTATGGAACAGGGATTGAGGAAAACATCACAATACATATGCAAAACATGGAAAGGGTGGCAGAGAGGGGGCTTATTTGCAAGTGTAAGAAAATTCACAAAATTTAGAGGCATATAGAAAAAGATCATTTCCTCAAATGTCTGAAAATGGCTAATAGGACATAACTATTGGTTTGTTATTCTTGTGTATATTTTAAACATTAGGAGACAATGGAAGTATTTATCATAGAAAATTATCTCTCTGGGTTGGCGTGATCCAGGTAGGAAGTTTTGCTGCTTCTGTTTCCCTTAAGGTGGAGCACTTAAATCTTATAGCATTCTTGTGAAAAATTGTGTTTCATAATGTCAAGTCCCCAGGGCTGGGATAACTTCTCTGTCCAGGTGTTCTTTCTTAGCCTCGCCAATAAAAGGCAGATGGCAAGAGGATAGCTAAGGTTCTGTCTTACTGCACAGTTTGCTTGCAATAACAGAATAGTGGGTTCAAATGTTAGATTATAGCCTGGAGATTTACTGATCACTTTACTCCTTCAAGATTCTGGTCTTGTTCCTATACCTTTGTTCTTGTCTAGATTTTCTTAATTGCTGCCCCTAGCTACTGGACTAGGTTTACCAGGTCCTGTCCTACTAGAGCTCCCCTAGTCTTGTGGTGGGAGAAGGCAGGATAAGATCATGGATGTGGCGAAATCTCTCCAGGTTTCCAAACCTGCAACACTCTAGGAATTACCAATCTATAACACACAGGATCACTTCCAGGTCAGCATTTGGAAGTGACATTTACTGCCCCAGTGACACCCCAAGTTCCACCCACTGAAAGCTCCTGGAGTTTGCTAGCACTGGTGTGACAACCCACACTGCACCTTTGCCACAAAGTAGGCTTTGAAGTATGTAAACCCCAAAAGAATAGCCTGCCGCTTGCCTAACCAGCATGTCATGTCATGTGTCATTTTAGCCTTAGGCACTTAACTTTCAGAGACATGGGGCTGAATGCTGAAATGTAGATTTCCAGTTTATATATGTATAGATGAATTTTTAACTTCATTTATTCATGAAGAATTTTTTTGAACCCACTGATCATCATTTTTACTGTGGAAAGCAACTAAAACTGGGAACCATTGCTGTTAAATGAGCATAGGTTTTTACAGGCTGAGGTGACCAGGAGAGACTGTGTTGGTCTTCAAATGTAATCTATTCCACAGATGTAATTTATTTTATTTTATTTGAAAATTATAAACTCACCTTTTCTGCAGACAACTGGAACTCAAGGCTGGTATGAAAAATAATAAGAATATATTTTACAAACGTCAACAATTACCATTAAAATAGCCAACAATAACATTTTTTAAAGTATTCTCTACAAAGTAGCTAAACTGACTCATATTGTGTAGGTCTCTTTTGAGATTGTCCTGAGCTGACACAGGAGAGCCTGCTCAGAGTAAAAACCATCCAAGTTTCCTCTAGTCTTTCAATAAAGTCATTATTACAAATGGGCTTTAAAAAAACAGCATAGAATTAGTGTGAAAGTACTGGCTAGACAGCAAGAGGGGTAAACAGCTGAAGCAAAAAAGAAAACGAGAAGGAAGAAGTAAAAAAAGTGGACTTTGCTAAATATTATAAATAAAATAAATTGATAATGTTATTATAATCACAAAAGGAATATCAGGGAAACCTTGAACGAAGTTGCTTGCTAATATGAACCAACCAGTACTGGGAGTGAAAACTGAAACTGATCTTGTTAAGAAATGGAATGCCATCAATTCCAAGTATGCAGGCTTGTTAACTCTAGGTTGGGGAATGCCTAGAGATTTGGGGGGTGAGGGCTGGGGAGGGCAGAGTTTGTGCTTGGGAAGGACCTCAGAAGGACCACAGAATCTGCCATCCGAGGTCTCCTGGCAGGAGATCTCCAGGACCCACTTGGAAGTTGGCAAGGCTATTAGAATGCTATAATGGTCAATATCCAGACTTCAGGCAGCATTTTTAAATGCCCTGTCAACACGGATTGAATTAACAGCTAGAATTTAATAAACTGATATTTTCATTTACCTACATCTAAGAGCTGTCTGAATTAATTAGGGATGATAACATTTTAACCTGTAGCTTCTGTTATGTGGGCAGAGATTTCTAGCAGGTCTGCTCACCTTGCAACCCACCAGCCATATGCTGTGGCCCACCACAGACCTTGCTCAAAGTGAAAAATTCAAAGGATTATCAAGCATGTGTCAGCCCGCAAGATATAATTGTTGGACTGTTCTGCTTGACTAGTTATTATAATGAGAAAGCCCTGGTTGTAATAGCTGTAAGTGTTAATATTAACTTTTGTTGAAACACCAACAGGTTACCCCATGACAATTGGTTATGTGAATTAACAGCACCATCCTAAACAGGGTTACTTAGACTCCTACTCAGGTCTACTCCCAGGAAATAATTTTGAATTAGAATTTTCAAGGTACCACTTCAAAACATGGCTAATCTGTAGACTGGAGCTATTCTTAGTCACTATCTTTCAGTCCCAATTTGGAATGCCAGCCCCTAAGTGGGTAGAAAGAGGGGACACATAGTATATGGGACAGGACAAGTGAAGGAAAAGCCACTGTGTGTAAATATAATCACCAATCTAAGGATCCCCTAGAATTATATACCATCTCCTGAATAAAGAAACCAGTTCCTCTGGAGAAAATGGCTACCTTGGAAGTTAGACTCCATAGTATTATATTCCACTGAGATCCCTCCTGGCCTCAAATCCTGTCCACTCCTGGCTCCACCCCCAAAGTCTCCAAGTATTTCCCAAATCAGAGCTGGCAACACTAGTCCCAATACCACATATGTAACATGGGGAAAATAATGACACACGTTATCAAGATTGTTGTCATTTATAATGCTCTTTGAACTGAGAATTGGCTGTCAAATGGTAGTAGCTTGGTCAGATGCTTCATGTATTGTATATAAGCATGAAAATGAGTGCACCCATTTCTGTGCCTCACAAATTGGTTTCTAAAAAAGCCTGCATAAATTACTTTGTGCTTGCAGCAGTATGTCCTTCACACATTTTTGTTTCAAAACAAATATGCTGTAGATTTTTTATCTCTCCAATGGGATTTTAAATGACTCAGTTAAAGTTTAAAGCACACCACAAAAGCACCTTCCTCTGTGCTTTCTTAATCCCACAAACCCTTTTTCTTCTTTCATTCACTTTGGCATTCAAAGAATGCACCTCGGGCAAGATGCCAGAAGAGTAAATTTTGTACTGAAATCTAATTTAGAATAAAGAGAGTGGCTGCTGTGTATTTTATAAATATAGATACTTATATTTATGGAAAAATGTGCAGCCTTTACATTTATCCATATACATTTTCTTTATATAATGAAGAAGAAAAATTATTGCATAAGCATGTTCCATATTGCAATAAATAATTCCAGATCTAACTTTGGTATCTTTTGGAAGGAGAGAACGGCACACAAAACCCCAATGGGGAGTTACTTAAGAGAAATCAGGACTGTAGAGTTCTCTGAGACAAAGCACTATATATCAAACAACCTTCCCAGCTAATGGTCTGTCCTAATCTAGGCATAAAAAGATATCATGTTAATTTCGCAACAATTTAAAGGTAGGATTCTTATTTTCCCACCCGTCTGTTATCTCTTCATGTTATCCATGGCTGTATTTGTTAATTTAAGAGTGAGTTAAGCCTAGATGGTTTAATATTTGTTTATTTTAGTTCTAGATTGAAAGGTGTTAAATGTATCAGGATATAAAGATTTAGCTCGACAAGCAAGCTATGAAATAAACATTACAAAAAATTACGGACTACTATACAGCAACATACATAATCTCCACTATGTAGATGATACAACTTGCTGAATCAGAGGTTGTCATTTGGGGGAGGGCAGGATGCTGTTCCCATTGGCTGCAGAGGAGAGGACACGGAGTAATGGGTTTAAACTACAAGTACAAGGATATAGGCTAGATATCAGGAAAAAAAATTCACAGTCAGAGTAGTTCAGCAGTGGAATAGGCTGCCTAAGGAGGTGGTGAGCTCCCCCTCACTGGCAGTCTTCAAGCAAAGGTTGGATACACACTTTTCTTGGATGCTTTAGGATGCTTAGGGCTGATCCTGCGTAGAGCAGGGGGTTGGACTAGATGGCCTGCATGACCCCTTCCAACACTATGGTTCTATGATTCTATGACACCAAAACAATGGAGCTCTATTCCCAGAAAGGCTTGCTGGTCCCTTTCTTTTGTTGTCTTCTACCAGTACAAGAAGCCTTCCCTTTCCAGTCCCTTGATGATTCCACCCCCATAACATATGTTTTAATCATGGTTTATATGCTGTTAATATATATTTTAGTTTTGGTTTTAATTGTTGTTATGACTTTTTTATGGTATGTTTTCCTAATATTTATAATACAATTGTTAGCCACTTTGGTGGTGGTCCTCATCAGACCTAAATCTGGCATACAAATGTTGTAAATAAATAAAACTAAAACTATAGTCATCCTCTTTTGAGGATGGAAACTTCTGATTATAAATTCTGACCATATGGATGCATATACACATTTATAAATGTGTACATACTGTTGAAATAGCATGCTAATGTAGGGCAAGTAAATTTAGCATTTTACAAGTATTGAATTTTAACACTTACTGCCAGTGTGTCGTTTAGGGTGATTACATGTATAATGTACTCTACACTTTTTTTGTAACGAATGATCTTTTATCAATATAGCTTTTTAAAAAAAGCTGTATTACCAATGGGTTTAAATGGACATCATTTGGTGTCTCTGCTTTAATAGGGTGCAAATATACCCTAAAATTACAGCCCAGTGCTCTGTTTATCCCTTCTGTTTGGGAAGCCGTCAATAAACTGCCAACAACATCATCTCTCTAGTACGGTTCCAATGTCAGCTGTTCCTGTGGCCAACTTTAATCTACTGTGAAAGGGTTTCATTTAGTTTTCCCTGTCCCCCACGTACAGTAGGCTGACTATCCAGGAACCATATTTTATTTTCAGCTTCCTTTTCGCAGCAAACAAAAACAAAAAAAACTGACTCATATACCTGAGTTTCCACTGGTACGAACCTTTAAAACTTGGGAAAATGATATATAGATATATCAGGTGATACCAGCCAAAAGCAGAGCATTATTTCAGCATGCATCTTCTTCCCAAGGACTGCCCACTCCCATACAAATCTTGGAGGAAAGTTCCTTGCACTGTGTGGGGAGAGGAATGGGAAGGCGACTGTAAGCCACTTTGAGCCTCCTTCGGGTAGGGAAAAGCGGCATATAAAACCAACTCATTTTCTTCTTCTTCTTCTTCTTCTTCTTCTTCTTCTTCTTCTTCTTCTTCTTCTTCTTCTTCTTCTTCTTCTTCTTCTTCTTCTTCTTCTTCTTCTTCAAGATCCTCTGACAAAATGGTAATTCTGCCTCAAGAAACCTGAGGTGTAACAAGTCCTTTCAGCTAATATTCTCACTTAATGAAAGGATGTCTTAGCAAACACTATGCTTGAAATAATAGTTATGGGGAACTGTCAGTTTCACAAGAGTTCTTGTGAAGGTCGTCCCATGTCCCAGAACTGCTGGTTCCTGTAGCTGAACTATGCAGAACATCACAGAAGGACCCTCGAATAGTACATAGTCAAGGGATTTAAAAGAATAGCACCTACAGAGACTTTTTTGTGGAATGAACACTTAAGATTCCCCAAATCAACAGAAGTCATGATAATGGAATGGGGCATTCAAAAGTCCAGGAATCAAGCTGACACACATAGTCCTTTATCCATTCTTTTATCAATGCTCAAGGGTTAAGCTCAATCTGCTCTTATAGGCAGCCCCAGTCTAAGGATTTGTGGGACCTTAGCAGAGCACAACTGGCACTTTAACTTATTGTAACAGCAAACATGCTGTTCTTAGCCATTCAGTTGTGGCAATCCCATGGCACAGCTGCCACCACAATCCTCAATCCCACACTGCCTCCCTCAGCCATGCAATGTTCTAGCCGGTGTCTGATCCTGCCCTTAGTGAACCTGGTTTCCTTTTTCTACTGAACAATCTGAACACTGCCTGCGGCGCCATGGGCGCCGCGGACTAAATAAAACAGTAAGCCCTTTAGGGGCGGGATGTGTCCAGGATGAGGAAGGGTCCGGATTGGACCCTTCCTCCAGACAGACCACTGGAGGGACCAATCGGCAGGCGCTTTGCGCCTGCCCATTGGTCCCTCCGATTTCCGCCCCGGAGCAACTGCAAGCCGCAAACAGCGCGGCTCGCAGTTGCTCCTTTACTGGCGGCCTGTCGTGTCGGGAGGCACAAAGCACCTCTCAGGCCGCAGCCCAACGAGCCCCCGCCAGCCGCCCTGTGCCCAGCTGCTGGGGGCTCCCTTGCCTAGCACCCGCTGTATTCAGAATACAGCGGGCTTGAATACTAGTCTTAGCATAATTGCTTTCTCTGGTGAGTTGGATCACATGATATGGCCAAAGTAAGTGAGCCCGAGTTTCTTGATTTTGCCTACCAATGATACATCAGACTTTGTGCTGTAGTATTCCTTGTTTGTGACTTTTGCTATCCATGGAACCCACAGAAGCCTTCTCCAACACCAGAATTCAAATGTATAGATTCTTTTCTTGTCCAATGTTTTCATCGTCCAACTTTCACAGCCATAAGTAGCTATTGGCAATATGATAGATTAACTAATCTGCATTTGGTAGTCAGGTTTATGTCTTTGCTTTTCCATGTTCAGTTCAAGCTCATAATTGCTGAGTGACACAGAGCAATTCAACGTTTTATTTCCATACTGCAATCACCACTCACATCAATTTGTGATCCAAGAAAATGCATTCTTGAAAGCATTCAATCTCTTTATCATCAATTGTTATTGTGATATGGCTGTTTTTTGCAGTGGTCATTATTTTTGTCTTTTTAGTGTTAAGAAAAGGCCAAATTTCTTACGTACTTACAACAGCAGAGCACCCTTCCTAGGGATAACTGGAACTTTGAAAGCAACTGGCATATTCATTTTTTACAAGAAGATTCCCTAAGAAGCACAGCATGAAGTTCCCCTAACTATACATGACTGTGAGGATCCTGGAACAATGGGCCAGGAGCAGGTGCTACATTTGTTACTAAGATAAACTGCTTCTGCTTACAGGTCATCTGGTCAAAAGAAACAGTTTTCAAGCGAAGAAGTGGGCAATAATGTAATTAGTGGCAATAAGGTAATTAGCATGGTAATGGAGGCAGTCAGAGAATACAAGGTGGAGAGGACCAGACCTATGAAAGTAAGCAATTAAGGCCAAATAGTTTTAAACTTTCCTTTTCCAGTGTATTTTTATAAGAGGTATTGAGGATAGAAGAAGAGTGCCCTTTAAGAGAGAAGTAGCCATTCTTTGGGAAGCATTCAGGGAAATACCTCTGGGTCCCCACTTGTCAGAGTTTCAACAACAAACCTGTAACCCTCAGGATATTTCTCTCTACAGGAGCAGTATAACAAGATTTAGTTTTCTTTGGATGACAGAGTACTTGCCATCTTAACAATATTTGTTTTACTTACAAATACTCAAGTAGAGCAGGTTAGAAGCATGCTTGAGGTACCAGAAGCCTTACAGAGGTACATGGACTGAAGAAAGATGACCAGCCAGACAGTGAATAAAAAAATATCTTAAATTCTAATAGTGAAGTCAGAAAATCATTGAATTCTTAAATCTGCTGACTTAAGCAGCAAGCAGGCAGAACAATTTTTTCTACAAACCTGAAATGGGCCCCAGACTGGCAGAATACTGTGACATATAAACAATATATTGGGGGCTTTTAAAAAATCTGAAAATGATAAAAGAAGCACCTGTAGCTTTAAGCTAAAAAGAGCAAAAGATTCTCTCAGCAGTTGTTGCTAGACAACAGCAACATTCCAGGCTGGCTTTCAGTGAATAAGAGGCAGGGAAGGGGACAGGTTCCTTTCCAGCCCTACTTTGGCCTTTGAGAGGGGACTCATAAGGAGTCAGGCCTGGGGAGCCTGGGGTCTGGCGAGGGGAGGGGAGGGATCTCAGAAGAGTATAATGCAATAGGTTATATCCTACAAAATAACAATTTCGTCCAGGGAAAATAGCATTGCCAACCTCCAGGTGGGGGCTGAAGATCACTCAAAACTGCTTTCCAGATAACAGAGATAAATTCGCCTGAATAAAATGGCTGCTTTAGAGGGTGATTTCTATGGCATTACACCCTGCTGAAGTTTATTCCCTCCCTAATCCCCAGCCTCCCCAGGCCCCACTCCTAATAAGTCCCCTCTCAAAGGCCCATATAGGACTGGAAAGAAACCTGTTCCCACTCCTGCCTCCACATTTTTTAAGGAATTTCCCAACCTGGAGCTGGCAACCCTAAAGGGAACTGATATCTGTAGCTGGGAGATCTGTTGTTATTCCAGGAGATTTCCAGGCCCCACCTGTAAGTTGGCCATCCTTCAAGTAAAGACAGAATCATGAAAAGAAGGGGAGGTTATGCAGGTTTTCAGAAAAGGGAAAATGGGGGATGGGGTTTGGCATGTCATACCTCTGGGTCCCCACTTGTCAGAGTCTAAACAACAAACCTGTAACCCTGAAGTTATTTCTTCCTACAAGAACAGTATGACAGGATTTAGTTTTCTTTGGATGACAGAGTACTAGAAACCTTTGCCATCTTAACCATATTTGTAGAGCAGGTTGGAAACAAGCAGATTCCTTAAAATAGGCTGTATCCTACTAACTGAGTTTCAGATTCTGAAAGAACATACCATAACACACACACACACACACACACACACACCAATTCCTGCTTCATGCCAAGCTGCTCTCAGCTGTCTTTCTTCTCCATTTTTTTCCTTCTCCTAAATTCTTACTGAAAAGATGCTTCATTTCTGTACTTTCTTAGTAGCTAGACTAGAAGCTCTTACCTCCCAGACTATGGTGGATATTATCTTCCACCTCAGTAATCAGTAATAATTCCCATAACGCACAACAGGATGATCTTGCAAGTAAGATAGAGTTGTAGCCTAAATTAAACCATTCCCTTTTATGCATACCACCCAAATTGTGCTAATAAATTATAAACTTAGAATCATAGAGTTGGAAGGGATCTCCAGGGTCATCTAGTCCAACCACTGAAGAATGCAGGAAGTTCACAACCACCTGCCCCCCACAGTGACCCCAATTCCATGCCCAGTTGATGCCCCCCCCAAAAAAAAACAGAATCACTGGCCAGTGTTGCCTGGAGGAAATTTGCCTTCTGATGCCACATTGGTGATTGGTATTTCCCTGGGCATGCAAGAAAGGGCCAAGCATGGACACAATCCCTTCTGCCCAGCCTAAATAGACACAATCCCCTCTGCCTACATTCACAAAATCAGCATTTCTGTGAGGTGGCTGTCTAGCCCCTGCTTTAAAGCTTCCAAGGAAGCAGAACTCATAACCCCCCGAGGAAGTCTGTTCCACTGAGGAACCACTCCAACTATCAGGAATTTCTGGGTGTTTAGTTGAAATTCTTTTGAATTAATTTCAACTCACTGGTTCTGGACCTACCCTCTGGGACAACAGAAAACAACTCTGTTCCATCTTCTATGTTACTTGGCCAACACCAGAGTAGACAGCTACTACTGATATGTAATATGTTGTTTTATGCAGCCTTTAGAGTTTCCCTCATGAATTCTTGCATCATCCCAGTTCTAGTTTGGTGCAAAGACTCTGCATAACACTTGATTACTTAACCAACATCAACGTTCTGACTTCCATGTATTATCCTATGCATATCCACTGTCTTAGTAGTTCTCTCCAGAATATACACTGTTAAATTAATTCCTTATGTCTTTATGTTTTTTGAAACTGGGTTTATTACAATTTCTAGTTGCCTGGAAACAAATACCTAAAAACTGTGGCTTACTAAAATAATTCACCATAGGTTGTGTTATACTTTCCTTTCAATTTTGATCATTCTCCTTTATATGGCTTTTCTTTGCTAAAAAAGAGAGAGATCAGAATTTGAACTGTGTTCTAAGATTGTCAGTGTTACAGTAAGAAATAAAGAATGATGCATTTTGTTGTATATTTTAGATTTCGGTGTTTTTGCTTCTTTTATCTTCTTATGACAACAAACTTTATGAATAACAAGCACTGTAGCACTGTAGCACTGTAATGATGAAGAGATATTTGACTTTTAAAACCTTGTACCCTAGAAATGCCCTGTTAGTTTTTAAGGTGTTTTTTTTTTTTTTTTTGCCAACAAGTCATAGCTGACTTAGAGCAACCGTGCAGGGATTTCAGGTGTAAGAGACATCCAGAGGAGGTTTGCTATTGCCTACCTCCATTATATGAACTAAACAGGGCGAATCCTGCTTAACTTCCAAAATCTAATAAGATTGGGCTATCCAGGTCAGGAGTTTTAAGGTGCTACTGGAGTTCAATCTTAGACCAACCTGGCTATCTACCTGAAAGATATTAATTAAAGAATTGTTGGCAGAGTTTCAATATACAAGAGGATAAATCACCAGACTGCTTAAAAGAATAAAATCATTGTATTGTAACGAGAGGACAAAACTTTGTATAGAGAGAGGTATAGTATAACTGTTCTGTTTATTCTGTCTGTTGTGGACACAAACAGGGAGGACGTCTGGTCAAAGGAACAGGAAGTCTCAACATGAGGAGGAGACTCCACATGGAGGAAATTATTTGAAAAACAACAGGAAGTTTCTATTCTAAATGCACATGCCCTCTAATGCCCCTACATTCTTCAGCCCCTGTGCTGATTCCTGCACACTACAGATCTTGCATATTCTAACACCCTGTCCCAATATCTATTCTGCAAAGTCCTCAGTTTAATCTTCTTTTGTAAAGTTTCAATTTTTTCACATGGAAGTGAAATCTGCAACCATGTCTTTAGTGGCACCATACTCCAGTGCAATAAGCCCTTCTTTCTGCATGGCTTTTACAAGATAATTTCATTCATTCATTCATTCATTCAATTTTTAACATTCACTCAATTTTTAACTGTATAGCCATCTCGGGGTAATTCACAACCATTCAAAAAAAATTAACTTTAAAAAATGTGTTACGTCTATACACTTGGTTCTTGAATTAATCCTTTCAGTTTGTGCAAGCGTTAAACAACTCTGATTACTGCCCAAAAGCTTCTCTGGTCTGAATTCTTCCATTCCAAAGTTCCGTATTAATTGTAATATCCATTTCAGTTGCATGCAGCCCTCTGTCACAGATTCAAATTCTGCCTCTTTGGCTACAGTCTCTTGTTTTCTACTTGTTCAGCTGACTGTAGCATCTCCAAAATGAATACCCACTGATTGATTTCCTGTACTTGGTATTTCCTGCTTAGCCTGCATCCGTGTATCCTATCCATTTTGGGTTGTTGTTTGCTTGTTCTACCACATCCCAGTCTACATTCCAGCATAGTATGCCCACAGCTGCTGTGATGTCAGGATGTGTAAGACTGCTTATATATAGTAGCATTCCTATTGCTTCTCTGTGTTTGTTGTTAATTGGAAGTTCTCCATTCCCTTGTAATTTTAACAAGTTTTTTCTGTAGGTGTGCTGACCTGTTTGGATTCTATTATCTGCATATTGTCTAAGAACTCAAGGATTTATCTTGGTTTTGGAGATAGCTTCCTCTATTGGTATTTTGAGGCAATAACTGATGTGTGTTTTTTTTAGTTCTTCACTTAGATGTTGGAGTATTCCATTATAGTCTCCTTTATCTTCATAACAAAATCGCTCTCTGTGATCCCCCTCATTTTGTATGTTCCACAATGACATAATTACTGATAATTTGACTCTTGGCTGGAAACTCTAAAAAGTTTCAATACAGATTTATTTAATATTTTATTTACAGAATGCATGTGAAATGTCCTGATTGAGAACAGGGAGGATGCTGAACAAAAGAACAGAACTGCAATTACTTCATCATCTATTTTTAAAACTACTTTTAAAAGACTATATTTTGGTTACAGTGAGACCATGTGAGAAGTATAGGGCATAATGAATATCTACCACAATTTTATCTGTGCTCCCTTTGGAGAATGAAACGTGATTCTGCCTTTCTCAGTTCTGATTGCCAAACAATATGGAGAAAAAGATCTGGTAATGAGAGAAAACAAATGGCCCAAAGTTGCCTTGTGGAGTTGCAGGGTGAGGATAAAGGCAAAGATATCCCACTTTTTTCTACCAGAAGGCGTTTCAAAGCAACTTACAGTCGTCTTCCCTTTCCTCTCCCCACAACAGACACCTTGTGAGGTGGGTGAGGCTGAGAGAGCCCTGATATCACTGCTCGGTCAGAACAGCTTTATCAGTGCCGTGGCAAGCCCAAGGTCACCCAGCCGGTTGCATGTGGGGGAGCAGGAAATCAAACCAAGCTCTCCTGATTAGAAGTCGGCACTCCTAATCACTACACCAAACTGGAGGAATTTATCCCTGGTTCTTCTAATCATAGCCTCTAACTCTGACCATGCTTTAAATAGATGGTTCCTTTTTGCTGTCCACAAATGGCAGGATACTGCTATAGCGGCAGGGATAGCCTGGCGTCTCTCAACTCCCTTTTTCTTTCTACAGATGGCATATGTTTGAAGGTTAGTGAGGAAAGCCCTTACCCCCTAAAGATTTTTTAAAATCCTTCTGAATAGTTTTAAGACACTTTTAAAGAAAGACACCATGGTACAGATAGTTCCTTTAGTCATTCAATGTGTCATGACCATTTCCTCTCAGACCAGAGGCTATGGAATGGGGAGAGCCAAGGTTGAATCATATATTCATGTCGTCATCATTCTGACATTGCAATTTAGTGCTTTTATGAAATTTGCTGCCACAGGTCTCTTTTTGAGGAGACTTTGTTTCAGACTGTGATTAAAACTTCAGTCACATTATGGTAGAACTTAGTTCAGTGGCTGTCTGACTTTGGTAGTATGACTAATGTAGCAAGTGCAAATAAGAAGTGGTAGGTAAATGTGGAATTTTACAGTGGCGCTCCTCACGTATTCTCAGGATAGATTGACAGTTTAATTATAAGTAAGTGTAAAAAAATTACAACTCTTAAGCCTCAGATGGCTCCAGTACAGTTTTAACAGGTCAACAGAATACAAAACTTGAATCTGAAGGCCAAGAAGGTACCTGCCCAGTTCAATAACTTGAATGTAATGTTCCTCATGTTTGGGATAACATTTGTTTATGTATGGGCAAGGGCAGTTTAGAGCCATATAAAATATTGAATGGAAACCTTGTAATAGCTTCACCTGTATACCTTGGCATACCAGTAGAATGTCAGTTTTTGCTTATTATGATTGGCTCACGAGCTACGTTTGCAAACTGGTCCACCAGGCTTGGCGCAACCTTAGCTGTTTGCCTAATTAAATATTAAAATTTGGTGTGTTTAGCTTTTATCACTCAATTTGTTGTAGTGATAAGAAGTCAGCAAACTTTAAAAGTTACTCATGTGTAGGTGGTATACAAAAATAGTTCAAATAAATTAGTAAATAGGCTACAAAATGGAATATTTTTTTCTTGTGAAACATGGTAGTAGAGGAGAATAATGTAAATAACTTTTTTGCTGGTTATAATGGGGACAGTCTAGTCATAAAATCTGTTAAGGGAGAGAGAAGGCATATGATGAGAAATCCCCATGAACAGAATGCAGCCATTTCCCCCACTAGACTTTTGAGCTGTGGGGTGGGGTGGGGTGGGTGTGGGTGTGGGTAGGGGACACATAGGAGGCTGCTATGGTAGGAAACCATGTCTCCCTGGATGGATAGGATATTGTGAAGTCCGCATTTATGCCCTGTAAGCTTAACTAAATGTTTTCAGTGTGTCAGAACTTTAAAAAAGGTTTTAAATATATAATTGTGACTATAAGAATAGTAGGAGCACCAGACAAAAAGAATAAAATAATAGCTAGATAGACATATAAAACCTCCTGAAGGTTTACATGTGACAATAGAATTGTGTTTGGTTAAAGCAATCCGATCAATTAATAATTATATAAGTTGTGCATCAGTAGCTTGTATGGATTACAAAAAAGAACTGTGTCCTTATTTCACTTATACAGGACTTGAATAATTTCAATTCGGTGATATGAAAACAATATACTGTAGATGTTCTTTGGTAATGCAATTTTTGGAACAAGGTGCAAGTAAGTGCATGGTGGTATCAAGGCAGGAGATGAACTGCAGTACAAAAAACATGTTTTATTAACTTTCTATGAGGCCACCCATGCTGAGATTGGCCGAGCCTGTATGGAAATGAAACTCTTCTTGTTCTTGATTTAATTGACACCAAGCTGAGCCATAATTTCAACTGAGACCATAGAAATTGCACCAACATTAGCATTACTCTGTCTTAACTACTCACCTAATTTTCATAATTTTCTTATTAACTGTGAACATTTTTTTTTTAGTCTTTGGAGCTGAAACCTAAATACCATCCTTATCAAAACACTCAGTATTTATATAGCACTTTATGGTTTAAAAGGACTTATTAATCCTAGAAACAATCCAGTAAAGTAGGGCAATGTTATTATCTCCATAATACAGATGGTCAGTGGTGAGACAGTGGCTCGCCTTAGGCCACCTACTAGCTTCACAACCAAAGTTGGTTTTGAATCAGGGACTTCTGATTCAGAACACAGCTTTCACACTATAATGGTTTTCATGATCTAATTTCCAATAAATGGGAAAAAAATAATTTCAAACGTAGTGGTTAAGAGCAATGGACTCTCATCTGGGGAACTGGGTTTGATTCCCAACTCCTTCACATGCAGCCAGCTGGGGGACCTTGGGCCTGTCAAAGTTCTCTTAGAGCAGTTCCCTTAGAGCTCTCTCAGTGCCACCTACTTCACAGGGTGTCTGTTGTGGGGAAAGGAAGGGAAAGGTGTTTGAAAGTCACTTCAGGACTCCTTTGAGTACTGAAGAGCAGGGTACAAAAAACAGCTCTTCTTTAAAGTAGGTATGATGTCATTTTAATGCGTTTAAATTTTTAAGTCTGATTCTGTTAAGTGATTTGCGTTAGTTTTTCCTTTTCCTTCTCGGACTATCCATCTCAGCTTAAGATATACATCATCAACAGCCTCAAATACTATTGGTACGCTTCCTTTGCAAAGTAGATTTGGGCCAAGCATAGATATTTTTTATTTATCATCCTGAGAGCTATTTTCTTCCATGGTAAACAGATAGGGATACTAGAGAGCAGCTGGCGACCAGCAGGAACCTAACGTGGGGGTGAGGGTATGATAGCATTATTTCCCTTTCAGGAGAAAGTAATGTCATGCCTTTCCAGGACTGTTACTGCACGGGAGGCGTTGTGCTGCACTGGAACCTGGTTTTTGTTCTAGGAATGGTTGCTCCAAGTCTTCCCACAACTGCATGGGGTAGTATTTGGCCCACTTGTGCACCCCAGATTTTCACTACTGCATGAGGTAGCCAATGGGCAGGAAGTGGAATCTTCCCACCATTCATTTACAGCATCAATAATTGTGATGTGGCAAGAACATCACAAACACCTTCCAGCACCATTTGAGTCCAAGTCCAAAATATATATTTTTAAATTACCAGGATTGCGTTGTAAAACAAAACTGTTACAACACACACAAGGAGATTAAAAATAGGCTGTTTTTATCACTCACACGCTCAGACTGTCCCAGATCCCACTGAAACCAACAAAATTAAAATTGTTTTGCTATATTATTAGATTGGAATCACGTTGTACCATGATCTGACTTTAAAAAAAAATGTTGTGAAGGTAGATGACAGAAGTGACACTTGAGGGGATAGTAGGAGCACTGCTCCGACTGGGGACAGCCCAGATTTCCCCCAAACACAAGGCTCAGGCCTGATATATGCCCCACTGATGCCTGGGCAACTGAGAGCCTGAGTCGTGCCAGGCCTGGGACTACCTTGAACCAGCCTTGACACTATCAGGAATCAGGAATTTGGCCTGATCCGAAACAAACAGTGAGGCAGGCTGAACTCCTCATGTGCAAATGGTCTAGGAGTTGCCAAGAATTCTTCTATAGATTCCTAGAGAATCCTACTTCCATAGATTCCTACTCTGCTTTCCTTCTACCAGGCAATGAGAGCTGTGGGCAGGAAGTTTCCACTTCCAGCACGTGCCTAGCAACCCTTTAAAGAGATGTTATAGTTAATGGGCATACATATTTGAACTTGGACACACTGGCAGTTGAGGCTGGTCTAGAATGTGCTACCTGACTTTACATGAAGATAACCAGTCTCACTTGCTAATGGATGGCACAGAAGTTGCTACAGATTTCTGCTTGTTCCATGGGTGCTAAAATCAATCAACAGATTTTGGTTTTCAGTGGGCTACTTGTATATATATCAAATAGAAAATAAGCACACATCTACTTACATAAATTCTTCTTTAAGAAAATAACCCAGTAAACTTCATTTTTTTAAAAAATGTTTAGATTGTGAAATTTGAGAATATCTTTTTGAACATCAAACTATTCAAAGGTTTACTGTTGACATTTAAGACAACTGAGAGTTCCTCATACGGTCTTGTGTTTGGACCTCTTTCTGATGAAGAAACCTAAAACACTAATTGGGTGATTAAAAATTATTTAAACATTATATAGCTCTTTTACCAGAGCTTCAAAAATGCTTTCAAGTATAGCCAAACTACATTTGGATTCTTGGGTCTGAAACACTTATCTGTAACCACATTTATAAAAGAAACAAGTTTCCTTGTTAGAAAATTTCAGCACTACACATGATTTTGGGGGGGGGGTTGGGTATAAATTATACCCTTCGTATCATAAACTCAGCAATTCCTTCAAATATTAATTTCCTGATAGGTTCATTACATTTTATTGGACAAAACTCAGATGCATAGCGGGTTCTTGGTTACAAACCTAAAATCAGTTCCCTCGTATTTAAGGTCTCACATAGTTGCTCCATTTAACATCTACATATTGTACTACTTGCTATTGGTTTAAAGGAAATGACCACCTACTCTTTCAAATCATTACTAGTGTGCCAAGGAATACGTATGGCAGGAGTTTCAGAATCTGTAACTGATTTTGTACTGCATGAATGGTTTTGCTATAAATGGAATGATTGGAAACAAATAAGACATATGATAAAACATTGTCCCTTTCCAAAGGTTCATTCTTATTAATCCTGATAGTGAATGAATAGTTGAATATCCCTGATACAACAAATGTCTGTGCATTCTTCCTATGCTGGTTCATCAACCACACACATGTGCTGTGCATATGTTTCCCAGCACTGCATCTGTACATCCAGCACTCAGAACTGCAAGTTTTTTATTATTGAATCTAACCGGGGGGTGGGGGGAAGGCGTCTTCAATTTATTTATTTATAATTAAATTTCTAGACCGCCCCTATCAGCACAGCCATCATGCGGTGGTTCACAACACTGTTAAAAATACAGTGGCAAGTAAAAACATGAAAACAATTAAAACAGATTGACCATTAATCTGCCAGACAATTGGTGATCTCTCAATTGGTTCTTCTGCTTGGGGCCGGCAGTTAGCAGAGTGGGAGGCCCTTTATTGTTTGTATATTTGTCCATCTCAACTGACAATCATAAGCCTAGCTCCATCTTGCATGCCCTACGGAACTGCTTTAGTTCCATTAGGGCCCTGATGTTTTCAAGGAATTTATTCCACCATGTTTGGGCCAGGGCCAAAAAAACCTGGCCCTGTTTAAGACTAGCTTGACCTCTTTTAGGCTGGGGCTTACCAGGCATTTGGCTGTTATGGAGCGAAGTGGCCTCTGGGAGACATATTCAGATAGGCGGTCCCTTAGATCAGGGGTAGTCAACCTGTGGTCCTCCAAATGTTCATGGACTACAATTCCCATGTGCCCCTGCCAGCAAATGTTGGCAGGGGCTCCTGGGAATTGTAGTCCATGAACATCTGGAGGACCACAGGTTGACTACCCCTGCCTTAGATGGTCTATGAATCTATGTGTATCCTGCTAGGTGCATAAAATTCCCTCCTTTATATGCTGATATTGGGTGACAACATATACACAACAACACTTATATAACTTGCTATTCATGAGGAATGTCAGATTTTAATCTGCCAATTAATTTTGGAATCCAAAGAAGTTGATTCCCAGGAAGTTCAGGATGAAGAAAAGTACTGTTGAACAGGATGTTAGAAATAAAAAATGGAATCCAGTAACAAAAGAAGGGATGTTGACCTACAGCTTATACAGCTTAAGTCCCTTATTCAGTTCCTTTACTATATTTCACACTGCGCTCAAGGTGGTTTGCAATTCAAAATAACTGCCTACAATAATTATCACATGGCACACTAGGAAAAAAAACACTGGGAAGGGAAGAGAACAACCAGCAAACTGTTTGAAAATGCAATATTTATAGTATGCTGTGCAGTATTCAAAAGGATATGAAGAATATCCTACAAGGGGCATTGGAGGAGCTGTGTAGTTAGCAGATTTAGATCAGGGACAAGGATTGTCAGCTCCAAGTTGTGGGTAGAGCCTGTGGGGGACAGAGACATCAGCTGGCTACAGTCATTTCCCACAAACATCATAATTTTACTTTTTGGGCGAAGGGTAAAATCTCCCCTATCTACATGTATTTTTTGTATTGATTTAAGATTTTTTTTGCACATTTGGAGTATTCCCCAAGTGTGCAGAAAGATCTGTTTAGCCTCCACGTGGCCCCTATCAATGGATTTAGATATCTGCAATTGGTGGCCACACAACTCAGCCACCTTTCCTCTGTTACAGCCTCATTGTGCATTCTTAAACAGACACTGACTTATAGGTCTACTAGCTTCAAAGCCCATTCCTAAGAACGAGCCTTGAAAGGGCCCCCTCCCCTGGCCCCTGGCCAGGCAGCTTAAAGTGCCTTTGGGCTGCAGCTCACAGCCACATCAAGTGGGGCAGGCGGGGGCTGTCCAGCTCGTTAGCAGGGCTGGGACAGAGCTTCTTAGCAGGCAGTCAGCAGGCCGGAAAGCCCTCGTCAGCAGGCCCAGCCTAGCAGGTCAAGAGGCCCTCATTAGCAAGCCCTCCACCATGTCCCTTTGCCCAGGGCCCTCTCCCCTTACCTGCTGCTGGCTCCAGGCACTGAGGCATCTGAGAGCAAAGAGGCTAGAGTCCAGGGACGGAGAGCGGGAGCTGCAGGGGCAGGGCCAATTAGGGCAAAGCTGGCTGTACCCTGATTGGCCCTATTCTAACTTGGACAGCCGGACACGTTCCACCCCCTAGGCTGTTTCATAAATATATAGAGGAACAACAATGGATAAGGATTAAAGTTAAGGAGGAACTGCTTGGAGAATATAGGTGTCTATTGTATTGAAGTCATGATGTTCCAACACTGCTATGAATTAATCTACATTATAGGCATTATACATTCCAGCATGCCTAATTTTCTAGAAAATGTTCAGTACAAGCAAAAGAAAAAAAACCTTCTAATTCATGTAGCTGGAACATAATCAGTATATCTGGAGGAAATATAAGCCTGGACATTTTTGCAAGCTACTAAAAAACTGTTAGTGAAAATATTTTCTTTGGAAATTTATATACTTTCAGTCAAGCTAACCTAGAAATTATTTTGAGAAACAAAGCTCCACACTCCAGTGAAATATACTCCTTTCATTATTATTTATCTACTCAAGAATTGTTGTTTTGGCTTTGGGGAAAAAAGTTTATGTGGAAAGAAATATTTGTAATATGCATTTTAAAAAGTAGCGCTTTTTGTGTCCCTTTGAAAGCAGTTGAAGCATATTCCCAGCATATGGTTGCCAATTCTGTGCTGGGGAATTCCTGGAGATTTGGGGATGTAGCCTGGGGAGGGGGCAAGGGAGGGTATAATGCCATAGATTCAACCATCCAAAGCAGTCACTTTATCCAGGGGAATTGATTGTATTTCCAGGAGATCTGCAGGCACCTGCAGACAGTGGAAATTCAAACCCAATACTATATTCCACTTCACTAATCTTAGTATCAATTCAATGATATTTCTTTAGCAGAAAACATCTCTCTGAAATTAATATTTCTATAGTTGCCAAAGAACTTATTAATTCATGTGTCACAAGCAAATTTTTACTGTTGGAATTGCAATCAACAAGTAATTTGGTGAAGGCAGCCTTGAAGGGTTGCTGTTAAGTTGTTTAAGCAGCTAAACTGCACCTGTGTGCTCACTAGTGGTGCTGGGTGGACACTGCTGGGAATTGCAGCAATGAGCAGTGGAAAAAAATCCCAGCACAGGCTCTGTTTGAGCCAGCCACCATCTACTTCCTCCTCCTTCAGGAAGAAGAAAATCACTGTGTGTGTTTTGCAGAGGCAAGCAAGCCTTCATTAGACTCTCTGTTGATGTGTGGGCCTGTAGTCTACCAGCTTAGCCACAAGAGGCTTGCAATGTGTAACTATTTTTAAGCTTTTGTTCTCTGCTTCAATAAGGAGACTGAAGCAGATGAATATGATATATTTTCATGTATAATCTTTCCAGTAAATACTATCTCTCTTTTAAACCTCAAAGCACTGTGAGTCTGGATCTGTGCCTCATTCACAAAGGTAACTAATAACTGCATATTTTCAAAATGTTCTATTACTCTGCAACTCTAATTTTCTGGAGAGACTCAGGACCAAGTCTATTCCAAAAGTCTCAACAATTACATGTGATAAAACAAAAATTTTCTTATACCTCTGCTCAGATCTCCTCAACTAAGTCTCACTCCATTATAATCCCTCCAACTGGTCAATATGCAGAATAGATAATGCCAGTTTTTGAAGCAGAGAGCCAGTGTGGTGTAGTAGTTAAGAGCAGCAGGTTTGATTCGCCACATGAAACCCACTGGGTGACCTTGGGCCAGCCACAGTTCTCTCAGAACTCTCTCAGTACCACCTACCTTACTGTTGTAGAGAGAGACAAAGAAGGGAAGGCAATTGTAAGCCACTTTGAGACTCCTTAAAAGTGGCATATAAAACCTGTTCTTCTAGCTATGACTTTAGGTGTGTGCTGATCTGCAGCAGTTACTAGGAAATAATGCTTGTTCTCATGCAAATTTCACTTATTGATTCCTGAGATGAAACTGTTATTAAAGATGCAGGAAGGCTACACTGTTCCTTGCAGTTGAAAATCTTGCCTAAAAATATGGCAGATCCAAGCAAATACTGTATTGAAAGGAGAGAAAGAGATTTAGAAGGCAGAATGGTTTTCACCATGATACTGTAATGAGGGTAATGTCCTCATTACATCAAGGGTAGTCAAACTGTGGGCCTCCAGATGTCCATGGCAGGGGTTCATGGGAATTGTAGTCCATGGACATCTGGTGGGCCGCAGTTTGAATACTGCATTACTGCATTACTGTATTACAGTATCACATTGTTAATCCCTACACTGGCTGAAGCTCAAACTAGATGGGATACATTCCTCTTTTTTATTTTACCTTGACTTAAAAAAAAAAGCTGTTTAAAGAAGCTGCGAGTTTAAAAAATGGGATGGTCACATCACATGCTCATCACTTGTGTCTGATGAAGAGAGCTTTACTGGAGTCAAGTCTAGCTGTTCGCATGCCCACTACTTTTTCTTGAATCATGTTTTGAAAAGATGAATGGGAAAATGACAAAAGGTGGGTGGGTTAAGCAATACCTATTCCCTGCCATTTATCCACTTACAGCACAATCAGAGTTATACTCTTCTAACTTCATTGAGTTCAATGGACTTAGAAGGGTGTAATCCTGCTTGAGACAGCACCAAAAATGTGGAGTCTTCCAAGAGTTTTTTGGGAAGAGAAAAAAAAAACAGAGGAAGAGATAATAC
The DNA here is from genome assembly GCF_049243985.1 of Paroedura picta. Classification (NCBI taxonomy): domain Eukaryota; kingdom Metazoa; phylum Chordata; class Lepidosauria; order Squamata; family Gekkonidae; genus Paroedura; species Paroedura picta. The sequence goes on along the minus strand of NC_135377.1, from coordinate 29,930,955 downwards.
AACTGTTTGTTACATCTAATTTGAGCCTCTGAAGGACAGAGTTCAGTTCCTGGCATTCTAAGAAAGTGCTTGACAGAGTGTTGCTGAGAACTACATTCAAGTCAGGCTTAGAATCTGAAAGCTAGTGTCACCATCCTGACCTGGGAGCTCTACTGGAAGCAACCCAAGTGCACCCTGCAAGCTTTTGTCAAAGTAAAACTCACACTTAACTGGGAAGTCTTGGGTTGATGACAAAGAGAAGAAAGGAAGGGCAAGCCGGGTCTATCTTGTGAGCCATGAATAAGGCAGTGTATCAGAGCAAGGGTCAGTTCTGTTTTCAAGAGCTCTGTTTTGTGGATATTTTGAACAGAGCTTCCTCCTGCCCACTGTGATGTGAGTCATGACCCTTGAAAGATGAGAATTATCGGTAACAAACAGCAAAGTACATGGAACAAATGTGAGCTGCCCTCTTGGGCGAGAGATGCTAAACAATCTGCAGGCCAGATCATTTCATACCACAGATCACACCAATTGCAGGGAAGTGATTATTTTAAGGAAAACCATTATTCTTTTCATTGTGAAAGAGATTGCAAGGGCTGGAGGCTACAAAGGTTAGGCATTCACACCTCTTTTTTAAGGGACACATTTAGTGAGTGCTTTAAGGAAGAATTTGGGTCAAGAGTCGAGCAAGACTAAAAAGATCAATATATTATATTCTTGAGCTCTTGTATGATCTGAGCATTTTTAAAGTGTCGGAATTGTTAGAGATATGGCTGTAAAGCTTAAACCACACAAAGGAAAGTTGTATCTGTGAAAAGAGGCCATTTTCAGTTGTTCACAGAATGTGGGAAGGATATAGTAAAGTACAAGTAGGTAGAATGAACAAAATACTGTCAGAAGGATCAAATGCCAACAAACAAATATTAAGTACTACAGTGCAATGAATTGTCACTCATCAGAGGGTGATGCTAGTGACCATAGCAACACTTCACTGGGCTGTAATATCTTGATTTTAAATGCCAGGTCAGTTACAGGTAAAGTGGCAGCCATTCACTATTTATTTGCTTGTTTGTTTGTACTTTAATTTATACCCCACCACTCTCAACAATGACATCACATGGTGGCCAACAACAAAATCAAAAATAATTCTGAATGTGAGGGCTGGCCTGGTTGAAGGAGTGGGAGGTGGTAGCCTTTCCCAGCTATGCCCCCCAAGATACTCAGTATCTGATACTTAGCACTGCTATAAGTCTGGGGAGTGGAGAAATGGCTGTGGTATAGGAAGATTTGGTCCTCCTGGCTCTATTAACTAGGACAGCTGGATTTGAATGTGTCTCTCATGGTGGGATATGAGCCTCTTGTGGCGCAGAGTGGTAAGGCAGCTGCCTGAAAGCTTTGCCCATGAGGTTGGGAGTTCAATCCCAGCAGCCGGCTCAAGGTTGACTCAGCCTTCCATCCTTCCGAGGTCGGTAAAATGAGTACCCAGCTTGCTGCTGGGGGGTAAACGATCATGACTGGGGAAGGGAATGGCAAACCACCCCGTATTGAGTCTGCCATGAAAACGCTAGAGGGCGTCACCCCAAGGGTCAGACATGACTCGGTGCTTGCACAGGGGATACCTTTACCTTTACCTTTACCTCATGGTGGGAGTGTGGGACAGGACTGGGATTCTGTTGGTGCACTGCCCAGTGTTCACCTCACTGCCCAACTACACAGAGTCTGTAGCTCTTCCTTGAGGTTGCTTCCTGGCACTGGGCTTCAAAGGTTCACTGTCTCTGAATGTGGAGACATGCAGATTTAAAACAGCATTGGTGCTATGTTGTCTTCTGGGGAAGAATTTCCCATTGAAAAACTTTTAGAAGGCTGACAACCGAGAATTAGTGCTAATGAATGCCACATCAGGCAGTATTACTTGTGTTAGGGAGAAACCCACAAGAACAGTTTGTTCTCAGGTTCTTTAAAGTATTGTTTTTAGAATTTAATACCAGAAAGAATCACATACAAAAGAAAGGAACATGAACTACCAGAGAGCTGGTGATTGACATGTGGCTGGACACCCCATGGTTCATGATTGCTTAATAGATGTCTGTTTAAATGGTCATAACAAACAAATGCTGTGAAATTTTTCACATTTCAATGTTTATCATTTTCATAGTCCCATCCACATGAAACAGACTTCATATTCTGATCCGGCAAACCTATAGCTTTAGATTTTTTTGTTCCTCATTTTGCTTATGCACTTTGCTTATGCACTTTTGAAGCTCTTTTAGGAGAGAGATGTATGGAAGAAGAATTAGTATTTTTCTACTTTTTGAAGGACATATTTGTTCTTTTTTTAAAACAACATGTATAACAAGCTTTTCCTTCCAAATGCTTTTTCTAACGCAATAACATTTAATCATTACATTGGGGAGAGCATACCTGAAACACAAAGTTTCTGTCAGGAAAAAAACTTTAAAGTTACAAGTCAAAAGATTTATGTGATCTGAAGAGAAACCAGAGTTAACAGCTGAGTCCACTAGAACCTTTGAGACCAGCGAGAGGTTCAGAGTTTTCAAGACCAAAGCTGAGCTTCCATCATCAGACTACAGCTGACCAACCCTCTGAAACTCTAGAAGAGAATAAGATTTTCCTTGGCTTCCTCTTCTTCAAGTATACTAGCAGTATATTGGAAGTCACCTGGGGGAGAAGTTACACAGCCTGTACCTTTGAAGCTGGATGAAGAGGAGGGATGGAAACAGTGATGTATGACTGATTTTCTGCATCTGTTTGTTGGTGTTCTGTCTCATCACAGGTTCACAGTCATGCTCAAACATGGAGCCTCCTGCTGGTTGGAGGTTCTACCCCAATGTAGGTGAGCTAAAGGAAGAGCTGTCCCAGAGGATATACTTGAATTTATGATATTGCATTAGGAAGAGAATCTAGGGGAACAAAACAGGAAGAAATTGGGCAAGGGAAACATTTAAGCTTTGGAAAGAGAACTGAGTTTCTTAGTGTGGCTAGGGTAATTTTCCTTTGCAGTCTGAGGCCCCCATCCAGAAAAGACACAGGACAAATCAAGAATTGGAACTTCTTTCTACAGAAAAAAAGAGCCAAGCCAGGGAAGCTAAGGTCACAGTGGAGCAACTACTGACTGTTATTGTTTCAGGCTATAGCAATAAAATCTATTTTCAAGTACAAGAGGGAGCACTTAAAAACTGAATCTTTAAGCAAGATAATTAAGGTATTACTTATTAATTCCTATTTAGACTGGATTTTCAGGACAGATTAAAAAAAAATCTTTTTCCTCCTTTGCAGTGCAGGTGTGAACTTCTGTGCTTTCCAAATAGATCTCATTGGGAGCCTGAACCTGCCACATGATCTACAGCAATGGCTTTTCACTTCTGTAGTAAGTTATAATATGTGATATTGGCAGGATGCGGAAAGACTTGCCACAGTGGTGCCAGGTCACATGGCAAATCTATAGTGGATCTAAATTGCTGGATGTGACAGCATAACTTTCAGAGTTAAATGGATCTTCTAGAACCTTTAATATGCATGACTGGCCAAAAACTTAAAAACAATCCAGATATAATCTTTCAAGTGTTTATGTGCACTTAAATATTTGCATTTAATTGTTTATTTTAATAGATCATCATATCTACCCATCATGTATCATAATGATCTGGATTGTTTATTAAAATATCAACAACTATCCTGTACATCATCCCTGAATGGTAGCTCATATTGCTTTTGTTCTCTAGACCAGGGGTAGTCAACCTGTGGTCCTCCAGATGTTCATGGACTACAATTCCCATGAGCCCCTGCCAGCGTTTGCTCTAGACCTTGTAAGAATAACAGTGAGAGCACCAAGAATGCAAACAAGCTTCTTTGAAAGGAGTCTCAATGGCTGATTTAAAATGCCATCCCTCATTTCATCATGTCTATACAATGCATGTCAAAAAGCATAAAACCGAATGGATATTTTTCACAGTTTTGGCTCTCCCCAAAGGTTTCCACTCATGCAAGTGGGCCCTTATTACACCACAGCTAGAAGGCTGTAATGTACATTAGTGCCAGATTTGCCCTGCAGGTGAAATCTCAAAGACAGATCCAATAAACACAGGAGATTTGGAGGTTTGTTTGTGTTTCTTTGAATGCCTTGTCAAAAATGCAGCTGTCAAGTAGCAACCATTCCAAATGACAATTTGGCATGTTGTCCACATAGCACATTTAAGACATTGCTAATGCATATATACAAGGAAAACATTATTACAGCACTGTTGATTCAGCCATCTAATTAAATACTAGTTTACTTCTAGTGGTTTTAAGTACAAAATGTTTATTAAACGGAACTTTGATTTCAGTAACATATAGATTCAATTCTTTATTTTCCTCTATATTTAATGTGGAAATTTCAGAAAGGTGTTTTCATACACAGAGGCCACAGTTCAGATAGTTTTACATCCAACGCCTTCTTTCTGCAACCCGAGTTTATAAAGTGAGAACCTAGTTATATTTTATACAGTTACCTGCAACATTCTTTGTAGAATCTTTTGCAGTGGGTTTCTTTACAATTACTGAGTAATATAGCTCAGTTCGACTTGAATGTTGGCTATTTTAAACAGTAATATTTGTAGTTACTCATAATAACTTGACCTATTTTTTGTTGTTGTTGAAAATGGAAAATCTAGTCATGTGAGCTTATGATGAGCATAAAATGAACAGCTGTTCTGGCAAAAGTATGTTTAGGGTGGAGCTCAAGGACTACTGGTGCCAGAGAAATTTCACAGCCTGAGGGGTTGCATGTCCATAAGTTAATTCAAAAGCAGTATTACAGCTGGAAACCTCAAGTGCTAAACCAGAAACCTCATTTTCAAGATACACAAATTCATCTTCATGCTGCTGCCTATAGTCCACCCCTAAGGGAAGAAATTGACCATTGTTGCTTCCTGCTCAGTATCAATACTTCCAAACCAACTTGCAGTTTTGTGCCTTGTTAGTTTGCATGGAACTGAAATCCTACTGGTATCCAGTTTCCTCCACTTTGTATCAAATCATGCCTGATCATTGCGTATATAAGTTCTTGTCTCTTCTTCCTTCTTCTGGCACTGTCCACTATTCCTTAATCCACAGCTGTCTCTAAAATGACTCTCTGGCTGTACATCTTGGCTTATCTCCAGATAGTCTTCTGCTTCTATGTACTGCATAAATTTTTACATTTTCTCATCTTCACTTCAACCTCACATTTCACTCTTGGAATAGATTATGTGGAATTTTGCTCATTTTGGTCTCTGTTCTCATAACTTGGTCCAGATCATGTAACTACAATCAACAGTAGGAGGTAGAGCATGCCCAACAGCAGTTGCTCTTTAACAACCAGAAACTCCACAATTTGATTACATTTTTTTGCCTGGGAAACCTGCAACAAGCAAAACACACGAACACCAAGCCTGGCACTTTAAAACACCAGCCCCAAATAATCCTGAATATTTCCAAGAATATTTGAGACTGGCATTCTGGTATTGACAGGGAGAATTCCAATGTGTATCATGATCCAGAGTACACGCAAAAATATGAATAAAATATTTGGGGGTATATTTTTGAATTGGGTATATCCGGGAAAGCATCCCTACTATCTATGTCAGTGGGCAGTACAGTAAACATAACTAGGTCCCCCATCCATTTTGCTGAAATGGTTGTCCCCTGTTCTAGTGAAATATTTCAACATAACTCATGGACCCGCTAGATTACTGCTGTGGATCCCCAAGGTCTACATAGCCCTGTTTGAGGAATGCTGTCTTGCAGCATTCAACAAAGGCAAAGCTGTTGTTACAATCAAGAACCACTGAATTAGAAGAAGAAAGAAAGGAGAAGGAAGAAGGAAGAAGGAAGAAGGAGAAGAAGAAGAAGAGTTGGTTCTTATATTCCGCTTTTCCCTACCCGAAGGAGGCTCAAAGCAGCTTACAGTCACCTTCCCATTCCTCTCCCCACAACAGACACCCTGTGGGGTGGGTGAGGCTGAGAGAGCGCTGATATCAGTGCCCGGCCAGAACAGTTTTATCAGTGCTGTGGTGAGCCCAAGGTCACCCAGCTGGCTGCATGTGGGGGAGCGCAGAATCAAACCTGGCATGCCAGATTAGAAGTCCGCACTCCTAACCACTACACCAAACTGGCTAGTAGAGTTACCACTATGAAACTATTGCCTTCTATGATGATTAATTCAAGCAGAATTAACTTTCCTCAGGAGACCTTCCTACCTTCTTTCAGACCAAATCTATCTCTGTGGGGGAGTTATAGGCAAAATATTAGCTTAGTGGACTCAGGTAAACCTGACAAAATTTAACTTTCAGTTTCTTCCCATCACCCACTGAAAACCCTTTAAAAGAGGAGACTAATAAAATATTTAATAACAAATAAACTGTTTAGAAGAGTAAATATGCTGGGTTTGGCAAGGGATTTGTATGAAAGCTCTTTCACTAAAGAGCAGTGACAAGGCAGGGAGACCAGTTGAGGGACAGAAAAACCTTTGTGTGCTTCCAGGTATGACTCTGGATGTGAGTGTAGTAGTGGCATCAAGTCTCTTCATCAGGAAACTGTCCTTCTTTTTCTGAGGATTATACACCCTAAATCTGTGAAACTGATTCATACCCAACACACTGTCACATAGTATAACAGGTACCCAGGGTCTATAATCTGCTCAATTGCAGCCCAGCAAACACTTTATTTTGGATCTACTTTGTTATCTCTTCTGCAAAGGAATGAACAAGTTTCAAACAGTTATGATTTATTAGAATTTGAAGACAGCCCGGAAGGCAGCCGGCGCGGAAATGGCACTATAATACAACTCCGTAGAAGTGCTCAAAATGTTATCCAGGATTTGAGTTCAATTAACTCATTCCATTAACCTTCCTAATTATGGTGAGTTTTAACATGATGCTACTAAAAAGTGTACTTTCATTACTGTCCTGTGATTTCATATGTTTATTTTGGTAGCATCTAGTCCACCTTTGGAAATTTCAGGTTGATAAAGATGGACTTTTCAGTTAGGCTACACTTGTGTGCATTTCCTTCATTTTACAAATATTTTAAGTGTGGCATCACAGGTGCAAGCGTATCATCGCATCCTGTGTGGCATGTGGATCGCTGTTCTTTTAAAATGCTGGCCTAAAGAGATTCTGCTGATTTCAGCTGACTTGGTATTTTTAATGGTTTTCAGAAGTGACTCCATTAGGAAAAAAAGAAGGTTGTAGCCCAGTCTTTAACTGCACAGTGAAACCTGTCAGTCTGTACTATTCTACAGTAAAGGTCAGAGATCACAGGCCATAATATAACCTGAAACGATCATCAAATAGTTGGACAGATAGCTGTGAATGGTCAGAGTTAGGAAGTCAAAGGTTGTATCAACACCAAGCAAGAAACTGGGCTCATAGACTGCAGATATGTAAACTGTGGCAAGACGCACATCTGTGAACATGAGCTGTGACCCAGAGGTTACAGAAAGTATGAATTTCTTTGATAATAGCACAGAATCTAGAAGGAGGAAGAAGTCCACTGAAAGAATCCACACTTCAGTATTGAGTCACCTCTCAGTTCAGGAAGAAATATGAAATTATGATCTCTCATTTTGAGTAAAAATACATTCAGATAGTAATATTGATGGCAACTTCCAGTTTTAAAATAGAATTTGGAATGAGGTCAGTGGAAGCCTACAAATATAGCTCAGCCCTATCCAAACACAAAATACAATTCTGGTTTTATGATCTACACATTACCCAGATATTTTCAGTACCAGAATCTGAATTTAAGATGAGCAGGATGGGTAGGCTGGACTTTTGTCTTGCAGAGAGAACTGGCAGTATATTTCTGAGCATGCCTATTCGCCTTGTAAATGAGCCATGCTGGTGCATCTTGACAAGGTTGAGGGTAATATTTCTTAATGGGACTGTCTCTCTCAAGGTGCATCAAGAAGGAGATGGGAAGCACCATTTCACTCACTGACGTACTAGTAGTCTGTATCAACCCACACCACCTTACTCAGATCATGAACCAGCTGAAATCCAGATGCGTTCATTGAAGACTTGTCTGTGTGTACTATGTAACCATAGATTACCCACTTGAGATAAACATCTGCCGTGGGTTTTTTAAAATCCTTACTGATACTTCTAACTACTGTAAATTTGCAAGCCCTGTCATAGCTTGTATCTATTTAATTTCTTGTAAAGGTAATTACAAGGAAGAAACTTAAGGATGGCTTTATGGAGGATACTGTCAACCTTCAAGTCTTTCAGGGCCCCTTCCCTTCTATCTTTCTTCAAAGAATCTACCTGCAATGCACTCTGATTTCATCAACAAGAATTGGTTTTCTAGAAGCTTACACAGCTTGATCTGTTGAATAAATCAGTGGCTCAGCCGCACACTGGGACCGAGATGTAGGACATGAGTCCTCATAGGCAATCGTCTTGGAGATCAAACCACAACAGTGCAACTGCCATCAGGAATATTGTTGTCTGCCTCAGGGCTGTGTTCATCCAACGTGGACTTTTGCTTGTTGATACTCTTCATGAAACTGTATCATCTATAATTTTCTTGAATCGTTATTTGGGAGAAGTTCAGCAAACTTTATTGCTGCCATGTGTAAGTATAGTGATTGTACAGATTTAGTTGTTTTTAATTTCTGTTGGACAGATATCATGCATATGGGTTGATAATTAAATTGATACTGGTGATTAAGCCTTATGTGCTGCTTTTATTTATTTATCAAAACATTTTTATTTATTATTATTATATTTATATACTGCCCTCCCCGAGGGCTCAGGGCAGTTTACAGAAAACAGGGAAGGATACAATTAACACATGGTATGCCACCTTTCCACCTGAACAGGGTCTACAAAATGGCAAATATTTTTTTAAAAATAAAATAAAACACGGACAATTAAATCTACAGCTAAAATGATATAATAGTTCAATTAGAAACATAAACAATAATATAATAATTTAATAAGAAACATAAACAAACCATACCAGAAGGAGGGTTGATAACTGTTATTGGGGATATCCTAGATTAAACATAAACAATAATATAATAATTTAATAAGAAACATAAACAAACCATACCAGAAGGAGGGTTGATAACTGTTATTGGGGATATCCTAGATTAAACAAAAAGCAAAGGACACTGACAGAGGGAGATAGATGAATTTCCCTGTGGAGGCAGGTCCAAAGGTTTAGTACCATATCTAAGAAAGTCCTTTTTCATGCTGTCCCTGACTAGGTTCAGATAGAGGAGGCAACTGAAGATGACCAGGGTGTGTGGGCAGATCATATAGGAGAAGGCAGCCTTTAATATATGTTGGTCCCAGGCCATTCAGGATTTCAAAAGACAATATCAGCACTTCAAATTGAGCTGGAAGAAAATCAAAACAAGATAGAGTGATATGGTTCCTATGACTCACTCTAGTGACCTCTCTGGCTTTAGGCAGATGAATCAATAATTAATCTTCTGTAAAAGAAAATAACGGTATAAAGTTGAAAAAACAGGGCAAAAGAGTCTTCTACAGTTTAAAAAATCTCCATATCAGGTCATAATACATTTTCTGTACTAGACAGTCTCTCACACAATGTCATAACAGCAATAAATTACCAGAATAACAAATCCAATTAGGTATCAGGGGGAAAAAATCAAAGACATGAAAATAAGATAAGCCTTGTTCTGTCAGACCAGTGGTAAGTATAACATAGTTTATGATAAAATGGCCAACTAGATGTGCCCTGATGGCTCAGGCAGAGTCGCCTGAAACTCAACCCCTCCAAGACAGAGGTCCTGTGGCTGGGCAGAAGAGGATAGGACCAGGAAGCATGCCTCCCATGCCTGAACGGGGTGCAATTAACACCTGCACCAGTTGTCAGGAATTTGGGGGTGACATTTGATGCCTCCTTCTCTATGGAGGCTCAGGTCACCAATGTAGCTCGGATGACATTTTTCCATCTTTGCCAAGCCCGGCTACTAGTGCCCTACCTGTCCTCGGAACACCTGGCCACAGTGATCCATGCAATGGTCACTTCCAGATTAGATTTCTGTAACTTGCTCTACGCGGGCCTTCCCTTGTCTTTGACTCGGAAGTTACAGCTGGTCCAAAATGCGGCTGCCAGGGTCCTCACTTTGAGGGCCCACATTCAGTCGGTGCTTCGTCATCTGCACTGGTTATCAGTCTGTTTCCAAATCAGATTCAAGGTATTGGTATTGACCTTTAAGGCTATATGCAGCCTGGGTCCCGTCTACCTGTGGGACCGCTTGGTTGCTTATGCCCCCCGCAGGGCACTCTACTCTGCGGGTATGAATTTACTGGTTGTCCCGGGCTCATGGGATGTTTGCCTGGCCTCGACTCGGGCCAGGGCCTTTTCAGTCCTGGCCCCAACCTGGTGGAATGAACTCCCAACCAGGTGGAATGAACTCCTAAGGGCCCTGCGGGATCTACCAGCTTTCCGCAGGGCCTGCAAGACGGAGCTCTTCCGCCAGGCATATGGTTGAGGCCAGGGCAGCTCTCCCACTAATACATCAGAGGATCCCCTACAATACTGAGATCTCTAACATCGAGATCATTGTTAGATCTATTGTATTGGTGCCACCCTCTTCTGAATATTATTCTTCCCTCCAGGCTGAATTTGGGGGGAGGTCGGGTAACAGAATTGTGACCACCGCCGCTTATATGTTATATGTGACTTGTTGTTGATGTTAATTGGGGTTTTTATGGGGATTTTATTGTGTTTTAACTGTTTATGTTGTAAACCGCCCTGAGACCTATTTGGAGAAGGGCGGTCTAAAAATTAAATAATAATAATAATAATAATAATGGCAAAAACTGTTGCTGCCCACCAGCTCTAGGATGCCATTGGTCTGTTGTCTGTGAAGTCGTATAACTCATTTTAAAAGCCAACTGGTGGCCTTGTGGCCATCATCATATCCTACTTCAGTGAATTCTAGTAGGCTAATCATTCTATTAGTGAAACAGTACTTTTTACTGTCTCTGTGTCATCTCAGATTTACTCAACAATATAATCATGGGCAGTCCCAAATGTTGTCCCAATTTTTTCCAAGCAAGAACAATCTTCAGGACTCCCTCCATGTGTTCTGATTTCACCTTGTCTTTTTAGCTTTTTTCATACAATGCACAGTCTGCATACATTATCCTTGGCCTACAAGACAATAAAATTGCATCCTCAGATTTTAAAATTTTCATTATTTATGCTATATAGGATTATGCATGTTCACTTCAAAATTTAATTTAATTCACTAATTTTAGAAATGCATGAAATTTTGGGATTACTGAGTTTGCTTCAGGAATACCATTTTGAAAATATTGGGGATTAGATGTCTGCTTCACACATCAGATCACCCATTGGAATCAACATAGTAGATCTGGCCTCTGGAGTACTAGCATTACCAGCTGCTGAAAATAGGATTGGTAGACTTTCCCTCCACATGCCAGGTCTACTAACTAGTGTTATCAAAACAATTCCAATACTTTGGGAGATTAATATTGGAAATCACAAATTACCTGGAGTGCCTTGTTTTGTTTTAAGTAATTCCGATCTGAAATGAAACAGGGAATGTTGTAAATTGTTTCAGATCTGAAATACCCTACTGCCATATGTTAAGCAAATAAAAGCAAATTTGTTCATTCAAAATGGAAGAAGCTGAAATGCATTTACATCAAGCCACTGAACTGTGAAACTGAGTGAACCATTAATAGTGTTATGGAATAAGTGGACATTTTCAAAAGAAACAAAAAAGGTATTGTTTGTTTCAGCGGTTTCATAGGTAGTTATGACATGTACATTCTGAGCTTGGTGCCTCAGATGGTTATCTGAATCCTTTGCCCCTAATCAGCCCTGACCCAACAGTGATGGGCAAGGATACTATTCCAAAAATCTGTAAAAACTATGGCAGAAGAAGAAGAGTGGATTTTATATGTCAGTTTTCTCTCCCTGGAGTCTCAAAGTGGCTTACAAACATCATCCCATTCCTCTCCCCACAACAAACACACTGTGAGGTAGGTGAGGCTGAGAGAGTAATGATATAACTGCTCGATCAGAACAGCTTTATCAGTGCTATGGTGAGTCTAAGGTAACCCAGCTGGCTGCATGTGGAGGACAAGCGGGGAATCAAATTCAGCTTGCCAGATTGGAAATCCACACTCCTAACCACTACACCAAGCTGGTAGTGATAACTGCACATATTGTTCTGCTTTGCCTGGTAATGAGTTACCATTCTGTTAAAAACAATAATCTCCTGATAGCACTGTGGTCTAAATTTGCCATACAGTCTCTGTTTTCCATTCCAGTCCATCAAACCTGATCTCTCAGGCCTGCGTTCCTGGGGACTTGATCATATCAGCGGCTTCTCCAGCCAGCTCTGCAACTCTCTCCTTTTTTTAGCTGAAGTGAAAGCAGAGTGATCAATAAAAGGGGAAAACATGAAAACATGTGCATCTGGGACTTCATGGCAGCCTAAGGACAAGAGATATGGTATAATGTTAGTTGGAAGGTAGCTGAAAAAGCACAGGACTGAGCACCTGTATTGTAGATCTCCAGATATTTATTCATAATGATCACTCAGATCCTTTGCTACATATCTGCTATTGAAATAGCACAAATCATAAGCATGTTTGAGAAACGTGGGACTACTGAACCTAACAAGGCTCATTCCTTCACGTTTGCTTTCTCACTTGTAGACTTTGGCTGGAGCATCCTGTTTGGCTAAATCAGGTGATGTGACTACAAGTCATGTTTTGCAACATCCTGATACTAAATGCTGCCTGTGCCAAAGGAAATAGTAGTAAAGAGATTAAAGTGTGTGGTCAATAAATCAAAGTAATTACAGAACAGAGGGGGAATATTACCCCTTCAAAGTGCAGTTTACTATCCAGATAAAGGCAGCAAAATCATGCAATAAATAAATCAAATTGAATAATAAATTCTCTACAAAATTGATTTGAAATGCTTTCCCAGTTTATGGCATTGTTATAAGAAAACTGCGAGATCTATTCTCGTGTACAATAAAATTGCTGTTATAGTCTATAGCAGATATTGGTGCAAATTATAAGAAGTGCAATAAAAAGAAGTTTGAAAGAGTTAACAAGCGAATTCAAGAGCAATAAAAGATCACAAGACTAGCAGCTGCACTTTGCCAAAGAAAATTGTGGTAAATTATAACCAGGTGTTTTTATTTCCTGGTTCTTGAAATACTGCAAACTCAGCTTTCTGGTTAGAAAAGACAGTTTGTGGTTCTATCTGTGCATTGAATTTATCTGTTTCACTTAACTTTTACAAGACCAGAATAATCACACCAAGTGAGTTCAAGTCACATTCACCAAATCTCAAACATACAGATTTTTTTGCCCTACATACAACTGTAACTTGGGTAAAAGCATTGTTTCCCCCAAAAGTGATAGGCAAGTTGCCATTTAAATTAAAAGTTATACTAATTAAGAGGCCAAAATTATGGAGTTGTTAGAACCCTGGTCAAGCACCCACTGAAATAAGGCTGCCATACTTGAGAAGAGCTATAGTCTTCTAAGTTCATTGAGGATAATAGGTTTAGGAGGCTATGGATTATAGTATGTTAGCAAGGTAGCTCCATGCACATCCTCTGGCAGGAAGGTGGGGGTATACATTTTAAAATGTCATTGATCTTCAGGAGCCCAAATGCAATTAATATATATTCATATTGGGCAGACTTCAGGTTATGGGTACATCTACATAGGAAGAAATGAACCTTCAGTACTTGGATCCCAGGCACCTGATTTGTGTCCATAAACAAGTAGCTCATTCAAAACTGGAGTTATGGGACTCTAGAATACTCTGACACCAGATGGGAAGACGTCATGTTTTGTCTCATCTGCAGTTTCCAAGTTACCTTCTAGGGCAGCCCACATAGACTTCATTACAGTAGTTCAAGCTTGAGGTTACAGAAACATGAATCAATATGGTTGGCAAAACATGTTCAGAGGCATGACTATGCAATAACCGTAGCTCAGATGAAGCTCCAATGCAGGGCAGTTGTGCTGAGCATGGAGTTTTGAGGGGTAGAAAGGAATATAGAGGGAAGTGAGTATTCCCACAACCCCTTGCTTTGCATCTGAAGGGGGCCACCAGGATATATCCTTGAAATAGTTGTCACTGTATTATTCCAGCATTTATAGCCAAATATGGTAAGACTCATTTTGTCAAAGCAATTTGATCTATACAACTTGAGAGCATAAACCAAGGGACAAGCTGTCTTTGCATTCTCATTTTATATCTCTTTCACAGTTTGCAATGACCTTTTGTTCAAAATGAATGATTCCAGAACACAGATAAAATCGTTTCATCCTTTGTTACATCAAGTACAGACATTGTCATTGATCCTATAGAACTTAAGTTTTATTAAGCTGAAGATTCCTTAAACACAGCTTCTCTCTTTTTCTTTTTAAGAGGAAACATTTTATGTTGTGGGTTTTGATCACTTCTTCCCCTTTTAAATCAGTTACAAGCGGTTCTCAGGAACATTTTTCATTTTCAGACCTTGATTGTTCCACAAGTGGTTGTTACCTGTGATAAAGAACTTGCTATTACAGACCATGAAAGATGCAAACCCTTTCATTTGACTGGGAGGTAAAGTGCAGGTTGGAAGATATGCTTGACCTACGGTGCAAAAAGTCATATCTTCTGAGTACTAGGAGTCTCCATAAACTCTTGGGCCATTATAACCAAATAGAAACACATCCCAGAAAAATAACGATTGACACTTGCATTGAAACTCTTTGAAAGATATACTGGACTCTGTGGGAAACTATATTGATATCCCCATACAGCTGCCAGTCTCCCAATCCCTAAGATTCATCAGCCACTGTTTTCCCAGCTGCTTTTGCAGAACTTGCAGTGAATGTATAACATAGGTGAAGGCTTAACAGTAGTTTTTGCCTGCTTGTTGAAGCCTGCTTGTTGGCTGGGGGTGAAAGAGATTCAGATCCAAAACATCTTCTAGATATGAGGGTCAGGCAGTCCTTCTGCTCTACTGTACAGCAGTACAATATCAGGGAAGAAAGTGGGATGTAATCAAAGCATAGGAATGAAAAGAATTCCCTTGCCCTCAACCCTAGGGAGTACAGAACTTCTCTGATTTCATACACTTGATTTCCCTTCACTGCATATTCTGTCCAACTATAGAAACACTGTGCACATGAATTCATTTAACAACTAGCTGTATCAGAGACAATGCATATGTCCCCTGAGGCACTGGAATTCTTCTTTACTGTTCCCCTTGCCAACAGTTTTGGGAGAGATGACACACTGTGTCTCCATGCAGCTCCTTTGTGACCAAGAATTTGTCTAAGTTCATCTTTTCCAAAAGATTGCCATCCATATTTTGAAAATAGGGAAACAAATATATATCTACCTCCAGCCAAATGTAGTTTAGAAGGGTGTAGATTATGAAAGTGTCTTGATTAAGTGCTAGGTATATGTTTTTTTTACTTTACTAGCAGCAGTTTTTAAGCAGAGGCTGGATAGCCATCTGACAGAAATAGTGATTCGGTGAAGTTAGGCAGATTGTGAGTGGGCGGGCGGGCAGGAAGGGTTGTGTCAATGCTTGGTTCTGTGGCCCTTTCTTGCATGTTCAGGGCAATACCAATTGCCACTTTGTGGTTGGGAGGTGAATTTCCTCCAGGCCAGAATGGTCAGGGATTCTGGGTTTTTTATTGGGAGGGGGGCATCATCTGGTCATTGAATTGAGGGGTCACTGTGAGTGGGCAGATAGTTGTGAGTTTCCTGCATTGTGCAGGGGGTTGGACAAGATGACTCTGGAGAAACCTTCCAACTCCATGATTCTATAATTCTTAAAACTGAAAAAAGCCCTTCATTATAACATTTGCTGTCAAAAGGGTATTCTTGTGCACATGTGCAGCAGAAGCAGCATGACAAAATGCACTGAGTTTTTATTTTCCTCTCTGTGTTATTTTGGGCTTTATTAAGCTTTTTTTTTAGTTCTATCATTTTTCTTTGATTAGTTAACATTACTAGGAATACTTGGCCTTTCCTGGTTTGTAAATTAGCTCGTTTTGCTTGCTTCAAAATTTATATTTATATGTATCTAAATAGCTTGCTGGGGGGTAAATGGTAATGACTGGGGAAAGCACTGGTAAACCACCCCGTATTGAGTCTGCCATGAAAACGTTAGAGGGCATCAGCCCAAGGGTCAGACATGACCCAGTGTTTGCACAGGGGATATCTTTACCTTTGCCTTTTAAATAAGCATAGATATAAAATTAGGGATGCACAAGCACCCACCAGTTTGACCTGTTTGCCAACTGCAAACAAGAGACATGATTTTTCAATGATCAATTTGGGAGGTTGTTGGCCTGTTTGTGGATGTTTGACAGGTTGTTTATCTGTATTGCTTAATAATCATGCAGCACATACAAATTAGATTTTCTCACATGTGGCTCCTCAAACAGTCTGCATGAAGTCTACTGTCGCATCATCCTTGCTGCTTAATTGATTGCTCAGCGGGCAATCATCGAACAAACTTGTAAACTCATACAGTTTTGTCAACTGTTAATAATTTGATGCCTGCATTTATTGGCCACTTTGGGTGTTCTTTTGAACAGAAAGTCAAGAATAAACAAATAAAAAATAGTTGTAGCATGCCCCAATTACAATTTTATGATAGTTTATCTAGAATTTAAATAGAAATGCCATAGGATGGATTAACTTAATTCTTTCTCTTCAGCATCATAGATAAGATTCTTAACTGCATGGAACAAACCACATGTGCATTCTCATACATTACCAGAGGAATGTCAAATAACAGCCAAGATGACAACTGATGACAGTTTGTGAGCATTTGGAAACAGAGCAAATTTTGATTGTTGAGGAAGAGATGCAGACCCTTAAATTCTTTCAAAGCTTCTGATTTTTCAGTTGCTCTAATAATCAGAAGATAAAGTGAGAGGAAATAAATAATCAACTTCTTAGATAAAATCCCTACTGAGTCATTAGGAAAAGAAATGTACTGTTCATGTCTGCAGCCATCCGCTCCTGGTTGACCTTTTTATTCCCTATTACAGTACAATGTCAATAAATTGCTAAATCAGAAGGTGTACAAACAACAGCCAATGTAAACTGAAATTAGGAAAACAGTGTTCCATTGGACATTATGTCAACTCAAGATGCCTCCCAAGTGTGATTTCACTCTGGAGGGAAGCGGCAGTTAAAACTGAAGCAGCTGAAATGTGAACTGATTCTCATGGCAACCTCGATAAGTAAGATTGTTTTATTCTTCACCTTATTTTTATGACCCTGTTAGAATCAGTGGAAGCTAATGCCTCACAAGAGTGATGATCCTCAGGATTGCCAGTTGCTCTATTCCTCTATGTTTTTTGTATTCAATGAGAACACCTTTTCCCAGTAGAATACAATTTTGATGTTCCAGCTGTAAATTTATCCATGGAACAAACACATTTAGAATACTGTGTACTGTTCTGGCCTCCCTATGTCAAAAGCATATTATGAAACTGGAAAAGTTCTGGAAGGTAAAATAAAAATGATTAAGGGAACAGTGTATGTTCCCTGTGAGGAAAACCTGAGGATTCTGGGGTATTTCAATATAGAACAAAAAGAGGACTACAGAGGTAAATGGTAATAGCTTATAAAACTTTTCATGGTGTGGATGGAGAAAACTTACCTCCCTTTCCTAAGGACCAAACTAGACATTATGAGTCCAGCCTATGGTCACCAATGCCATTTAGAGGAGAATGCAGCCATTTAAAAATTGCCATGATGGTCGGATGCTGATTGGGCTTGCAGCACAGCGGCAACACCAGTTTTCTGACTTGAAACAGCTCTAGAGGGCTCGTCTTTGTCTCATATTGATACTAATGTGTATGTGAGAGGAAGGGGTGGAGTGTTATGCTACAAGGGACCTGCATGATTCAGTTCCCCCAAAATGCAAGGATAGAACCTTGAGCTTTCTGGGAAAGAATTTCTACACCAATAATGAGTTTCTAGTGAAAATTATGATTTCAAAATGGAATCTAGAATGCAGTATTCAGTTCTGTTAAAATAACTATGGATTCATCATAAGCAGCAGTTTTTCCTGTAGAGGCTGGAAACATCTATAATAGTGTTGTGTTTGACATTCACAATCTTCTTTTTTAAAATAGATATGAGAGGTCGGAAAAAATTAAGTGACAGAAGTTTTCCACATGTTTGCACTCACAAGCCCACTTCAAAAAGAACAGAGACATAATGAGTTGACATAGCCTGAGTATGGCTGGTCTGTGGAATTTGCTGGACTGCAGGGCCTTTGTAGGCCCTGCCAATGCTGTCTGTGACAAAGGCAATTACTTGCATCCCCAGTTATGAAAGGGCTGTATAGATCAAGCTACTTGACAATTCCACTGACTAAAGGAATTTCTAAACACAACCCTCAAGAAATAAGGGGATGACTTTGGATATAAAGATTCAAAGCAGTGGCCAGCTATTAAAGGAAGGAGCCCTTGGAATTATAGCTCATTTCCAGACTATGGAGATCAATTTTCCTGGACAAAATGGATGCTTCAGAAAGGTGGATTCTTTGACATTATGCCCCACTGATGTCTCTGTCCTCTCCACACTCTATTCCCAAATCTCCAGGAATTTCTTAACCTGTATCTGGCACCCCTACCTCCCTACCTCCCCCCGCATCACCTGTTGGTGTCTGTGGGGGACCTGGTAACTCTAATGCAAAGGAACATGTTATGTATGAAGGAGCATTTTTAAAAACATGATAAGGGAAGGGATAGGAGTAATTGGAAGGCTTATTTGTGATCGCCTGCTGCCTTTGTTGTTATAAGAAAGGATTTTATGGGGTTTTACTGTATTTTAATGTTTTATTGTTGTAAACTGCCACGATTCCATTAGGAGAGCATCAGTATACTAACTGAAAAATAAATAAAATAAAAATAATGAAGCTGGAAGGGCTTGTAGTATTCAAACTAAGGAAGTGGAAGACTCAAAATACTATAGCTGCTATCGAAAAATTAAGATGCTTAACTCTTACGGAATCTATTGTGGAGGAGTTTGCAAACACTGAAATCAAGAACCAAAGAGGGGAGATATATTTTCAGAATTTAGGTAGATAAATGTTCAGAATATGGTAGAGAATTATTAGATCAACCTCCCACATTACAAAACATAATGAATGTAATTAAAAACTTAAAGAAAAGGAAAGTGCTGGCCTTTGATAGATGAATAGTGAAATGTTATCAAAACATTGCAAAAATATTATTTGCTTCTGTGATTAAGGCAGTAAACTGTAACCAAATAGTCATCTCACAGAAATGCTGATTCTGTGAACTTAGGCAGATTGTAAGTGGGTGGGCAGAAGGGATTGTGTCTGAACTTGGCTCTTGTGTCCCTTTCTTGCATTCCCAGGGAAATGCTGATTGTCATTTTGTGAGGCAAATTCCTCCAGGCCAGACTGGCCAGGGATTCTCATTTGGAGGGGGGCATAATCTGGGCATGGAATTGGTGTCACTGTGGGTGGGCACGTAGTTGTGAATGTCCTGCATTCTGCAGGGGGTTGGACTAGATAACCCTGGAGATCCCTTCCAACTCTATGATTCTAAGGTTCTAATGAAACAGAAGGGGAAATGTAAAAAACAAAGCAAAAATTCACCATTTACTGAAATGTCTTTAGTACCTGGAAATGATTCTATCACAGTGTTTATTACCAGACTAATGCTGACAGATTGAAGAGAAAATAAACATGTACAGTGATGAAAACTCTTGATTATATTTTATTGTTACAACAGAATAATCTTCTACAGGAGGATTATTTCTATGACAACCAGGGTCAGAAGCTGGTTTACAAGCCCCAGGTTTGTTTTTATTGTTTGTTTGTTTTTTAAAAGTCCTGACCTGGATAGTCCAAGCTAGCCCAATCTTGACAAATCTCAGAACTAGCTAAGCAGGGTTGACCCTGGTCAGGACTTGGTTGAGAGACCACCAATGTATACCAGCATCATTACGCTGATCTAAGCACTGGTAAACCACTGCTGAACATCTCTTGACTCGGAATAAACCTTTGGAATAGCCATAATCTAGCTGTGACTTAAAATAATGTCCATTAACAACCTCAGTCCACACATGACAAGGGCCTATGAATAGATATAGGAAGAACAATTTTTAAAGGAAGCAACAATAAGGAGTGTGCAACCCTTTTACCTGCGAGCATTTGTTTCACCACACATAAGCAATAATAAGACATATATCTGTAGTGGTTGTCAGAGATACTGACACCATGCCTCAGAACAGAAAGAGAGAAACCTCAAAACCAACATCTGCATGGCTAAGTTTATGAACTGAAAGCTTGTTACTAGCCTTCTATTTTAAAGAATCTTCCCTTGTATTTATACATTTCCAGTTTATAATACAATGGTGCCCTGCCCTCCTACACAGCAGGTGGCCGCTAATCAGTACTCAGAGTTATCTGAGTTGATATTTGGGGGGGGGGAGAGGGAGGGGGATTGAGGAAACACTCTTTTTTATGGTGGATTTCCTCTTTAGGAAATGTAGTACTTTGGCATCTTTGTATATGGAACCCTAGGGTGCCTTCAGGCTATATCCTTAGCCCATTCTCCACAAGAAATTAAATGAAATGAAGAAAATGATTTCTCTCAGCCAGCCTGTGCTATCTGGGAAATGGGATTTTCACTTCCCCGCTGGTATAAGAGATGAAAACAAAAGGTCGGCCAATATGAAGGCTATAGCTGAATATATTTTCAGTCCTAGTTCTTTCATGTAACAAAATGTCCTTCTGGAATTTCTATGACATATTGACTTATCATTATAAACAGCCCTTAGTTTAGAATGCAGCACATAGGGGCCAGTTTTGATAAGCGCATCCCCTGTGATTTATGCCATTCAGTTTTAACAGTATGACTAGTTATACGGGATGTTTGTATTAATGCATGGAACACAATCACTGTTTCAAGCTGGGGGGGTGAGGGTGGGGTAACAACGAATGGAGACGGACAATCTTTTAAAAATAATGTGGGTGTCCATTTCCACATATCTTTCATCCCACTGCTGCTTCCGATCAAACAAGCATAACTTCCAGAACCTCTTTAAAAGTATGATGTAGATCCATATCATGAGTGGAGAATGAAATGTATTGTATTCTCTGTTAGAAGTGACCCCAGCCACACGTGAATCAAATAAATATATATAACCATTTTAAAAGCTATGCAGGAGCCATTATTTTATTCCTGGCAGGAGCCTTCCTAGCCATTACGGCAGTGGTTCTCAAACTGTGGGCCCCAATCCTCTTGCAGATAGGCCGCAGAGCCGGGAAGGAGGGAAGGGTTTCTTGCTTACTGGTACCTAAAAAGTCCAGTCTGGACATCAGGTTATTCCTTGCTCTGATTACAAACATCTGCAAAACAATACCAGGCAAGAAAGAATTGCGAGAAACATGCTTCAACATGCTTCAACATGCTGGAATTCAACCCCAAGAGAAATTCATGTCCATACTCATTTTTAGGTTGAATCTACACAGGATGATGTTAGAACATGGGGCAGCCTTGGCTTTGTTCTGAAAACAGAATGCTTCCCCTCATGCACGCATGAACATACATAGGCATACCCCAATTCAAAAAAATAGATTTGCTACTGTCATTCATAGTTCAGCATTGAGCAACATGTTCACTACATTATTGAAAAGGGTCTTTACTTTTATTATGCTTTTGACTTTCCCCTTTGAAAATTTGTGCTATTCTCAGCAGAGTCCTGTGTGATAAGAGTGCAAAAGTCCCAAAGGCTAGTTTTCAAGGATCTACAGGGAGAGATTACCAGAAGATATTTACTCTGCCTGTGTTTTAATTCATTTGAGTCAGAGAGTTGATGCAAGACCATGTTTTTAAAGAAATACCTGTAAGTAATATATGAGGAATTAGGAATGCTAGTTCCACAAGATCTATTCACTCTTGGCTTTTGTCCTGTGAGGAACAGCTAAAAATGGGAAATGTTCATATGGATGCTTCACTTTTCCATCAATTTACATGCAAAAGAACTCAAGATCTGATGCCAGTTTGTAAGGAAGCAACTAATCTATATGTTTCTTTGTGTAAACTGTGGAAGAAAATGGACAATGCAGTAAGGCACAGCAGAACTGCAGGTCTATTCAGTTCCAAAAGACTGCTTTGATTAAAATCAGTAGAGATTGAGAAGTTTTATCATTCATTCATTCATTCATTCATTCATTCATTCATTCATTCATTCATTCATTCATTCATTCATTCATTCGTATACCATCCCTCTCAGACTTGCAGTGAACAACAATTTAGGGGAAGTGAACAACAATTTAGGTCACATTATAATAAAAACAATAAATTTCAATTCACAATATAACCAAACCAATACACTTTAAAATCACAATAAAACCACTGTCAGCACCAACAGTCATTACTAAGATAGATGGTAAATTAATTGGCTATGATGTCAACTGAGAGGAAGCATCGGAGGAAAGGGAAAAGGATGGGAGGGTGGCCCAGTATTTTGGTGTAGTTGTCTGGCTGGCCTAACAGAAGAACTCTGTCTTACAGGCCTTGTGGAAGCTCATTTCTGGGGCCCTGGGGAACTCATTCCATCAAGTCTCTGGCTGAGGCCAGGTGTATTTCTTTAGGACCAGATATCCTTAGCTGGTTGGGATTATTAGATCGCTTAGCCATACCAGGCTTGATTTTTTGTATCATTGTTCTGTATAACTTGTCGTTTCATTGTTATACATGAAAAGAAGAAAGAGATGCTTGAAGTTTTATTATGATTATTTTCATTAGTATAACAAAGGGGAATCACAGTATCCAAAGACTTACCTCCCTCAATCATATAACTGCAGAATGATATATATATTTTAAAATCTCTCTTTGGCTTAAGTTGAAGTTATACACAGTACCTTTACACTCGTGTAATATTTGTTATTAAAAGATTGTAATTTATTAGGATTGCCCCGTTGCAAGGAAATAAAATGGTATTAGGATTGTATAGGATTGCACTGTAACTATACGCTAATGTTGGTGAAAATTAATAATTAGGGGAGCATTCCCTGGATTTTTATCTACAATAAACAGAATTATGTATAAATCCAGTATAGGATGAGGCTTGTTGTTGTTTTGTAGTATGCCATCAAAAGAAAGAGAAGGTCACTTTATATTTGAATTAAA
Organism: Paroedura picta; assembly: GCF_049243985.1. Lineage (NCBI taxonomy): Eukaryota > Metazoa > Chordata > Lepidosauria > Squamata > Gekkonidae > Paroedura > Paroedura picta. The sequence goes on along the minus strand of NC_135377.1, from coordinate 29,907,754 downwards.
GTTACAGTTATGCCTGGTATTTTTTTTTGGGGGGGGAGAGTACAATATATTCAGGATTGCCTTCCTTGTGAGTAAATATGGAATATATCTAGCATTTTAGGAAACAGTTTACGCTTAGAGAGTTCACTATATAGATTTTGGCTTTGTATTTGCAGCACAAATAAATATTCAATGCAGAATAAGTCTTACACAAAATAAATAATACTCAGGTATTAATATTTAATAGTTATAAGAACAATGAGAGATTCAAGTGGATAGCCATGTTGGTCTGAAGTAGTACAACAAAATTTTGAGTCCAATGGGATCTTTAAGACCAATAAGGAAGTGTGCCTGCACACGAAAGCTCATGCCCTCAATAAATCTTTGTTGATCTTAAAGGTACCATTGGATTCAAATTTTGAAGAACAATGAGGATTTAGAAACCAATTACGAAAAAGATTTAAAATCTCATCATGTCATATACGATGGATAAAATGACTGAAAGAAAGATGCCTCATCTTTTCAGCCATAATACTAGCTGAAAAGTTGAGGAAGATGGCAAGGACATGCCAAAGAATTCAGAGATTCATGCTTGCTTCACAGCAGTTTAAATAAATTGTTTTCTTCCATCTTCTTTACCTACTGTTAGATACAGTAGACATTTGGGGATGAGATGAACACTACACGGCAGGTCAGCTTGTATATGCTGATTTGTGGGATTATAACATGAGCTCTTCCTGAATTTCAGATGGAAATGCCCACTGCGATCTCATAAAGGACTATTTAAAGCTTCCACAACAACTTAGCCACAAAAAGGTCAAATCAGAATTACAAGCGGGGAAGCTGCTGGAGATTGCTGTAAAATGGAATTGAAGGAAAGGAAAACAAGCCAGACAACAAGCATGCTATCAGCTTACCCATCTACTTGGAGAGATTTGATAACAAGTTTTGGTGTCCTCTGGGTAGACAGTAATTCTGTTCCTTAACACCTACAGCTTGTTTATTTCCACAAAGCGGTGATGAACTTTCAGGCAGAAAAGGGCTACATACTTTTGAAATAAAAACAATCACTTCACTAATAATCACTCATTTACAGCTTACATACCAAACCAGAAGGAATTCTTAACACCTGAAGAATGCCATTGAACCAACACTGTGAGATAATACTGGAAGTCACGGGAAGGGTGCATGTTTGTTAAGACATTATGTGTCACAGGAGATTTAATTCTCCCTGCAGTATTGTCTCTGATGGCTCATTTTTTAAAAATGAAATGGTACTACTTTTACTTTTTAAATAAATTGAGTTATTATTATTATTATTATTATTATTATTATTATTATTATTATTATTATTATTATTATAAAAGCATCTAGTGATGCTTTTAATGATTTCCTGCCTTTAAGGATAGTTAGTTTTTATGCTGAAGATTTTATTGTTCTGTCCTTAATTTATTTTACAAAATTTTAGAGAACACATATGGACAGACTCCTTTATATTCAGAATTCTAAAGCATGATGAAAAAGTCAATCTTTAAACAAATGTATCTAGGTAAGTGGTGGATTACTTGTAACTTCTTTTAATATATATCAATGTGGACAAAATATTCCAGATTTTACCCAGTAACTCAAAAATCATGGACAGCTCTGTATCCATCTTGCCCTGATACATTTTTAAGCTGCTATAAATAGATTTAGTATAATTTCTATATGTGTTTCTTTCTATAAGTTCCTTATGATAGCACATTAAAGTCAATTTCAGATCTAGTGGGATTCCAGATCATATAATCTCTTTGTCATCTTTATTACTTCTGTCCAGTCTCACTGTCTCATTATGTTCATGGATGTTGTAAGCTGCTTCAGAGATGTTTCACTCAATATAATGTAATAAAATATAATATGTATTTATTGGTATAAATGTGTGTGTGAGAGAGAGAGAGAGAGAGAGAGAGAGAGAGAGAGAGAGAGAGAGAGAGAGAGAGAGAGAGAGAGAGAGAGAGACTGTCCCATTATAATTTCTGCATTGTTGTTATGATGACCACAGAGATTTAAACAATAAATGTCAGAAAAGGAAGACAAACAGATAAAGAAATGATCTTAATTCATGAGGCTGTGAAACAACAAAACAAGGGATAATATATTCCCAAATGGCTCTGAATACTGGAATGAAATATGTCTTCTTATAATTGCATTGAGTTTGAAATGTTAAAAATGAGTGAGCAATGAGGAGACCCCTGTCTAATTCTAAACGGTCAAGCGATCTCTTCATGGGCCATTTGTCAGAAAGGAAATCTGAATCTGAATCACAGGCAAGTGATTGTTCAGCATCTGCCCTGGAATCAGAGGCTCTCATTTGATTTGCAATAATAAAGTAGTAAGTGGGATCAATTTGACCCAGCTTCCAAAATGTAAAGAATAAAGCAGCAAAAGTTTCCTTTTTGATCTGTACATCATAACATTTGTTTTGAGCTGGGTTGACTATTTTCTTGCCCATTTATTTAAGACTAGTAAAAAAGCCCATTGTATCCCAAATACAATGGGCGCTGGGGGGGGGAGAGCTAGGGACTGGCGAGGGCAGGGAGAGGAAAGGTAGCTTACCGGAGAGAGGGCTGCAGTGACGGTTGCCGATTGGTCCCTCCGATTGTCTGTCCTGAGGAAGGGTCCAATCCGGACCCTTCCTCATCACGGACACATCCCGCCTTAGAGCCGCTTAGCCATTTATTTAGTCCGTGGCTCCCGTGGCGCCACGGGCGGTTTAAAGATATTTCTATCCTATGCTTTTACCTCATGATATGAAATCAAGCTATTATATGGCTCTAGATTTTTATTGTATGTAGATGTGCTGATGACTCTCTGTGTGTCTGTGTCAATTTTGACTGAGCTATGATCTTCACAAATAAAGACTGATTGATAACATGGCAATTTACAACATCAACAAATTAGTAAAATATTAGAGGCTATATCTCTTCTAGTGCTATAATAGTTTCAGGTGAGTAGCTGTGTCAGTTGGTAAAAATAGAACAACATTTGAATTTGGTAGCACCTAGGCCTAAACTTTCATGCAGTCAAATCTAATCTGACTAAGTGAATGCTAACTCACAAAAGCTTTGAAAAATATCACTGGTCTTTAAGATGCTACTGGACTGCAATTTTTTGTAAGCTTTTGTGTGCATGCACACTTTCACTGTATGCTTGCACACAAAAACTTAGCCCTCAAATAAAACTTTGTTGGTCTTAAAGTTGCTGCTGGACTCAAACTTTGTGCTGCTGCTTCAGACCAAAGTGGCTACCCATTAGAATCCACCTTTCACCTACTTTATCCTATGTCTTCTGAGTCTACTGACTGAGCTGTGCTACAAACGAATTACTGAAATAAATCAGTCGGAAAGTTACCTGTTTTTAGAGAAAAATCAGCAAACCATTTTTGTTTTAAGTTGCTTTCTTTTCCTGAAATTAGGCATGAAACATCTCCACAGCCTTGCTTGTGTTTATACATGCACTGGAACGATTATGGAGTAGTTCACTGTCTCTGCTCTCTAGAGTAAACATTCATTTCTAGAGTCCCAAGAACACAAACTTGGAGGTAAGTTCCCTAGAATTCGATGCCAGGGACGAGAAGTATCTTGTCCCTTTAACAGAACTTTAATGTGTGGAAAAAGGCAGCTGAAGCTTTTCATAGAATGGAAGAAAATCATACCTCCTGATAAATAGCATCCCATTGAGTCCTAGAAATCAATATAGCAGTATATGGGAGGTGTCAGTACATGAGATAAGAGGAATTCCATCATTTTTCTCAGCAACACCAAACAGACAGTCAGTCAAACTATACTGACTGATGTTGATAATGTTAAAATGCTTTAAAATGTACTAAAATAGTTGTCTGGAACAATCCATGTGGGTTTACACTTGGGATCATTAGTATATTTGATGGGAGGAGAGTTGCCAACAGGCCTGGAGTAAAATGTTCTGTCCCTTTAACATGGGCTTTGTAGGATGCCATTTATCCTATGACATTATTTACCTCCATGCCATGAAAAGCTTTAACTGTCCATTTCTCACATTAAGCCTCTGTTAAATGGACAGGACATTGTTCTCCAGACCAGGCAACAACTCTAGACTACAAGTCACTTTTATGAAGTGATTCATCAATAGTGATCCTGTGAATTTCACTGCAAACAAATTCAGTGGTTGAACTTACCATGTCCAAAGGCAGCATCCCCATATGGACTGATCACGCCATCTGTTCCATTCTTGTTGAGCATCTGGGAGTGCTTGCCAAACTGGTTTGTATCTGGTTTTCAGAAAACTGCACATGTGCAAGGATACTGCTGCTTCAAACTGATCAGCATTCATTAGCATAATTAAGAAGTACTTAGCCAAACACAAAAGGGTAGGATGTTATTGAAACACAGAATTTACTGATTATTAGTTTATATAATTTGTTAATGATCTGAACTCGTTTGCCTTAAAGGTAAAGGAAAAGGTATCCCCTGTGCAAGCACCGAGTCATGTTTGACCCTAGGGGTGACGCCCTCCAGCGTTTTCATGGCAGAATCAATATCGGGTGGTTTGCCAGTACCTTCCCCAGTGATTACCGTTTTACCCCCCAGCAAGCTGGGTACTCATTTTACCGACCTCGGAAGGATGAAAGACTGAGTCAACCTTGAGCTGGCTGCTGGGATTGAATGCTTCAGACAGCATTTCTGCCACTTACTACTCTGCGCCACAAGAGGCTCTTCTGGTTTGCCTTAGGTTTCCTCAAAATGGTGCGTGAATGAAGACTTTGCTGACTTGAAATGACCAGGACCCTTTAGCTGCTTTGTTCTACTTAGATGTACACCAGAGAATAGAATTTTATTGAAAGATAACATATATAGATAACTGCATATAATTTGTGAGTGATCTGTCAACCTAAACATCTCTTGTCCAGCAGAACAAATCGAACAAATAAACAGTTATGCAGCAACCATAGAGAGGTAAGTAGAGCTCAGTCAGGCTGTGTGAGAAGCAGCATACATGATAAGCCTATTTTTCTGTACAGGATGGTGACTAAGGAATACAGTGAAACAGCCTGTAAAAAACCCACAAGCAGACTAATGACCTAATGACCTGATTTTCAAAAATCAGATCTCTATTTGCAACTGGCAAACAAGAAACAACCGGAATACTCAAAAATGTATTTTCGGATAGCAGAAAGTCGACTTGGTCTTTCTTCTACAAAAGGCTAGTTAATAGTCATTCTTAAAAGGTATGCTTCTAGAGGTAATGCTTGCATGTTGACATTTCAGTTGGAGATATGAAGTTCAAACACAGAAATATCTTATAGAAGAAAAATCGCAGGGGAAAAGGGTCTCCTTTATTTAGTAGAGGAGAGAGCATCTATTTGTTCAGACCAAGATGCTTAATATAGCTTCTCTGGCGGAAGGCATTTCAATCTTTATCGGTACAGCTTGAGATGGAGATCACAGGGGAATCTCAAGTATCACCTGCAGCATGCAGTGCCCTTTTCTGCACACTAGAGGAGCAGGGTGTCAATCATTGCTTTAACTTGCTGACTTCCATTCAATAACAGAGCCCTTTATTGTTTCAAGGCAAGAGGTCTGCACTGCACAGTTTCTGAGGATTTACTGTATCTTAGAAAGTTACAAAGCATATAGGTAGCCCAGAATATGATTACCCATTCTTTCCAGGGAGGACACAATTGTGTCAGTATGTAAATTGGGTCAGTATAAAAATTTTATTCCTAGATATATGTGGGAGATTGACAGAAAGGAGACAGAATGGTAAAATGACCAGCGGTTTATTCTAGGTAGCCCATAAAGGATGTTTCCTGATTGGTATCTTTGAAATATAAGAAGGAAGGATGGGAACGGTGAGCCATCATATGTGTTCACATTACTCAGCAATACTTGAACACCTGGCAGTTGGGCTCCCTATTTACCCATGGTGATCATACAGCCACTTAACCAACAGGCTGTTCAACACTCAGCCATCCATGATCCTAGCCATACACACTGACCAGCATCATCAGGGTAGGGCAGGCATCTGTGAGGGCAGGTGGCAAGAAGGTTCTTGGGGGTTGAAGAAAGGGTGCAGAGGTATGTGGGAAGAGAGACATGAGAAGGGGGATCTGGTAGTAAGCAGAAGGGCCATGGGTTTTCTCTCCCCAGGGCCAATCCTGGGCCCAGCAATCATGTGGCAGCAAGGTGTGTCCTCTTGTCCACTCTTTCTCTCTACTCATGTAGCCAACATATGGTAGAGTCATCTGTAGAGGGCTCCTGTGATATTGTTGGGAGTGGTAAATCATATTGGAATTCTGGATTTGAGTGGAAAGGTGAATAGTTTTTTTTGTTTTGTTTTTTTATTTGACTATAGTGGTCAGGTGGGTTCATACAGGAAGAGATGGTCTTTAGGCTGCCCCTAATTTTTGTAGAACTTTAATGGCCCTATAAATCCACACTTTTAATTGGGCTCAGAAGTAAAGTGGTAGAACAAAACTGGAGTGATATGGTTTCTATGACTCAAACAAGTCAGGATTCTGGCTGCAGGATTCTGCACAATTGTAACTTCTGGACACTCTTCAATGGCTGCCTACATACAGTAGTCTAACATAGAAATTAAAGAAATTGACAATTAAGTTACTGTTCTTTCTCATGCATCAATGTAACACATGTGACAAATGATAATGACTACTGCCCAAAATAATACTATATTATTGCATTTCTAATGAAATATATTTCATTGGTGTTCTTTGTGTTTCCTCCATTCTAATTTTTGTAACCTAAACAGACTTTAGTATAAAATACAGTTGAAATCAAAGGAAAGTCTGATTCCTGGTAACCAGACTTTTGTGGTTGACATCATATCTGGCATAGAAAAATACCATAAGATGTGCCAGTAACAAATATTTTAAAAAGAAAAGGACAAAGTTATTACAGAAGAAGGACTTTGTAGGCTTGGGAGAACAGAAGAGGGGCATATTTTCTTACATATTAAATGTCACTTTTGACAATTGCTCAATAAGATGCATTTATTTGTATATAGCCATAGGCCTTTACAAAATATAAAATGCAACATAGAAAATAAAAATTTACAAACAGTAAAATAGAATAAAAGCAACTGTATAAAAATATAAAATTTAAGAAAAACTGAAACAGCATACATGACTACAAAGTGCAAGAGTGTTAAGGGGCTGGACCTGATGATTCTACAGTTATTGATTCTGAGTGGAAATAATTAGAAAAAGGCAGCAAATTTTACTTAAAGCACTTAAATTTTGCATTAAATTTCCAGGCACAGTTCAGAGTATTGGCAGTAACTTATAAACCCAGAATAAACCTAGGATGAAAATATCTTCTGTATGAATATGCTATTGCTGATGTCATTACTGCACCCCTGGCTCCTTCTGAGGAAGATGATGTCACAGTCAGCTTGGGGAGGGTCCATTGATCTTACCCACCCTGCCTTCAACCAAAGACCTGGCAGCTAGTGTGGAGTCATGAAATTTGCAACAACCTGATCTAGCAGGCAAACATACTAAGTAATTGGCAGTGGTGCATAAGCTTGAACAGGGGAACTGGCAAGGCCACACGAAAGCAGCTGCATGCACATTGGTTCACTACATCTGTTGGCCAGTGTGGGCCTTGGGAACTCACCACGACAGATCACTCTTAAGCAAAGTCTCACTCTCTGAAACTCACAGACTTCAGTGAATTGAGAAAGGTATGACTTTGCTTAGGCCTACCTTGTTAAAATGCTACATTTCGAATAGAATGTATAGAAAGTGAACAGGGGCAATATGAAAAACAGAATTCTTCCTCATTTTCCTTAAATGGAGGAATCAGGTGATATAAAGGTAAAGGTATCCCCTGTGCAAGCACCGAGTCATGTCTGACCCTTGGGGTGACGCCCTCTAGCGTTTTCATAGCAGACTCAATACGGGGTGGTTTGCCAGTGCCTTCCCCAGTCATTACCGTTTACCCCCCAGCAAGCTGGGTACTCATTTTACCGACCTCGGAAGGATGGAAGGCTGAGTCAACCTTGAGCCGGCTGCTGGGATCGAACTCCCAGCCTCATGGTCAGACAGCATGTTGGCTGCCTTACCACCCTGCGCCACAAGAGGCTCTCACAGGTGATATACATTCCAAAAAAATTACAAAATTTACAAAAACTGTATAATAAAAGTCAAAATATTTATATCAATAGTTACTCAAGCTAAGCCCTGTTACTTAATGCATTTGTTTCCAGTATTTCAGCAAATACTGTTCTCCCAAGCTTGCTGTTTCTCCTTCAGTTAAACTAATACAGCTGCTTTTGAGGCAAAACCCAGCCATCAAGTACCAAATGTCCCAGCTGCTGCCTCTGAAATGAGGTAGCATCCTAAGGTCAGCTTTCACATGGCACCCACAAACTTCAAACATCACTTTACTGCAAATATGGTCTATAAAATGGAAGGGCAAATAAAAAGAGGACCATAAAACTTCTCTGAACTTAAGCTAGAATCCAGATCTTCCTGAATGAAGTCACTTCCAATATGCTGTGAGTAACCATGAGAAATACAAAAAAGCATCCTCAAGGTGTTTCACCATGCCTTGTGGAATTAATAGAGGGTGGATTGACAGAGCAGTTGGAGGATTGGAAGCCTAAGTTTTATTTTAATAGTTCATCCTTATTTTGGCCAGAAACAAGTAGCCACCTCCACAGTTTTGGCAGGAAAATGTTCTTTACTGGAAGAACAGTCCGCCTCTTCAACTGGATTTTTGGCACATGATCAGGAAAAAGTAATATCTGATTTCCTTGACACTTGACTTTCCTCTTTCTTTTGAAAGAACTCTGTTTTTATCCTTCAGATCTGCCAGCCCAAACAGAATAGCACTGCTAGCTCCCCCCTTTCCTTCATTCATTCACACAGCCAACCATTTATACCTGCCCTACAAACGGGTGGTATATTTTATCATACTGAAACCTAACATATCTGGAAATCATTCATTGTCCTCTATTTTGACCTTCCAGACTATTTCCCCCCTACCTTCCCCCAAGTACTTAATTATACTCTAAGCCTAAATTTCATTTTCCAAGCTAACTAGCTTGATGACCATTTTGTTATGTTAACATTTTCCATGCTACCTCTGGTTTTATTACGGTGGCCTCCAATTTCTCTTTGCCATTACCCCTATTTCAAGACTATTTTTTTACTGACAACAGAAAGCTAGTGTGTAGTCTATATGCCATTTCACAGTGTATTTCATAACATGTGATAATCAAGTGGGAAAGGCTATCAAGAAAGGAAAGAGAGCACTCATAGCTCAGTTATTATCCTGCACATGTTTAAGGGATATTGAAAGGGCCCATGTTTCATAAATGTCTATTTTTTTTTGTTACTCTCTGCAAAGTTGCAAATTTTTCTACCAAAGAACATTTGCTTACCTTGGTGTTAACCAGCAAGAAATGAAAAGAAAGTGGTGTACAGGCAACAAATACATTTATTTTCTAATGCTTCTCAGTGTGATTTCTTATATAGTCAAGCGTATAAGTTCCAAATAACAAAAACACTTCTTCCAAATTTCTTATATATTCAAATGGTTTAAGTTGCAAAAAATTAAATATACAAGGGAGCCAAAACAGGGTCTGGATTAAGATTACCTGTTTTCAAGGTAAAGACCTTTTCTTCAGTGGCTATTCCCTAAAATATGACATATAGAAAACAAAATTAATAAACTCATTATAAGACATCTATAATAAATAATTCATATAAATATGAGTTATATGGTATGGTCAATATTGCCTCTCTTTTCAATGTATCAACAATGATTTTTCTTATATAGGTAAAACAATTACATTACATTCATATGTATATCATAACCATACATACTTTTTACAATCATAAATTCATGTGTTTTTATATAATCATAAGAAAAACTTAAGAAAAAAACCTTAATAATACAGATTGGCCCAATGGCTCTTACTTTTTGTGAAGGATCTGTATATTCCTAAGCAATGTCCCCAACCTCCTCAACGCATTCCCACAGATAAATCCCTGCCGCTAAACAGCAGGTGCATTCCTTCTTACCGACTTAAAGAAACCGTTCACAGAAAACACATTAAGTCCCATGTTGTATTAAGCCCCTTAGAACTCTGAGCACCTAATGCAAAGATACAGTCACTTTCTCCTTGTTGCAAAGTTCTATTTATGCTTAAACATTGGTGCTCATATGTCCATATGTGCTCAATGGCATTAAAGCACAATACCTTATTACCATTATGTATAACAATGACCTAAGACAGCTTAGAACATTAGGTTGGTTGTCATGGGTCTATTCTACTAATAGTGGCATATTCTATAAGTACATATAGGGTTTCCAGGATCTAACCAGCTTGCTCTGAGAAAAATTGGGGTACGGCCTGGTGTGAAGGCACCCTGACATCACTCTACATAAAAACCAGAAATTATGTCTTTTGATATTCTAGCTTTTACAAAATCATAGTTAGGACAGTGAATGTTATCCCAATCTTCAGAAAAGGTAGGAGCAACTATAGGCCAGGAAACTATAGGCCAATGAGTCTGATAATTGCAGGGTAGATAATGGAGCAGATTTTAAAGGGGCAATCTGCAATCATCTGAAGGACAATTTGTTGACCCAGAGAAGTAAGCATGGATTTGATTCCAACAGGACCTGCCAGACCAACCTAGTTTCTTTCTTTGATTGAGTGATCGGTTTACTTGTTCATGGAAACTTAATTGATGTTGTTTACCTGGATTTCAGTAAGGCTTTTGACAAGGTTCCCCATGATGTTCTGATGGGTAAATTGGAGGACTACAGACTGGATTTTCAGATAGATAAATGGGTAGGGAACTGGTTAGAAAACTGCACCTAGAGAGTAGTTGTCAATGGTGCTTCATCAGACTAGAGGGAGGTGAGCAGTGGGGTGCCGCAGGACTCGGTACTGGGTTTTGTACTTTTCAACATTTTTATCATTGATCTGGATGACGGGGTTGAGGGACTACTCATTACATTTGCAGATGACACCAAATTGGGAGGAGTAGTGAACATCCCAGAAGACAGAGTTCAATGAGAGGGATACACTTCTGGGTAGTAGTGTGTATGAACAAGATCTTGAGGTACTTGTGGGCTGTAAGCTAAATATGAGCAGTGTGATGCAGATGTAATGGTAAAAAAGACAAACACAGACTTGGACAATATCAACAGAGGCATCACAACAAAATTGCAAGATGTCATCGTTCCATAATATACAGTGTTGCTCAGACCCCACCTGGAGTACTGTGTGCAGTTCCGGAGGCCTCACTTCAAAAATTGTGTGGCCAAAATTGAGAGAGTTCAGAGGAGAGTGACTAGAATAATCCAGGGCCTGGGAACCAAGCCCTATGAGGAAAGACTAAGGGACTTGGGGAAAGTTTCCTGTTGGCAGGAGAGGATAGGCTTCACAGTAATGGGTTTAAACTATGTATAGAATATCAGCTAAATAGTAATTTTCAGAGTCGATCAGCAGTGGAATTGACTGCCTAAGTGTTACGCCAAATGCGTGTCTGTAAGGACACGTGTCTAAATTTAGTTGTGGGGAATCAGCTAGTAGAGCCAGCAAGAGGCAGCGTGGCGTAACGTGAGACCTTGTATTGCACAGTTTACTGGGTAATTATGTCACTGAGATAGAACCAAGGCAGACAATGATCTAAACATGAAAGGATTTTATTAATACACACTACTTAGACAAAAGACAACACATGCGTACTCTAGCAAAGAAATGTACATTCCTAGCCACTAGCACACAAGGAAAAGGCTTATAGGGGAAGAACCTATACTAAGGGTTGATTGGAAGTGATATCTACCTGTCTTCTGGGTGGAGCAGAGTTCCGGAGGTCCAGGGAAGCAATTTGGGGCGACGGACGAGGGACCAAGACGAACGTCGGACAGAGTTTCTGTAGCCTAGAAACTGACTGCCCTTTGTGGCTGTGGGAGCCCAATATTTAAAGGAAATTTGTGACCTGAGGTGATAGGGGGCAGATCCTACCTTGTCCAGGGCTTGGACAAAGAGTTTGATGGCTGGAGCCGGGTCCCAACAAAGAAACAGGTTGCTGAGACAAAGAAACTAGCTGCTGGGAATATGAAGAAATATTTCCTGTCTAGAAGGGCTGATGGCCCATTTCTGGCAAATCCTGGATGATTGCTTGTGCCTGGGGATAGTGGTAAGGGAAAAGACAAAGACCATATCTTGGATTAGATTTGGTGTTGAAAGAGAGTGGCCAGTTCCCCTTACAAGACAATGTGCTTGGCTGGCTGGAGGGAAGTCTTGGGTGGGGTGCCTTTGTCTCTCTGTACTTGCCAGGTGTGCTGACAAACTCCTCTTTTGTTTGCAAGCAAGCCGGTTGGGGGAAGCCTAACTCCAAGTCCTGCTTCTGAGCCAGAAGTGGGTTTTAGTTGCTCTCCCATTATGCTTTGCAAGGCTTGACCTGGCTTTTCTCTCTCTGGTGCCAGGGTCTGCTCAGGAGTGTCAGGAAGGGTTGACACGGGTGCGCCAGCCTTTGATGGAGGGGTGGCAGCCCACATAACATAAGGAGTTGGTGAACTCCCCCTCATTGGCAGTCTTCAAGCAGCACCTGGACAGATACTTACCCTGGATGCTTTAGGCTGATCCTGCATTGAGCAGGGGGGTTGGACTGGATGGTTTATATGGCCCCTTCCAATTCTGATTCTATGAGTCTATATGCTAGACCATCCATTATGTCACTTCTGGTTTCTATAGGAAGTGATGTCAGTGTGCTGGCAAAACACCAGTGAGTACCCCATTCCCCATATCCTTCTGCTGGTGACTTAAACACCAGGGGGCAAAAAGCGAGTGGGTCAGAAAAGCACAAAGACTTTCCTTGACAGGAGATGCTCTTCCATCATCAGAAGAGCCTTTTGTAGTAGGGAAAAGGCTCCTTTTTCTGGAGAAGAATAGTACAGTTTATGCAACAGAACAGAACCACAGGACCCAGCTTTTTGTCACTGACTTGCCCAAACCACAAACTAGCATTGACAATGGAAGAACTCTGTCATTTTCCCCAACATGTTGTTGTTTTCTTAAAGAGATTCCTATAGCACTTGAATCAACTTTGCTCTCATTAAAAGACATGAAATAGAATATATAATCAGATTTCTGTTGAAACAATAGATTGCATAATGAATGCACTGCATCTCCCAGCTAGGATACTTCCAAAACACATCTCCCAGCAATGGGAAAGGGAAGAAGGGAATGGTGGGATGCAAGAAAGGCTCTTTTCCTCCTGGCTCACAAGCTGCTGACAGTAGCTGCAGGAACAGCTTCCCAGAAAGTAAACTTAGAAATTGGTAAGGAGGAAAACAAGCTGCTTTGCTGACCATAAAGAGACTTAAAAGTTAGCAAAAAAGAAACTTAAACTGAAATGGAAGGCAGTGAAAATAAATACAGAGAAGGTACCATGTTTCAAATGCAAACAAAGGGAAATTAAGCAAGCAGAAGGATTGTGAATAGATATCATAGATTTCATCTGAAGTCAAGAAAGACTGATGAGCAAAACATTGCATCATGGAATGGAATAAGGGTGTGAATATAGGTGAATATAGGTAGAAACAGTAATGTTAATAATAAAAAGATGAGTAATAGTGATTAAATAATAAATGTCACAATCATTAAAGATTAGCATATATTAATAATAAAAAGGATAAAAGGATGAATAGTGGAAATATCAAGTATTATGAAGGGAACGGACAGATTTTATCTAACGGAGCAAAGTTAGCTGAGAAAAGAAGGATCAAAGATAACACCCAAATTCTTAACCTGCTGAAATGACTCGAGTGACATTGTTAACTGAGAGAAAAAGAGAAGAGAAAAGTGAAAGTTTAGGGGGAAGTATTATTGAGTTTCAGGTAGTAATCTGATATCTAAGTGGAAATAACAGTGAGATAGTTTGAAAATCAATAAGAACTGAGAAAGGAAAGGCTAGATCTAGGTAACATCAGTGTAACAATGATAATGCAGTGCAAAGGCAGAAATCAGATTACAAAGAAGAGTATAATGAATGAAAAGAAAGGGAACCAAGAAGTTAGACACCAACAGAAAGAAGTAGAGGGGAAAAAGAGGCACTTGCAAGAAGCAGAAAGTGATCAACTATATCAAAAGTTCACGCAAGATCAAGGACAATAAGAACAGAAAAGGACCTTTGTGACAAGGCTTATTTTAACACAAAGTAGGCTCTGGATAATGTAGATGTTCAAACTAAAATGGACAGGGTCAAAGAGGGAGCTGTCAAAAAGAAAACTGAGGCACTAGGAATAGACAATTTATGGAGATGAAAGAAGAGAAATGGGACAGCAGTAGAATATGCTGAGAAGAGGTGGACAGCCAAAGAGACTTTTAAAAAGCAGTAGCATGTTTAAAGCAATAGGGGACAACATCAGGTGAAAAGGAAAGACAGAAAATGTGGATAAGAGATAAAAGAACAGAAAGAGTCGCTAATTACAGATCAGAAGGGAAGTGGTAGGTTTAAAGGGAAAAAGAAAAGAAACATCAAAGGCAAAAATTAACAGAAAAAGAAAAGAGGAAGGGGAAGATTTTAAACAATGGCAGTTGAAATATTGCAACTAGAAGAAAAATGGAGTGGCGAAAACCCAAAATATTGGATCAAAGGGTCAGACAAAAGAGATGAAGTGAAGACAAGAAGGATGAAACGGCAAATAGATGTCGATGAAGATTGGAGGAGGAGAGAAAAGAAAGATGATTAGAAGAAAAATGAAAAGTTGAAAGCATGGCTTTGTAATGAATGGAGTATTATAGAGTAAGATTGGGAAGGGGCTGTGGCTTAATGTCAGAAAGAAGATCCCATGTTCCATCCCCAGCATCTCTGTGTTGAAAGATCAGGTAGATGATGTGAGACACTTGTACCAAAGACACTACTGAGCTGCTGCCAGTCTGAGGAGACAATATTGATCCTGACGGACAGTGGGGTGTGATTCAGCACAACACAGCTTCATATATCCATGTGTTCAAGTTCTGCACCAGAGACAATGGACAGTGCTAATGCAGGAATAAAAATAACACAAGAATAGAAGGACCTCAGTCTGGAAAGCATAGCGATGAAGAAACTGGAAGGCAACAGAAATAAAGGATTCCAAAGAAGAAGGTACAAAAAAAACAAGAAGGCATGCTCATACAAGCCACTGGCTCAGGGCATAGCTTTTCCGCTGGTTTCGTTTTGATCTTTTGTCAGACTGTCCTGCTGCCCATGAGGATTCCAGACCTGTTCACTGAGCCAGTACTTGCAACAGGATTACACATAGGAAGTGCCATACTGGCTGAGACTAAAGGCTTATCTAGTTCAGCATTCTGCTCACACAGTGGCCAACCAGCTACCTCCAAGAAGCCCACAAAGGGAAGAATGCAACAGCATTATCCTGCCAGCACTCCCCAGCAACTCATTTAAATAAGCCTTCTTGAGGAAGTAGATATCCATCATGATTAGTAGCCACTGATAGCCAGGTCCTACTTGAATTTGTCCACTCCTCTTCTGAAGCTTTCAAAGTTGGTGGCCATGACCATATCCAGAGAGTTCCACTGTTCTAACTAGGAACGTGTATTGTCATCCCAAGAAATGATCCAAAAGAAGAAAATAATAGAATCAACATGAGAAAGCAGTATGAAGATGACTAGCAGAATGAACAGAAATATGGAACAACAGTTTTGGAAACTAAATGATACACAGTTCAGAGATGAAGGTTTGGAAAGATCCAGATGGCAAGTCAATATGGATAAAGCTATCACCAGGAATGATTCAAATGAGTAGCCTTATTGGTCTGAAGTAGCACAATAAAATCAGAGTCCAGTAGTACCTTTAAGACCAACAAAGATTTATTCAAGGCATGAGGTTTCAAGTGCAAGCACTCTTCGTCTGACTAAGAACTGACCATCATAAGAGTCGGAATATATAAGCAAAAGTTAATCCTGTCACATTAGAAAACTGTGTCACAGCTGTGTGTGGATGTTGTGACACAGTTTACTAATGTAACAGGATTAACTTTTGCTTATATATTCCGACTCTTATGATGGTCAGTTCTTAGAAGGACCAGGAATGAGGAGAAGAAAAAAGGAACATCAGGACACAAGATTCAAAAGGAAGGTTGAATAAGAACCTAGAGTGTGGTATATCATTGCAATCATACATGTCAAGAGTAAAGAAATAAAAATCATAAATTTCAATGGGAATAGTAAGGGGAAGGAAGAAATAAAGAAAGGTATGGGTGGGAAGCTCCCCGATGAGAGTGGGAAAAGGTGAAAAAGCTACAGGAATAGCTGGGCCAATCCAGGAATGTTTATGTACAAGAGGTTTTTGTGTGCTCTTACTCAGGAAAAACCTCCGTGGTTTCTTTGTTTCTGCATTTAGCCCCACTTTGCCTATGCATGTCCCACTGTCATTTAAAAAATTCTGCATACTTCTGCATCGTGGTGAGTCCACATTTTCCACAACTTTTCCTCAGGGTACTTGAAACTTACTTTGCAACGTTCCCCCCTTCATTGGTTCCATGGACATTTTTTTTTTGGATGCAGAAACATTCTAGATTTCTGTGTGTACAACAAGAGAAAACAGTTTAAGAGGAAAAGGCTGTGTCATATGGCTTAGTTAAATCCTGAAATGCCAATTTAAAAGACCAATTGAAACAATAAAATTCCATGGAATGTAACTTTAATATGGTCAAAAAAGTTTGTACAGGAGGTAATACAGATGTAAGAAATGAACACATTGGGGATAGCAAAAAAGCATAAACACAAGAAGATACTGCAAAGCTTCAGAAGATTCAGGGCCCATCCCCTATCCCAGGAACCAGTGGAAGAAGAGAGAAAATCTCTTTGGCTCTGTTGGGAAGCGGCAGCTAGCAAAGTGCTCTTGTATGGGGGCCAATGGCTAGACATGTAGATTGGGGCAGTTCTTCCATGCTACTATAAAATTATAGATGAATAGAGTAAATCTAGTCTATGTGATGAACTGTGCGTATGCGTCACCCATCATAGAGATAGCCATTGTGGTCAACATTCTAAAGCAGTGATATAGTGGGGTGATTTCACGTGCACCATTTCTAAATCATGTTGTATACCTTTAAAAAAATACATAGATTTATGGGGTAAGCTGTGTTGGTCTGAAGTAGCAGAACAAAATTAGAGTCGAGTGCCATATTTAAGACCAACAATATTTGATTCAAGGTGTAAGCTTTGGCCTTAAAGATGCCACTGAACTCTAATTTTGTTCTGAAAAATACCTAGTTATAGACATGGAACATTCCAACATTTATGCTTTCTGGAATAGTCTCTGCATACAGAGCACTGTGTGCATGTTGGTTTCACCAGAGAGGTTTGTGAGCGCATGCAGGAGCCTGAATACATTTCAAGTGGCACAATGGAAATCCCACTTTTTTATTTACCATACAAATTTTGATTATTCTATCAGGGTTTTTCTTAAATAACTCTGCTTGTTTATTACATTTTTGATTTGTATATTTAAAAATATCTCTGCCATACTCCAAATCTTTAGTGTCTCCTCTCAAAATAAATGATGTCCTATATTGGATGGACATCAAATGACTTTTATTGCATTTTCTGTTGATAGCACGTTGTCACACAATGCCTCACTGTGTCTCCAGACCAAAAGTAGGCTAAACTGCAAACCTTCTGTAAACACGAAGTTCAGATGTGCACCATATGTAGAAAGCCTGTTAAACAAACTCTGTGGGGCAATAGTCACACGCCTAATGGCAAGGCAAGCTTAAAACGTCAAGCAGACAAAGCAAGCTTTTAGCTGGCCGTGAAAATGTAACTACAGCAACAGAATCACCAAGTAAAATTTATGGGTTTAGTGGTTAAACAGGATACAAGTCTTGTATGGGCTACCTAATTGCACATCTTTTTAGACAAATGTTTATGACGTACAAAGAGATTAATGTAAAATAATCCTTTGTAATGATGTAAAATGTCAACACTATTTCTGGCTCTATAACCATTCTGTATGAAGACCCTCATTTAGGACTTGTACAGTGCAATCCTAAACATGTACATTCAGAGGTAAATCCCACTGAATTTAATAGGATTTAGTATTTAAGGAAGAATACTATGGGCATTGCAGCCTTAATCTCTTTGTTTTATCTTCCTGTTATTACCCCACAACAGCTCTTAGGTTGGGACATGTATTTGTGCTGAGAGTTGGATCACTCCACGGGTGGGACAACACAGACAAATCTTTCTGGGAAGAATCAGCAGCAACTTTATTGTTTACAGGTTCCTCAGGTCTTGGCATAGTACAGGGTAGGGACAATGGGTGCAGATAACAATTCCGTCCTGTTGGGCTAACCAAAGGCCTAGTATTAGGGCTGACACTAGTAGGAACTTCTATTCCTGCCCATCACCATCCTCATAGGGGCATGGTCATTGCTTGTCTTGCTTGCCTGCACAGCCAAATTAAAGCACCTTGTAATATTTGCACGAATCCAGCTATAAGATCACCAAGCCATATGGTGTTGCAATTGCAGATGGAGGTCCTTATAGTAAAAGTCTGGATTAAAAGTATAGATAACGTGGTGTTCAGGCATGGGGTGAATTGGTTCCATTTTCCATCCCTATCTGTTTCTCTGCCACTACAAGATAATACTTAGTGACATAAGGTTCAGTCTCATCCCCCAGTTTACTCCTCCACCACTGAAATCACAGGACAGTGACCTACTTTTCTGCCATGACCCTCTACCTCGTTACTGTGGAAGTAACTCCACTGAGACTACCAAATCTGGTAGTCTACAGAAGTCATCTAAACTTAATTTAGATACAAAGAGAGCAAATTTGAGTGAGACCTATATTATTCAATGATTACCCCCAAGAAAGTGATGTTAGGATTGCAACTATAGATCCTAAAATGTCAACTGAGAGACAGAGAAACAATGTGGAAGAGTAAAAGTGTGGAAAAACTCACTGAACCTCCAGACTTGTGTATTCCAGTGTCAGTTTGTTCATCTAATTACACATTTTCCCTAGATTCAGGTGAGTAATCATGTTGGTCTGAAGCAGGAGGACAAACTCAGAGTCCAGTGGTACCTTAATGTTTTATTCAAGGTATGAGCTTTCGTGTACATGCATCTAGGCACCGAACTAAAAGTAGCATCCAGAATATTATTCAGAGAGATGTACGGCCGGGTCCTCAACATATTGATGTAAGTTGGCTACAAAGCTACAGTCTCAGACACTAGTATTTTGCAAATGTTGAAAAGCATAGGCTGGACGAACACTTTCACAAACTGAGCAGCTAAGAGGACTCTGAAGAAGAAGAAGAGTTAGTTCTTATATTAAGGTGACCAGATTGTGAGGGACCTAAGGTGGAACACCGGGGGCGGGGCGAGGGGGGGTGGCAGCAGTGGGGCGGTGGTAGTGGCTCCTGCTCAGTGGCGGCAGCAGCAGTGGCTTGTGTTCCACGGCAGCTCCTGATCAGTGGTGGAGGAAAGATGGAAAGGGCTGCTTTAGGGGCGGTGGGTGGGCGGCGGCGGGTGGGTGGCAGCGGCTCCTGCTCGGCAGCAGCAGGGAGTTGGGGGGGCAGCGGCTCCTGTTTGGCGGTGGCGGGGGTGCTCTCCTCCTGTCCTCTCCACCCCTGGCTCATCTGCTTCCTCTTCTTGGCCATGTGCGCTGGCAGCAGGAAAGCCCCGGGAAGTGGGCAGCCAATGGAACTGGCTGCCTCTGAGATGGACCATCCCAGCTGCCTTTCCACTGGCTGCTGGCCCCAGGGAAGGGCGGGCGGAGGCTGCACCAGGCCCCACGCCAGACTGCTCCTCTATCCTGGCTGCAGCCTCCTCTCTGGCCGGCCGGCCGGGTGGGCGGAACAAAGCGGGAAGCAGGGCGGAGGCAGCCGCCTGGCCGCCCGCCCCATCTGGGCTGGCCTGCAAGGGGCAGGGCACAGGCACCACCTCCAGCTCCCTAGGGCTGGCTGCCTTGCCTCGCCCTGCTCCATCTCGCCTTGCCTTGTACCACCCCACGCCGCCTCGCCTTGCGATGTGCTGGGCACCGTCATGGGACATTTGCGGAATGTGGCGGAATATGGGGCTATCTGCCTGGAGGCGGGGCGGTCCCGCGAGAAGTGGGATGAATGGGCACCTTATCTTATATGCCACTTTTTTCTACCAGGAGGAGTCTCAAAGCGTCTTACAATCACCTTCCATTTCCTTTCCCCACAACAGAACCCTGTGATGTAGGTGAGGCTGAGAGAGCCCTGATATTACTGCTCTGTCAGAACAGCTTTATCAGTGCTGTGGCAGGCCCAAGGTCACCCACCTGGCTGCATGTGGGGGAGAAGTGGGGAATCAAACCCCACTCGCCAAGTTAGAAGTCCGCACTCTTAACCACTACACCAAACTGGCTCTTTGGCTAAAAAACCTCCTGGGCCACACTGACTTTGTGAAGAGAGATGCTGCTCACCATCCCAATCCCTTACACTGGAATAGTGTAGTGTCTCAAGAGATGATGTACTGAGGAATTTAAGACACTGGGGGATTTAAGACCCATGCCCCCTGGCTCTGTTCAGATAAGAGCATCCAGTTTGGCATGTCTCTTCCCAGTGTAAGATGCCTCAGGGTACAATTCGCAGTATCACCACACATTACAAAATCCAACAACTTTTGTGTATATCGATATGTGCCAGTTCTTTTCTGCAGTGTGTGAGAACTGGTTTCTCCCTCCCCTCTTCTTCAAACTGCCCTGTGGGGCCACAATTTGCACCACTTTGAAAATTATATGTAGCGATGTAAGTAACATGGGTTTTTCCCCTCACCTATTTCAGTCTCATTTCATATTCTTTTCCCCTACATCATATTTCCCCTATAAAAGGCACATTTTTTCAATGATATTTGT
The DNA here is from genome assembly GCF_049243985.1 of Paroedura picta. NCBI lineage: Eukaryota > Metazoa > Chordata > Lepidosauria > Squamata > Gekkonidae > Paroedura > Paroedura picta. The sequence goes on along the minus strand of NC_135377.1, from coordinate 29,886,874 downwards.
ACCTCATTCTATCAGTATTATACACATACAGGAAGAGAACCCAGGGTACTCACAGGGGGCACCTCAGTTTCCAATGTATTGCCCTCCCCACATTATTTCCTCCTGATCAATTTATCTCAAGCACAGACCAATAAAATTCCAATCTCTCGGAGAAAAAGCCTTTCTGTAAGATGTGCGAATCAGAACTAATGAAGTCTTCAAAGTGAATGGCAATGAGTTCATGAAGTGGCTGAGTGTTGTCATCATCATCAAGAGTGTTTCCCTTTCTTTCATTTCCCAGTGAATATGTAGGTCTATCAATATATCTAATTCTTAACATACCAAATCTGTAGATACTTAAATCCAGAGACTGGAGCCATGACCAGACTAGAGAGATATTTCTACAAACTTGAGGAAATCTCAGGTTTGCAGAAAAAGCTGAAATTATTTTTAAAAATTAGAGGGCTAACCCACCCCCAATAATAAAAGGAACAGTTACTACTTTAAGATATGAATGTCCTCAATAGCTGTTGCTTGGCAACCACAACAGTACTGCCATCCTTCAAGTATCATTTTTTTGTAAGTTAAAGGCAGGGGGAGGAACAGGGCCCTTTCCAGGGCTGTTTTGACCTTTGAGGAAGGACTCGTAAGAGCCAGGCTCACTGCACAACTTGTTACCACCACTGAGGTATGCCTGTTTATTACGATTCAATATCACTCTCCCCACAAAAACTAACATAGTGCAGTGGTTTGAGTTGCAGGCCCAAGTTTGAATTCCTGAACTGTCATGAAAATCACTGAGTGACCTTCAGCCATTCACATATACACAGCCTATTTTACCTCACTAAGTTGTTATGAAGATAACAAGGGTGACAGCAAAATGATGTACACTGTTATGGACCCCATTGTGGAGGAAGGTAAGATATCAGTGAGGTAAAGCATATTTATTAATATAGCTGAAGATAGGTGGCAGCAGAAAGTAGATGAGAAGAAGAGAAGAAAGCAGGGAAAGGCAACAATATGGAAAGTAATAGTGTGGGGGAAGGAGAAATGGAAAGTAATAGTGTGGGGGAAGGAGAAATGGGAGAAATAAGGTGTGGGGTCCTAACCACACAACCAGGCCTGACTCAGTGGCCAGTACTATGCAATTAATTTTCCTGGATAGAGCCTTCTGTATAAGGAAAGGATACGAAGCTAAAGACCAGGGAAGGCAGATGGTTGACTGGTGAAGGAGGCAAGAAAAGGGGAGAGGCTATGGGAGTTTTTTGGGGAAAGAAAAAAAAGAGAGAGAGAGAGAAAAATGAAATCCCTCATTTTTGTGGGTTCCTTGCTTGTAAAAATATAATTAAAAGGACATTGTAAAAACAGTACACACACACACTTTAGCAATCTATAAGTCACTGAATCTTGTTTTAGATGTTTTAATCAACCATATAGTGATATTTCTCAAAATGCACAATGCATTGGCACCCAGGGGTCTCAATTAAAATATGCCCAGGATTAAAAGTCCCATGTCACACTCTGTGAGGTCTCACATAAAATCCAAGGCTGGGCAACATTCCCTACACTGTGGAACTTTGTACTGACCCAAGCTTTTAAGCCTGGTTTGTGTGTGTGTGTGTGTACACATATCTGCAATTTATTTTTTAAAAAACAGTTTTTAACATTAAATCTTTAAGCCTGTTCCACAACAGCCTTATCTGCATGCACATCAAACAATGTGATTGGAATAACCTGACTTCTACAGAAAAGCCTTAATGTTTCTGAAGTATTTATATGTTTCATAAATATTCATAGCTATTATTCATTGTTGACAAGCATTTCTTGAACTGCTGCAGCAAGAATTATTTACATTCATTTTGGGAAGTGGCTGGAACTGATAACTGGACTGCTCAAGAACTTCCAGAAATATGAAATATGATCTTCCTTTTTTAAAAAAAAAACCCAGCTCTGTGATGATTGCCCCGGGAATGACATCCATGGAGGACAATGAGATTACAGTCTTCAGACTGTAATGAGAGTGGCTTATGTTCGCTATTCCTCATGCACGCTGCAAACCTGTCATGAAAATGGATTACCTCGGTTTGGTGATATTTTCAGTTCTTGTCATGACAATAAGACATCACAAGTTTAATGTTCAATATAGCCCATGAAATACAATAGTATATAAAGATATGTGGATATTAAAATGCTTGCCACTTGCAGCCCTCCTCCCCCCCCCCCCGCCTTTACACCATCCTGTGACTCCCCAAGCTGCCGAATGATTGCTAGTACTCTAACACCTGTTTATGATATTTACAGCACAATCTGATGTGGAATTACAATCTGCTGTGAGCTCTAAGGCTTTGGGTTTTAAAGGAAGCAATGTTGCTTAGGATTGCACTGTTATTCTTTTAGTTGGGAGGGAAATTCACAAGCAAAGAAAGATGCAGCCAACTTTGAAAATGCACAGAGTTCCCCAGATACCGAGGGAAAAGGTCAGGGTATACTGTGCCATCTTCTGAATCCCTTGGCAAACCAGTCATTAGTGTTATCCTTTACAGAGCAAATGTTGAGACCAGTGGCATCCTTAAGACCAGCAATGTTCTATAAAGGATACTAGGGGCCAATCCCATTGCATTCAGGAATACAACAGGTGCTAGATTGGAGGGGGGGGGGTGGAAGAACTTTGCGGACAGCCTCTTCCTCCCCCCAGGACCTGGAAAGGCTGCAGGCAGCTGTTAGGGAACTCACAGACAGTGGCAGTTCTCACGCAGCAGGGATCTGCAGCCTCCAAGCCTTGGAGGAGAGTGGAAGGAGGAGGGGGGTGATCAGGAGTGGGGGACAGAAGGTGTTTGGCTGACTGCTGGACAGACAAGCAAGATGATTGGAGGAGGAGGCACTCAGGGGTGAGACAGCTGCCCTGAGTGGGTGTTAAGTGCTAACACTTAAGCCATGAGACACGCTCCTCCTCCAAGGCCTTACCAGAAATATTAAATGGAACTGATAAGCTTTTGTGTTACAGCACATACTTGAGGAAATGTGCATGCACATGACAGCTTATACGCAGAATTAAATTTAGTTGGCCTTAAAGGTGCCACTGGACTCAGACTTTGTTCTGTTGCTTGAAACATGGCTACCCACCTGACTCTATCCTTCTCCATGACAATCAACATTAGGGTTTCTGATGTTGTGAAGAACTTACTCGGTAATAGCCAAGATTGCAAAGGGTTGGTCAGATTGTCATGTTTAGCTTCTATTTAGTCTCTGGAACAATATTAACAACCGTGTGGAATATCAAAGGTCTGTTCCCTGTTCCCAGATAGCCAAATTCACTCACAAGGTAGGGGTGCCAGTCTCTAGGTGGGGCCTGGGGATCACCAAGAACTACAGCTCAACTCCAGACTGATCCCTTCCCCTGGAGAAAATGAACAGTTTAGAAGGTAGACTCCATGGCACTTGTACCCCACTGAGATTCTTGTCCTCCCCAAGCTCCACCTCTGAATCTCCAGGAGTTTCTCCATCTGGAGCTGGCAACCCTATTTCCCTGGCAATTCTACTACCAGGGTCAGCTTCACAGATGTGCAACCTTAAGGAAATCCCAGATTTGCAGGGGGGGGGGGAGGAAGAGATCTGGCTTTGTTTTGGGTTTTTTGAACATATTTTTCCCATGCACATTTTCACCCCACTTCCTTTTTCTTCTCCTCCCATTCCCAGGGGCTTCAGTGGTGTTTCAGAGTCTCTCACCTCCCCCTAGCTGGTATCTACATGCTACAGTGACAGAATTCAGGGTGATAAGAAACTATGCCTATCTATTTACATTTTTTAAAGGCACCCTGAGGGAGAAAAGATATACCTCCTGATTTCCTTAGAGGTTTGAACATTGAGGTGATGGCATTTAGGGAAAAGATACTGACAGCTCCTTCTGCCCTCACTTCCTGAAGCAGCTACGGCTGCTGCCCCCACCCAAGCTCAGGGAGGACAGAACAAAGTTTGTGTCCAGTGTCATCACCAACAACACAAAAGCTTACATCCAGAATTAAAGCTTGTTGGTCTTAAAGGTGCCACTAGACTCAAACTTTACTCTTACATTATGCAATCCACCTTGAGCCTCAATGAGAAAGGCAGACTATAACATAAATAAAATACATTTTAAAATTAAAAATACCGCTCAGTGTCGTGAGAATAAAATGAAGGAAAGGAAAACAATGTAGACCAATTTGGGTCATTGGGGAGAAAGGTGAGGTATAATTATAAGCAAGGGTAGTCAAACTGTGGCCCTGGCAGGAGCAGGGGCTCATGGGAATTGTAGTCCATGGACATCTGGAGGGCCGCAGGTTGATTACCCCTGATGTATGGAAATGGTTATATATGCCCCATTTCCTTCCTCCCTTTCCCCGGATTCTCTGTCCTATACTCTTTGTTCCTGAAACTGCTTTTCACTTTGAAAGCTGGCTGGGATACGCAAATCTGCATGTAATGTATAGTTAGCCTTTTAAGAGCGAGCAAAGGAGCTTTTCTTCGCAAATGAAGGAGTCTGGGTGTAGAGATCACATTAATTGTGGAAACTGTGTCAGGCACAGCCCTAACCAGGGATTCATAAATAAGAGGTTTCAGATGTGTATACTGTTTCTAAAAACATCACTAAAGGTTGACTTGTCCCTACATTTGCTGCAGTTGCGTACACAGTGGAATAATTGTCCAAGCTTTTACTCACTGGAGTACAGTCCTGCTGCTTTGATTTCTTGGGCAAGCTTTTGATTTTGTTTACTGTGCCACAGTGTTAAGATAAGCCTTAAAAATTATAGGTTTTCGTTCACAAATACTGGGATCTCCCATTGATTTCACTTTTAAAAAAATGAAAGCTCTTCATTCAGTATAACCTTGGGGACATTCAATTCTAAGAGCAACCCGTTAATCCGAGTGGATGGAAATTGTGAGATTTTTGGATGTTTCCAGTTAGATAATTTAAGATTCTGCACTGAATGATCTGATAGATACAGACATTTTGATGGCGATGTATACTTTGTGGACACAAAGCTGTAGTCCACTTTTGTTGGCAGAGTTTAAATATGCAAAGGTAAACAGCACCGGCTATTTAAAGAATAATTAGCTTTATTGATTATTGAAACAACATTGTAAAGAGAGAGAGGACTGAGAGAGTGTTCTGGGGTCCGATTGTTGTCTCCACCTGAAGAATGAGCTCAAAGGAGCAGGAAGTCTCCAACAGGGCCAATCAGGACACAGGGGGAAATTATTTCAAAAATGCCAGGAAATTAAATTCCTCTCTAAATCTGCTAATTACATATCTCCTTCCCCGATGTTCCTGTAAGATATTCTTCATATCCTTTTGAATCAAGCACACTACAGATCTTGCATATTCCAACAATTCCCCCATCTCAGATTTTCATGTCACCAATGAAAAGTTTCTGTTCATTACTAGACTAGAAGCTGATAGCAAAATGTTACAAGTAGCTCATCTAATTTAAGAACCATCCATGCAAAGTAATATATATATTTAAAATACATTTGTTTGAAAAGTCAAGCCCTCTAAGGGTCTACATACTTGAGCCTGAAAAATATTTTCTCCTAATCCCAGGCAGGGGCTATTTCTTGGGGAGGGTACAATCCAATCTTGTCAGATCTTGGAACCTACAGATGAGAGAAAAATGAAATCAGCAGGCCCAAATGATAAGTCTTACAGCCACTCTTGTTTGGTGTATAAATCATATAATTTCTGGGCAATCAGAACGGGCTCCTAGGTATATTTTTCCCTGTTTTCAAATACTTCTTCAATGATTGCCACAATGATTATTTACAAATAAATGTTTTCATAATAATTAACAAGATATCATGAAATGTACAAAATAATACAAACCAAACTAGATCCATTTGCCAACATACCTGTAATCCATTTAACAGTAAATTAAGACGTATCTCCCGGCTTTAAGCTCTCTTTCTTGAGGCAATTTTACTCTTACGTGCCCAGCTACTGTTATCTCCAGTCCATGTTTAAACAAATGCTTAATTGTACAGGTGTTGCCAATTAGTGTGAATTAAAGGGCTGGAGTTTTTAGTTTGGATACAATAACCCTGAAAGGCCTGAATTCCAACATGGACTTTACTTGTTTTCTGTAAAAAGAATATATATGTATGAATATGTTTGTCCACTGACTTGCCCTTTAATTCGCGCTAATTGGCATAAGCATCTCAACAGAGATGTTTTACTTTAAAAAAAATTAGCTGGCATCGTGGGCCCTTTTAAACATGGAGAAAGATGATTGGCTGCCTGGCATGATTGACAGGTGGAGGGGAGTCACATGTAAAGCATGTTGCTCTCTTCTGCCATTTCAAGCAGGTGTGTAGAGTGCTAAGAAGCACAAGAAGGCAGCAGAGGAAAGCAAGAGAGCCAGAAGGTGAGGAATGGCCGGAAGCATGTTATTTTTTAGCGTTACGCCATTTTGCTGACATAATGCTATTTTTTTCAATGTGTGGAAGAGCCCTTAGGTGGGGCCTAGAGTTCCAACCATCAGGTGGGGCCTAGAGTTCTTTCAGAAAAACAATTGATCTCCATATGTAGGTTCTACTACATATGTCCACCAGTTCTCCTACTTTGATGGATCCTACCATTAGGCTCCCACCACCTTTTTTAAAGACCAGGGCGGGGGAGTGATATCAGTATGCTGAAGGACAATCTAGCATTTATTCCAAACTCTATATGAAAACCATTGCATTTAGGGTAAATGTTAGAGTGTCACCCTGATGCATGAACGCCACTTCTGGATGATGCTGCAATGCTGGGGAATGCTGGCCTGGTGAGTCCTTACCCCCCAAACTCTCATGCCAGCCTATCTAGGCTACAGAGAGCAGTGTCTCTGAAGTAAATGATGGCCTCTGTGATATCACATCGCCACTAAGCTCCCTCCCCCTTCCCAACTTCTCACTTCCCCAGGCACAATCCCCAGGGAAGAACTACTTCTTTAAATACCCAAAGAATAAAAGTGGAAATCTAACACAGGGAAGAGTAGACAAGATTGGATCACACTCCCCCTCCCCCCAAACAATCTAGTCTTTGGATCTTTTAGGTAGTAGAACATTCCAAAATAGCATACTTTGCCTGCAACCTAAAGTGGCACAGCCCATTCTGCCTCCTCAAAGTTCTGCTACACGTTCTGCTAAATGCACAGACTCAATTCTGGTTGCAGTGCATTCTATGCATGCTCAGAAGCAGCTTTTTCATAATCATTGTAATCCTTCCCAGGCTGACATCTAGCACCAAAAACAGAATAATAAACTCTACCCGGTATGTTAAAACCTAGTCAAGCAGAATATTAACGTAGATAGTGATTAAATTCCAGAGTGTTCAAAGTCAAACCTGGTTAAAGACTATCAAACCTGATAGTTTTTCTCTACCAGATTATTTATTATTGACAGCTCAGCGGCAAAGGATAAACCCTCTGCACGTGCCCAATGGAACTCTTTTCATTATTCATGTCAGCATTCTATAACTGAGGCATTAAAAACAGGCCCAGTTTTGAGGGCAGCCACAAACAGTACCCTGAGTTTTCAGTGGTTTCCTTCTATGTTTACTCTCACTATGTTAGGAATGTTTAAAATATATGTTCCATTACATTCTCCCCCTCAAAGACAGTCATCCTTATTTTTAACTCCCCTTTTCCATCTGGAATTGGTGTGTATTTGGTTTTTATTCATTTGCTGCAGGCCGAATGTCACCTTTATTCTGGTCCTCAAAGCGAAGTTCTCTGCTAATTCTAACAAACAGAACACAATTGGTCAAGCAAGGCATGGTTTTCTGGCGAATCCCTTTTAGCAAATCAGACATGGTGCTCTCGGCAATAATGAAAGACTTCAACTTCATTTCTTGCCAATGTAGGGAGTCCTCCGGCCCATGCTTATCACCTTGTGCTCCCTCTGATGCCAATGATACGTTCTGTCTATGAAAATATTAAATGCATCTTTTAAATCATGGTATATAATGCTGTAATGTTCATATCTTCAGTCAGTAACATTTTCTAATTGGGTGTTCTTCTCCAACATCTTGTTATTTTACCTGTGTCATTCAGATCACAGTGACAGACGTGCAAGAATATAAAGCTTATATTGCCATCTTGTGTTGACAGAAAGAAACAGCAATGATTCTTTTGTCACCCCTAAACTCTTTGAAGATGTATGTCTAGCAATTAAAATACTGCAATGTTGAGCTATATAGCTCTGTCAACCTTAAAGGAGAATACATTCATTAATGCTTCTTGCAGTCATGGAATTTAGTACAAATACCCTTAGGCCTGCTCTACATATATATCACACGGTTATGACATTTTGCCTGTGATAAACTGAGAGGGGCCTGCATTGTGAATGATCACTCCTTTTCCTAGTGATTGAAAGAGAAGGGCTAATCTTGCCAAGAAGATCTGTCCTGATCAAAACTCCATTTCATGATCTGAAAGAGGGCAGCTTCAAGGATACAGGGTAGGGCAGTGTCTCAATGGTAGCGATTCTGCTTTGTAAGCAGAAAGTCCCAGGTTCAATTCCCAGCATATCTAATTAAATGAATCAGGGAGTACGTGATGTGAAAGACCTTCACACACACACATACACCATCACAAACAGACACCACTGACTTTGACAGACTAGTTATCAGACTCCATATAACTTCACATTTTGGTGTGAAACCTAGATGGTCAACAAGTACTATATCTGAGGAGGACAATGGAAAGATTACCTGTTCTGGATGGCCAGTTTGAGGGAGATTCTCCTATCCCATCTATATGTGACCCAAAAGGCCTTCATGGCTTGCTTCTCTTCCCTGATCCTAGTTTTGCATGTAATCCCTAGAGTGCTGAATGCAAATCCTGTATTTTTCTGCAGAAACCTTTTCTGAATCTGAATTTTGCTGGGAGGAAATATTTGCATGAGGCCCTAATTCCTGATGGTCAAAGAGGAACCTTCCCCAAGAACCCTTGAAATATAAACTAGCAACAAGGGACCTGCAAACCTTGGAAGGTTTAGCTTGCCTTCCTAGGAAGGCCAAAGAATCATTGTAAATCTGGATTAGCTAAAGTGGACTTTAATTTTGTTTCTTTAATATGAAATAGCGAAAGGATTTTTATTTTAATGCATTTTGCATTAAATATAGTATAAATATAGTAAATATATAATGAGGTGTGTATGATACAGGATATATAGTAATGAATATAATAACATAGTGGCAAAATAGATTGGTTTTAATAACTGAAGTAAGGAGAGGAAGAAGATTATGGAGAGGAGGAAGATGTTGGGTGAGAGTCTTTCCTTACCCTGCTTTTTAAATATATCATGTAGTCTAAAGCAAATTCTGAATTATTTTATATATTTATTTTATATATTTTCCTTTCCCAGAACTCCTTGTTTGTCTATTTTTAGGCGCAGGGTGGTAAAGCAGCCAACATGCTGTCTGAAGCTCTGCCCATGAGGCTGGGAGTTCGATCCCAGCAGCTGGCTCAAGGTCGACTCAGCCTTCCATCCTTCCGAGGTCGGTAAAATGAGTACCCAGCTTACTGGGGGGTAAATGGTAATGACTGGGGAAGGGAATGGCAAACCACCCCGTATTGAGTCTGCCATGAAAACGCTAGAGGGCATCACCCCAAGGGTCAGACATGACTCGGTGCTTGCACAGGGGATACCTTTACCTTTACCTATAAACACCATGGAGAACCATATTAAAGACCCGTCCTTCAGCAACTGCACTAATCTCCTATAGAATTCCAGATTTGGTTCAAGGTATTGGTAGTCTGGGCCCTGCTCATTAGTAGTCTGGGCCCTGCTCATCTGAAGGACCACCTTTCTAAATACATCCCCTAGAGAGAACTGCAATCAGCCCACACCAACCGGCTGAGAATCCCCAGCCCCAAGGAAGTATGCTTGGTCAATACCCACTTGGTGGAATGAGCTCCCAGGGGAAATCAGGGGTCTGACAGAACTCACTGAGTTCTGCAGGGTCTGCAAGCCAGACGTATTTCACGTCATTAAGTACCTGTTCCTCTTAACTGGAAGTGCTAGGAATTGAACCTGGGATCTTCTGCCAGCTTGATGTAATGGTTAAGAGCATCAGATTCTAATCTAGCGAGCCGTGTCTGATTCCCTGCTCCCCCACATAAAGCCAGCTTGATGACCTTGGGCTCTCCATAGCACTGATAACGGTGTTGTGACTGAGCAGTAATATCAGGGTTCTCTCAGCTTCACCCACCTCACAGGTCATCTATTGAGGGGAGAGGAAAGGAAAAGCGATTGCAAGCCACTTTGAGACTCCTCCTCGTAGAGAAAAGTGGCATATAAGAACCAACTCTTCTCCTCTTCCTCCTCTACTGAGAGTCAGTGTGGCATGATGGTTAAGAGAGGTCAACTCTATCCTGGAGACCTGGGTTTGATTCCTCCCATTCTCCACCTGAAGCCTGCTGAGTGACCTTGGACCAGTCACAGTTCTCTCAGAACTCTTTCAGCCCCACTTATCTTACAAAGAGCCTTTCATGGGGAGAGTGAGGGAAGGTGATTGTAAGCTGCTTTGAGACTCCTCAGGCTAGAGAAAAGCAGGCTATAAAAACCTGTATATGTGCACCAAATTGGATCTTGAAATGCCTTAGGCTTCTTCCTCCACATGCTGGAACTCATACTACTTTGCACAGAGAAAAGTTGGAGAAAGGAGATAGAGACGTGCCTTGCTGGAAATGGGAGGGGGGAGGTCACCTCACTGGAGAAGCAAGTACCAGAGGTGGAGGCTAGTGAAGATGGTACCCCATCTGGGGTTCCCCAAGACACTCATTGCAGCAGGATCGCAGATCTAAGAAGCTCAGTTCGGAAGTCATGCAGCAGCCTGATATGAATCAGGAATGAACCCCACTTTCTGACATGATTCAGGTACAGAAGTGCCCCACTGCATCCCCTCTTCCTGCACATAGGACGAATACATGCACATGTCTGGGGGCATTTCAAGTGGGGGAAGTTGTGTAGGGGGAGAGCTGAAACCCCTCTTTTACCAGGCCACAGTCAAGATCCAAATCAATTTGCTGCGCCTCTTCAGAATTGAGTTCCCGAGGGAATCTTGCAGCTACCATCCTGCTGCTTGTCTCCATCCACCCCTTCAAGAGGAAAAGAAGTCCAGAGTAACCTTTCCCTTCAGACGGCTTTTTCATCAAAAAGCATCCTCCTCAAAGTAATTTTACCCTTAATGCAGAAATCTTATAGGAAATCTTTTTACTCAGGGGAGAGGGGAATGTATATGTACTGTAAGATTCTTCAGTGAAATGTGATTTTACTTGCATTGATTAAAAAAAACCCTCCCAGTAAAGGGTTAAGGTGCACTTCTAGCTTTGTGCCCATCTTTCCCTTTAAATCACAGCAGAGCATATTTGCTGTATAAAATTAAAAATAATCAGCAAAAAAGAAACACAGAACCACAGAAATGCCCCAGCAAGGTATTTTTCTATTAGCAAATCAGAGATGAGCACTGAGTGATGAGTTCGGAAACAGAAAGGAATAAATGTCCCTGCAACCATCTCTTTTGATGTTAATTTATAGAGCTGGCTGCAGGAGGATCAATTTCTAGGAGCCCCAGGTCTCTAGGAATGGCTGGACTCTGCAGCAAAGGGGCAGCCTTTTCCCGGCTGGTGGCCTCCAACATGCCATCATTACTGCTGTTCTTCAACGTGATATTGCAGGATGTGTGCAAGCCGATGGCCACTTTCAAATTGGGACTGAGGTTTACCAGCAGACCTGGAGAAAAATCTCCTGCCCCTAGAACAGAGGCACGCTGGGGTGTTATTTAAGAAGCAGTGAAATTTAATCCAGTGCCCTGAAAAGCTTCAGCTGCTCATTTCTATCCATGTGCAAAATGGCCATCCTAGGTAGGTCCTCTCAGAATCGTACTGACCAGTAGGGCTTATACACAGGGAAGGATCCTTGGAAGCAGATTCCATCAAACACAACCCAAACCCAGCTGACATTTAACATGTGACTCAGCACTCACCTTAAAAATATTGTGTTTGGGGGGCAAAACCAACTCCTGAGAGCACATGGCCCTGGGGCAAGTTCATCATTCACTTCCTTCTGGTCTGCACCCTTTTGCCAGCAGGAAAGGGCCATGGGCCTGGCCTGTTTGTCTGACTGCTGGTTTCTCACGGCTGCTCAGGGAACCCCTCCAGCCACTGCACTGTGCCCATGTTTAAGGTGAGCAATGGGTCACATCGAAATGGGACTTTGTTGCCTTTCCTCCCAACGCAACTCAGAATGGTGTTAAACCAGGGCAGGGTTTTCTCTCTCTCTCTGCCCCCCACCGTTTTGCAATCTCCAGGTGTTCATCAATATGATAATAAGCAGAGGACAGTAAATGATTACATGGACTTCCTCACATCACCTTGGGCTAGAAGAGTGTGATCCTGTGCAAAGGGAGTACCTCTCAGGGAAGCTTACTGGCCTGGACAGTTTTGCTGCCGCACTGTTAAGTCTCTCCCGTCCTACTGGCACACCTTAACGCCGCGCAAAGCGAGATGACTAGCAGGAAGTGCCAGAGAGGCCTGTTTGTTGTCCATCCGGAAGCGTATCCGAGCCGACAACCAAAACAGTCCGCGGCTCTTCTGAGAGCACGGCTTCCTCGTTTCCTAGAGTGACCACTAGATGGCACAGCTAGGTTTCCCAATCCCCGGGACGCCTGGGCATTGTTCCGCGACGCTCGCGCTTCCCTGGCTGCTGCATCTCTGGAACTTACTGCTCGGAGGCTGATGAACTGTCTGCCGCCGGTTGCAATTTCAAAGTTCACCTCTTTAAGAGACTGAGAGGAGTGCCTCTCTCCCAGGTGATAGCAAAAGAGGAGCAAGGGCGCTTTCCAAGTTACAGTGCAAAGAAATGAAAAGGCGTTAGCCTCTCCCTTCCACCCACCCCCGCTCCCCCAATATTTGGTATCCAGCATAGGAATCTTCTGAAAAGCATATCCATTTCGATCCGAATTGGCTCGCCTGCGACGAAGCCCCTCTGCTTTCAGTGGAATAAGCACCTAGTAATGGAAATAGCTTGACATCGGTAGATCAATCTGCAGCGGCTTTAGGGTTGCCAAGTCCCCTCGGGCGACCGGCGGGGGATGGGTGGGGTGGATCTGGCAGATCCTACTCTGGAGATGTGGGGATGTAGACTGGGGAATACAGGGACCCCAGCGGCCAACGCTGACATTTTCTCCAGGGGAACTGACCTCTCTAGTCTGGGGAGTTGCTGTAATTCCTGGGGGTCCCCACGTCCCGTATGGAGTTGGCAACCCTACACTGAGTTAATGCTAGGAATTTACCCCCCTTACTTAGCCGAAACGAAGCGTCTTCCTCCATGAAAGACAACGACCGTCAGCGCACTTAGGTGCAGAAGTCAATTCCACAAATTCAAGAGGAATTCTTTGCAGTGTGATATTTATTTTCACAGCGCACATTCTTCAAAAGTATGGGGGGGGGGTCAGTGACAACTCACGTGTGGTGACTTCGTGTGTGTGTGGGGGGGTTGCCATTGGCCTCCTCCTCGTCGGGATGTATCTGGGCATCCGCAGGGGTGGGGGGGAGGGGTCCCTTCCAAAGACTAGCCAGAGCCAGCCTCTAGCTTCCGAGATCCTACGGGATGGGACTAGCCAGGGCTTCAATCATCGGGGTCCTAGACCGCAGCACTCCTGGGCACATTGATGTCTCCCTCCCCCTTTGGAAGACTCCCTACACACAGTCATCTAGCAGGTCAGGAAGAGCAACCCGCCAGGGCGAAAGGACTGGGAAACGCGGGCTTCTACTTTCCGGATCTCAGACGTCCCATTCCCAACCCCTGCGTCTGCGCCTAATCTTGCGCTCTGCTTAGGGCGGGGTCCCCTGGAGCCTGATCCAGAACCCGCCGAGCACTTATTCGGACTCAGGACTGGGGGGGGGGGCTAGATCGAGGTGGGGAGTCGCGTTCGTCTGTCTGTTGCAGGAGACGAGAGTAGCAGGAGTCCTTAAAGACTCGCCACATCTGTGGCAGCGCATGAGGTTTCGTGTGCGGGAGGCTCTCTCCTTCAGATCCAGGACGGGGCTGTCGCCTTCGTTTGGGGGTGCGGGCTTGGCTTCCGCTTGCCTGAGATCATATGACTGGGATGGTTGGACTCTTCAGGGCTTCATCCGCGGCTTGAGGAGGCTCTGTCGTGGTCACGTTACCTGCCGACTTGCAAAAGGAAGAGGGCACCTCTGCGCGCACCCAGGAGGCCCTCGCAGGCGGCCCTTTGTTCTGCCAGCGGAATTCTCGGAACCGTCGAGGGCGCCTGCGCCACCAGGGCCCGTCCCCGCTCTCTCCCCAATAAATAGGGTCGCCCGCAGAAGTTGGCCTCCAGCTGCCCCGGCGTCTTGCGCTCTCAAGCCGGGCGTATCCCGCCGGCACCACCAACGCCCGCTGAGAATTGCCAAGGCGCTGCGCGGGGCTTTGCCTGTGCGCCTTGCACCAGCCCGCTTCTGCCTCCGGCTGGCTTTATGGCTGTAACGGTCGTAAAAGCTGGAACTGTCGCCTGCAGCCCAGCACTTGAGCCTTTGTGCGGCGGCCAGGTTTTAAGGGCGCAGGGACGCCCCGACGGGCATCTGGAGGGGGAGAACGCCGCTCTTCGGCCAAGAGCCGGAGAAAGATCTCACCCTTCCGGTCCTCATGAGCTTTACTGCCTTGCAATAGTCAGAGACCTCACGGCCCACCGAAAGACCCCGATCCTCCCCACCTTCACTCACAAGGCAGCCCCGGGGGGCTTTCTCCCGCCGAAGGGTGCAAATGCAGCCAGCCTGAAATAGTGCTGACGGTGCGCGTAAGGAATGCCAACAGGTGTGCGCAAAGTTGTCCGAGTCACATTCTTCCTTCTGCGCCACTCTAAAGGTACCGTCCCCTGCCCCGTTTGGAACGGGGCGCCAAAGATAGAGTTTTGAGAGATCCCAAATTTTGTTTTATTTTTGCAAGGGGTGGAGAGAATGTCCTGCTGGAAGATCAAGATACTACAGGTTTATTCGAATCTCACATTAGCGCGAGCTATCTCTAAATAGGGGAAGGAGCACTTTGGCCCTGCCTTAGAACCCAATCCTGAACCCTCCCTGATTGATGGAATGGAATTTGAATGCTAGTAGATTGCAGGCCTGGTTTCTGAATTAAGCCTATTAGGCCTACTTTGCAGGATGATTGTGAAACTAATTGCATGACAAAATACCCTGGCAGTGTAAAGGGCTGAAACAGAAGTGGATTCAGGAGGAGAGGCCCACAAAGTCTGTATATCTGCCCATGAACAGATTCGGTATCGCCTGTTTCTTTCAACTCCCTCGCCGTCACGTGTGATCAGCAGCTTTGCTGCCTTGGCCCGGTGAGATCACTAAAGAACCCATGAGACCACCATTAACACCACGAGCTTCCCTCCCCTCGCCAAGGCAATCGGTCCGCGAGTGACCCAACCCATTGCGAAGGAGAGTCTCCACTAGGCGAGCCTGAGGATGCAACTGGCCACCGTTGCTGTAGGTAGAAGTTCCTCCGGTGTGACCCCCGTGGTAAGGGAGAGGAGGCTTCCTTCCCTGACGCCTCGATTCTTCTAACCATATTTACTTGGACCTGCTAAGCTCGAGAGGAGAAACTTTCCTTTAACTGTCCGCAGAATTCATGTGGGTGAAACTAAGAGCCGTCCCTCTCTGGACTTCTGAGCACCAGGAGAGCATTCTTAAGGACATAAGAGGCTTGCGCGGTTATCACATGGATTTACTTCCGAGTAAACAAGGAGGGAGCGGCTTCGATTTCCCTCGCGTCCGGGTCCCATTCAGGGGCAGCTTCGGAGCTGTTGTCTCTTCCTCAAGGGACAGCCTCTGAAGAACTCTTTCCTGTTTACCCCCCCCCCCCCATATTGTGGCAGAGTGCACTCTTAAAATGCCCGGGGGGGTGGCAACAGCGCTGTGGCTGTTGACAGACGCGGAAGAGTCCAATGGGGCCAATGGGCTTCCTCACCTACCTCGCAGAGTGTCTGTTGTGGGGAGAGATTCAAATAGGAAGCCGTGTTGGCCTGAAGTAGCCCAATAATATCAGAGCCCAGGAACACCTTTAAGACCAACAAAGATTTATTCGGGGCGTGAGCTTTCGAGTGCAAGCACCCTTCGTCAGACTACGATCTCATACATGACAGGGAATATATGTTGTGGGGAGAGGAAAGGGAAGGCGACTGGAAGCAGCGTATAAGAACCAACTCTTTTTCTTCAAGGAACCCCACCCCTCACGTTTATTTTTTGGAAATATAACCTATTTTAGCTTGCAGGCCAGGTTCTTTCCCCCACCGCCGCCCAACAAACTGTACTCATTCCCGATCCTCCCCCCCCCCCCTTCGGGCCTTATCTTTCCGTGATGTAAATCCCCTGGAGTGTTACCGGGGCTTACTTCTGAGGAGCTCCACCCGGGCCAGGTAGCGCTTAAGCACCGGGATCCTGGCCTGCGAAGGCCCCCGAGTTTGAACCGCCATGCGAAGCGTTTGTTTGTTGCCCCATTTAGGGCCGCGCTTCGGCACCGGTTCTCCTTAAGAAGGAGCCTCCAACCACCAGGCGCCCTTGAACTCCCTCGAGGGAGGAGGCGAGCAAACTTCAGATCGTCCTGCAAGTCCACTAAGCTGCAGCTTGGATAAGGGATGAGCACTTTAAGTTTCAACATGCAGAAATTCAACAGGTGAAGACGCAGCACTCCCGGGGATGCAACTTCACCTGCTGAGTTTCTGTTCTTCGCCCAGGATTCTTCTGCGCGGCTCTTTAGCCCGAGCGAACCCTTCCCAGCATGGGGGCGCCTGTTCAGCTCCGTGGCGACCCGAGGTTTGCGGAGGGCGAGGACTTGCCTGCAGAGGGAAATCCCACGGGTGACTGGAGATTTTCGCCTGGAAGGAGAGCCCCTCGCTTCCTACCGCCCGGCTTTTTAAAGTTTTCAAGCACCGCAGTCTTCAAGGTGCCCCCTGGCTGCGATACCCCAGAGAGGGCTTTCCCAGCGAGTTCGGGATTTCCCCTCCCCGATGTATACTTTACCTTCGCCATAGTTCAAGGCGGCTTACAAGTTCACATTTAAAACGTTCAAAATAGATTACAGAATTCCCCTCCTTCAGGGCGGAGGAAGGACGCTGAAGGAAAGACGTCGGAACAAGTACAAGAAGCCCTCATTTTCCCGCTGCATTGCTTCTTTAAGCAATTCCCTGAAATTTAGGACTGGTTTAGAAGGTGGGTATTTCTTCCTAAGGAAAACAGCCGGAGCTCCGGTCTGCAACCATATCTTGTCAACAGACGGGGCGGTTTCAAAATTGCTCCGCGATGGTCCCTCAACGAAGCCCTTTGTTAGGGATGCCCAAGTCTTCTCGTGGTCTCCCCAAAAGGGCGCCTCCCCCCCCCGACTGTCGCTATGTGTTCCCAATAAACGGTCGAGTCGACAACGAACCTAAAGCAGACGCACACCCCTGCGCGTGGCGGTCCAGCCGCTTTGGATCCTTATTCTAGGCAGGTTTACTCGGATGCAAGTCTTGTTGATTTATATCTATATCTAGGGAGAGAGAGAACACTACGCCTCCAGCAAGCGTTGAGCCTCACTGAAACCAGAGGGGTCGGTCTGCCATAAATTCCAGTGGGGCCCAGGAGCCTACTGTCTCTGTGTGAACAGACAGTTACGCACTGCGCCCCCCGCCCTCGAAACGATTCCGTCGAAGACCGAAGGCGAGGGGAGGAGAGCGGCGAAGTTTGAAACTAGATCCTCAGTTGAAGGAACTGAGTCATCTTACATAGACTCTCGTGCTTTTTGTTCCTTTTCCTTCCAAGCGGAAAATCCACTTTGGGGCCAGTACAGATGATTTAAAAATGATCGCTTTTGTTCAAAACGGTAATCGCCAGTATTCGTCAGCCCTCGATAAACCTGAGATACGCGAGAGCGGAAACAAAACTCGCCGCTGCAACTCGCAGAACTACACCGCCCCCTTACCTCCCCCCCCCCCCCGGCAGGCAGCAGGGCGGAGGCATCGCAGGAGATCCACTCGGCGTCGACTCAAGTACTGCTGGATTTCGGCCCCATCGAGCTCTATTTCCCGCCTCCCCCCCACAGCCCCGCAAGCGAGCTGTTTCATTACTTGACTCCAGTGAGCTTGCCCGCTCTATAGGGCTTCAAGCGATTGCAGAGTTCTGTGTGACTCTGTATGACTGCATATTACTTTGTACCAATACCTGCTGCCCCAGAAGAACCGTAACCAAAGAAAAATAAAGGCATGCGTATTTAAGATCCCCCAACCACTACCACACAGAGGCATTTTATGGAGCAACAAACAACTGTAATTGGAAATGTCATCGTTTGCTGTAGGCCTTCCGCACACTGAAGGGGTGTTTGTGTGTGTCCACGAGTTCTGGGAATACTAATACCTCCCCGTCCCATCTATTTACTTCCGGTCGGCGCTGTTCCTCCCAAATGAGAATAGATCGCACGCCCCTCGAACCTAGGCGGAATCATAGGGCCCAGACCTACTGAGGGCGTTCCCTGGAGGTTCAGACCGTGCCTGTTTTCTGTGGATTGCCCTCACGTCGAGGCTTCCGCCCGCCTCCTCTTTTTTAACAGTCCAAGAATACTTGGGGGAACTGGCAATTCGTGGCGTCCCCCGGGCGTGGCGCTCATTCTGCGGGTTCCTCCAGAAGGAAGACCCGCGATGCCACATAAGAATTCGCCCCTCGGGTAAGAGTGCACAGGATTGCGGTTTTCTCGGTCCAGAAAATTGCTATCCTAGACATTGCTATCCTAGACACAGGATCCTACCCCCCCCCCCGCGTGGGATCTGGTTCCAAACACGTATTCAGCTGAGTTTGGACTCGGGGGCTGCACAGCTCGCCGGGGTAGGAAACCTGGGCCCCTTCCAAAGTAGCAAGGGTGTAGCGGAGCCAGACTCCATGTCCTTCCCTCCAATAAGACTACATGACCACTGGGAAGCTATGTGCTTTAGCCCCACCGAAACACATTGACCAAGGATCATCGCCCAGAGGGCGTTCTTTGTACCAACCGTCCCAACCTGGCCGCTCTGTCATTGTTTTCTACTCACAACTTTGTCGAACTCGACGCGGGCGCATAAACTTCCCATAGCAGCTGCCGATTGCGTTTGTTCTTGGTTCTCCTTTCCCCCCCATTTTATCACAGTCACCCTATGAGGTAGGTTAGGCTAAAAGAGAGGAAGTGGGCCCAAGGAGAGCAGGGACGCCTGACAACTCTCTAGACATCCAGCAGGCTTACTCTGGAGTAAGTGCGACTTGGTTCGAAAGGGCTGGGTTAAGTTATCCGAAGGCTGCAGCCTTCGCGGTGGGGTTGGCTCCCCGGTCATTTGCTCCGGCTCCCACGGCCGCCTCAGCGGCTTCTTCCTAAATCTGCACAAACTTGCTCGAAGCCGGGGAGGTTTTCTGCCGCCTCGCCCAGCCTGGGTTGCTGCGAGCGCCTGGGCGAGCCAGCCCACGCCAGTGAAAGGGTCCCCTCGAACTTCGGCTCACATGGCTTTTGGCGGCCGCGAAGCGCAGCCTTTCCCAGGGGCCAGCCAATGCAAACTGACCCGGAAGCAGAGCCTATTGAGCAAACCATCACTTACTTCCGAGTAAACACGCACAGGCTCGATTCTAAAGGAATAAAACAGACCTCGACATCCCAATCTTTCAGTCGCTGGCAACGGAGAGCCAAGCGTCGTCCCCGGGGGCTCGCGCGCGCTTACACTCGGTCCATGCTCAGAGACACGCTTGATTGGCTACGCCAGCTCCTGGCACGGAACCCTAGCGGCCAGGGCGGATTCTTCGGCCGTCCTCGCAGGGCTATGGGGCGGCGGGGTCCTCGGCAGCCACCCCTGGGCAAAGGGAAGGCCCGACGCGCGCCGCTAGCGGGCAGCCGGCAGTGCCGGCCGCTTTCAGTTTTCCTTGCGGCTCTTGGTTACTGTTTAACCTCCCCACCCACGTTTCAGTTTGTTTAGTCAATCGATCTGATGCTGCTCGGGGCTCCGCCGCCATTGAGGCCGGCTAAGATCCCCTCCAGGGCACGTGCGGGAGGCGACTGGGCGAGCGCATGAACCCGGGCGAGGGCCGCGAGCGGCGGCACCCGAGGCGGGGAGATGCTGCCGCGGATGTGAGCGGCGAGAAGGCCAGGAGCGACTCGGCCGGCCAGGTAAGTCGCCTTGCCGCTGGCGCCTCCTGGCAGACGGAGCGCAGCGCCGCCACCGCCTCCCTCGCCCAGCTCGGCCCGGGCTGCGCCACCGCCGAGACAGCCTCTCGCTGGCCCGTCGCCACAGATTGAGCAGCGGGCGATGTGGAGCCGGAGCGAGGGCTGCCTCGGCGGGGATCACGTGCCTCGGCGGGGCCTCCCTGGGCTCCAAGCGGCTGACAGCGTCGCACCCGCCGAGTCCCGAGCGCGCCTTTCCTTCCCTCCCCTCCCCTCCCCTCCCGGGTCTTTGGCAGGCCCTTGGTTCATTTCCTCCTCCGGCTCATCCAGAGCGAGCCCCGCCGTTACTGTTTATAGAATAGACTCATTCATCCCCAGAGGATTTTCGACTGTCTGCCAAGAAGAAACTAGGTTGAAAGTGAGTGGGAAGACCTCTGCCAACATCAGCACCTCCCATACCATGTTCTCTCCCCCCTTGAAATAATAATACAAATCAGGGGTCCCCAAGGTGGTGCCCATGGGCGCTGTGCCACCCATGGACACCTTTCTTGGTGCTCACCAAGTGTTTTTAAAAAATAGATGGGGTTAGGTGGAGTGTATTCTGGCATATTCTGATTGGCCATTGGATATTTTATTTCCTGGGCATTTTTTTTTTTTTAAACATGACTTTACTAGAAGCTGCCATCATAGCACAAGGAGCTTACTCTGGCTGAAAGGAAGCCGTGAGAGTCATAATATAGCTGGCACTACCTCCTGCATTTTGTGGCCCTCCCCACAACCTTACATCAGAATTACAAAGGTGCCCATTGGCCCTCAGATCTGGGAACATATTTTCAAGGAGTGGAGTTTCACAGTGCCATAGAAAATTGCTGTGGTTCCAGAAGGGATACCCTTCCTTGCTCACTTGGTGGCTGGACCTCCTTGGAGAACATTAGAAATGGTCTTTGGCTCACAAAACCTTGGGATTGAATTAATGTATTAATCTTGAAGCTATTGCAATACTTGATGGTTAGGCAGCCAGAAATTCCATGAAGTTGATTGGAGGCCTCATTATGGCCCCACCATAGACCAGGACATACCAAGAATGTTAACTTCCTCTTGAGTTCACTGAGATTTTAAATGGTTGCATAGTCATGGCGACCTTGAGTACAACCAATGCCATTCTGGCAATCTCCCTACCATTTTTTTTTAGTTAGAAGTGCTGGCGATGTGGACGAATATATGTCTTTGCTACTTCACATGTAACTTTGTTCAGTCTGAAGGTAGACTTGCAGTGGCTTCACATCTACAAGGAAACAGGATTCCTAGATTGCCAAGTATGTAACATTGTCCTGTGTTACTAAACCTCTACTGCTCTGTGTTTCTGCAAAGGGTACTTCCTAGAAGACTACCGCCAAAGATCTGGCTGGCTAGTGCACATCAGATGTGGCATTCACTGGGGTTGCCAGATCATAGGGCAGCAGAAGCTGAAATGGTTGGACTTTGAAAACTACAATAACACCTTGAGCTTTAAATCTGGATTGTCACAACCAGTGCCTCACTGCTAGCTGGACATCAGCCGTTCCATCCTTCTGTTCCTGTCTGTATTTGTTACAGACTTCACAATGCACAGCCTAGGTCCTATGATGGCTTTTTCCTTACTTAGTACTTGTTCCTTGAATACAAGTATAAAAATCCTGCAAGCAGCAAAACAATCACCTATTTAGTCTTGTATTCTGTTTCCACAGTGACCAGCTGCTACTACTGAAGGCCCCCAAGCCTCCCTCTCTTGCCTCCTCTGAACATGAAGGTTCCATTGAGCAATCATGGCTAATGGGTCCATCCATGTCTTCCGTGAATTTGCCTAATCATCCTTTCCTTCCTGTGTCCATTGACAGTGTCTTCATTGCTCTTCGATTTCCCCTCCCCCCTTATTTATCTTATGCCTTGGTTTGAAACTACATACCACTCCTGTTTTCCTCCCATTCACCTCCTGTCGATCTTGGGCTCTGGAGTTTCATCAGGATCTTTTTTCCTGTCCCCTGTGTCTTCTGCCCTTTAAGCTTCCTCTTACTATCTTCCTATCCTTTACTCTTTTAAAAAAATGATTTCTGTTTTTTTAGCCTGTTATCTATTTTACACCCTTCCTTCCACCACTTTGCCTCTTGTTAATGGGCCCTTAACTTTCCAAACTCTGACGAGCTCTTACTACTGTATAGCCTGCTCTGCAAAGCTAACTTGTATGCTTAAGGTTCAGGTATGAGGTTTAAAACCACAGCAAACTAGACGACTTTCCCTCCCCTCATGGAAGATACAACTGCAGAAATCTTTGCTTCCTGAAACAGCTTAGTCCATCTGTACAAGACACAATTTGTATGGGTCAAGAGTGAAGCCAGTAACAAAGGTGATAGTCTCCTTGTTTTCAGTTTCATTTGTTCACATGACCAGGTATTTGAAAAAAGGAAGAGGGAATCCAAGTAGGAGTCGTAGCAATATAAGAACTGCATAGGCCCTGGAGCTATCAAAGGCATGCTATTTTCTCTGTGTCTGGTCGCCCTGTTTTTTAGCTCCTGAGCTGGAATAGTGTAAAGCTCAGTGATTACATGCAGTACTTGGATTGGTTGCCGTAGGGATGCCTCTTAGTGTAGACGTTAAATACAGGAAGTGACATCTAGTAAAGAGAGCCTCTTTTCTCATGGATTCTCATGTTGCCGTTCTTTGTTGCTTACTCTTACAGACGGTTTCTGCAGAAATAGTTGATGAACACATGAAAAAGCCTTATACCGAGTCAAACCATTGGTCCATTCAGTTTAGCACTTGATTGGAAATAGTATTTCAGGCAGGGAAAAGGTTTTCTCAATATCTGCTACCTGAAAGACATCAGGGATTGAACATGGGACCCTCTGCATGCAAAGCAGATGCTCTACCAGTGACCCACAATTTACAATGCATTGCTTAGTTGTTAAGGTGCTTTATAGTAAGACTTAGCATTTATAGAGTGCGTTTCATTTGCGTGCTCCATATATTACTGTTAAGGTATCCCTGAGAGGTAGGATACATTATTATCCCAATAATATAGAAGATGAGAAAGTGGTTTGTGCCATATTTTCTTGACCATTATACTACTGCATCTTTCATGAACATTTTCAGAAAGCTTAAAGTTCTAATAACAATGTTTTTAAAGTAAGGATATATGTTTAATCATGTACTGAAGCTATGAGATTTACTTCCAAATGCAAATATATTTACAATGAAGTGCACACATGACGGTGTCTTTAAAAATACCCACATTTATAGTTTTTAGAAATGCACTGAATTCACAGGAGAAAGTCTAAAACTATGAAAGTGCTTTGTAGATTTAAAGTATAATTTTGCATGTCATGCAGTATGCACAGGATAAAAAACAAAACAAAAATATCCTCAGCAAAAACCTGAAGTATCCAGTTGAAGCCATATGCTGGGAGAATATTGTGAACCTTTTTATTGATCATCCAATTCTCTTTCTCCCCTCTTTTTTGATGTGTATAAAGAGAGTTAAG
The DNA here is from genome assembly GCF_049243985.1 of Paroedura picta. Taxonomy (NCBI): domain Eukaryota; kingdom Metazoa; phylum Chordata; class Lepidosauria; order Squamata; family Gekkonidae; genus Paroedura; species Paroedura picta. The sequence continues at coordinate 29,863,211 of NC_135377.1, read as the reverse complement.
GTAGAAAGCACTTGAAATGCTCTTTTGTAACCTGGTCCATACTTCCCATAATTCCTCTTTTACTCTACAGCTTTGAGGGGAGAAAACCCAGTTTAAAATGCTGTTTTCATTGCCTGGTACTCAATTCCCTGTCCCTTTCTTCCTGTCTTACAGATGCAAGGCAGCTCTGCCTGAGGCTCACCTCATACACATTAAAAAAATCAGGTGTCGGACAAGATCCCAGTGCAGTTATCTCGTTCAGAAATGTTGTCTTTCATTTTAGTGGCTCATACAATGGGAATGTAGCAGCAGCCTCCTACTCTGTCCGTCCGATTTTTCTTAAAGTCCTGTTTATTACAATTTATTACAAGGGCAATTTCTCTTGCCATCTGTTTGACTCATCATAAATTCTTCTTTTGGTCAGTGCTTTTATAGTAAGGAGGCCTCTAGGAACAAGTTATGCCTTTTAATATGGAAGGAAATTCTGGGTGTCATGTAGTGGCAGAATGAGAAAGTAAGGCGCAGTTGAAGATCGTGTCAACGAAATAAGCATATCCTCAGTTCTGGAAGTTGTAAAACTTGGCACTGAGAGGGGAACATGTATGCACCATTTATTTCTACCGCTTCTGTTTAAGATGAATATGGGTAAGTTAGATAAGGTTCAGCATGCTAAAAAGGGATCTAGAAAAAAAGAACCAGCAGTGCTTTAGCTGTATTGCATTGTAGAGTGCAGTTTTGGTTTGTTTCCTGCTTTCATGTATTTCTTATGGCATAATTGCAGCATGGGAGGCCACTGGAAAAGTTTCTCAAAAACTCATAGTGTGACAGTGCTGAACTGTTGACACTGAATAAGTGCAATTGTTGTGGCAAGGGTGAATTAAAGCATGGCTGTTAGCAGACATCTCCATGACAGCGCTGAATGTATAAATCATAAAATGACCAACAGTGTACTAGCAACCCTCCTTTCCCCCTTTCACCAGTTGCATCCAAAGGCTATATATATGGTCTCAGAATATGGTGGGAGGGAGTATGACATAGTATCATACCTGAAGCTAAACTGGTCTGGGGCCGGTCTGTGCCTAGAGAGATCTACAAATTCTGTCTATACCGATACAGAAGAAAGGCCGATCATTTTAAAATGCAGTTTTGCTATTTATTGCAGTTAACTATAGTAAATTCATTTTTTAAAAATTGTTATTATGCGATCTCACAATCAGTCCCCACCCCCAATGTAGCATAGTATAAATAAACATATACTGTGGGGGAAAGCTGAAGAAATTGTCTACAATTACCTTAGAGAAAGAAGATTGTGAGAAGGCCTCTGCATTTAAAAGTTGCTGGAAAGGTGATGAGCAACAGTTCATTTTGTCTGGAATGGGGGCAGGTGCGAGAGTCTGTTGCCATCTGAGACATTCCAGACCTGAAGCTTTAATTATTAAAAAAAATAGCTTTTAGTTATGCAGACAAGTGGAAAACTGTACAGGCCAAGTGTAAGTAAATCTCTGACTGCCTTAAAGTTGTCAGTGAAGACAGAAGTGCTGGGATAATGGCCAACTTGTAAATAAAATGAAAAATAAATGCCAAGTGCTTGTCAAATATTATTTAAAATGTCAACAAACAGACCACTTCAATTGTGTGTGTGTCCCCCCCCCCTTCTGTTTTGCATTGAATGGCAATCCCTGTTTCCGGCATTCTTGTGATCATTCGTGTCCCATCACCAAATTCCTGGTTACAGGCCTGTGGTTGCCAAGGTCAAAAATTATATTTGATTCTAATGGAAGGAACAGTTGAAATGTAGTGCAAGCTGCTTAGGAAGCTGATGCTTTCTCTTTCAAGGAAAGGTTGGCCTGAGGATGCCACCTTTTTGAATAGTGACTCCCTAAACGGAGGCAGCCCTTGCCACCAGGCATCTGATGCATTTCCTGTCTTTGATACATGCCTGGAGCTATCACAGCTGGGGAGCATTTGAAAAACTACAATAGGGTTCATTTGGCTTGGTGAACTGTGAGTTGTTCGGGCCTCCTGTATGTTTTGCCACAGACCAGGAGACTAAAGAATCTATTGGCTTCCTTTATCCTGGCGGTTCCAAGCTGCTTGTACAGATATTTGGGCTACTTATGGGCAGTAGCAATCAGTAGGGTTCTTCTTTTGGGGGTGGAGGGGGGCAGGAACTGTCCAGTAAACCATTTAATGGAACGATGTTGGCCATAACCTGGATGACCAAGGCTAGGCCTATCACATCAGATCTCAGAAGCTAAACAAGGCTCATACCTCTGTCCCATGCCCTGCATATATACCTGTGAACAACTGTGAAGAACAAATTTAGTGGTTGCTGGTATGCTACCAATAGGATGTTCCTCCCCTGCCAGAAAAGTTTCTGTCACTCCAGAGTAAAGGGTAAAGGTATCCCCCTTTGTGCAAGCACCGAATCATGTCTGACCCTTGGGGTGACGCTCTCTAGCGTTTTCAAGGCAGACTCAATAGAGGGGGGGTTGCCAGTGCCTTCCCCAGTCATTACCATTTACCATTTACCCAGTCATTACCAGCAAGCTGGGTACTCATTTTACTGACCTCGGAAGGTTGGAAGGCTGAGTCAACCTTGAGCCGGCTGCTGGGATTGAACTCCCAGCCTCATGGGCAGAGCTTCAGACTGCATGTCTGCTGCCTTACCACTCTGCACCAAAAAAGGCTCTTGTCACCCCAAAGTAAGTACCTGTAAATGCAAGACAACCTGGATGGGGACATAAAATGAGCCCTGCTGGATCAAACCAATAGTCCATCTAGTCCAGCATCCTTTCTCACACTGTGGCCTATCAGTTCCTTCGGAGGGCCAACAGCATGGCACAGAGGCTGAGGCTTTCCCCTGATGTTAACATCTGGTGGTTGAGTGCCTCTGGATGTGAAGGTTCCCCTCAGTCACCATAGCTAGTAGTCTTTGACAGACTTATCCTCCATGAATCTAATCCCCCTTTAAAGCTGTTTGTTTCTGTGGCCATTGCTACAACTTCTGACAGCAAATTCCACATTTTAATCACTTTGTAAAGTAATACCTCCTTTGCTCTGTCCTGAACATCCTGCCCATCAGTCTCATTGGGCACCCTTGAGTTCTAGTAATATGGGAGTGTGAGAAAAATTACTCTCTTTCAACTCTGTCTATGCTATGCATATTTTCATTAACCTTTATCATGTCACCTCTTCCCTTAGTCATCTCTATTCTAAACTCTAGAGCCCCAGGCTCTTCAGCCTTTCCTCAATGAAAGGTGTTTCACCTCCCTAATAATCTTGGGTGCCCTCTGCAGTACTTCTTCCAGCTCTGCCATGTCCTTTTTGAGATACGGTGACCAGAACTGTACACCCTATTCCTAATGAGACTGCACCATAGATCTATACAGGGGCATTATAGTAATGGACATTATCAATACAAAGAGGTCACGTAGCATAAACATTCAAAATTAAATACAAAAACTGTGTATGGGATAGGCTGTACAACCATGTGTAATAATCTCAAAAACAGATTGAAGTAAATCTAAATAATCTCATTAAAATACAGTTTCTCGATGTACAGTATTACAAGTATACCAGTTATGAACTTGTTTCATTCCACTTAATCAGATACATATATTCCTCTAGGCTCTTATATAGTATACATTCTTTGGAGGTCTTGTTTAACTGTGCTAGTCAGCTGTACAGAAACCTTCTCTTGCATCCCAAGTACAGTGTGTGCAAAAGCAGGTAGATTTCTTATTACAGTTATGCTAAGCATGAAATGCAAGGCATATAGCCTAGCTTGGTTATATGAAACCAGTTCTTGCTTTTGCCTGATTTATTGTTTCTGATGGATACATGGATCCTGTGTCTATGCAGAGCCTCATGGCATAGGAAGGCTGTTCTTCTGATTACAAATGCCACCTATCATAAAGGATGGACTCAATAAAGACCTATTCCCCTAGAAAATTGTCTTGCTAATATGTAATAATTTAAAGAAAGGGTTACTTATTATACCTGCATTGGTTACATTGCATGTTGTTGATAATCAGGATCAACCCACAAACCTATGCATCTGTAATGGCTCATGAAAAATGATTGGACTTTTTTTTTGAGCTAATATCCTTAGGTTGGAGCTGTGAATGGTTTTATCATTATAAAGTACAGATGTAATAACATAATTGAAATAATTGGCAGAGATGATATCAAAAGCTAAAATGTGTTACATTTTTTCACTTTAGAAGTATTTTAATCTGTAACCCAACAGCTATGATTGAATCAGGTTTTTCACTTTACATTTTCATTTTTTTTTAAAGGGAGAAGTAAAATTCAGGTTGGAATAACACGTATAATGTCAAAGCTGAAATCTATCAAACAGAAAGAGCCAGGCTACATTTTCAAACCTTTTCCAATTGTCAATTTAAGTTAATTGAAAGCGAAAGGTCTTGGTTTCAGGATTGGGCCATTTAAACACAAGCGTGCTGCTTTCATTTCGTAGAAGGGCAATCTCCCTCCACACACGTATTTTTAAAAGGTTCATTCATAATTCTCCCTTCACACTTCTATTGGAAATGACAGAATTCATTATTTTTGAGCTTCAAACTATTTTCCTCCAACTTGGGTGATGAATTGTATGAGATTTACTTCACAACATGACATGGCAGCCCTTGAGATTTTAAAATACTATGGGCTAGCTGCCTGCCCTTTGTAACTCCTCAGGAGAAAGTACTGGAGAAAACTTTAGGCCAGACTCTGTCTTACTAACCCATAAGAAAAAGAGAAGGCTTCTATCTAGCCTTTTCAACAGTGGTAGCAACTTTTCAGGGCCTGACATTTGCTGTCCCTCTAACAGTTATTAGTCTTCGATGGACAATGATGTGGCCTCTGTCTTCTTGGTTTATTTCCAGATGCAGTAACAAACTGGGTATTTCTCCCCCTCCCTTCCTAACATATATATATTCTAATTTTATGCAAATGTTCATGACTTGTTTAACTGGGGAAAAAATTGCCTTTCATTTCGGTTAGATTAAAAAAAAATATTCTTCAGTGCCATCCTGTACTCAAGCTAGCATATACTCACTGTTACCTTAAGATGTGTGTAGCTGTTGCATTTCTGTTCATATTAATATAAAATGTGCCAGATCAAAAACTTTTTCAGGCAGAGTTTAGTTACTGTTAATGGACGACCAAAGAAGGTTCTTGATTAAAGCCTTGATTTTCTGAATTTCAGTCATTATGACAATAGAAAATGGAAATGCTGCATTTAATTAAAATGGGGCAGCACTTGTCACATACGTAAAGTTACCTCAAATCTCTTTCTACCCAACAGTGATGCCTAATTGTAGCAATGGTGATTTGTGGAAGGCTTGTGGATGGTGAAACCTGGCTGGTGGGACATTAAACGTGTCTTATTGGTTTGGTGGTATTTATGAAAGTGCTGGGAAGAGAAAGAGAGGATTTCATGGCTCTGTAGTCCCCTCTCCCCATCAGGGACCGTAGGTGGGAGATTTAAGAAAAAGAGGTATGTATTGCAGTTTGGCATTTTTTAAAAGCAGTGTTTGAGAAATGTTGGTTGGTGTCACTTCCCTCTACACCAGGCTTTCTCAACCAGGGTTTTGTGAAACTCTGGGGTTTCTTGATAGCCTTGGAAGGGTTTCCTGAATGGGTGGGAGTTAATTAATTTTTTATATATTTTTTAAATTTGTTAAACATTTATGGGTGATATGACCATATATGGCCATGTTGACCTCCTCCCACCTCCCAAATTGGCCAGTAATGGTCCTGGAGGAGGTAGGAAGGGAAGGGACCCCGGTGAGCATATCCACAGCTATCCTTCCCAATCATATTCTGCACGATCACACCACTTCTGGGGTTTTTCAAAGTCTGATGAATGTTTCAGGGGTTTCTCAATGGTAAAAAGCTGCTGTACAGGGACAAGTGCTGGAACAAGAGGAGAGAGTTTGAGAAGGTGTTTAAAACTATATTTGTGCCATACTTAATTCTGTGTGTGCATGTGCCTGATGGATAGAGGGACTGCCATCCCTTTCCCACTATACCTGCTCTGAGCCAACTGGGAAGGGCAGGCTATAAAAATAAAGTTGTTAGTATTGTTGTTATGTAAGAAAGACTGATTGGATAGTTGAACTGGGGCAAGGAAACTTTATAAAACTGTTCAAAGTGGGCAAAATGTGGTGGCCATTCATCACAGCTGATATTGACTAGGGCTTGTCTTTTTTAAGCATTCTATTTTGTCTTTGGGCACAAGGAGAATACAAAATGCTTGCCGTCATATGACATGTAATTTGACATAGCAACATTCTAGGTGTAATATCAGGCTGCCGAAATATGGATAATTTCAAGGGCCTGTGTGAAGGTTTTCTGTCAGGTTAAGGGTCAGATTAGGTAGCAGGGTTCTAGTAGAAAAAATGGCTCAAACACTTGGTCATCTTCGGACCTTGTCACCTACACAGGCAATTTCCCTAAAGCACAGTCAGTTGCCACTTACTAAACATTTTGTTTTCTGTAAACTAAAATGCAGCACAGGGGAAAAAACAACTCCAGAAATCTATGCATTTTGCCACTGGTTAATATTGGTTAACATTCCCACTCCAAACCTATTAGAACATAGCAGTAAAAAAAAATCCAGGAGTTTGTTATGCTTGTGGAGAGAGGTGGTATATAAGTTGAATAATAAATAAAGATTTATTAACTTTTAAAGTGGCCAAGTTTGGATGGATGGCATCTAGGTTCAGAAGCCTCTGGGCTAAATGAGGGAAGGAATGGTTTTATTCTGTAGGTAATTGATGTATTTTATGCTGTTTTAAATATTTTATATTAATATTATATGTATGCCACTTTTGATATTTCAGTACTGTGGAACACTTTCTTTGCTGGTCTTGGACTGTGATAAATCAATTTGATTAGAAATATAAGTTAACAGAATTTTGATTTGAAGAGATACAGCCCTGAAGACCCTTTTTAACAATACTTGTTGCATGACATGATGATATATTCAAGGGGCAGGCCTCCTCCCACAATTATTAAAAATATTAAGCATTATTAATTGTAGATTACAAAATAGATGGAAATGTATGAAAGTTTATGCCAATTGTCCAATATTTTAGATTCAAGCTATAGGTTTTGTTTTTCAAAATTAAAAAAATGTTTTGAAAAGAAACCATACTGGTTTGAATTATTTAGTGTCCAAAAAGGGGATGGGGTGAATCGAAACAACAGAAACATGCTGTCTTATGTCAAAGTGTGTTTTCAAACTCTGGACGTTTTAGTATGATGAAACAATGATCCCTACCACCACAAACAAAAACAGATTATTTCTACCTACCCCAAGATACTTTGAACATTGGCTTGCAAATGCAGTATATGTAAAGCCCATTACGCATGGGGGGGATAGTGCACATTCGGGGTGGAATGGCGGCGACTAAAATCACCGATAACGCACGGAGCCAGCTGCAACCGGCTGCAGCTTCGGTGCATGCCGCCGAAAAAGCTGCGCTAGCGAAACGCGGAAGAAAGCTGAGCTTCCGGGTGACCGGGCACAACCAGAAGTGGCGCCGGGGTTGCAGCGTGCATAATCGGTTACTCTGGGTTTTGCCGCTGTTGCGTCCCGTCCTGTGCATAAGCGGTTTGCTTCGCTTCTTCCCCCTCCGCGTTTTCCATGTGACCCGAAATTGCCATTTCAGCGGCCGTGCATAATGGGCCTAATGGTGTTTTTAAATAGTGTTGTTATAGCGTTAAAAGAGGTGAAAGTGGTAGAAGGCATCTCTGCATTTTCTGTACACACAGATGCCTGCATCCCTCTGGCACAGATTTTGAAGTACCACAAATCCTTCAGAAAATGAGGGCAAGTTTTCATTCCATGGGCAGCAATAGTTCTATGATACCAACGATACCCCCCAGTGAGTATTGCATAATTATGACCCCCCTGTTTCCCATATGGTAAACATTTATGATGTTTTAAGTCTTAATTTAGATTAATCTAGATTTCTATTTTTGTATTTTATATGTAATTTTAGCTATGTTGTGATCCACCCTGAGTCTACAAGGATAGGGTAGTTCAAATAATACGTAAATAAATAAATAACTTCATAACAATGTAATATATCAACAAATGTATCTCTCCTTAGGCTGAGAATCTTCCCTGGTATTGTTCAGTCTGTCAACTCTGAGTTGGGAAATACTTGGTGATTTGGGAGGTGGAGCCTGGGGCAGGACTTCAGGAGGACACTTTGCCAGAGAATGCACCCTGTAAAGCAGCCACTTTCTTCAGGGGAGCTGACCTCTGTTGTCTGGAGATTAGTTGTAACAGTGGGAGATACTGAGGCCCCACCTGGAGGTTGGCAACCCACTGTCTAGCTTGGTGTGGATAAGAGTTCCAACCTCTAATTTGATTAACTGGGTTTGATTCCTTGCTTCCCCACATGCAGCTAGCTGGGTGACTTTGGTCTAGTCCTGTTAGAGCTGTTCTCACAGCACTTGTTAGGGCTCTTTCAATCCCACGTATCTCACAGGGTGCCCTGTTGTGGGGAGAGGAACAGAAGGTGATTATTAGCCGTTTTGAGACTCTGTTGGGTAGTGAAAAGCATGGCATCAAAACAACTCTTCTATTATTTTCTGGCAAAGTTTGCTTCTTGTGTCAATTTCTCTCTTAAGAAAATATAAAAAAAAACAATAGAAAATGTTATTACATTTTGTTTTATTAAATCAAGTCGAAGGCCAAGAGCTTGCATCTTGATTTGATGGCTGAATCTGTCAGTTCTTGTTCTCCTTGCTGAAGCTGTGATTCAGGTAAAGTGGTTAAAATGAATTTTGTAACACAGGCAGTTGTCTCCTGGAAACCTGTTTGAGACCCTGAAGTGGTCCTCTGGAACGCTCGATGTCTTGCAAAACTGTCAGTATACTTAGCATTTAGACTTGCATGTCCCATTGCTCAGGGCTGCCAAGGTAGTAACCAGAAAGGAATCTGACTAATCTTCCCTGGGCTCCAGTCCATTGATATCTGCAATCATAGAAGTGAAACTGAATAGCTTCTATAGCTGCAAGGCAAAGGAGGGAGGAGGAGGAGACCTGAGCCCTGGAAAAACAACCAGGAGTGTCTTGAGATAAAATGAATCGGTAAGCATGTATGTGTTACAAGAGTGGCCCTTCCAGAAAATTGTGCTATTGCACATCAAATATATACTTCTGAAGCCTTTAAATGTCAATTTTTCTGCTTGGAGTATATGGTTTAAATCTTATAAGATGCAAGAAGTTAACTGGATCTTGTAAAAACACCTCTTTTCTTTTTAAAGATGAACAGTATGTGGTAGATGGTTTGTTATAATTGGTGAAATCCAAGTAGGAGTGGCCAGATAACTCCCTTTTTTCCTGTACCTACAACTCCCATCTGAATTGGGGACTAGGCAGCAGCTGTTTTTTGACTTTTAGACAGCTACTGGCAGTGATCTTCCGGTGTTCATCTTTATGGAGAAGAGTTAGTTTTTTATATCCTGCTTTTCACTGCCAAAGGAGTATGTAAGCGGCTTACAATTGTCTTGCTTTCCTCTCCCTGCAACAAACACACTTTTGAGGTACATGAGGCTGAGGGAGCTGTGACAGGACTTCTCTGTGCTAACAGCCCTAACAGGACTGTGATTGGCCCAAGGTCTCCCAGCTGGCTGCATGTAGAGGAGTGGGAAGTCAAGCCCGGCTCTTTAGATTAGAACCATTACACCATTTAGATTAGAACCATTACTCATAACCATTACACCAACCTAGCTCCCAATAGCCTCTAATACTGGAGATATTCTATTAGGGATGAAGCTGCAATTAGGTGGAATTGGGGTTGGAATAATTTCTGTTGCAAAATGATGGTGTTGGTCCTCATGTATTTTCAGTTCTTCAACAGAGCAGCACTGATGTGTTCATTTAAAAAAGAAATCTCCCATGGTACTGTCCAAATAAAGTTGTACAACATCAGTCCAACATCAGGGTGTTATTCTTTGTTCATGACCAGCCCCAAAGTGTCCTTTCTGTAATATTTGTAGTGGCTATAGAAGCACATTTCCAGAACCATAGGCTAATCCGTGGTGGGATGGAAACCTGATGTGTGAGATGAGACTGTCAAAGGCCTATCTCCTGCTGACGAGAAGCATTTAATTCTGTTATTGGGATATGAGATTCTAGATCACTGTTGAAAATCGATAAGTTGCTAAAGGTCAGCCTTACAGCTTGACCTAAATCCATTTAGAGCCACTTTATATACCTCATTAGTCATGTAATTTAAAGGTAAAATGCCTTGCCCACATACTGTTACCCAGTGTCATTAGTGTGTTTATTTTTATTTTTCCCGTCACAAAGTGTCTTGATAACCGTGTATATGCCTGGTGGTCTCTAGACACTTACATTTACAGAATAAATAGATCAGAGGTTTTCACATTGTGGTCTAGAAAGCTTTTCCTGGTGGTTTGCAAACAACTGATGGATGACTTGATGGTATATCTTCTTCCTTATTTACAGAGCCTAAATCATATTAGTAGAAACTAAAAACCCATTTAACTATCCCTCCCCCTTATCCTCTCCATATGAACAATTTGCTGTAACTTCAAAATGATCTTGCAGTCCTGAGCATGAGGAATGAACTTGTGCATGTTTGACATATGATTTTCAAGGCAAAACTCTCAGTGATTTTGTATGGAATCATCATTTTTTTCTGGGGACAGCAACTAGAAGTTATTTTGTAGGTCTGTCTTCTGAAAACTATGTTTACTTCAAATTAATAGTTCAAGTTCCTTTTAGCAGGAGGACATGTGCAAAATAAGCCAAACCCCCTACTACTATCCACCTGAACTATGGCCACTATATTTCCTATGCTGTTTAAGTCATTTTATTAAACAAGCTGGTCTGGCGTGAGGTATCTTAAGAGCATCATGGGATGGGGCTGCCCACTCTGGTTTGGGAAATAGCTGAAGACTTTGGGGCTGGAGCCAGGAGTGAATGGGTTATATTATAAATATATTTCTTTACAATTTAGTGTATATCCGGTAACTGGCTCGTGGGGAGAACAATAAATACAACCTCACAATAAAATACACATAAATCATCAAAAAGATCCAATCTGTAAAATAATTGTCAGTGAACTAAAACCCTATCCCCAATCCCGCTCACAGAAGAATGTAAAAACCATGGGGGGGGCATAGTGATTGACCAGATCTTATTTGCTCAGTAGCCAGCTCATATTTTGCTTTTTGGGGTTAGTTCTTTCAGAAACCAACAGAAAGGAATGGCAAACCATTACTTGGATCCTAGGGTTCATAAGCTTTGTTCACTGTTACTTTGAACTTTCAACTAGCCCAAAGGGAATGCAGTGTTTACAAGCTTTAAGTGGGAGGTATGACTTTTCCTGGACCTGAAAGTGTCAAGGGGTTTAGGTGGAGGAGAGCCAAGTGGTGGTCAGTTCAGGAGGCTGGTCATATTGTTTTCGAAGCATTCTAGGAATTCACATTATGGTTTTTTTAAATGAGCAGAAGAGTATTGTCTATTTTAGTACTTTCCTGTGTACTGACCTAGCAACCAGCACCAACAATATACAGCGTTTTTCAGACCATCTTATCTTGTTTAATCCCCCTTTTCTGTTAACTCTGCAACAGCAGAAATGGCTGCATGCCCCTGAAACTCAGGTTTGTTGATGAATCAAAAAGAATTTGCAGAACCTGTGAGAATGGGACGCCTAGGATTGGTTGTGGCCCACTTTCCTATTTGTGATTTTCTTTCTCCCTCCTCCGTTTTCATTTTGTTTGAGATTGAATTTTAGAAGGAGCTTTGTTCCAGACAGTAGCTTATAGCTGTGAGTTGCAGAGATGAGATTTCGTGGAATCAGAGAACTAATACACAAACAGAAAATATGTGAAAATTGAAATGACAAGGTAGAGTAGCTTGGTTGTTGAGGTAGATAAAATAACCAGGTTTTCAGGGAAACGAGAGAGGGGATGGGGGATATATATATGGATTTAGCTGAAATAGTTGTTGAGTTAGTGTGCCTATATTATAAAAAAGTTGCTAAAACAGAAAGCTGTTTTACTCTTCTGTAAAATGTTGACAGATTAGCAATGGTACTTCTGTTGTACTGTCTACTGGATTTGCAAAAAAAAAAAAAGATTAAAAATCAACATTATTGTCTCCATCTTATTTTTTACATTTGCCATGGCTGTTTTGCATTGGATCCTTATAAGTCCAGTCCAGCAATAGGAAACTTGGAAATGTATTTTCACAACAGGTAATCCCTTCTGTGAGTGTGAGTCTGAGGACCCCAAGAGCCACTATTTGTCCCATTAGGGAGGCCTATATGTAATAATGATAATGATAATAATGATAATGATAATGATAATGATAATGTATAGCCCACCTTCCTGCTTGGCTTATGGCAGCTAATAACATGATTTATATAATTTACATTGATAAACAATTTTTTTGAACATTTAAACTAAATTATATTATCCAAACCATACTAAATTATATTCGTAAACTGCTCTCCTAACCCCATAGTGGGGAGCCCAACTCTGTAAGGTGGGTTGGTGTTTCCGTGGATAGCTTATTTGCTGCTTTGTTGGTAGGGAGGCCATTGTTTTTTAGGTGTAAATTTCCTTGTCTCAGCTTAGGCCTGGTGGAGCAGCTCCGTCTTGCAGGCCCTCCAGAACTGTTTAAGGTCCTGAAGGGTGCTGATCTCATCAGGGAGAGTGTTCTACCAGGTTAGAGCCAGGAATGAACAGGCCCTGGCTCTGGTTGAGCCCAGTTTTACTCCTTTTAGGCCAGGGATCCTGAGCAATTTCTGTTCGCTGGATCTTAGTGCTCCTTGGGAGGTTTAGTGGAAGAGGCGGTTCCATCAGTATAGGAGTCCCAGACCTGTTTAGGGCTTGAAAGGATAGCACCAGAACCTTGGATGTGATTTGGTCTGATCTGGAGCCGGTGCAGTTGGGAGAACACTGGTGTGATATAGGCTCTCCATTTAGTCCCAGTAAGGACTCATGCTGCTGCATGCGGGACCAGCTGGAACTTCTGGATCAGCTTCAAGGGCAGCCCTGCATAGAGCAAGTTACAGAAGTCCAGTCTGGAGGTGACCATTGCGTGGCAGCTCGGTCAGTTTCCAACTGGCACAGTGCAAGTTGTCGCATTTGGTGAAGGTGGTAGATCTGGCAGGCAATCTGGGCCTTCATAGATCTGCATCCAGAATCATGCTCAGACTTGAGACAGTGGTTGCAGGTGTTAAACAGACCTCCATCTAGTTCAGGGAGATGCATTGTATCTGCTTCAGTGTGCTAGCCCAGCCAGAGGACCCCTGTCTTTGCTGGATTTAATTTCAGCTGACACATCTTGAGCTAGTCCACCACAGCCAAATATTTGGCCAGAGAGTCTGGGGTTGTTGGCTATTTCTGCTGGATCAGCAGAAATAGCTATCAGCATATATAAGTCTCCCCAATAGGACAAATATTGCCTCTCTGGAGCTGTTTGAACTCAGGAAAGTGGTCTGGTGAAAGGCTTCAGTGCCATCTTCCCATGTGCCATTGTCCCAATTCACAGGAACCCCCCCCCCCAGTGTGTTTGGAATTTGTTTCTGAGCGCAACACTCATAGTGCATATCAACTCCAAAGTCCTTTTGGATTCGTGGCTCTGTGTTTCCTTGAGGATGAAAATGAGAGCCAGTGTGATGTGTTGCTTACAGTGTTGGACCAGGACAATGAAGGATCCAGGTTCAAATGCCTACTTGCCAAGAAACTTAATAAGTTAGTTTAGAGCAATCATTTCCCCTCAGAGTTTAAAAGCTGTTGTGAGGATAAAATGGAGGAGAGGAGAACAATGTATACACTGAGCTGCTTGGAGGAAGGATAAGATAAAAATGCACCAAATAAAATATTAGGATCACAGATTCCCTGGTATTATCATGTTGCATTTTTAGGAAGTAAGAAAAGCGTGCCAAGCACATAGTACTGTAAGTAGTACTATTATATTGGCTAGTATTTTTAGAAGCTGCCCATATGTTTTTAAGGGCTATCCATATTTTTCAGGTTCTTAAGCCACTGTGGCATCAGTTAATTTTGGAATTCAGCAAGAGGGACCTGCATTTTTGTAAACTTTAGTTAATTAGAATAATAATAAGAAGAAGAGTTGGTTCTTATATGCCGGTTTTCTCTACCCGAAGGAGGCGGCTTACAGTCGCCTTCCCTTTCCTCTCCCCACAACAGACACCCTGTGAGGTGGGTGAGGCTGAGAGAGCCCTGATATCACTGCTTGATCAGAACAGTTTTATCAGTGCCGTGGCGAGCCCAAGGTCACCCAGCTGGCTGCATGTGGGGGAGTGCAGAATCGAACCCAGCATGCCAGATTAGAAGTCCACAGTCCTAACCACTACACCAAACTGGCTTAGGGTGAGATGCTTTGCCATTTATGCAGTATCTAGGTTGCTGGAAAATGTCTCCATTTAGAATTTCCATCTGAAACTACCTCCCTCCACCCACCGCACTTTAAGGGTCATCTGGTCTACATCCTTATCAGGCTGTGGGGTTTTCCAGTGCTAGGACATTTGGATAGGTGGAGACTTCTCACAAGAACTGAGGACTTATCAGTGTTTACCAACGATCTATTGCCTTCTCTGCCATAAAAGTGGTTGTATTAGTGGTCATAAACCTCCAGCTAGTCAAACTTTTTCTCAATCAAGCTTGACTAGAACTTCTCCAATAAAACCAGACCAGAAGAAGGGTGGTTTTTTTTTTACTCCTGCCCCCAATAAAGCTTTTCCCATCTCAAAGTACCTATGATGATGATTATAATTGATGATTATTCATATTAATACTGATGTTTACATTTTTACAGTGTTTTGAGATACTATTTTGATGCTAGATCTGTAATGGGCCTGGGTAGTAAGTCTTATCATGTGAACTTTATCATAACTGACAATATTTTTGTAACTTGTATTACTATCCAATAACACAAAACTATCTCATTTCACATAGAATACAAATCAATGCAAACTAGAGTATCACTGTGCATCAGTGATGTGTAGGCTGAGCAAATAACCCAGGGAAGAAGATGCCTTAAGCATTTCCATTGCTTCATGGAAACGTGTATAACTAGAGTGACCCCTAAAGTTTAATTTGATTAACTGGTAGGTCCTGGTTTTAAACAGTGGGCCAACAGTGGGCGTGCTTTTTTACGAGGTTAAATTAGGTATGATGTGTTACCATCATAGTTTTGATACCATAAAATATGAATTACAGCTTTCTATTCATGAATGGCAACTATTATTTATTAACCTGTATGTTGTTTCACACGGTGTTTCTGAACAGTACCTAAGTTGAAGGGGTTTTTTTTTGGTTTTGTTTTTGGTTTGGAAATTTGTTTACCAATAACTGACTAATTAACTGAACTCTTAGAAGAAGGGTAACACCCCTCTCCCCAAATAACAGCTTAACTGTCCAAGCATCAGTGGTGGTCCTGCATTTACCTGTTGGAGAGATATCCAACTGAAATTCCTTTGCTAGTTACCCTGAATGTATATTTATATAGCAAAGAATATGCATCCTTTCCAGTGTTTATTACTGGCTCGTAGTTTGTTGTATAATAGGCCCAAAATATGATCAATAATGTTTTCCTGGCATTTCTAGTGCAAGGGGAATGGGGAGGGTATACAGTACTGATACACAACAAACCAGATGAATAGGCATGTGCCAATTTAACTATATGGTTGCCAGTATGCCTAGGTGTGGTTGGACAGGTCCTTTTCATATTTCTCTGTATACTGCAGGGATGCTTCAGTGATGTCTCATTAATACATTTTCTAGAGGTGGCTGTTAGTGTTTGACCTGTCTGCTTCTACTGTGTGCTGCCCTAGGCTAATTCATGTTCCCTTCATTGTAGGAGTCATTGTAGCACTGCTGCCTCATGTGACAGAGAGATGCTGTCTGAAGCATAGGCCTGGCCCAACAAAGAGGAACCCATTCTGTGCTTAACAATCTAAATGTAATATTTCTATAAATAATCACAATGTCTTTGTGAACACAAATGCCTATGGAATTTCCAACACAAGAGGGGTATGGGGAAACGGATTGAAGTGCTTCTGAATCAAAGGTGCTGCCTGGTACAAAGGTCTCCATCATTAAGAAGCACACCTAAATAAACAAGTTGGGGTATGTGCCTTTCAATTTATGTCTTTTTATTACCCTACTAATGACTAGTGGATTAGGTGTGCAAGAGCTTTGAAAATATACACATTGAAGGAAACATACAAGTAAGTAAATGTTTCCCACAGAGAGTCTATTTTTTCTTAACCGTGGATGATGGAGAGACTAATTTACTTTGCATAGATAAGTCACTGTGTAGGAGATGGGTTTAAAACAGGTTCATTCCTTGGTTTTATTATCTTCAGTCTTGTGCAGCAATGATTTTTATGCTGCCTTTTAGTGGCCCCATTGGGAGACAGGCTGTTATTACAACCAAGGTTTTTTGTTTTTTTTTTACTTACAAAATTTCTGATCCATGTGTTGTGGAAAGTATTCACTATTGAATTACCTTTTATTTTAATTTTTACATACAGCCCTTTCGTCTTTGTTATTTGTAAAATAAATCCAGAGTGCTGAATTAACAGCAGTGCTCCCAAGGAAAAGGAACAATGATGACCCAATAATTTTTCATATTTCTCTTTTGCATTCATTGCTGCTGAGGAAGCCAGTAAAGAAATATAGTGGACATTTTTCTGGGACTGGGAAAAAATTGTTAAGCCTGAGCAAGGATATGAGCGGTTTGGCTCATATCCAGTTCACTGGAATTCAAAAGGGAGGGTTTTATTTTAAAATGATCATTTTTGATGGCCCATTCATGGCTGTTCAGCAGGTTGTTTCACTGTATTCCTTCCTAACAGTGCAGTATAGCACAGTTGGCTGTTCATGCAGCTGTGGCCACTGTAAAACTTTCTGAATATTAAAAAAATCCGTTATTTCTATTACAATACTGTACATTAACATTCTATCTATTGCAATGCTCTCTGAATTCCTATCTTTCATTAAAAGCAGGCTTTCTCAATCAGGGTTTCATGAAACTCTGGAGTTTCTTGATGGCCCTGAAAGGTGGGAGTTATATAGTGTTTTGGTGCATGATTAGTTGTGAAAAAACAACAATGCAAACCTGTCTGGTAAGCATTCAAAACATATATTGTGACCTGAATAGACCAAGTCTAATTGTAGCATTCAGACAAGGTAAGTTTGACTGTTGAACATGGTCAATGCTAAAACCTATGATATCACTAGGCCTGAGTCAAGACCCATTCCTCAGTCAGGTTAGGTCAAATAGACTGGGCTTTATTTAGAGGCCATATGATGTAGATGCAGTGGGCACTCAAAGGCATGTGGCTTTTCAGGGATTATCATATTCTGAGTTCTGAAATAAAGACTCTAGGAGGCAATACTGGTCCATTATTAGAAACCCAGAACAACAAAGTTTTCCATTTGAAAAACAAGATAAAATGTTTCAAGATAACATCTGATAAAATTCTTTTTGGCGGGGGGGGGATCCTTTCGAATGTTTATACCCACAAAATCTTACAGGTCTCTAAGATGCTGCTGGACTTGAATCCAGCTGTTTTACTGCAAACCAACATGACAGCCCTCTAAAATTATCAATATAGTGAGTAAGCTTTTGAGTTAACTCCCCCCCTTCAAAAGGAAGGATGTTTAGTACAAAAAAAGAGGTGCCTCAAGGCATGGTGGAAAATCTCAAAGTCAGTAATTTGTTACACATTCGAAATGGCTGTTAGAAGCTTTTGCAGACTTTATTTGGAGTGGTGTTGGAAAGTTCCGCAGTTGACTTTCAGCAAACCCATAGGCTTTTCAAAGCAAGAAACAAATAGAGTTGGTTTGCCATTGCTTGACTCCATGTAGCAACCCTGGACTTCCTTGGTGGTCTTCTATCAAAGTGCTAATCAGGGATGACTTCAAGATACATCAGAAGCTACCAGGATGGAGAAGCCAACAAAAAGAGCTGTACTCCATTTCAAAACACGAGTGCCATTTGTTAATCAGCTCTCTCTCAGTAGTGAAAATCTGGAGCTTAACAAGGGGTTCATATAAAATTAAATAGTCAGGAGAAGCCAAGATGAGAAACATTATCTTGTGGTTGGAGAGTATGGAACATTCATTTGCTTCAGACACTAAAACGGCTTCCTGCGGCAAGAAAAACTGGTGAAATTCTAGCATGGAAGAAGAAATCCATGTGAACAAATAACTATCACATGGAGAAAATTCAGTAACACTATAGTATATGTGAAGCAAGGCATAGTAACTATGGTGTTTTCCAGGTTGCTCTAATGTTTCATTTTCATTCCCCTATGATACTGTTTATTTTTTTTGTGCACAGACAACTTGGTAAATATTTGCATGCTGTCCCATTCTCCCCCCCCCCAAGTGTGTCATGAATTCCAAGGCAGTCTCTTGCTCAAAATCAGATTCTAGCATATCCCTTTGTGGCATTTTCACATATATATTTCAGTGCATGCAGCTAGCCTGAAAACACACAATCGTCGTGAACTGTGTACCTGATGCAAGTCATGTAAAGGCATTCACAATTTTTGTGGGGAAGGGGAACCAATGAGAGATAAGGCTCAAATGTGGGAAAAGAGGCAACCAGTAAGAGATGAGACATGTACACCAGATACAACTCTCAGGTGTGGGTGTTGAAGTGCTGCCACTCTTCAGCATATGAGCAAAAATAAAAAGGTGGGGGAGCAGTAAACCTTTCCACAAAGTGTATAGAAAACATGCAAGTGTATCATGATCACATTGATAAGTGCAATCATCAGAACCACCACAACACCAATGAAAACCTGGGTGGCTGCAGTCAGGAAAATGCCTATATTTGAAATATAGCAGCTACAGCAATGTTGTCACAGAGGCTGTAACAACTGTTGGGCTTCTCCACCACTATTCAAAATGCCCTTTCCAACTTCCTAAATAGGTGCCCAGAGGCAGTATAGATCACATGGATAAATGTTTACAGCCAAGTAGATGGTAGCACATGATCCATTCCTTTCTTTCTTTGCATTATTTCCCATTCTGGTTATAGCAAGCCAGCTTCATTTCTGGAGGCTTGGTTGGGTAGGCCAGATACATGAGATTTATTTGCATTGCATAGTAGTAAATGGAATGTTTATTTGAATACACAGCTGAGTAAGCAATCTGTTAAAACAGTGCCATGCAGAGACGTCATCTGTATTAGAACACGCATTTGGAATGCATGCCATTCACTCTGGGACTGTTTCTGTACCAGTAATATTGTTCAGATTTGCATTTTTAAGGGGATAACTTTTTCGTCCTATTTCCACACTGAAATCTGCTTCGGGTACAGACCTGAATTGCTCCTTTACTTGCCTACAGCATAGGAATCCTCATCTTTTCAAGTGGGGTCTAACTCGGGGCTGCTCAGTGTGGAAATGGTTGCATGTGGACTTTTTTCTGAGTGGGCACATCCCTTTCCTCACTGGCATTCCGTCTCTCCCTCACTTCATCCCCCTTAGTGCCCCCCTTCAATATGCTGTGGGTCTAATCTTCCCTCTCAATAGCACCCCTTGGTTTTTTAACTTTTTGCATTTTTTTTGGTTATTACTTTAGAATTCTGCTGTGTTGTAACATGCAAGACTATTTTTTTTTAATACTTATAAGGATCGGGGAAGGCAGGCACAGTTTCCCCTGCCTCTCTTCCTTCATCCAAGCCCACAGACAGCTTCTGAAGGATGGAGGTAGGTGGGTGGGATAAATCTGCCCATCCCTGATCTTGAACCCAAGCTGTCTCCTGCAGCATTGGGAAGGTTGGCTGCCAGATTGCATCAGGGAGGGGAGGCATGGAGGGAAAATTTTGTTTTGCTTGTGCTCACTGGCAGGCAAGCTGGGATCTGCAGACTAGGGGAGAATTAGACAAAGACCAGGTGCTTCTCACCTGGTTGCCAAATCAGAAGTTGGAAACATTTTTGAACTCTATGGTGTATCGTGATTTCCTCTATTTTATTATTGTTATATTTTTATTGATGTGAAAACCAAGCAGAATGAAAGACAATGAGTATTCATTTTAAAATAAATAATAGCTTTTATTGAAGAAGAGCAGAAGCAGTCAGAGAAACCGACAGCTGATATTGGGACTAAAACACAGATTTCCAATGTGAGAATTGCACTAAAATCCACACAATTATTTCCATAACGTTTCCAGCCTTCTTAGATACAAACTAGGCAGAACCACTGGGCAAGACCTTAGCTCTCTAGTGCACCAAGTGTGTTAAGGCAGCTAGGATCTGAGGTAGTCGAATTAAATTGCCTAGTGCATTTGTTTGTAGTCCTTTTGAGAAACTTAGATTTTGTTTCATTATGATCTGTGGCAGGACAAATTGGAGGAAACCTGATTATACCTATGTCTTTACATAAAATCTAAAGATTATATTTCAAGGCACAGAGCTTCTCACTCTGTGTAAAGAAATATGACTGCATTAATTGGACAGTCCTTCATTTAGATTTTCCTGTATGGTGTTATAAAACCAGTTGTTATGCAGCTGGAAGGTTATACTACTGTGGTCAGTTTGTGTTTCAGATTGTGTGGGCATGTTGCAAAACACACAAGTACAGCTTCTGACTATAAGCTGTCGAGAATGGGAGGGATAGACATTCCAGGTAAATGCTAAATAAACAAGGTGAGAATACTTGCCTAATAATCCTTTAAAAGGCACACACACTGGAATCAAGAATGGACCTGCTCATATTGTGGTGGGTATGTGTGAACAGATTAAACTTCAGGACAAATTTAAAGTGAGACTGTTGGAGCTCATATTAGAATTATTCTGATATTTCCTCCCTTAGTATATTTTATTTTAAATTAATGATTTCCTTAAACTTTTTAGACAAGTTTTGTCATTGAATATTTTAATATGGTACAAATTTCTCAACAGGGTGCTCTTTCTTCTGATTAAAAAGTGAGTGCAAACTGTTTCTTTGAATTATGGGCATGTCAAAGAAGAAATAAGTTATTAGAGAAGCCCTCCTTCCTATAAATACTTAAAGGAATTGCCACCAAGGGGTAGTCTCACAACAAACTACAAATACATTTTCAAAGAACTGCTTTTCATTTTCAATGTACAAAGAGTTCATCTTTTGCTAGAAACATCTGATGGATTTTCTTTGAAGTTAAGAAGTTCCTAACTTCTGCTGAATCTTGAGTTACCTCTTTGGTAGAGGCTCCTACATTTTCAAAGGTAAGTATCAAAGTGAAAAAATGCATACATGGTAGTGGAATCATAGGAGCCTAAGGATGGAAAGGACTCCAAGGGCCATAAATTCCAACAATTTGTTCTGAGGATCATGTTCAGCCAATCTATTTCTAACAGATGCTTGCCCAGCATGTCCTAAAAACAGTTGTTGATCATTATTCCACAATTGCAGGGGAGAGGAATCTTGGGAATGTTTCTTCTAACAGCATGAGATCTGGGCTGAGGTTGAGTTTCCCTCCATAGTATAAGCCAGGAAATAGCCAGATAAATGAACCGGACTGGGCCCTCTGAACCTGTGAGTTGGCCCTGGGTGAAGGACCAGCCCAAAAATGGATGATAGTGTGTATATTTGTGTGTGTGTGTTTGTCTGTCTAAATTATTGTGGCATCAGGACTCCCCACCATCACTTCTGGACCAGAAAACAGCGGAAAGTGGAGAACATCCTGATGGATAATCTGAAGCAGTGGGACACAAGGAGAGGAAAGGGGATTCCCAGAAGCACAATTATATTTTAGTTTTCCGCTATAAGCCATTGAGTCCCTAGTGGGAAGAAACGCATGATAGAAATAAATAAAATTGCCATTAGCAATTTTTCCAGCAATCCTGCCAGTTAGCTGGCTTTTCCGTTCCTTAACATTTAACTTGAAATGTATTTTGTGGCTCGGACAGCAATAGCAAACTATGTTCATATGGCTGAAACCAGCAGAATAATCTCAGACCCTGCCTGAAAATACTCTGGGTGACAATCCCTCATGAAAGGATTTGGTCAATCTTGCCTGGCTTTGGTTTTTGGTTTACAAAATTGAAGGTGTGGCTATTGTTTTACTTGGGATTTGATCTCTTCTTTGCTGTTCTTCCTTGCAAATATGGCTGAGCAAACCCTCAGAGATATTGTGATGAATCCTGATAGGCTGCTCCTATCCATATTAAAAGATATGTTTGCATAGGACCAAACACATGAGAATAATTTTGTCCATTAGGAGATTACATCAACACAATATATTGGATAAGATGGGATGTACATACTGCTTTGGCTACATGAGAGCTGTCATTTTTCATAAATTTTTGCAACATATTAAAAAATATCTCAAATGTTATTGGCGTATACCATCCACATATGTAAGCAATTTAAAAAAAAAGATTTTGAGTTGGAGATCATCATGTGCTATGTCCCATTGCAAGAGCACTCCTATATGAAGTTCTTAAATTCACCAATGGCTTGGATTTATGATTTATTTATTTATACCACACCTTTCCTGTTGTAAGTAAAGGGAAGTACAATTAACACTAAACTTGTTTCAGTCATGGGTGACCTTAGTTGTTAAGAATTAAGTCTGCATGATTCCAGAAATAAACTTTTTCTGGTAATGAAGATATTATAGTTAATCCTAGTAGTAGTTGATTCCTAAGATGCTTGTTACTTACTCCGTCAATAATAATCAGTGGCATGACACAGCTAAACACAAACATCAACATTGTGATTCCATTCTTTTTTTCTTTATGAGACCCTCTGTGGAAACTGCTTTAAGCAACAATTTGATGTGTCAGTTTGACTTCTGGTTAAAATTTAAAACTTTTCTGAGTAAAAACAGTGGATCCTGTTCACCACTTGATGATTAATGAAGATTATACTGTAAAATCCAGAGTTACAGAGTTACTAGCACTGATGAGTTTTACATTGGGTGTTACAGAATTGATATAATTTGAGGAGGCAAAGGATAAACAGATCTTAAATGTGTGATTTAAACATGCAGGCACATGTCTAAATCAGCCATACAGGAAGAGGTTGTAAAATGTAGAACAAAATGTTAGTGATAATATTTTTGAATCTTACATTTCAAAATTCCTCACAGATAGAAAGCCGATACACGTAGAACAAGACTAAAATATTTCTACCTGAATTGCAAGTCCTCCTTTTGTTGATGTGTTGGTTGTTTTAAAAGCTTGGACAATTTTCAAATATATAATTCCTCACTGAGACCGTTTATGCACTGGAGGTTTCATGCCAGGCTGCAGGCTGGAGTTTTAGTCGTGGCTGGTTGTCCCACCTCTTCTGCACCCACACGGAGGAGCATTTGGCCCGGTGCACCTCATCTGCCCCTGATTTGTGCTCCTGCATGGGAGCTGGGGCAGTGAAGTTCCCAGTGCATAAATGGACTGAGAGGTACAGTCCAGTTCTACCATCTCAGGGTTGTTGTTTTTTCCCACTTCATTCCCAACTGCTAATGGTATAGACCAAACTCCAGTGAATTGGGACAAAATGTGTGAATTGTCTTGAGAATCATTTTGGATTTTGGAATTTTGTGTTATAGGACTTTATCTTGGGCATATAGAAGATTAATTATAGGGAAAAGAACCATGCATTTTAATAATATTTCAACCAATATTTATGCATTGTTATTGATTGATTATTAATTATATTTATTGAAGTGATATTTCTTTCTTGTAAAAATCCAGGCTAATAGCAGTGCTTCCTGCCATTTAGAGAGCAAACTTAAACTGGTCTACTTAGAATCCTGCTTGAGTCTATTTAATGGGACTTAAGAAGGCATTCTTGAGATTGTGCTGTATAGAACCTGTATAGAAATATAAGAGCTTCTGAGGATAAGCTCATGTGGCCAGAATAGGAATTGAATATTCCGTTTGTCTGAATAATTACCCTATTGCCATCTGAAAAGTACTGTGTTGAAGCTCCATCTGGAATGTTTGGTTTTCCAGTTGACTTACATTGTCTGAAGAGAAACTGCAATGATGATCTCAGTGTCTGGGAAGGGCAATATAGGGGGAAGTGGTCCTTTAACTTCCCTGGTCCCAAACTGTGTAGTGATTTAAATATCAAAATGAATGCAGTCACAGGGATTTGCTTATGCTACTTCAGGAAATGTCACTAGGCTTACATCCAGTGACCCTCTTGCAGTATTATAGAGCTGAGCTGGAGAGCTGTGTATGAATACAATGGTGATTTGTTTACCACTCTGCCCTGGAGGCTTTCTGGGGGGCCTTGGGCCAGCCATGTTCTCTCAGCCAAACCTACTTTACAGGGTTGTTGTGAGCATAAAAACAGACAAGGGGAGCATAATATTGTCAGCCACTTAGGGCCACTACTGGCAGGGAAAGTTTAGTATAAATATGTTTTATTTATCTAGCAGTAACTGCATGTATGACATTTCAGCATTGCTCTATAAATATTTTTGATCTTTATATCACTACAAAGTTTGGGACCAGGGAACTTAAAGGACTGCTTTCTCCCATATTACCCTACCTATGTATTATTTTGTGGCTAGTCCCACAAAAATTATTCATGGCTTGTCTAGAAATACTTATTCAAAAACTTATCTCAGTGTGGGTTCACTTGCTTTCAAGGGGATACTTACTCAACCATACTTCAAAATGCACTCTCCATACTTCAGGAAACATGTAAAAGGAACTTTTCTTACCCCTCATTTTATACCTAATTTATACAGCATTTAGACAATGTGCAGTGTACAATGTTAAAACTGACTCATGTACCCTGTCCAAAGATTTATAGTCTAACAGGAAATACAGGAAGGTGGTGATTTGAAAGGGGAGATTTCACAATGAAAAAGGCAGTGTCACCTCCATGATGAATTTGACCCTATGGCAGTATTCACAAAATGTCATGGAAATCATTAGAATTTAGGTAAAGGTAAAGGTATCCCCTGTGCAAGCACCGAGTCATGTCTGACCCTTGGGGTGACGCCCTTTAGCGTTTTCATGGCAGACTCAATACAGGGTGGCCTTGCCAGTGCCTTCCCCAGTCATAACTGTTTTACCCCCCAACAAGTTGGGTACTCATTTTACCAACCTCGGAAGGCTGAGTCAACCTTGAGCCGGCTGCTGGGATTGAACTCCCAACCTCATGGACAGACAGCTTCATACAGCATTTTTGCCGCTTACCACTCTGTGCCACAAGAATTTGGTTAGGCAAAGGCAATTGACCTGAAATGGTAGGTGGTTCTATCTAATAGATTTCT
Organism: Paroedura picta; assembly: GCF_049243985.1. Taxonomy (NCBI): domain Eukaryota; kingdom Metazoa; phylum Chordata; class Lepidosauria; order Squamata; family Gekkonidae; genus Paroedura; species Paroedura picta. The sequence goes on along the minus strand of NC_135377.1, from coordinate 29,837,966 downwards.
ATGATATTCCTACTGTCTTAGCTACAGTCAGTTCATATATGAAAGTAGCCTTCAAAAGATCAGTCGGGAGTGTCCTTCTGTCCATCCACACGAACCATTCATAAGAATGCACCATTGAGCTATGTTATTTGCAATCCACCTTTCTCACAGACTCAGAGCCTATTACATTTTGGCTGTTTGGGGGGAAAAGTTCCCTTAAAACAATAGGCTTGCCAGGTCCCCCTGACCACTGGCAAGGCATTTATTCATTTATGTTGTTTATTTATGTTGTTAAATTTATATACTGCACTCCCTTGGGACCCAGGGTGGTTTACATGGAACGTAACATTGAACTCAGTTTTGCCAATGAACTAGAATATAACAATGTAACAATAACAGTAGTAACAGAAGAGAACTAGTAATCAAACAGGTCCATGAAGTACATTCAGATACATGGATTCCAGGGAGGAAGGTTCAGGGGCCCAGTACGTGTTGATTCAAGCCGACCTCAACCAAATACCTGGCAGAGGAGCTCCCTTTTGCAGGCCCTGCGGAACTGCTTTAGCTCTGTCAGGGTCCTGATCTCTGGGAGCTTTTTCCACTAGGTGGGGGCCAGGACAGAGATGGCTCTGGCCTTGGTAGAGGTCAAGTGGTCTTCTTTTGGGCTAGGTATCACTAGCCAGTTGGCGGTGGTGAAGCACAAGGCTCTTTGAGGGGCATAGGCAGAAAGGTTGTCCCTCAAATACATTGGGCCATGACTGCATATGGCCTTGAAGGTGATTATCAAGACCTTTAGCCTGATCCAGAATTCGACTGGTAGCCATTGTAGTTAGTGAATGATAGGCTGAATGTGGGACCTCCATGGTATTGCTGTGAGGACCTTGTCCACTGCATTTTGGACCAGCTGCAGTTTCCAGATCAGAGCTAAGGGCAGGCCTGTGTAGAGCACATTTCAGATGTCCAGTGTAGAGGTGACGGTTGCATGGATCTCTGTGGCTAGGTGTTCTGGGGCCAAGTAGGGTGCTAGTACTTTGGCTTGGCAAAGGTGGTAGAATGCCAGCCTCATGACTTGAGCTTCCATTGAGAGGGAAGCATCCAGGATCACGCCTAAGTTCCTGCCGGAGTGAACCACTGAGAGCTGTTCACCATCGAGGGTGGGCAGATGGACTTCCTCACATGGTCACTTCCTACACTGCCAGAGGACCTCCATCTTTGAAGGGTTGAGCTTCAGACAACTCTGCTTGAGCTATCTCATGACAGCTTCCAGGCAGCTGGCTAATGCTTCTGGGGGAAAGTCAGGGCGGTCATCCTTTAGGAGGAAGAGCTAGCATGGAGCTAGGGTTGCCAGAGCCAGGTTTGGAAACTCCTGGAAATTTGAGGATGGGACTTCAGTGGGGTATTAATGCCATAGAGCCCACCTTCCAAAACATCCTTTTGCTCCAGAGGAATTGATTTCTGTAGCCTGGAGACAAGCTGTGAATCCAGGGAATCCCCAGGTCTCTCCTGGAGGCTGGTATTCCTCATAGTGGATTCTCATCACACAACATGCTGATTCTGCATAGCAAATTAAAATTAAATGTAAAAAGTAAAGGTAAAGGTATCCCCTGTGCAAGCACCGAGTCATGTCTGACCCTTGGGGTGACGCCCTCTAGCGTTTTCATGGCAGACTCAATACGGGGTGGTTTGCCAGTGCCTTCCCCAGTCATGACCGTTTACCCCCCAGCAGCAAGCTGGGTACTCATTTTACCGACCTCGGAAGGATGGAAGGCTGAGTCAACCTTGAGCCGGCTGCTGGGATCGAACTCCCAACCTCACGGGCAAAGCTTTCAGGCGGCTGCCTTACCACTCTGCGCCACAAGAGGCTCTTAAAATTAAATGTACGCTTTGGCAAACCATGATTGCGTGGCAAGACTCCAGCAGCCATACTTGGGTCAGAGAGACCTGGTTAACTGGAAAGAAAGCTGTAAGAAGACTTGGCATCATTTAAAAGTCCCTGAACCTCTTATCCCCAATCTGATTTTTAGCCCTGTTTTCCTTTTCATGGTAAAAGTGAACAATAATTCTTCATGGGGAAAAAGAGCCATTGCTCTCTCTTTGTACAACAACATTATAAAAGTGTGTTTGTCAAGGTAAATGAGACTAAGGTGTGTGTAAAACTTATCTAATCATCTATATGAAATGTTGTTTATGACCAACCACAAGCCAATGTTTTCCGAAGATTATTAACAAACTACTAATTACCTAGCTATTCTTCAACAAGGAGATTTTTTTATCTTATAAAAGCCAGTCACATCATGGTATTTATCTTACTCATGAACTTTCTCCTGTTTTCTCCCCCTTTCCTAGTCTACCCTCCATGAAGTATTTTTGAAAGGGAAAGAATAAGTTACCTTATTTAAACAATATTTAACTAACTGCTCCAGTCACATGCTATTGAACTAAAACTCAGCAAATCTCCATTTGACCACTGAGAATCTATACCCTATGTACTTTCTTGCCTTCAACAAAGGGGGGAAATGGTATGGCTATCCAGATTACATTGACATGAACAGAAAACTGACAGTTAAATATATATGTGAAATCTCACACTTTTGTTCAAAATGGCACCGTAGTTCTATTCCCTGAATTTCTGATCGAGGCCAATGAGAACATGTTTAGGGATTGGTTGGGATCATGCCTGCTGATCCTGGCTCTGCTGCAATAGGATTAAGGGTGTCTATGTGCTTAAGAATCTTTTGCTTAAGGGACCTATATGTACACCCCAAAGGTATCTTTATATGTGATCTGAGATCCTTAAAAACTATTATGGGCTTGATTGCCAATTAAACCATTGAGCGTAGAATTTAGTGTCACCATGGTGACCCCACACTCTCACCTACCTGCAGGTGTGTAACAGTCCTGACGTGGCAGTCCTAGGGCCTTAGGACAGTTGTTTACTGGCTGCCATAATTTACCAGGGTCAATTAGATATGAGCTAACACATATAAATCCCTTCATGGCCTTGCACCCTGATAGCTGTGAGATTCTCTCTCTGCAGGCTTTCTCAATCAGGCTTTCATGATGGCCCCGGAATGGGTGGGAGTTAATGATTTTTTCTTTATATAACTATATATAGTCATTTTGATCCTCAAAATAGCCAATGATGGGCCAAACATATTCTGCATGATCACACCACTTCTGCGATTTCTTCAAGCATGAAAAATGTTTCAGGGGTTTCTCAATGGTAAAAAAGCTGAGAAAGGCTACCAAATGCTCTATCACCACAGCTTTGCTCATCTCCTGCAAAAGGGCAAAATTACCCGCAGATGGACAAAAATCAGCAGCCACCTGTATCCAGGACTTATCTGTAACTAGCCACCCCTACCTTGTGGAATTATTACAAGGGCTTTTCTGTGCAGGCAATGTACTTGCGCTGTAAGTGCAAATGATTCTCAAAATTACTAAGAAAAATTATTAGGGACTGTGGTCTATATTATTGTGTATAGGTTGTTGAAACTGGGATTCTATTATGTAATTTTTCATCATTTGATCTGTAATGTTAATACTTTGCTTCAGTTCTGTTGTTAAACTTCTGATTCTACATCCCTAATCCTATTGCATGGTTTGTTGAACGTCCCAATCATTGATTGCTTTGACTTGCTCTAGGTAATCTGCCTTAATTCCAAGTGATAAAGGTGGACTATATTTAACATAAATTAATAAATAAGGCCACTGGAGAGTTATATTAAGCTTGCTAGTTCATGAGCTGAACATCATAAGTCATATTCACGAAAATTCTGCATATTGAATAATTTTTAAAAAAGATTCACAAAGTATGTGATTTTAATTTGCGGATTCTTATGACAGCGTTAAGACATATGAATTGGTTCTTGTCCAATCCACTGCAGGTCGCTGGATCAAACAATTTACAGGTTGTTGGAGAAATGATTCACATTCAGGCTAGGACAGTGAATTGATTTTTAAAACAATGTAATTTGATCAGATTGTAACCATTAATCAGTGACAGCATTACATCTAAGGACATCTGCTTATTCCCAAAGAATTGCTGCGTTTTGACGTTCTGAGAGTAGTATGAGACAACTTGTGTGAGGCAAACTAATGAAAGCATTGGTTCATTGTCATCATATCACGCCACAATCAAAATAGCCCGTCAATTAGAAAGCGTACTCCCAACTCTTCAGATTTGTCCTCACTGATTAAAACTGGCTTTTACCTGTTAATCAGCTGTAGTTTTAGCTGACAGAACAACTGCTGAAATGGATGAAGTCTCGCAACACTAATTCACACATCACATGTCTTGTGGAATCCATAGTAGGAAAGCTGCAGCGCTTGGATGGTACAATGATCAATATAACGATTAGGCCAGTAAAGGCATATCTACATTGTGATCTTTTCAGGGTGGGATGCAGTTGTCAAGAAATCATATCTTCATACATTATAAACCGTGCAGGGCCCCATTAATAGACACGGTTGGCATAAGAGGAACAGATTGTCTAGCCATCTTGCGAGATCATAACAGAAAAGATACCTGCCTTTTCCAAGGATGCTTCCTGTCCTACTAAAAACAGAGCATGGGCACTTACTAGATGGCCATGCCCTCCTTAGAACATTGGGGACATTTGTTAGCTGATAGGTTCCCAGAAATAACGGAACTGGTGGCCGAATTCTTGGCTACTGTGATACAAAAGGACAGTCGGCTAGGCAAGAATCAGGTCTAGACCAGGGGCACCTACAACTGGTGGAAATAACTGATTGCTGGGCATTCTGGAGGAATCTACTGCTGGTTACTGTTTATTTTCTTTTCTTTTATTGTTTACCTAGACTATGTAATCTTATCAATTAATTATAATTATGAATTACCCTTGTTCTTATGATGTTTTATATGCCATTAAAGGTTTTTGAATTTGAATTTGACATTGGGAACTGACAGTGAATTCTATGATAGATCAGATCCTGAGTCCTGCATGTAATTAAATCGGTTCCAAGCTATTGTGTGGAGGCAATTATTGTTTCAGAGGTAAAATGACGCAAAAGTCCAGTGACACCTTAAAACTAACATGTATTTCAGTATGAGCTTTTGGGAGTCGCAATTCACTGCTTCTGAGATTTTTCTTAGGTCACATTCTTACTCAAGCAAGGAGATTCCAATTGGGGCATATCTATTGATGGTGAAACCAAAAAAAGAAAAAAGATGCCCACTTCTCCAGTGGGAACAGTACATATTTTGCTTATGTTGATTACCAGTCTAGGTAATTAAAAGGGCAAACTTTATATTTTAAAATACTTTTTCTTTCCTTATGTGCTTCTCCCTGATTTTCCTCACCCTTGATAATGCCCAGGCTGTGATGAAAATAAGCATTTTTAAAAAATTCTCTTACCACAATATAGGGTACAGCCTGATATTAGGTTTCTCTTTCTTTTAAATGGAAAATGAATCTCATCATTTGTTATAACTGTTAAATAACTGCCACCTTTGTAAGAATGTTCTTCAAGTTATTAGATGTATATATTCCATTACTGCTGTGGAATTCTGGATTTCCCATTTTTCATTTGATATGTTTTTTTGTGTTTTATGATTTTGCTATGTTTCATACAATAAGGAGCTCTCCACAAAAGATCATTGTTTAGTTACATCATGATTAGGAAACACCTTTGCTAGAAAATGCTGTAAGGCAATTGAGAACAAGCATCATGTTGTGAGTTAATAGGAAAAAAGAAATCCTCAGTTTTCCAATATCACCTTACCTTAGGTAAACCACTTTCCATAAGCTTTGTTACCACTGCTTGGAATTTGGGATAATACTGACCCACCTTATAGAACTGTTATAAAGATTACAAGATAATATTTGTGGACAGCTTGAATACTGTAGTGTTGTATACATGCTAAGGATTATTATTTTCTTATGTGGAATTATTTAACCTTAATAATAATGCTTGTGTAGGTATTACCTGTGTCACTGTGGCTGCAGTTGGGTGTAAATGACAAATGTCTTCATCAGGACTTACCTCCAAATAAATGTGATATAACATTTAAAACATCTGAAGCATATTTGAGTAGTTTGCAAGTAGCTCTGAGAATGGCACTAGGGAAACAAATGTAACAAATCTACTTAAAAGTCAAACTTACCGTGTTCTACTATGATGGTCAGATGTGAGCTGATCACCTGTTTTGTTCAGTGTGGCATCCCTAGATGTATCTGGGGATCCCTTGGACTTATAGCTCATTTCCAAGTGATAGATATCAGTTTGTCTGGAGAAAATGGCTACTTTGGAAGCATTATGCTCCACTGAGATCCTTCCCTGCCCCCAATCCCACCTGCTCCCAGCTCCATCCCTAAAGTCTTCAGGTATTTCCCAACCCAGAGCTGGTAACCCTAGTGACATCAAATGCCACAACACCAGCTGAACAATGCATGTGTCTGACGTGACGGAGTTCTTTGTACTCTTCCCTGCTGAGATTGAATGGATAGAAAATTTACAGTATTTAGGGGATTGCCCAGTCTGCCTGCATACCTGCTGTACCTACTTAACTACATATTTTATATTATTAGATGCTTCCTCTGTGTACAAAATGAGGGCCCCACATGATCCCTGTATACCGAGCTCCTGTGCCCCAATATGTGATGTGGCCTTTAAATAATGTGGTCAATCTGATGTAAAAGTTAACAACTGGGGCGTGGGGATAAGCATATACACATCATAAAACTTCTACCCAAGACTATTGCCAGTGTTTGTCATGACTGTGAACCCCCACCTTCTACACTTATACTCTGCCATATTCTCGAGGCACCTCTCCAAATGGGGCCAGAGACTCCTGAAACATTCCATTGCTGTAATGATTGAACTGGCAGTGTAGAGACATTGCCTTGTATTTTATTTGCCAGCTGGTAATTCATAGACTTTCCATAAGATTGTATTATCTTGGTTTGTTCCACAACCAAGACTGTTGCAAAATTTGTTTCAGTTACATTTCATACTAAAGTTGTTTTAATCCAAGAAGGAGCTGCATAAGAAGGGAACATGGGTTTCCTGTGCCCAACAATACCCCCTAAAAACATGCAGCAAGATATGACAGCCTCTCCAGAATGTGATGCTCAGCAAATCAGACTATTGGCTAATTTAGCTCAGTATTGTGTGCTGTAACTAGCAGCAGCTTTCTAGAGTCATCGTCAGCAGCTGTTACCTGAGATCTGTTAAATTGAGAGGTCAAAAAATGATTGAACCTAGGATGTTCTGTTTGCAAACTATGTGCTCTGCCATTGAGTCACGGTCATTCTTTCTCTGTGTCTTGGTATGCGTTTCGGTATTGAGCCACTGGGAATATACATTTTCATTCATATGAGTTTTCACTCTGCTTTTTTCCAAGCAAACTTTGATGCTGCTGCTTTATTAAGTCCTAAAGCTTGGTGTAGTGGTTAAGAGCAGCAGCATCTAATCAGGTGAGCCAGATTTGATCCCCAGTCTTCCACGTGCAGCCAACTGGGGGACCCTGAGCTAGTCACAATCCTCATTGTGCTGTTCGGACCAAGCAGTCCTGTCAGAGCTCTCTCAGCCTCACCTACCGCACAGGGTGTCTGTTGTGGGGAGAGAAAGGAAAGTTAATCATAAGTCACTTTGACCGATTATGCACAGGGCAGAATGCCCGAGAGAGTAGAGACAGGGCTTTGGGGAAAATCCCCAACCTGGGACGTTGCCATCATCCCGGGTGAAGGGTGCCGGCTGCCACCAAACCCTGGCCCAACCCAGGCCCCCAGAAGCCCCTCCGTATTCCTGAGGCTATTGTGTACACTGGTGAAGGCTGGGTTGGGCTAGCCTAGTGCGTAGGCCTGGGTCCTCCCCCAACCCACGGCATCCCTGCATGGATGCCTCTTGCCCCTGCCAGCTTCGTAGCTCTACAAATAAGACAAAGTAGAAGAGTTGGTTCTTATATGCCCCTTTTCTCTATCTGAAGGAGTCTCAAAGAGTCTTACATTTGCATTCCCTTTCCTCTCCCCACCCTGTGAGGCAGGTGAGGCTGAGAGAGCCCTGATATTACTGCTTTGTCAGAACAGCTTTATCAGTGCCATGGCAAGCCTGAGGTCACCCAGCTTATTGCATGTGGCAGAGCTCGGAATCAAACCCGGCTCGCCAGATTTGAAGTCCGCGCCCCTAACCACTACACCAAACAAAGGTTTTTGTCTGAAATGTTGACAAGTTAACAGTAGAGTTACACATGATCTCCCTGCCTGATATTTTGTGGTTCTGCCTCCTGTGGCTGTGTCCACCATCCTGTGTCAGAATCCAAATATGTTCAAAGGCTCGAAAAAGTTGGGGACCCATAATCTAGGTCAGCTGAGTTGACACAATTAATTTGGTTGCAACAAAAACACATCCACAGGTATTAAGGTGACAAGATTTTTATTTATGAATCTCTGAGCCAATATTTTAAACTATTGTCTGATTTTTTTTAAATGGTAGTAAGGGAAAAAATGGTTTTTCTGACAGCTGACTGTATCTGTCCTTTCTCACCCGCACTGTAAAGGGAGGGGGTGGCGGTGGATTGCATGCAACTTTTATACTGGAATCCTAAGGGATGTTAGTCCATTTGACAAACACCTCAGAAGGTTTTGCTAAGAGGCTGCAGTCTTTCATGCGAAGATTTGCTTTCTGACTTCATTGCACAAAAAAAACCCTTTAAAATGCTGTTTGAACAAGTTAATAAAGTTTGAGAATAGATAAACAACAGCACCAAAAAGTACAGATGAGCATTCTTATTCCTGACACTTCTTGACATGAAACATTTTAACACTTGAGATCATAACCCCAACAGCTTGGTAAAATTCTGAGGAATCCTAATAGTCTCTTCTCTTGTGTTTCATGGTGAGCCAAGGATAGTTAAAGACAGATTGATCTCTGTATGAATGTCTACGAGGTGAGAGAGGGAGGAGGAGGTATGGCATAATCTACTTTTTTGATACGGGATTTTCACTTATGAACAAAGAATTTTATTGAGAAATAAATACTGATGTTCCTGGAAGACCAAATCTATCCTTTATGTGGCCGTTTTAATTGGTTTTATGTTGGGCTTTGGCAGATTATTCTGACTTGTGTGGCCCATTGATGACATGTGCAACAAGCTACTTCCTACTTGAACAGGTTTGGACCAAGATGCTGAGAAGTCTACAAAGGAAGAGCCACCAAGAGCCTTTTTAATAGCCTTTTGTGCTGTTCCACTCATAAGAGGTCAATCTTGTAACTCTTGGTGATTCTTTAGAAGTCAGTCATAGACAGCCACTGCTAAAAGACAGAGAGGTTTGCAAGGAAACTTTCTTAAAAAAAAACAGCTCTACTTTGAGCACTAGATAAAAAGAACCTTTTAAGTTAAACTAAATCTTTAAGTTAAACTAAACTAAACCATGAAACTGTTGCAACATCAAAAATATACAGTGTGTGTGGATACATGCATGTGCGAAGCTGTGAGAGTCTGAAGAGGGGCTTGTGTTGATGGATCTACACTTCTGCAGTGACAACCAACTACTCAATGGTGCAGTACAACCACCCTGTTGCGTTCCCTTCTTTCCTTTTAGTACCATGTTGGTGGTGTGCCAGTCGACAACCAGTTGTTTAAATAAGAAGTGAATAAAGCATGTTCTACCTTCATATGGTAATGACTGGGGAAGGCACTGGCAAACCACCCCGTATTGAGTCTGCCATGAAAACGCTAGAGGGCGTCACCCTAAGGGTCAGACATGACTCGATGCTTGCACAGGGGATACCTTTACCTTTACCTTCATATGCACCGGGTACATTTGTTGTTGTTGTTTACTTAATATCTGGACTGTTTCCGTACAGAGGCACAAACCTCACACTGCCTCCTGCTTGCAAACGTGTGGTTGTAAGCCTCACAGGGGACCCCTCCCACATCTTCCCTTTTCCTCGTTGCAGCTTTTTGCCTCCCAACAAGGCTGCAAGGGAAAACAAGCCAAACTTCTCATGCTGCTCCTTGGCTTGTCAATCACAGCAAGCCACCAATCACAGCACAGCGGTTCTCTTGTAAACTGAAACATTCTTACCCCTGTAAGACCTGAAATTATTATTTTTTAAAGGCACTTCTGCCTTGCTATGTGGTAATGCTACGACACATTTTAATAAAAAATCAACATTTCCATGTTGCTATGGAGAAATGCCAGAACGATACAGCATTCCTTCCTCCCCTTTGGGAGTTGTGGTGGTTCAGACTGGGTAGATTTGTGAGATGCTGGAAATGGTAACTGGACCCCCCAGAGTGATTTTGTGTAAACAGTGGGCTTAAAAAAAAGCACACAGACGCCTGTCTGATCGGGAGAGGGCTGCCCCCTTTCTTTCCCCATTCATTTTCCATCCACCAGAAAACACAAATGGGACTGTATTTAGCCTTCCTGATACCAAAAAGGCCGTGGACACTGTACAGAAGATTTAATTTTACCTTTGAGAAAAGTAACGCAGACTGCATCATTAAAAAAAAAATTCTTGGAGCACCCTTTCCCCCTCCATATGGGCTGGTTCATGGTTGCTCCCTGATGAGAAGTGTGATAGGAGGTGGCAAATCTCAAGGCAAATCTGCACAAAACTCAAGCCAGCTCCTAGACAGCTTTTTTCAATGGGATTTTTAAAAATAAAGATATACAGAAAAGAAGAGAAATATATTTTGGTTACAGTATATCCACATCCCTCAACCTCCCATAGTTCCTGTTCTTTGCTTGCTCCAAGCTTCATTTGGCAAGATAGTCCAAGTAGAAACTCCACTGCTCCTGGAATTCTTCCCCTGGACAGCCTTGGGATGCAGATGACATCATGTGGAGGGGCTCTAAAACCCGCCAGCAACCAGAGGCTGCCCAGAAGCAGATTCCTTATTCCTTGTTTGTTTGTTTAGATTTCTATACCGCCCATTTCTTTGCAGCTCTGGAAACTGTCCTGGTGTTTGTTGAAGTCCTTTCCTCCTCCTTTTCTCAGTGTATTTTTCAAAGTCTGATGAGATTTGTGGTTTTTACCCCCCACCCCCGTGGAAATGAAGGATTGTTTACATGACCAGAAACACCCAAACAAGGATATTTTTAAAACTGCCAACCTGCTGGGGGAGTGGCAAGTCTGCTGCCTGAGTCAAGATTTATGGAAGCCTTCTTTCTACCCTGGAAAGCTCTTGGATTGCCTAGGCAGCCAACTGACTCACATGCAAGGGCAGCTATAACTGGCTGTATTAATATAGTATTGGTTTGGGTCATGAAACATCGAGGCGGTATGCAATTTCTCCTACTGTGCAAGTCAGCCAGTGGTTTGATGGCTGCTTAAGGCACACAGAGGTAGTGCAAGGACATCCAAGGATCAGCGAATGTCTGATTGCGAATGTCGAATGGCCTATTGGGCTGCTGAACCTGTTCCCCACAAAGTTCTCAGCCTCTCCATTTGGCACCCACCTTTCCCATTCACCTTTATGTCAAATGATATCACATTTCTACAGGTTCTGAACTCATCTTAAACTTGCTTGGAATTTTTTTTTAATTTAATTTGCTTGTAAATTTTTTTCATGCAAGTGGCCTCTTGGTCTTGAAATAAATAGATTAAAATATGGCGGCGATTCTGTTGGCTTTAGAACAAGCTCCAGAGCAACTTCAATGGGCTCATAAGTCATTATTATAGCCACATTAGATTTCTATCTGAAGTGCTCTGGGCTGCATACTTAGCTCTCCTCCCTACTTTTATTTCTGTCAAGAGTCCTATGAGACAGTTGAGGCAGAGAAATAATGACTGGTCTACAATCTCTCTGAACTTCATGGCAGGGGCTTTGAATTAATTTCTCCCCAACCCTAGTCTTACTGCTTAAGCACACAGGTGCCTATAAGTCAATGGTTGAAAATAACATAGCAAAGATAATTATTTTCTGCAATGTAGGGATGCAAAGAAGACCAGCATTCTGGGAAGAAAGGTGTTTCTGTGAATTTTGACATGAATCTGTTTGCTGTCTATTTAACTTTATAGAAACGACATGCTTAAGTAAAATAAACAAAATGTCAGTACCCAGAAATAAACCATTGCCATCTCTTGTAATGCATATTCCAAATTAAAGAGGTTTAAAACACAGAACCATAAAACCACCCAGATCCATATTTCAGCATCTTTAATGTTGTTTTAATGACTCTCATCTCCATGTCAAGTTTATCTAATGCATTCATTACTTTTTCCATAATGAGGCCCCTCTGAAAATTTTGGGCTTTGAGGCACATCAGAATTTATGTCAGCTGGCTACACCTCCCTGCCACTTCCCTGGAAGTGCCCCTCTCCTACTCCCAAGCCTGGAGTTCACCAGGAGCATTCTGTGGCCTAGTGACCACCTAAGGCTGACTGCTAGTCTGAGCTAGGTCCCTCTGCTACTCCCTGAGTTAAAACAAAAATGCCACTATTGACACAAGTCGACTCAAAGTAAGAGGAGCCTCAGCTGGCAAAGGTTTGAATATCTAGGGTCCCTCCCGTTTTCACCCCCTCCAGGCCCATCTTAGGCTACTTTGGGAGAGGTGGGTTGATGTGGCTCACATTGAGGTATTCCGCACCTCACCAGTTAGGAATCCCTCATCGATGTGACTGTCTTTCCTACGTGTGGCTCTTTTTTAACCTTGTTGGGCTAACAAGGAAAATCATTAAATCCTTTTGAGAAAAGCCCTGGAACGTATCAGTAAAGTGTCTTCTTGACCTGTTGGCGATTCCTTGAAACATGGAAATATACAGTACAGCAGAAATATTGTTCACTTCTCACAATATGTTTCATACAGTACATCCTCTCCATTCAGCAGATGAATTGTACAAACAACACAATTTCATCAGTGTTAAGCATCAGCAATGGACATTAGTAAATGCCACTTTTTATTATTGAGACAAGTATTTTTAGGAGATAATTCTGACAAAATTTCTTTCTCTGATTCTGATGGAAAGGACCAGCCGATGTAGGTTTTCTATAGCACTCAAAACATACAGACAGAGTACATACAATTTAGTCATACTGATGAATTTGACATGCTTCCTTAAGAGCTATCGAGAGAGACCCCTTTGGTAACTTAAAACTGGAAAAAGGGAAGTTGCTTGCACAAGGATTGTTGGGCGAGAAATGAGAAGTTTAACTTGTTTTATCTGGATGTAGCTAATTTGTTTAGCTCCAAGTTGTGATAAACTAAATCCTTAATCCTGAATAAGTCTGCTGTTTTCCCCAAAGTGGAAGCTGGAAGCATGTTGACCATATTGTTAAAGTTTCCTGCTGATAGTTGACTGCTGAGGTGATGTTGTTTTTTCCTACTGTTGTTATGAACCTAGCTTTGAGAGTTCACTGGGTGGTCATTTTGTGCTTGATAAAACAATTTTAAATATCTTACCTTCATTTGAACAAGGTTCAGAACATTATGTTAACTATTAATGAGGTGCAACAAATCATAGCTTTATAGCTCTCTAGTTGTTATCTTTAAGGGGAGTGTATTGTATGTTTTATACAAATAGTACATTGCCAAGTAATGAATTACTTGGATTATCATATTATGTGGTAGCTTGACAGTAAATGTTTATAGCACCTGAAGTGGAGCAAGGTCTGATAAAAAAAAGGATCTAAGCAAAATGATTTTTTGCTATATAAAAACATTTCTGTGGAATGGGTACACTTGAAAAACCCATAAATGCCCATTGTTTTCATAAGAGATATAAAAGATATAATTCCACCTTTTAAAAAATGCGTCCGCAAGGGACATCTTGGAGGGCCCATATTCAGCCCGTGCTCCATCATCTGCACTGGTTACCAGTATGTTCGCAGATCAAGTTTAAGGTATTGGTTTTAACCTTTAAGACTATATGTGGCCTGGGTCATATCTACCTGCTGGGCCACTTATCTGTTTATGCCCCCTGCAGAGCGCTTGGCTGTGTGGGTATGAATCTACTGGTTGTCCCGGGCCTCTGGGACATTCGCCTTTCCTCGACCCGGGCCAGGCCTTTTTCAGCCATGGCCCCAACCATATGGAATGAGCTTCCAGAAGAGCTAAGCCCTGTTGGAGTTGTCAGCTTTTCGCAGGGCCTGCAAGACGGAGCTCTTCCACCAGGCATACGGTTGAGGCCAGGGCAGTGTCTGGTGTTACCATCTGAGGATCTCCATCTGAGACCAATGGAGATCAACTAGGATCCTTGCTCCCAGTTTCTTGACCTACATGCTGAACAGAGGGGGAAGATTTATGTTCTATTGTTTGCCATCTTGTTTTTAGTGTTGATGTTATATTGTTATATTTTAAGGGTATTGTTGGGGATTTATTGTGTTTTATTGACTCCTGTGAACTGCCACGAGACATTCGTGAGTGGCAGAAAACAAATATAATTATAAATAAATAAGAATACCTTTGTATCTTTTAGGTCTAGCTGTCACTTCACTCCAGCATATATGTACTGTGAACCACAAGAACAAGCCTTCAGCTCATCCTCATCCTCTTCTGTCCCTCCCACAACAGAACCCCCTTGCTGGACTGTAGAGATGAAAAGGGTATATAGCAATTGGATATTCTAATATCTTTTTCTACAGAAAAGCATTGTCCAAATGCCTGTAGACAATTCCAACACTGAACAGTTTGGACATCTCTCTTTCTCTGTGTGCTTGTGTGCATGATTTAAAAAGTGGAAGGGTTTAGGATATGTATGCAGTATCTATGCACATTATGACCATTTCTGCTCAAATAAGAAACCTTAAGGAGATTAACGCTCTTGCTGTTCTGTATTTCAATCTCAGAGACTTCTTTTACAACACTGTTTTTGATGCAGAACTTACTTTCTGTTTAAATCTTATATGAATAAAAAAATGTGTAAAACTGGAAGAACATGCTCCAAAATAGATAGTGGCATAGCTTGCCAGCCAATATCTACAAATCTCTGTCTTGCCTACATGATACTCAGGAAGGACAGTAAGCACCATATTTATCTCTGCAAACAGTCTTCCTACTTGAATGGAGCAATCTAACCATGCCCCTTTTAAGTGTTTCTGAGTTGTTGAACACAGTTTGGTTATTTTAATGAAGTCATCTAATGGATGTTGCTGATCAGAACTCTTCCTGAAAACCTTCAATGATACACTCCTTAGTTATCACAAGGAATTGCTTTGGTGAATCATAAAGTAGGCATGTTGGGAGGGGGAGAGATACGGGCAGAATATGGCATGCTGAAGCACTTTTATAACTCCTCCCATTGCAACATGTAAGTGACACAGTTACAGTTACTACTTCAATTATCAATTACTGATTACCAGCCAAGTAGAATGGGTTGCATCCTACTGGAAGAGCAGTCATTTCTTGGGTTTGTTCAATGATGAGGATCTCTGATTCAGTCCTGGACATGGAGATGGCAAATTATAGTGAAGTCTTGGACCCAAGCTACACAAGTTTGGAGTTTGAAACAATGCAGGTCTTGTATAATGGTAGTGGTAAGTGTGATGTTTTTTCTTTAACTGATCAAAATGAACTTCAAAAGAGCAAGATCAGAAAATAATTGAACAATCTTGAACTTGTTTCATTATTGATAGCCCAACTGAGGTTCGTTTTTAGGGATAATAGTTAGAGACGACTTAACTGGCATTACAATTTCCTTAAGACACCTAAAATAAAATTCTAGATTCTATAATAACTTCAGGAGTGTGGGCAATTAATCAAAAGCAGAAAAAGTTTCTTTTTTGAGTTCAAACAATGAGACAGATTGTCAGAGCAAAGATCTTTTTGTATTCAATATATGTATATTTTAAAGGGACAGTTATGAAACAAATAGACACATCAAATTATCTTGAAATGTGCAGTCATCATGTTTAATGTACACTAATATGTCCAAAGTATTGATATACAAAATGGGATGAGTTAATCGCAACAACTTTCCAAGCTAATGTTTAGCAGAGAAGATCTCTTGGTATTTGATTAGAGTAACATTTTAACTTCGGTTGTGTTGGCATTGCAAAGAGTATTGTCCCAGTGCAATCTTGTCTAGTGACTCAGATATGAAGCGAGTTGTATTCAACTTTCATATAAACAGAATACCTTGTTTGAGAAGGAGGAAGGCAATAGGCAAATGCATCACAGGGAATGACTAGAATTCTGGAGTTTATTTTCTCTGCTGATAAATATTTGTTCTTCCTATCTGACCTTAAAAAACCCTAGAAATTCAATGGTATTTGCGCACATGTTCTGTGACTTTTTAAAAAAAAACCTCAAGGATTGCTTTGCAGCTATGCCACTACATATACATGTATTATTTGATTTGTTGATATTTGTTGCTGATAATCAAGATCAGGGAGACAGTAGGATTTAATGATAGCAATATTTTTGTCCATGATAGAGAACTTGTTTGTATGTGTATTGCTTTATTTGAAACATTCAGGAATTGTCATTTAAACTGTGTATTTAATTTGGCTTTTTTTTAAACTACTGTTCAGATGAGTTTAGGAGAGGCCAATAAACAGATAATAAATGAAGCAGTGCTGGAAACAGAAAATAATATTAATGTAATCAGATAATGAACTAATAGTTGTAAACTTTCTGTAGAATCATGGAATCATAGAACTGGAAGGGAACTCCAGGGTCCCGTTTATTTATTTTTATTTATTTATTATCTAATGTATTACCCACCACTCCTGGGCAGAGTCTGCACTTACTTTGTTTATTCCATTGTCAATCCTGTTGAATTCAGATCAATTTGAACTCGGGTCTTCCTCTTCCTCCTCCTCCCCATTGAAACAGGAAAGTGTTCTGCACGTGGTTAGGGTAGTTCAGAAGGGGGGGGGGGAGCCAAGCCTTTCTTTCTTTTCTTGAAGGGGAGGAGAGAAGCCAAGCAAGGAGCATCTTTCTTTTCTTGGAGGGGGGAGAGAAAGGATCGAAGAAGGCAGAGAAGGGAGAAAAAAAATCCAAGACCGACAAAAGTTGAGAGAAATTAGGGGCTTCTCCTTTAAGGCAAACTTGTCACATGAGGAGCTTTGGCCAATCAGGCATTCTCTACCACAGAGCAAAGCCCAGATTCAAAACAGCCTGCTTTCTCAATCCGAATCTTAAAATATTGAGAATTAAAAGCACTCTAAGATATCGCATAATAAAGGTAGGGTCACTCTGGATCAATCCTTCTTGCTGCAGAAGGAAAATTTAAATCGCCCCAAATCAAAATGGAAATCGTTTTCTGTGGAGACGGCAGGGACTGAATTGACCTGGGATTGGAATAAAAGCTTCATGTAGTTAACACCCTGGAGTAGCTGGTTTGTGGTGGGTTACAATAAAAATCCCCACAATCAAACATAAATGTGCCAACCCTTAAAATTAACAACAGTAGCAGCAATCCAATCCTTGAGCTTTCACCCACTACCTAAACTCAACAGATCCCCACCAAATCTCACCTTGGGGGGAGAAGCAGGGAGATAGCATTATAACAACTATGGTGAGGAGGGCCCAAATATCTCTCTGGCCTCAACCAAATATCTAGCAGCAGATTGCAGGAAATTCATAGCTACCTGCCCGCCACAGTGACCCCAATTCCTCAGATGATGCCCCCCCCCAAAAAAACATCCAGAATTCATGGTCAGTCTGACCTGGAGGAAATTTGCCTCCTGACCCCAAAGGGCCAGAACTGAACAAGCTCTGGCCCTGGTTAAGGCCATGTGTACCTCTTGGCCATTCATTTGTTCATCTCCCATTCATGTAGGAAATGTGGTTTTCATGGATTTTGCTCAGTTGAAGCTCCCTATAAATATCTCATATAATCTGTGAAGGGCCTCTTAAAAGTGGTTTTAGGGGGGTGCAGGAGCTGCAACAAGAAGGGGAGATAGGGAAAATCTGCATTTCTCTGGGTTAAATCTAATCTGAGAGTTTAAATCAAAGGCAACACCTCTATTGAAAGTTCCAGAGTTAGGACTTTTAGTAATTACACAGTACAGCCAACATTCATTCAAAATTTAATGGGAAAATAAAAATCAGTGTCTTGAGGACAATTTTATAATGGCATAGGATTGTTGTTCTGCAGTTCTTATTATTGCAGCTTTTACTGCATTTTCTTCACCTTGTAATCCACTTTCTGTATTGTTTATAGTATACTTTACCTTGTTCTCTAATTCTGTACTCTGTATTCCTACTCCTATTGCATGATTCGACTAGAAAGAACTGAAGTATAGCATAGGTACCTACATGGCATATTAAACAGTGCAAAAATACATAATAGGATTCCATTTATGGTCAGCTATACATTGCAGTATAGACCATAGCCCCTAATCATATGTTCAAGTAAGTTTATAAACCATTTGTAAGGTGCAACTCTGTTACCTTTGCAGAAAAGCCTTCTGGAATAATTAAGTGTGGCATAGTTTTTGGAAATCTAGGAGAGTGGGAGCCTTCTTGATCAACTCAGGAAGGTCATTCTGTAAGGTGGGAACCACAATGTATGGACAGTTGTTGATTTAACCAATATTAAAATAAAGGTATTTACAATGCAATCCTCTGAGAGTTACATCCCTTTAAGACAGTGGAGTGAATGGGGCATTATATGTGGGGCTTCCAAAACTTCAGCTACTGCTGATACTAGATTACTAACTGATTTGCACTGGATATGATCATATGGCACTGGTGCTTAGTCAAATTCATTGGTTACCCATTTGTTTTCTGGCACAATTCAAGATTCTGGTTCTTCAGAAATTTGCGGCCTGGGACTAGGACTGCCAGGTCCCTTCTGACAACTGGCTGGGGATGGGGGACTTATCAGGAGAAAGAAAATGGCCCAGGCCACATAACTGGTGTCACAAGGGATGTGACATTATTGTGCCAGCAACATCTAGGCAGCACTCTGGTATTTGGGCAGAAATTCTATGGTAAAACGCTTCCACCACAAACCTTTTGCCCAAATAACACAGTGTCACCAGGAAGTTGCTGGTGTGATGACATCACTTCCTGTATAATGTTGTCAATGTGACCTGGGCCTTTCTATTTCTAATAGTTAGTCCCATGATTGGCCAGCTGATGAAAACTAGTCGTTTTAGAAGAATAGTTGTTTTTTATAACCTGCTTTTCAGTACCCAAAGGAGTCTCAAAGCGACTTTCAATCGCCTTCCCTTTCTCTCTCCACAACTGATACCCTGTGAGGTAGGTGGGGCTGAGAGAGCTGTGACAGAACTGCTTTGTGAGAACAGCCCAACAAGACTGTGGCTAGCCCAAGGTCATCCAGCTGTCTGCATGAGGAGGAGTGGGGAATAAAACTTGGTTCTCCAGATTAGAGGCTACCACTCTTAACCATTAAACCAAGCTGCCCCTTTACGTGTTTGAGTTCATGTACTTATGTTTTTAATTCTGTATGTTTATATGTTTGGAAACATATTGAGAACTGTGAAAAGACAGGATATAAGTGTTTCAGACAAACTATCAGTGAAAAGTTGAACTGCATTATCAGCACTGGAATTCCTGTTCCAAGACTGAGTTTCAGGGATTTTTTTAGTTTGTTTGTTTTTTAAAGAAAAAAACATTCATTGTTATGAGCATCATAAATTCTGACAACTGGGCAGGGTAGATGTGAAAGCACTCATTAGAATAACAATTGGAGGTAATCAGGCATGCTGTGTTCCTGCAGTCTTTAATGGCAAGTACTAATTAAAAGAGAAAGCTCATAAAATCTTTGAGACACTCTAGTCTGGCCACAGTGTTGCATCCCCCCCCCTTTACTAGTAATTATGTGCCTTGTTCTTACTCATCAGATAGTTGCTCAACAGAAGCTCTCAATATGAATACTGCAGACCATGGAATTGGTGGCCTTTGTGCAATATGTGGAGACAGAGCGACGGGCAAGCATTATGGCGCTTCCAGTTGTGATGGGTGCAAGGGGTTCTTCCGACGCAGCATACGCAAGAACCATGTTTACACCTGCAGGTATGAGGCACATCAGATTTAGGAAATATAGTAGTTATTAGGTTCTTAGGACAATAAGGAATTGCGGGGGGGGGGGGGTATGTGGGTGTCCAGGACTGCTAAGCTCAGGGAGAGTTTAGTAGCTTCCTGTTCAATTTCAGCAATCTAGTATTACAGTGCAATTGTCTGAATAGGGTTGTGCGGATAGAAAAAAATGTTATTATTTGGGTATGGCACCTTTACCATTTATTTCTGATTTCCAGGTACAAATCCATTTTGCAGGGGTGGGAGATTCTGGAATTTCAGTACCGTTATTTTCAATTAGGGAATCAATTTGAGGGTCTAGTGCAACTATTTTTAAAATACAATGGCACCAAATCTGTACAGTACATAATCCTCACTTTAATGTCAGGACCCCCTAAATTTCAAGCTGACAAATGTGATCAGTTTTACAGACCCCTGAACTAGATACCCCTCAAAGCAGTTCTCTCTACTATTTCCTGTGGATAAAAATGGCACCAGCTCGGCAGGAGAATGCCGGCTCCTGGTGTTTTGTTTTGCTTTTTAAATTCCATCTGGATCTGGTTTCTTATGTACTCTTATAGTGACTGACAATATTTCAAGCTTTTCATAGAAAACTCTGCATTTCTCATCCTTCCTTGTTGTAGTCCACTGCTTCCTTTCACATAGACTAGAAGGCTCTCCGTTGTACACCATGGATGCTTCAGCCATCTCTGCAAACCTTGAAAATAGTTTGATTTTAAAAAATAGAGCATATATGTGTGTGTGTGTGACTGCATGTGATAAATCAGTCATTCTTTTGCTGAGTCACATGTCTTATGCTGGTTGTCCATGATAGGGCTACCTTAATTATGATTGAGGCCAGGGGGAGATCCTGGGGTGATCAATCTGTGGGTCCTGTCCTATGTTAATATGCCAAGCTTAGATGCTGACCAGTACATCTGACTGCCTGATGTTACATTGCATACTGTGCTGGCGAAATATGGGCGGCGGGATGGGTATTGGAGAGTATTTTCTGATTTTTGCCCGCCATCTTGTTGCTTTTCAGTTATTTTAATTGAGGGAAGTATTGATTTTACTGTTTTACAGTATTGGGCTATTGTGCCTTTTTTGTAAGCTGCCCCAATCCGACATGTCGGGAAGCGGGGTATTTCACTAAATTTCACTAAATTTCACTTCACTAAAAAGTGAAGTACTGGCTCCAAATATGCTCAATCCTGAATATTTCCAGGATTTTGGGGACCCATTTAATGGTCCAGAAGATCCCAAATGCCAACCAAAGATTCAAATATATCCCAAAAATACCAACAGATATTTTTCATATATATATAAAGTTTAGATTAGATATATATGAACATATATTCCTAATTGGAGGCTTGGTGTAGTGGTTAGGAGTGTGGACTACTAATCTGGCAAGACGGGTTTTATTACACACTCCCCCACATGCAACCAGCTGGGTGACCCTGGCTTTGCCACAGCCCTGATAAAGCTGTTCTGACCAAGCAGTGATATCAGGGCTCTCTCAGTCTCACCTACCTCACAGGGTGTCTGTTGTGGGGAGAGGAAAGGGAAGACGATTGTAAGCCGCTTTGAGATTCCTTCGGGTTGAGAAAAGCGGCATATAAAACCAACTCTTCTTCTTCTTCTTCTTCTTCTTCTTCTTCTTCTTCTTCTTCTTCTTCTTCTTCTTCTTCTGGGCTCCAAGTCCTGTATATTTTAGGGACCACATCTATATGTATGTCCCCAAATAGCTCTTTGCTCAGCAAGTACCAACTTTTTAGTGCTCCCCAGCCCCAAAAGAGTGCGACTGGCCTTGACCAAAGACAGGGTTTTTTGGCCCTGTTCCAATCTGGTGAAATAAACTCCCAACAGAGATATGGGCTGTTTCATAGTTCTTAAGGTTCCTAAGGGCCTATAAAAGGGCACTGTTTCACCAGGTGTATGGTTGAGACCAATGCCAGCACCTGGTGACATCAATAAATGAGCTCCCTACCTTTACCTTACTTCCTCCATTTGAACTTGGCAATTATAATTTCAGTTTGGCTTTACTTGGCCCAAGGCTCATGGTGAGTGACTTGTCTAACCTTTTTAGGAACTTTTAAGGATCTTAAAACTGGTTTTACATATTTTTAGGGGGAAAAATGTACATTATTTTAATGATAAGACTTCCCTGAGACCATTTGTTTGAGAGGGATTGGCTAAAATTCCCATAATAAATAAATGTGTTGCTTAAAGTCAAGAATGTGCACAATACGAGAGTTCCATGATTAGACTTTATCTAGCTTAAAAAACAAAACAAAAACAAACAACAGTTCCCCATTTCTTTGAAGATTAGAGATGTGCCACCAGGGAGGAAGTGTTTAATCTTTTGGTTGTGAAGGGTTTTCCAAGCTGTGCGGCTCTGTATAACCTTTCCTGCCATTAAAGAACCTACTTTCAGCTCCGTGGGAAGTAAAAGACAGCTATGATGCTCTTCCTTCCTATGGAGCTAACTGCAGGGTATGTGTGCAGCTCCAAAATGGGCCAAACAACCCCACTTGTGGTAGGTTCAGCTGAGGAAAATGGCATGGGAGAGGCAGAAGTCCCTTTTCTCCCCACATCATGGTGCTGAGCTGAATCAGCCCCCTGCAGCTCTTTTTAAAAAGTTCCCTGCAGTTTCTGAGTTCTCATTAAATAGCATGATGTGTAGTTTAGGCCTTTAAGAGGCTGCATAAACTGTGAAAGAGCCCCAGGAGGAAACGGTTAAATGTTCTTCCTGCAACTCCTCAGGATCAAAGCACCTCATAGCAGCAGCCTCCTAGGTGTGCTAGTGAGATGTTTTTGATACACGCACACCCACCCACCCACCCACAAGAGATTCTGATTACAGTTCTCTTGTATCACCTGAAGTTTAGCATTTAGACAAGTGATTCAGAGAATCCCACCCAGGAGCTTCCATCATGGAGGAAATGGCCCCTTTGCTCACGTCTCATATACTTTTATCTTTTCAACACTCCACTGTATAATGCAGCAAACGTTCCTTGCTGAACACTAGTTGGTGCATTAAACATCGAGCTGCTTTTTCCAGTGGTCATTTATAATCCTGGGCCAAACTATTTCTTTTGCAAATGACAGCCAATGTAGATTTTGATCTTCGGCTGTTGCTGTGCCAGCAACACCCACTTTGAGGCTCCTCGTTGCCTTACTGTCCCCTGTTTTATTCTCAGTCCCCATATCTCTGTTATTTTTTCCTCCAAAGTATTACTCGATCTGTTGCTACAAGGTGCCCTCTGGCACTTCCTTTTATCTCTTTCTCATTTTTCAAGAAGGTTGCCTAGGACTGCTGCCGAGGTTAAAAGGTACCCTCTCCTGCTATTACTATCACTTGACTTAGGTCTCGCTTTCAAGATCTTCTGTTATCTTGAGACTTTCTGCCCCAAATTTATCTCTGTCTGT
This sequence comes from Paroedura picta, assembly GCF_049243985.1. Lineage (NCBI taxonomy): Eukaryota > Metazoa > Chordata > Lepidosauria > Squamata > Gekkonidae > Paroedura > Paroedura picta. Next base: position 29,814,651 of record NC_135377.1, on the reverse strand, counting down.
ATCTGTTAATATTGAAATCACTGCAACTTTAGTGTGCATCGCTCTGCACTCAGTTTCAGGCATGATGCCTGCGGTGGGTTTTTAATCTAAAGCAATTTAATAGCGCAGTCCTCTCAATCTACAAAGCGCAGCAGCTCAGGTTGCTGCAGCACAACCTTTTAAGTGATGATTTGACCTTGATAAACATAGAAGAGTGGCTAGAGCCACACCTAGATCTGGTCCTTTTCTTACCTGGAACATCTGTGTTATTGTTTCTTACTCTTTAGGAGCCAGGTTAAAAGCTACTATTAGTACAGGGCTGTGGCAACCTTTTACATGTAAAGAGCTACACTATGCAACATTTCACAGTGAGAGATCAACAATCAGCATAATTGAGATATTCTATGGAGGGGGCTCATAGCATAACATATTTAGAGCATAACATATTATATACTCACTGTAAGGTTATCTTTTTTTCTTTATAACTTGTATCAAATTGGATTGGCAAAGTTATATTCTATGTATCCATACTATTTGTATTTTTTCTATCTTGGACAAAATGAAAAATAAAAATATGTATAATTTAAAAAAAAAACAATCAGCATAAGACTGTCCACTGGTAGAACTGAACAGATACAATTTAACATTTATTTATATTGATGATTTTAAAAAAAACATTTTTATGTCACCTTTCTCCCTGGCCCGAGTCCCCAAGGCAGTGCACATAAAAACCAATTTAAAACAGCATTTAAAATTATAAAACAATCAACAAGAACACAAAAGCAAACAATGCCCGAATCAGATATGAGAGCTAATAATGGTTATTGGGGAAGGGGATGTAACCGATGAAATAATAAAATGTCTTCACCCTCTGGTGAAGGACACTGATAGAAGAAGACAGATGAATCTCCTTGTTGCCACAACTGAGAAGGCCCTGCCACAACTGAGAAGGCCACCTGTATAGTCTCTGAGGGCCTCTGAGGATGACAAGTGGATTAATAATCCATAATGCTTCTACAGTCCAATCACAGGTTGATGTGAGTCCTTTATTAGGAAGTGGCATTCACAAGATTCCTCAAAATATAATGAATATACTTAGGACAAGCCTGCATGATTATTTTAGTGCACTGGCATAAATCTGTATATGATTTGCACTTGGCTTACTGGCAATGGATTACTGGCAGCTGCTCACCCTTTCTGTAAAGCATCTCTAAAAATCCCTTTAGTCCTGCAGAACCTTTGCCTGCCATCCCCTTTGCATGCTGGCTTCACTAGCCAGTTTGGTGAAGTGGTTAGGAGTGCGGACTTCTCATCTAGCATGCCGGGTTCGATTCTGCACTCTCCCACATGCAGCCAGCTGGGTGACCTTGGGCTGGCGATAGCACTGATGAAACTGTTCTGAGTAGTGATATCAGGGCTCTCTCAGCCTCACCTACCTCACAGGGTGTCTGTTGTGGGGAAAGGGAAGGGAAGGTGACTGTAAGCCGCTTTGAGCCTCCTTTGGGTAGAGAAAAGCAGCATATAAGAACCAACTCTTCTTCTTCTTCTTCTTCTTCTTCTTCTTCTTCTTCTTCTTCTTCTTCTTCTTCTTCTTCTAGCATTCCAGTTACCTGCCTAATACACCTTTGCTTAAAGATTTCATTTTCTTTCTGAACAGTCCTATCTGTGTTTCTACTGGATCTCCTATGGTTAGATCCATAGGTGGAAGTTCCCAGTGTTACGAATCTGGTACAGGATTGAAATGCGTTCATTGGTGCATCAGTGCTTCAGGGCACAGAACTTTTCCTGACAGAAGGGCCTTACTTCTGTACTTACACCAGAATCATGAAGAAATTATGAGAGTTTATAAAAGTATGATTTATAAGCATTATAAAATTATGCAAGGGCAAGTACATCTTCATGAAACATTATTTATGTACTTTTAACTGTTTGCAAAACTGCTATTATAAATTTAGGCATATATAATTTCCTTTCCTTTTATTCCCTTAGAAGCTCATTGATTTTCATTTTTGGACTCAAGGGATAAAAGGACTGAGACAGATTTTGCTACCTCTGAAGTAATCTTAGGATCATTAACTCAAAGCAAATAAAACAGAGATTGCAAAGTTTAGGGAGGTGCAGGATCCATAATAAGTGGTTTACTATAGTAATCCCTAATATTCTCAAAAGACATAGTTAATTTTTGCATTGTTGTAATGATTTTTATTGTCTTTCTAGACTCTGGAAAGCTCCAGGGAATTTTAGGCCTCAAACGGTGTATAATAAATAAATTGACTGCTACAAAATCTTAAGGTTTGGTTGGAAATGGTACTCCCTGGTACTGAATATAGGCACATATTTTTCAGGGAAGAAAAAACCCAGGTTGGAAAGTACACATATGGCAACTTTGATGATGTAAGGCAGATTGGGGGGCAAAAACTAGAGGCCAAATTACAAGTCACAGTGGCTGTGAGTCCATCCTATGGCCATCAATTCCATTTTAGAAGCATCTGCGGTTCTTTTAAAATTACTATCAAGCCACCAACTAGATTGGATATAGAGCATTGTGGCCACAGGAGCTCTTGTCCATTGCCCCCCCCCCCACACACACACACACTCCCCATGTCTTTTCAGGTATGGATACAGTTCCTGATCCAGACTGGGGTCTTACAGGAATTTTGAACGGACTACAGCCATTTCTAAAATGGTGTCAGCAGCCACGGAATAAACCCATGGCCACCGTAATTTATTTATTTAGTTATTCATTTTTTACCCCATCCATCCCAGCTGAAGGTGGGTTCAGGGCAGCTAATTTGGCCCTAGGAGATGATTGTTGTAGTCATGATGACTCACCATTATGTATCTGCATCTGCTTGACTAATGAGTAAATAACAAGCAGTAAAATAGTCAGGCATTTACTCAGATCCAGCAAGTTTCTTTTCATGTGTTTTTTTTTTAAATCCGATCTGGCAGGATAGGATGAATCTATAAAAGAGGCATTCTAAACATTCATTAAATCAGAAGCACAATTTATATGCTCTTCTTTTACAAAATGATGAATAACGTAATGGGATTTTACTCGCCCATCACAAGAAATTATTCCTTTTGGAAGAATGGCAAAGAAAAATGTTTCAAGGCTGATTAAAGAAAAAATACCAGCAAAGGGTGTTAGCTGAATACATTGTTTTGACAGTGCTCATTAATTGTTTCAGTTGTGCTAATCAGGATCCCTCTGTAATTTTTGTGTTCTAATATATTTACCCTCGATTTTGTCTGACAGATTTAGCCGGCAATGTGTTGTTGATAAGGACAAGAGAAATCAATGCAGATACTGTCGTTTAAAAAAGTGTTTCTGTGCTGGGATGAAGAAGGAAGGTAACATTTTTTTTAAACCTCCCTTTCAGAGAAAACGCTTTATATCAATTAGTAGGAAATAAAATCTATAAGCAAATAACTAATGTGTGTATATATATATCTGGTGCCCATGAAGAAAAGTGACTTTTTGCAACAGTAGAAATATGTCTTTAATAAGAAGTTGGTTTGCTGTGTAATTTTTGTTTGATAAATGCTAAGATTTGAGATAAGGGTGATTTTTTTCTTTTAAAATGATGTCTTCTGCTAATATTGTACGTTCTTTTGTAGCTTTAAATAAATTCAAGTAAAAAATGAGTAACTCTTTTCAAGAAAGTGAATAGACAATTTGAGTAATAGAATTATACTAGTAAGTTCCATGTTCATATACCTGCATAGGTATGAAATGGCCAGGTAGCCCTAGATGAGTCAATCTCTCATGGTGTTTCCCTGTAAAATGGGAATATTAGTCAGTTATAATAATCAGTTGTCATGATGCAATGACTCATTGGTGTAACCACTTTATGTTTGTAAATAAATTTTAACTGTTCTGTGGATTTTGTCTCATTGAAGCATATCCAGGATAGATCATATGCAGGTTTGATTCTCGGTGGTTACCATTAAATAATACAAAACACACCAAAAGAAGAGACCCATTGGCAATATCATTAAATAGAGTTTAGTCATCAGGAAATTCACTGCTTATATAAAAGAGAAACATATAGTTCCTGGCATGTGTTTGATTTAGTGATATTTTTTTGTATAAAAACACATATTCAGTATTCAAGTTGAAATCTTGCTTGATGCATAACTGGCACAGTTAAATGAGGTAGTAATGCCCAGCCTAGTAATAGATTAGGGAAGAAGATTCTCAAGGTTGATTTTCTTTTGAAAGACTATAATAGAAACATTGTCAACTGAACTCTGGGCTATCAATACTCAATTACATCTAGTTCTGTTTGCTCTCTGTGTGGGGAAATGAGTGAGGAACTGCTTCATGATTACTTCCTCAAACAAGCCTTTGCTTTGTATGGCAAACAGTATGTTTTTAGTTATATTGTATTTTGTTTGAAGATCCATTTTTATCCATTAGCTGTTACGGACTTAAAATCTCCCTCAGAGTCTTTCTGGATCCACCATACGTCATATTCCCAACTGATATGCTAATTGGTCATCAAGATTCCTAGTCATAGCCTAGTCAAGATTCAGGCACTTGTAAGCTTTTCCTCAACATAAGAGCCGTACTCAGTCTCAGAATGGGAGGGAGGGGTAGAATAGCATGGGGATCATATATTATTATTATTATTATTATTATTATTATTATTATTATTATTATTATTATTATTATTATTATTATTATTATTATTATTATTATTATTATTATTATTGTTATTATTATTATTTAATTAGGGATTTTCAAACACTTGCCATTCTTATTCTCTTCCCATTCATAAGGGTGATCAGACAACTAATTAATTGTTGGCCTGTCCATAACCAGTTTGAGTAAAATGGAAGAACAGGCTACTTGCAGCCATTGGAATGCCACTCCCAGCTGATGAGGAATCGGTTGGGAATGCCTTCTGATCCCCTGCTTTGTACCCAGCAAAAGTTTTATGTATGTATGTATCATATGGCATGTGTAATCAGGAGATCTGAGGAGAGGGCCCTGTCCAAATGCTAGCCAGGGTTGGCCCTGCTTAGCTTCTGAGCTCTGATGGAATCGGGCTAATCAGCGGGGTCAAGTTCTTCTGCTTTCCTGTACTGGTGCCTGGAGACTTACTGAGATGCAGCAAATTTAAGGGGTGTGATAAGAAGCCCAGCTAATTTCCTTTCTCTTGTTCCCATCTCAAGCTGTCAGCTTGGGCTGCAGGGTTAAGGAGAAAAACAAGATCTTTCTCCACTCGCTTGTAATGGTGACCTCAGAAACACTGCTTCTGTCTCCACCCAGCTTAGAGTAGAGGGGCCCAATCTTTTTCTCATCTCCTTTTTGCAATGTGGGTGTCCAAAGCATTGCTTCTTGGAGGGGATGGAAAAGAACATTGCTACTTCACTGTGCAGCGACGTAGAATCATGTGTCCCACAATTGCCCAGTACGCATGGCAGTGGTACCAAGAACTGTAACAGCTGAAAAGGATTCTTGTCACTTGGTGATTTCCTCAGCAGCCATAAAGCAATCAATTTGAATTTGAATCTCAACACCCTTAAAATATTATACATTGTGCTAACCTTAATGTTTAGTTAACATAGCTATGACCCCGATCCAACAATCCCCTTTATGTCTTGTCTACACAAGGCAGCCTTGCATAAAGGCTTGCATATACATTTTCTCTCCTCTCCCTGCCATAGCAGCCTTCCTCACCCACTCTAATTCATGCTGGACTTGAAACATTGTCAAGTTTTTTTTTAAAGCTAGTGATGAACTGGAAGCAATTTATAATAGATGTTTAGGGAGTGGGGGAGGTGCCAGTAAATGCATAGACCAGCGTGCCTCCTTTCTGGTCTCATATTCTTCAAGTTTCACATTCTACCAAATTTCCAGGCTAAAGAATGCTGTTTTATAGTATTTTTTAGCATAGACTGTGCACATCTTAAAAACTCCTGGGACTGACTAGAAGTTCAGTAAACTTTTAATATAAATTTTGTGCAGGTAGAGCATTTATTTTTGAGAAATTTGTTGCATTCAATGTTTTAAAAGATTAAGTATCTTTAGATGTAGTCACAACATTTATGCTAGATGATCAAAGCAGTTAGGCGCTTATCCCTCCAGTATAATTTTATATTTTAAGTATAACAACACTGTTGTTTAGCTGCTAGGTTAAGGAATGAATAGATGGCATTTCTCCAGTTAAAGAGACCAGAGCATCATTCTTGATTCACGTCTACATGACCATTTATCACTTAGTGTTTATCACTGTACGACATTTCTTATTATGACCTTAATAAAAGGCCCATCAGTGAATGTCCTTGGCTAAGAATCTAGTGCGCCTTCACTATAAAGTGTGTTCATTCTTCATATAAACTGCAGAACACTATACAGTACACAGAACGCATTTTTATTGAAGCATTGGAGCTACCTCTCAACTTCTCTGATGCAGATTGCTTCCCTAAAAATAACCAACGGATCACTGGAAATACAACTGCTGCTCTTATAAAAGGTTATGAGGTTCAGTGCGGAGCAAAGAAATATGTTGATCAAAATTGTGCTTTCTCTCCTTCGTGTGACCTTGGACATAAAATAAGTTCAGGAAGTCTGATGGATACCTTTATTTATCTCTTCTATTTTTGTATTAAAGCACAATTGCTTTAATGCAATTGCTACTGCATTCCAGTATTCTCTTCCATACTCTACTGGCTCAGAAGTCTGTTGTTTAATATTGATCTAAGAAATGTCAGTGCTACATTCTTAAAGTGGAAGCAATTAGTTTTCAAGAGCGCTGAAAGTGATTTGAGAGATCTCACACCTGATGGTGTACATGCATTGTGTGGCTTTTGTCATGTGTAGTGAGACACATTTTTGAAACAAAACAAAGAAACCTCAGGGTCTGTAGATGCCACAAGAAGCAATCACCCTTTCACAGCTCCTTCAGCTCTCCTGTTCAGTTGGGATCCTTAGAACCACAAGTCCAGTGTCGCTCTTCTCTGGTTTGCTTTCCCCCCCATCAGGCAGCTATGATCACAAAAAAAGATGCCAGGGATCTGGACGCCCTCATAGCGACAATGCACCATGCCAAGTCTACACTAAGGAGAGGAAACAAAATAGTTCTGTCTGTCAGATTCTTCCTCTTTACTGCCGTCCCCTGTGCAGTGTAGCAGAGTGTCCATGAGGAGACTTGTTGCTGTGAAAACAAAGGATCCAAGCTATAGCGGCTCCAGCCCTTTGTAGTGGCATCAAACAAACAAACAAATAGCTTTAATGGCATGAAGAGTAATGGCATCATTTATCAACCAGAATAAGTCATGAGAATATATATACATGAGAACGTATATTATATGCATTGCCTGGCAACAAAAGAGAGCTCTGTGGATTCAGTTTGTTTATTTAAGTAGCAGATCTTTGAAATTGCTTGTTAAAGTACACTAACCTATTCAAGGGCAGGGAAGCCTGCACTGGGAAGCCTACCAATGGCTGTCTTTGATGGGCAGGACCACCTTGCCAGTGTTTTTGCCATTCCCACCTGCATATGTACTAAGAAGTGCCAGGCCTCATCCCTCCCCTCACGTGCTACAAGAGGTGTGGAACAATCCTACTCCATGTCAAGGGTGTTTCGTCTCAGAACACTCCTACATGAGCTGTATCAGACATAGGATCTCCATCACACTGATGCCTCAATTATCGCTGCCTCTTACTAGCAATGTTGTGAGCTAATTTTGGCCTAACCAGTCTAAGACAAGGCCTGGTTAACTAAACACCAGCACTTCCAAGACATCATGAAGCAGGAGAAAACAGTTGTCCCCCAAAAGTCAGCCCAAAGAAACCCACACAATTCCTGTTTGGCCCTTCAAAGCAACCTACGAATCCTGCAGTATCCCATAATAAGGTGAATGGACCAGCAGTAATCAGCAAAATCCTTCCTGGGAGGGGTGTCGTCATTATATAGTCACTCTGCACCCTCCTCATTGACTGGAGCTTCTCCAGCACAGACCAGTTCTGTCTAGTTGCCTCCATTGAAAGAAAGGGCCAGGGCAAATGAATCCTTGGTATCACTGCCATTATTGATGTGGAACATATACTGGCGTGGTCCCTATAATGGAAATGATAACAGATGTGCTGTCCATTGTCCCTCCTCAGGGAGCACACCACTAGTCTTCCAAGGCTGCTCCCACCCTCTGGGGAACAGGAGCAGCCTCGGAAGACTGGTGGGGGCGACAGCAGCAAGAGGGCATCAGTGCGAGCAGCTGCAGTGGCACAGGCCAGCCAAGTTGCAGAGGCAGTGCCCACAGAGGCTGGGCCAGCCATTGAGCCGCTGCCCGTAGAAGCTGGCCCAGTTGTGGTGCTGTAGAAGCCCCATAGATGAGGAGAGAAAGGAAGTGGGGCGTGGTGGGAGGGAGTCTGGGTGTGTGTTTCTGAGAAGGGGGAGGACGAGGTTGAGGAAGTGATAGGTAAGTGGGGAGTGGGCAGGTGACAAGGATTCTTGCCCCTTATGACTAAAGATGGGACAGAAAGTTCCTGATCAAGCAAGAGTTGTAGTAACAAGGTTTTTATACCGTGCTTTTCACTACTGGATGGTGTCTCAAGGCAGCTTACAATCACCTTCCCATCCTCTACCCACAACAGACACCTTGTGTGGTAGGTAGGGCTGAGAGAGCTCTGAAAGAACTGCTCTATGCGACCAGCTCCAACAGCACTGTGACTAGCTCAAGATCATCCAGCTGGCTGCATGTAGGAGTGGGAAATCAAACCCAGCTCTCCAGTTGAGAAGCTGCCGCTCCTAGAAGCCAAGAATCACCCAGTGAGCTTTATGAATGAGCAGAGATTTGAACCCTATCTTAGTCCAGCGAGCTGGCTTCTGACTTTCTGACTGTATGTTGTAGCCGGTTGTGAGCCTCACAATCCCGTTCACAGGGCTTCCTTAAAACTCTTTTGAAAACTGAATTGAAATGCAAACTAATTACAGAGTTCTTCTTTTCCAGCTGTGCAAAATGAGCGGGACAGGATAAGTACCCGACGGAGCACACCCGACGGCAATAACAGCCCTTCTATTAACACGCTGTCCCAGGCTGAAGTGCTTTCTCGTCAGGTACAGCATAAAGGCCTAATGGGCGAGCTTGACCTTTGGAATACTTTCTTTGTTGATTATATATAAATGAACCTACCCTTTTCAATTTGCCGTCCTGAAATAAGAAAGGAAGTTTTGCTCAAGAAAACAATTCTTTATGAGTGGCTTTTACAATACTGCCTTATGCACTTTCAGAATACTTAACAGTTGATTTGGAAAAGGCCATTAGCCCCTGTCAGAAGTTTCATAAGGCGCTTTAAAGTTTTAGATTTCTTCACTTTGGAATATCCTGTCAAGACCTGGTCTGGTCATTCCTCATTCCCTTTTTTGGCATTCATTGAGCTTTGGATGCCACATGCCTTCTCTTTTTGTTCTATAGTCCTTTGGCCTTGTTGTGTGGCTAGATAACTGATTGTAGGGGAAAGGAAAGTATCTATTGTTGCCTGCATGCATCTGAGCTTTACAGTGGGCGTATAGCTGTGGTTACAAACTTTAGGCTTGGTGACTGCTGCTAGTATTGTCAAAGACATTCAGAGATGGTGGGTTGAACAGCATCCCCAGGGAAGTTGTTGGCTCTCTGTTGTTGTTTTTTCAGTGACAAGCAAAGAAAGTGATGCACCTGGTTTCATGCTGGTTTCACTTTGCATCTGGTGTTTACTGTGTGGTCTTGGCTTAGTGATTGTTAATCTTCATGACTTTCTGCTGTCTTAATTTTTTGTGTTAAGAAGTTTCTACGGTGCCTTAGTCTATTGTGAATGGGTGGGTTTCTAAAGGAATTAATGGGTCCAGCCAAGAGACATAATTATCTGTGGCAATGCCTTGTCTCAGGAGCTCCCCCGTCCTTCCCTGCTTCTGCTGCCTCTGAGGAGAGAAATGGGGTTTGTGTGTAAAAATGAAAAGTCTAAATTTCTCAGGATTTTAAGAAAATAAAACCAACTCAAAATGCAATCCTGGACCAACCAAAACGTCAGGATAATGGGACCAGTGCCATCCTTGAAACCTAGAGACTAAATTTATTTTATTTTATTTATTTATATACCGCCCTCCCCTGAGGCTCAGATGTGGATATTTTTAAATGAATACTTAAAAAAAAACCCTGCACAGCCCTAGCTGTATTAATTGGAGTGTGTGTGTTTTTATCTCTCCATGATGATCAGATTCCTGTTTCGAGCCCTGGTGCTAGTACTGATGTAAATGTTAAGAAAATTGCCTGTATTAGTGATGTCTGTGAATCAATGAAGCAGCAACTCTTGGTCCTTGTAGAGTGGGCAAAATATATTCCAGCTTTCTGCGAATTACGACTGGATGATCAGGTATGACATAATGCATCGGAAAGCTTTAATTATGTTGATATGGGGGTTAAATGATATCTGCTGGGTGAAACTTCCCTTTGGTTTACCTCTAAGAGAAGTCTACACGAATAAGCCAGAACCAGGACTGACAAGGCAAACTGTCTTGGGATGAACCCAATGGTCCTCTATGGTCCTCTATATTGTCAGTCGTTCTGGTTTTCTACTTTTTGATGTCTATTAATTTGTATTGTGTACATCTGCTGTACATTGCTGTACATTTTATGTACATATACTGTTTGCAGAGTTTAAATATGCAAAGAGGGGTAGAGCAGTAGGATGCTTAAGAATAAAATAATTTTATTGATAAGAAAAACAAACTTTGTGTAGAAAGAGAAGAGTGAGAGATTCCTGTCTAAGTGCCCTGTTTTGTTCATTCAGTATAGAACAATGCAAATAAATAGAACAAATAAAAGCAGAAAAAAATATCATAACGGCATAACAAACTTTGTGTAGAAAGAGAAGAGTGAGAGATTCCTGTCTAAGTGCCCTGTTTTGTTCATTAAGTATAGAACAATGCAAATAAATAGAACAAATAAAAGCAGAAAAAAATATCGTAACGGCATAACAAGGAATGGACTTCACTTTAGGTCCCTTTGTAAAAGCACAATCCGGAACAAATCCATCATGCAATAGCTGTATCTTCTTTCTAAATATGGCCTTGCGAGCAGTTCTATTTTACACAGCTTGCCGACTGACAAATGTTTTGGAGCCTTGTGTACAACTTCAGGCAGGCCATTCCACAAGGAGGGAGCCAGCCACAACAGTGAATCCACATGTCAGCTGTCAGTCTCATTTATGGGCAGTGGAGTACCTTGAGAAAGCTTTGTTCAGATGAGTGGAGCTGTCCTGGCATAGCGTAGCAGGAGAGGTAGCTGGCTTGTAAGAAGGGCTTTGCATGGGATAACCGGTACTTTGAATTGAACCTGGAAAATGGTAGAAATTGAGCCGTGACAGGCTGAACCAAATGGAGTTTCCAAGATTATTTTAAGGGTAGATCCATGTAGAGTGTATTATTATAATCTAGTCTTGATGTCATGGTGGCATGGATCCATACTCTGGAAACAAAAAATGTCATAGAAATAAAAACAAAAAAGCCCTCATGGGCCTGATTGGCATGAGGGAAAGTGAAACGCTGCTATCCTAAGAACTGTTTCTTGGGACTAAGCCCCATGGAATAGATTCCGAGTGGAACCTGCTTACGATTCCTCTCAGAAGGATTTTTGTGGGGAAGTTGCAGGAATGAACAATTTAAAATCATCCCTAAGCTGGTCGTATAATGTTTGCAGATCTGGTTGTGAGAGAAAACCTTGGCAGGATCAGGTACAGCACGGGTCAGAGCAGGATCAAGTTCCAGAACAGAACATGAGTCAAAAAGCCAGAAAAGGAAGCTATTTGTGGAGGATTTAAAGCAAAGAGGAACTACAGTCCAGTGAAAGAAAAACTAGATTTAGGAAGAATCTCATTTCCCTGAGGTATAGTCAAGGTCCTCCGTAAGGGAAAAGACAGCACCTGCTTCCTCCTTCATTTTTAAAGGGCTAGTGGGAGACCGAAGCCAATGAGGTCAAAACAGTTATATTATTACCATATGCAAGAAGCAGAACACAGGGAAAGAACGCTCCTTTTCATGCGGTCTTCAGATATCACATGCATGCCATCACAAAAAACAAAGGGACAATAGAGTGAACCTGCAGCAAAAGAATAAATTCCCATTGTATCTCGAAAGCAGAAAGCCCTGCCTTCAAAATGATAACTTACTAATTGAGCTGTAGCTTGAAATAGTAGCAAGAGCTGGCACAGATGATTTATCTGCATCCACTTGCATCTTTTCGATTTTACCATAGTTTATTACTTGCCCACTCTTTTTGAAGGTTGCTTTGCTGAGAGCACATGCTGGAGAACACCTGTTGCTGGGAGCAGCAAAGCGCTCTATGGTTTACAAGGACATCATTCTTTTAGGTAAGGATATTTGATTTTAGAAAATGCATGATGCTCTGGACTTCTTCTAATTAATCATAAGACAGCAGCATTAGTCTCCGGATGCAGCGGAGAAGAAGGTACGCACATACCAAAGGCCTGAAGTGGTCTGTGTATGTGTGAGGGAGAAGAGAATATGTATATAGTGCCCCAAATTTATGTCACAGTAGTGGAATTGTACAGTAGTTCTGGGACTGGGATCTCGCCTCCATGCATTGGGGAAGTGTGTCTCTGGCATATGCTCAGAATGAAATGCAGAGGTCTTACCTTTCAAGATTGTGAGGAATGTGCATCTCAGGTTACAACTCTGTGCACATATGGGAGGGAGTCTATCTGAGATTGTCGTCTCTTCTGTAATCCACAGTGTGCCCATTTTATTATAATATATACCCGGGAATTTGTTTTCATAAAAATGAGAGCTTCAGCCCTGCACGAATTTATGAACTGAAATAATGTTCACAATGATATGCTCGTACAGGAGGGCAATTGTACTCTGGCGCATTATACTTGGAAAGAAACACTGGTGTATATTCAGAACATATTCCTCTGCAGAAATACATTGCAGAAACTGGTGCTGACTTTGGGGCTACAAATGCTGTTAGTAATACCGACTGCATTTTATTTCTTGAGGCAACAATTTTGTCATCCATCGCAATAGTTCTGAAATTGAGATCAGCCGAGTAGCAAACCGGATTTTGGATGAGATAATACGACCGTTTCAAGAAATTCAGATTGATGACAATGAATATGCTTGCCTAAAAGCTATCGTCTTCTTTGATCCAGGTGCGTTTCAGATCCCCCCCCCCAAATGTAATACTTCCTTCTGACACTCATGAGAAGAATTTAACTTTCCTTACTATCTAGCCATACCATCATCTACATATCTTTTGTTGAAAAGAAGGGTTGATGATTGTGCTGTCCTGCATGTAATATTGGATTGGGTTCTATTTACAGTAAGAAGACCGTAAGACATAATTTCCCCTGTCTTCCCCTTCCTCCAGCAGTTTTCTGAGACCTCTTAAAAAGCAGATGTCAAAGGGAACAACACAAACAAATGTCAGGAGATGCAGTGTAGATAGTGTGGTACAGGCAGTTGTGAAAGGTTAGTGAATCTAGTGAAATCAACTCTCATTTCCTGTTTATGAATGGAATGGTTGTTCAGTTGTATTTTATATATCCCTAGGCCTGAAAGATGGAACAAGTTTGGTTGATTTTTTTCCCTTCTCACCCTGGTCTTCCATTCCTTGTGGTAGTTTGCCTGCAAGGCTCCCCAACCCCCAGCCCCAGCTTTTGTGGGTCACAGGGGGTACTGGGTAAAATCAAAAGCAGAAAACAATCTGATTTGGCACTCAGGTTCATAGGATCTGGCCTAGTTCATATTTTGTGACTATCCAAAGGCAGACTCACAGAGACATTGGGCTAGAGCATATTGGGACATTAAAATGAGTTCAGGAGCAAACTAAGACAGAGGGCTCCTATGGTGCTTGGAGTACATTGAATCTTCTTGCCCTGGGCACGATCAGGCTTGATAAATATGATGAGCATGAGTTCTTATGTCACTTGCTCCATTGATGATTCTGGCATTGCCAGCAGGACTGTGAATTGGCTGACTTTCTCCTGACTACCAGCTGCTCAACAAGGTGGTAGTAAATGAAAGAGGTAATCTACCCACCTTGTCCTTTAGAGCAGGGGTAGTCAACCTGTGGTCCTCCAGATGTCCATGAACTACAATTCCCATGAGCCCTTGCCAGCGTTTGCTGGCAGGGGCTCATGGGAATTGTAGTCCATGAACATCTGGAGGACCACAGGTTGACTACCGCTGCTTTAGGGCACAGGCAGACCTCATTCCTACCATTCCTCTCTTTAGATGTTAGGCCTCATCTTTCCCAGAACCTCTCATGGATAGCTACATTTAAAAATGGTTTCTTGGTGTTATTTCTGAAGGTATCCCTGAATATTTTTTTCTTTTTTTCATATATTGCTTACATAATGTCCCCTCTGTTTCAAGATGCAAAAGGACTGAGCAACCCTGCAAAGATCAGGAACATGCGATTTCAAGTCCAAATCAGTTTGGAGGATTACATCAATGACCGCCAGTATGACTCCAGGGGACGGTTCGGGGAGCTGCTGCTACTTCTGCCTACTCTCCAGAGTATTACGTGGCAAATGATTGAGCAAATACAGTTTGTGAAGCTGTTTGGAATGGTTAAAATTGACAGTTTACTTCAGGAAATGTTACTAGGGGGTAGGTATCTCAAGAAATTTTCTTCTATTTACTATGTTCAAATGGGTTGTGATGGGGAAGGAAGAAATTACTTGTTTGTCAAGTAAGAAATGCTTACTTTCTTCCTCCACTGGCCTGTGATATTGGACTCTCCTGCCAGTAAGAGTAGATAGTATTGACCTAGTAGACCGTTGGTTTGATTAAAGGTAAAGGTATCCCCTGTGCAAGCACCGAGACATGTCTGACCCTTGGGGTGACGCCCTCCAGCGTTTTCATGGCAGACTCAATGCAGGGTGGTTTGCCAGTGCCTTCCCCAGTCATTACCGTTTACCCCCCCAGCAAGCTAGGTACTCATTTTACCGACCTCGGAAGGATGGAAGGCTGAGTCAACCTTGAGCCGGCTGCTGGGATGGAACTCCCAGCCTCATAGGCAGAGCTTTCAGACTTCATGTCTGCTGCCTTACCACTCTGTGCCACAAAAGGCTCTTAATTGGTGTGATTAAGCATAGCAAATTTTCAAATGCATTGTGAGTGGTGAATTTGGTACCTTTGATTCCAGTTGGAGATGCAGCAGTAGGACTGGGGGTAGGTTCTTTAGGGTCCTTCCCCTTCCTTATAGGATCTTCATCTTTTGAAAGCTGAGCAGCAATGTTCAGCATTAAAATATTTCACAGCATTTTCCACACTGTTTTATTCATTTTTTCTGTTCCCAGCATCCAAAAGGCATTATATGTTATATATATATCATGATTAACCATCAGGGCTTAATACAAGGAAGTAACCAGTAGTATCAATCACAGCAAACCAGTGCAACCAGACTACTTGTATTTACAGTATTTTGCTGGCATATAAGACTACTTTTCCCCCCTGAAAAACATGCCTCCAAGTGGGTGCACTTCAGTTGGGATAGACATAGCTGCCCATAGTGGCCCATAGTACTGTAATGTAATGTAACAAACTCTATATTTTGAGTGGAAATGTTGGGGGGTCGTCTTGTACGCCCAGTCGTCTTACACGCCGGCAAATATGGTAAGTCCATTTCATATTGATGATGATGATGATGATGATGATAATATGAAATGGCATGAAATCTGTGTCAGTTACAGTATCCAACTTTCCCAGATCCAACTGTGGTGTTCTGTTTTCTTAATTCACTTGGTCTAATTTTTCATAGGTGAGAATCTCTACTTTTCTTACAAACAGCAAATGGAATATTTGCAAATGTATCACAAAATCCAAAAGCAATTGAACATAAGCAGTGAAAATAAATACTGTATTTGTCTAACAAATATCCAAAGGACAATTTCTTTAATTGCCAATCAAAATAGCTGTTAGCATCTTTTACTTTAAAAACTTTATTTTTACAACATATCATTTTTTCATTACATTATAAGAAATGAAACAGACCATAAAAACAATATTGGAAAAATCTGTGTCACATATATTCAGCTGAGACAATGATTTAATGAAATCCTGTGGATCCATAGTTAGATGCCAGTTGTAGCTGCTGAGAACCAATTTGCAAGAACAATGTGAAAGAATGCAGTTTAGAATAAATTGTTCTAATCTTTGGGCTAACTTTAGGAGTTGTACTTTTTGTGTGATAAAAATGCCCCAGAGCCTGTTCAACCCAGAAAAATCAGAAAGAGGTTGAATACATTCTAAATTGGAAAGATCCACCAATTTGCTCTTCTCACTTTAGAGCCTCCTGAGGGGCCCCTATCCACCAGGAACCATGTTTTGAGGAAATCAGTGGGTTGCAGTGAATGAAGGCAGGGACCTTCAGTTAAGTCACTGAGAAGAGGTTCAATGATTATAGCTAGAAAAATGCCCTTCCTACAGTAGCAAGAACTTCATTGTCTAATATACCCTTACAGGCACATCCAATGATGCTACAAATCTTCATCCAGTTCATCCTCATCTAGCCCAAGATCCACTCACTGGGCAAACCCTGCTTATAAGTTCAGTATCTGCTTCCATGCATACAGAACAGATCTGTAAGTTGTTACAAATTTATTATTTTGAGTATAACATTTGTGTGTAATGCTAAGTTATCTGATAGACAGCACAAAGACAGTACAACAGATGTATTTGTTGCCACAAAACATTTGAGAATCCTTAAAATTTCTTTTTTTTTCATCTTCATTTCTTTTTTCCCATTGGCTCATTGATTTGGAAAAAAATGGGCAGCTGCAACATTTTCTTGGAGAAAATCTTATATATTTTGTTAAGGCACAACAAAGCAGTTAATTGTAAAGGGGTCAGAGCTTTTTGTTCAAACCAGAGGGGCAAAAATGACAAGTATATCTGTAAGTGTGATGTGAACACAGGTTCTATCATGCCTGCTATTCATACTGTAATCAAATTGATAATTTCTTCATGTTTTTCTCCCAGCAACACCTGAAACTCCACTGCCTTCCCCTCCACAAGGCTCTGGCCAGGAATACAAGATGTCTACAAACCAAGTTACAGTTATTTCTCAGCAATCTCTTCCAAAACAAAAGCCATTGTGATATTGATCAATACTTCTTTTTGTGGCACAAACACTGGAGGTTCATCACAACACTGAAAACTCAGGATAGATAATTTAGACCTGCTATTAAAGAGACAAATACTGTTCTATTTGGAGATGGTTTTTCATCATCTTTGCTAGCTTCCTTCCCCTCCCCCCAAAAAGCTTGAATTCAGATGTAATTCGTGGATACTAGAAGGTGACTGGGAAAAAAAAAGAGAAATCTGTTCATTGTTTGCAGTGCCTTTGAATCATAATTGAAGAAGTTTAATTTATTGTCCTTTTATACATATGCCATCTTACAAAGTTTTGAAGTATGCATTTCTAGTGGAATGTAAAGCCTGATATTAATAAAATTGCCGACTGAAATTTAGAAATAATGAAACAGCAGAAGTCAGCAGTTTTAACAGTTAATCAAAGCAAGTGTCTCATTTTCTTGAATATACAGTAGAGATTGGAAGCCAAAATACTTCCTGCCAGCATCTGGTATGACACATGTGCTCATCTAATACATTAAGTCTGAACACATGTATGTGGGCCAAGCTGCACTAATTTCAATGGCTTCAATAATGCCACTGCATTTACTTCTTTTAGAGAGTCAGTGACCTTAAAAGTAAGGAATTTATATAAATTTCAGAATTAATTCCCCTTATATAAATAAATTATGGTGGAAACATGGAATATAGATAAAAGACACGGGGGGACCCCCCCAACTTATGGGGGGGGATATCTCATTATTATGTTTGTTTCACAAGTGGCAAATAGAAGATATTAGATTACAATACAATCTTATGCAGAGTTACTCGAGTCTACGTCCACTGATTACTCTGTCATTCATCAGAAAACTGTCAGTATCTCCCCTCTTCCCACTTTCCTTCTCCTTCACCCTAACCAGCCAATCTCCAGTCTTTGTATTTAAGTATCCACAGATTCAGCCATGTTGAGAGTTAGATATATTGATGATGAACTTAAGGAAGGAAGTTATGTGACATTTGTGGCTCTGTTCTATGCATGCTTACTCATAAGCAAATTCCTGTGATACTGGAGAAACTGGAAGTAAATATTCATATTATTAAACTCCACTATCATATAAAGTTGGTATGCCATGGAAAATCCAATCATATAGTCAAATTTGTTAGTACAGTCCAATTTATTGTTACTCCTTAGTTAGACTTTAAGGGTTTAAAAATACCTTTCCCTGAAACTTATTATTTCCTTTTGTTTCTGCACTATGCTGCAGGGGTTTTCATCATTTTCAAGCCCAGATAATACATCCTCCTTTGTTTACTTCTATGTTAATAGTTTCTGTTTTCAACTTTTATGGTTGTCTCCCCAAGTGGCAGAAGATATATATCTTACAGTGCAATCCTATTCAGTTTTAGTCCAGTCTAAGTCCACTGATTACACTTCAGGGGATTGCAATGTTTGTGCTCAGTCTAGTTGTAATTATTGTTTAATGCTCAGTTTAGTTGTAATTATTGTTTTAATAAAATGAAGACATGTATATTTAAAATTTTCATATCAAAATGTTTTATGTGTTAAGTTATACATTCTGTGTTTATGTTCAGTCTTGATAAGAAAGTATGTACCTCTGAATTATTCTCCAAAGTTCCTTATTTCCATTGAAGCCAAAATTCAAAATTCCCAGAAATTTTACATTTCTAATCTCTTTTGATGCCACACTCATTTTTTTTTCCTCCTCGGCAGTCTGATATTAGCACAGCAGCTCAGCACGGAAACAAAACGACTGCTGTTCTAATGCTTAAGACTATATGCAGTTCTGAGACATACAATAAGCTGATTTCAAAGATGGCCAACAGTGCAATGCTAAGCAGACTTACACCCTTCTAACTCCATTTTTAAGCCAATGCATTTAGGAGGGTATAACTCTGCTTAGTGTGCATTGAAACTGTACTAGACTGCAAAGTCCCATGTCTGCTTACTCAGAAGTAATTTTGCTCAGTTCAATGTGACTTGCATGCACATGGGATCGAAGCCTCAGACGTGAAACGCCTTATTTTTTTTTTCTAATTTCAAATATTGTTACCTATTTTGTATGGTACACATCATTGTTAAATAATAAGTATATTGTAATTTACTGAAAATCAAATTTATTTTGGAAGTGTAAAATTATTTTTGTACGCCTAATAGCACAAAATCAAAGTGACTGGCTTTGTGAAAATGGTTGATTATGCTGAGCTGTTTGACCTCTGATGTCATGTATGGATGTAAACTGCGTTGCCATGAAATGGTTGCTGCAAATGTTTTCAGATTGACTGCTTTTCATCAATGCTCAATAAACAGATATTGAAAACATATGAATGTTAAATGGGCCTTGAAGTAACTTTTTTTTTGTTCTTTGCATAATGTAAACAGTGATGTTTTTTAAATTGGCTGTCATAGACCCAAGCAGGAGAAAGTTAAACTATATTGAAATCAGATGAGAACCACATCACAGTTCTTCCTACATCAGTGAGAGCTTTAATTAGGCTAAATTCCTCCTATCCTTTACCCTAAAATTGTTCACTGCACTCCCTAGAATTTCTATGAAGTGCGAGTGATTTGAAGGCCACAGCTATTGTATTACAAGAAAACAGATTCTTTTTTTCGAGGTCTCAAATCAGGAAAGGATGTTTTTATTTGGTCCCTTCTTTATTCAGGAATAAAAGGTGACCTCTTTTCTAAACCAGATGTTGTACATTAAATCTATATGGGTTGGATCCTGCCAATTTATCTTCAGCCACAAGAGGGAGAAGAGGCCAGCTTGCCCATTTTCCTTCTTTCCATAGCATCTATCTCCTGTAAAGTGATCCCATTATCCTGGCCTCTTTGGTTGGTCAAAAGAGAACCCTTGTCCTTCTTGTGCCAACTTTGTATTTCCTAAGTGAAAATTTAGTTGCCCTTTGATAACATTATTAAGAATCCCCCCAGCATGACATATTGTGCCATGACTGTTGGTTTCAAGGAAAATCCAGTTTATAGTGATGTGATTCCCTATTCTGCAAAATATAATAAGCAGTTCCAGTTTTCATCTTTCAAGGGACATAAGGAAATGAGCAAGGGGGAGAAACTTATTTCACATGAAGTTGACCAGCACCTGGACAAAGAACATGAGAGTTACTGTTCCATAGAAAACAGATTCAAGTAGGTAGCCATGTTGGTCTGGAGCAAAAGAACAAAGTTTGAGTCCAGTGGCAACTTTAAGAGCAACAAAAGTTTTATTCAAGACCTTTGAAAGTATACATGAATAAAATTTTGTTGGTCTATTCCATAGAAGGGTTGTACCAATGTGTGCACGCTTCATATTGGGCATTATTAGAAATGATCATGCCTTTTCCAGAGAGGTAGACTTGCCAAAGCATCTGATTGAAAGGAAAGGCTCAAGTCTGAAATAGGCAATCCAAGGAGAGAAGCAGCTTGTAGTTCTGGAGAAATCAGAGAACCAGGAAAAGACCTGTAGGGCTAGGGAGCAGCGCAGAAACAGTCCAGGCAAGAATGGATTGGGGAAGGAGACTTTATGAACTCAAAGACCTGAACTGCAGCCATAATATAATGCAGTCTGAATGTGAAGGCTGCTATTTTTCAGGGTTTCCCTGTTTTATCAGTGTTCCTTTAAAAAAAATCCCTGGTAGTTATAAACAGCAGACAACTCCCTCCCCCCCCCACCCACAACATAGCAGTTAAAACATTTAGTGCATTTCATTCCCTGCTAAGTTTTCACCTGCTACAGAGTTTAAAGTTCTCATTAAGGCACAAAACCCCACCCAGGCACTGGTCCAGTTCTGAAAGACATGGATCACTGCTCATCCAAAGAGTTTAAAGAACTCAAACTAAATTCAGCTGACTGAATTTCCTGTGCTCAAAAGAGCAGGTAAATTATTGTGGGGTCTTGTGACTGGATGGAAAGATGGCACAGGGCAGCAGTGCAGCTCAACAAATGGCAGTCTAGTACACAATCGATTCTGGAAACAACATTCCCTAGAGGATTCACTTGTTCAAACACCCCAATTTGTAAAGGAGGGGGAGTAAGGAACGGAGCACCAATGGCTGCACAATGAGTTGCTAAAGCAGAGAATGCTTTCAAGATGTAATAAGGCAACAGGGAAGTCATTTTAAAAGATATAGCCAATACTATTTCAAAGTGTGTGTGGGGGGGGATGGCCTTTCTCATGGCCTTTCTTTACATTGCTCATGATGAAGGCTACAGTTAATGCTTTCCTCACTGATTGCATGTGTGAATGGGGGGAAATCATTTTTTTTAAGTTCTTACGTGAATTTTGAATCATCAGTTTAGATAGTTTTAAAATGTGCCTCTTGGACACAGGAATGCTTTGATATGAATTATGTGTCATATTGTGCTTTGAGTTGAGAGCACGGAAGCAAGACATTGCTTTAGCTGTGCTGGTCCCAGAAAATGAAGGTTGCATCCCAGCTATGTTTAAGATATAAAAGCACTTCTGTGTACCAGTCCTATGCTGGAATTCTAACATGTCTTGTTGGAATTCTAATGTGTGCAAATGGCATTCGTATTCATTTTAATTAGCACAGTAAATTCATCTTTATTATGCTGTTTCATATAAGAGTGCTGGAAATGTTTGGCAAGTTTGAAATGAATTCCCATTGTTTTTGTATGTCTCAAGCTTAAATATAGAGCAAATGTATATTCATTACACAGGACCATTCTACAGTAGTTGGGAAATCACAAGATTGTTGGCAGGTGATTGCATGTGTGACTTGAACAGATATAAAACAGATATATACAGATATATCTTTATTTATTTAAATAGTTGCAAGCATTTTCTCCCCAGAAGGATCCAAAAAAACTTACCCAAAGGGGAAAAAATTCCCAACACAAATAGACAAAAATGACAGGTCAACTTGGGTGGAATGATGATCTAAGTCTTTGTTGTCTGAACTGGGATTGGGTCTTCTCTCCAGGCCTTGGTTCGCTACCTGTTTGTTATATGTGTGGTTGGCTACTGTTGGTATAGAAGCATTTCAGACTTGGAAATAGGATCCAACCGAGAATGGACCCTTTCTCTTCTGCTGGTTGGGGCAAGATTGTTGTCTGCAAGACCGTATGATGTCCCTGCAACAGCTGAAGGTAGAGAAGGGCATCAGCAGCAACAGACACCTTTTTTCATGCTCAGTTACCATTTTTGTTTAGTATTCTAAAGCCTTCCAAGCTATCAAGGAAACAAAAAAAAAGTTATCCATATTTGTATAATAAAGTTAACTTCACACTGATATAAAAGGACAATCTTTTTATTATAAATATATATATATTAAAAGGGAAAAAAGAACCTGTAACATTTCTTTGACCTTGTGTAGTTTAATTAGAATGTTCATATTATCTGTGGATATCTAACTATCCATATTACACTTCACTTATGCACCTGAATAGAAATAAGATGACAAGGAATATTAAAAGGGGAGCCATACAGTACTCTGGATAATTGCTTTTTTTGAATCACTCAGCTGCATAGCCAGTGGCCACAGTTTGAACTTCTAAGTTTTGGGAAGAAATCTACATATTCATAGCACAAAAAGGAGAAAGAAGGATGCAAGGAGATTCCAGATATCCAGAAATTCAAAATTGACTTTGATGTTGTACAAGCAGAACTGAAAAATGACTTTTGTAAGAAATGTGACATAGATTTTAAAAGTTTCTGTGCACTAACCAAAATAAATTCAGTATGTATAGATTTTATAACAGAGATAGAATTGTTTGCCTTCTCCATTTAATCTCATCTTAGAAATTAAGATGTATGTTTTGAACTCTCATCAAACACGTGGAAAACAGAGAAGTCTGTCACAGTCAATGATAGGACTTTAGAGAATGGTAAAAAGGAGATTTATGAACAGTTATGTAATTAGAGCATCTTCAGTGCAATTCTAAATGAAGTTACACTCTTCTGAGTCTAGTGAGGGACTGTACGTTTGAAGATCCATGTACGGTGCATGTCTATATCATAGAGGTAGCCTGTAATCAATACTGTCCTTATAGAACAGATCCAGTGGAATCTAGAAGTCACAGTATGTAATGATAGCTAGGCATGAAATCCTGGCTAGATGTGTTTCTTCTGTGCTATAAAACTGCTATACTCACCTAGGAATTTCCTTCAATGTTAAAATGTTTTTCAAGTAGGCTTTATTCTCATAGGCTTTATTCTCATAAATACTATGTAAGTAACTACTCTTCTTCAACATACAGACTATTGTGAAGGAAGATGATATAGTCAAAACACAGGTTTTAGAAACCAGGGAGAAGACCACAATATGGACACATTCAACTTCCACACTTTTAGCCATAAGAAAGCAAACTATATTCCTTGACAAGCAGTAATATCTTTTTAAAAATAGCATACAGCAGGTAGAGTCTTACCATTAACACAATAGGCCACTACTACCAAAGGTATAGGAAGAAACCTGCCAACACCTTCTTGGTGAATATTGTCATGGAAAAAATAAGTGACCCATTCCACAGATGCTACCCAGCTGGGAATAGTGTGTATGATGGTTTCCTTTTGTATTTCATGTCAGATTTCACTTCTGGCCTGGTACATGCATCTGGAGAAGTTTACATGATATGTTGAAAGTTCTGTGGCCGTGTTCTTTGCTGATATTCAATATGTAAAAGTAAGGTACCTTGTCCAGATTCTGGCAACTGTAGAATATAAATATATTAAATAAATACAAGTTATATTGGTGTGATGGGTGGTCTCTATTTCTGTTCACCAGGAATCCTGGCCAATCCCTGCCTGCAGGTAGAGTAGACAGATACTCAGTTGAATCAGCCAATGAGAGACTGCGGAACCTCTGGAAGGGGGGAGGAGAGTTAAGTGGAGGGAAAGTCTGTAATTTCTCAGATAGGTCTTATAGAAGTAACAAAGAGACAAGGAAAACTATCAGGAGAATAGTTAAATAGTTAGGCTTCACCTTGACCGTTTACGCACTAGAGGTTTCATGCCAGGTTGCAGGCTGGAGTTTTAGTCGTGGCAGGTTGTCCCACCTCTTCCTGCACTCACATGGGGGAGTACTTGGCCTGGTGCATCTCATCCACCCCCAATCTGTGCTCCTGACAGGGGGGTGGGGCAATGAAGTTGCCAGTGCATAAACGGTCCTTATGAAGAAAAATAATAGGTGTAGATTAGAGGTGTGTATTTGGGTTCCGAGCTGAAAAATACTGGAAAAATTCCTTATCTTTCATCTCAGGAATTTTTGAAGAAATAACTTCAGACTTTTATACTGTCTTCTCAGACGTCTTGCAGAATAGCAGTGTGAATCCAGCAACAGGGCACGGAGGTTGTCTCTGGCACTTGTATTCAGTGGTTTGCTGTCTCTCATTGCAGAAGGGGGATTGCAAATCCTTCATTGCAAAGACAGATAAAGAGGCTAAGTGGCAACACTCCCAAGACCCCTTTAGGAAGTCCTCCAAATGGGGGAGGTGGGTACATAGGCATGGCCTCCACCCAAAAGTTTCCATCCCAATGCCCAAACTGCCACAGAACAGGTGACCCCCAATGCTGCCACCAGCCCAACAAAGAATCAAAAACTTCATATAGACAGATTTCTATCTCCCACTCCAGGATGTGCATGCCATCAGGATGGAGGTCAGTGATTTTGCTCCTGGACATTTCCTGTAGGCAATCCACTCTCTTTAGGAACTCTGTCACTGACCTCTGTCTTAATAGCATATGATACATCTTTACAGACTTTTCTTATAGCCAAATCTACTTTATCTGGTGATACATGTCTGCAAGACACTGACAAAATGAAAATCTGACAAGCAGAAACTGTTGGCATGCACAAGAAAAATCTTGGACACAGTAGGACAAATAGAGAAGTATTCTGAGGGGTAGAGAAAAGGGCAGGGCTGGTCACTAGGAAATGAACAAAGAAAGATGCAAGTCCCCTGGCCCTGTTGATCTGCCTTGGATCTTCATAACAAAATATGCACCTCTGAGCTCTGCAAGGAAATATCTCAAAGGGCAAGGGCCCTACCACTAGTGTCCCCACATAATGTGGCCAGCAGCTTATGGCTGTGAAAACCCCCCAGAAAGCTAATCAAAAGGCTGGCCAAAAAAGGTGATCTCAAAAACTGAGAAACATATCTGCAGGAGCTGCCACACGAATTTCTCTAACATAGGTAAAGCAATGGGCTTACGCATATCAGGCTCTCAGGGATGATCTCTACCAGCCCTTGATGGCATGCCAAGTAAGAAAAAAGTCACAAGGGTTGCAAAATCCCATAGCTTTACTATAAAAGCAAATGGTCAACAGATGAATAGTCATGGGTCTTAGGGGTGAGCTTGCACTCTTTAAGATGTGACAAATATTGCAAGACCAAAGCCTTTGAGAGCAACTAAGAATTTGAAATTCCCACAGACACCAGAAAGGACAGAAAAGCAATAACTGTGTTCATAGGCACAACAGGCAGAGGGATCAAGGAACTCCAAGACTCCCTGAATAATTAATCACTGCCAAGTCTCCACAGGTCCTCCAGGAAGTCATCTCGCTGCTGGTTTGTACTGGAGGCAAGAATTCGGAACCTTTCCTCCTGGAATCAAGATGAGACATCCACAACACTGTTACTGGTGCCTGCAATGTATTGTGCTGAGAAAGATATGTTAGACACCAGGCAGGCCAAGACAAATCTGTGTACTAACTTCCTGAAGCATCAGCGTGAACTTGTAAATCAGGGGTAGTCAAACTGCGGCCCTCCAGATGTCCATGGACTACAAATCCCATGAGTCCCCTGCCAGCATTCGCTGGCAGGGGGCTCCTGGGTATTGTAGTCCATGGACATCTGGAGGGCCGCAGTTTGACTACCCCTGTTGTAAATTCTCCCCCAGGGACAGTACTGACTGCCAAACAGCAGCCCCATTAAAATGATTTTAAAATCCTGCCACCCTCTGGTCCTCTCTCAAGCCACATGTAATCCTGATGGTGGACCAAGCCAGCCAAGCATGAAAAGCCTGCCTGGGGAGACTACCTGGCAGGCAAAATTTAGGTGATACAGCAGCACATGAGTGTCTTTCAAAGTGCATTTTTCCTACTTATGATCCTAAACAGTAGAGTTATGAGGGCAACAAACTTACGTACAGGGAGGTAAAAGATACCACATATAGAATCCAGCAATATCCTCAGCAATCCAGCAATACAATACAAAAACCTTTAAACCCCAAATATGTTAACTGAGTGTCTGGCTGGGCCTTCTGTCTTATCCTGGGCTAGTGGGGACCTGAAACAAAGCAGGGTGGTTGGTACAGCGGCAACATACCAAATGGTGAGCAAGGCTGCTAGCCTTTCTCAGCAATATAAGGCAAGAATTTAACAAACAAATGAGAATGATAGTCCCAAACACACCCACCAAATACAAAAAAGGGATGGGTAACACAAGGAAATTAACTAGCTATCCTTGGCAAGATGAAATTGAAATACTGCTGGTTACTTGCTTGAAAGGAGCTTAAATGTCCCCACAGGCCATGAGGAGACAACCCCCCACAACCAGAGGAAAAAAAAAGGGGGGGGGAGTTGATCAGTTTCCAGCCACTAAAAATGGTCATAGTGGTTACTGCCAATGTAAGCCTCCCAGAAATAGGAAGCTACTACCACAAGAAATGCTGAAGCAATTCTCTGCCATGGGAAGCAAGCTTAACTAATCCTAAAATGAGGCAATAGAAAGAAACCAGCTTGCTGCAAAGGATGCTTTGGGCTGATCCTGTGTTGAGAGGGGGTTGGACTAGATGGCCTGTATGGCCCCTTCCAACTCTATGATTCTATGATTCTATGATTCTATGATTCTATGATTCTATGATTCTATGATTCTATGATTCTATGATTCTTAGCCGGGCGAACAGATCCACTTCCAGAAGAGTGTGCCATCAAACAGCTGACAGGCAATGCAACAGCTGAAGGTCCATTTAATTCTCAGCCAGATTGCTGAAAAAAGAAGCTCGCTGGCCTCTGTAGGAGGAAAAATTTGGTTGTAAAGATCCCAGTGATCCCAGGATTGGCTTTTGTTGGCTGTTTAAATAGCTACTGAGGTAATGGAATCATCAATTCCTCTATTAGTCAAAGCCTGGAAGCAGTGATGAAATGGATCAAACAGAGTCATTTGAAGCTCAACCCTGCAAAGACGGAGGTCCTGTGGTTGGGTAGGAAGGGACCATGGGAAGAAGTGTGTCTGCCCACCCTGGATAGTGTGCAGGTCTCAGTGATGCTCTCCACCAGAAACCTGGGCATAATCCTGGATGCTTCTCTTACAATGGAAGCCCAGGTCACAAAAGTAGCACGGCTGGCATCTTACTACCTCCACTAAGCACCCTACCTGGCTCCAGAACACTAGCCACACTGATCCATGCGATGGTCACTTCTATACTGGACTTCTGCAATTCGCTCTATTCAGGCCTACCATTATCCTTGATCTTGAAACTACAATGTACAGAATGCCGCAACCAGGATTTTCTCTAAAACATCATGGAGATCCCATATCTGGCTAATACTTCAACAACTTGGCCTGTTGAATTCCGGATTAAGCACAGGCTCACATAGGTATGGGGATACCAGTCTGTATTGACACTGTATTGTTCCCAGACTGGTATCCCCATACCTATGTGAGCTTGTGGCCAGTATTATACTATTAATATATATAAGGACTTGTCACTGATGAAAGAACTGAAAACGGAGATTACCTGGATTCCGTTTTGACTGAAGTCCTAAAGAATAAAGAAACAAGGAAAACCACAAAAACAGGACATTTTTCTTTATTTATCATATTGCCAGTGGATAGGTCTGTTTCTCTCTGTTTTCTTTAATTATTAGACCGTCCTTCTTATACTCTTGTATGATATCAAGAGGTAGGCATACTGCCTTCATACCTGCAAAAAAGAGCACAGGTAAGTCTTAGCTGAGCATTTTGAAATACTCTTTAGTCATTATGACCAATAGCTGTTGATGGATCTGTCCTCTCAGAATTTGTTTAATCCCCTTTTAAAGTCATTGGTGCTTGTGGCCATCACTACGTCTTCTCTCAGTGAATTCCACATTTTAATCATTCATTGAATGTACAATGTACAATAATAGCACTTTGTCCATCTTAAAAGTGTATTCACACATGCACTTTTCCTGCTTGGTAGTTCTTCCTGCCTAGACTGATAAATTTACATCTAACAGGAGTTAAATGTGGCTATTTCCAACAAGATGCTGAACAACTGCCAATTGAAAGCCGTAAGCAACAAATATTTTCACTTATTAAGAAATTTCACTATTAATACTTGTCTGTCTTTGGCATTAAGAAGTGAGTTTAATTGAAAACAAGACAAAGAAACAAGAAGGTATTTTTGAGATTACCTTTCAAAGGTTCTGTAGCACTGGTTCAGTGCGGGAGGGTTATCTTTGATGGTTGTCAGGATCCCCAAGAGAATAGACCCCATCAGTGCATGAATACATTATATTCATTATTCCTTCTTTCCCATCATTGCCCTACCTCTTTTTAATTCACTTTGTTACTTCTCCAGAGTCACGAGAGTCTTTATTTTCAAAACAAGCCACTTGTGTCTCATCTTTGTCAAAATGCCTCTGGAAAATTTAAATATATAATGCACCTAACACTCCCTTTATCTGTCATGCCAGAGAGAGCTTCAAAAAGTCTGGTGTGTTCGTAAATCAAGAACAGCTCTTCTGGAATTCCTTCTGTACCTTGTTAACTAATATCCTTGTCACAACCTTCATTCCCTTTCTGCCGCCACAAATTAATCCATCACAGATCTTGTAATCTGAATGATCCTAGTTTGCTTCTGCTTCTGCAATGAGATGCTAGCAAATTCAGATTCAGTTCCAAGTTGCTGTCGGCTTCTTCTCCAGTTCAATCAAACACATATTTTTATTTAGCGTTAATGTAACTTCAAGGAATTTTTAAAATTGCATACCGTCCTTGGATTCCATGAACTGGAGCAATGCTATCTAAATTGGTTGAACTTTATTAAAATGAATGGCCACATTCTAACTGATTTAAGCATACTCAAGGCTGTTTAAATTAATGGCCTTGATGCAGCAGTCCCAGGCATATAGCTGGGAGTCAGTCAATCCCACACAATAGGACTTATTTGCAAATAAATATGCTTAAGATTGGACTGCATGTGTGCATATGTATCTGGTAGGATACATATATTACTAAATATTGCATCCTTCCTGTCCAGCTTGGGGAGCTGGCTTGGTGTAGCAGTTAAGAGTGGTGGCTTCTAATCTGGTGAGCCAGGTTCCCACTCCTCCACATGCAGCCAGCTGGGTGACCTTGGGCTTGTCATGCCCTTAATAAAGCTGTTCGGACCGACTTCACAGGGTGTTTGTTGTGGGAAGAGGAAAGGGAAGGTGATTATAAGCCACTTTGAGACTTTTTCTGACAGAAAAAAGTGCCATATAAAAACCAACCTTCTTCATACAGGAAAATCCAAGTGGTGAATGATTACTTTACCTCCAGTGTATGTGCTGTAAATCGATGAATAAGAAAAGATATACTAAATCAAAGTGAAATGCCTTCGACTGATTGAGTGGTAGAGGCATTTTTGTATTCATTTTGTCTACAGTCAGTAAGGTTACTTTAGGAAGGGCATTGTTCTTTATTCACACATGGTCCCTTGTCCTCTCACTTCATGTAAATAACGTTGTTCCTTCCTCAGAGGTCACCAATTTAGATCTCCTATTATTGCTTTAGATACGTCTCTCTCTTTCAGAATCCACCTCCTATCTGCCATCGGGGTAGGGATGGACTGGTACTTGCCAGCTATCTGAATGGTCAGTTCATTCTTACCTAGTTAGGAGAAGGCCGAGGAAGGAATTTGATCATGGGAGCTAAAGAAAAACTATGATGATATCTTTTCAGTTTGGTTCTGCTGATGGAGATGAAAAGAGATTTCTGGAGTATAACCATTTTGATATTTATTTGTTTGGTAGCTTTGTAGTTTGTGTTGCCATTAATGGGTAGCTCTTGTATTTTTATGGTCATTTGCTGCTCTTCACGTGTCTTAACAACTAATTTACTTCGACCTCAGTTATACTTATCACTCAGTTACTTATGCATCTTGATGTTAACGCCCTTCCTTGCAACTATTCCCTCCCATATGTAAGGCTTGAAGAAGTCTGTTTCAGTGTATCTAAAGAACTGTGCATGTATATGAAAACATACCCAGAATTAAATGTTGTTGATCTTAAAGGTGCCGCTGCTGTATTCAAACTCAATAGTTAAATAGATCCTTCAACTTAAGGAATAACATAAACATTATGCATACCAGGTGCTGGGCACAATAGACTTTGCTTTCATGCTCATTTCATCGGATCCATTGGAATGTTAGTTGACTGTGACACAAACAAAATGATGGCCCTTTGGCCAAATCCTTCAGCACTCTCTTATGATGTGGAGGGGCTGTGGCTCAGTGATAGAGCATGCACTCAGTATAAAAAGGTCCTAGGTTTGATCCCCAGCACCTCCAGTTAGAAGGATCAGGTGGTAGGTGATGTAAGTCTCTGGAGAACCAGTCTGAATAGGCAATATTTATCTTGATGGTCTGATTCAGTAGAAGGTAGCCAGCTTCATATGTTTATGTGACCTTAACATGCAGGCAATCCTAAAGAAGCCACAGACATGGATTGATTTGGCAGCCAAACTTTGGCTCATGTTCTCTCCGTCCATTGTGTTATTTGGTGACTCATTCCTCCTAGGTCAATCACATGGCAGCAGAAGTAGCAGCTGAGAAACAAAAATTCTGTCCTGTCCAACCTGCTTCCTTCTTCTCCAGACGTCTCCTTTCTGTCTTCCACCAGGCTCCTGAGCTGGGGTCAGCAGCTCAAGCATGAGGACTGCTGAAGGTTGAATAAAGGAATGCCAAGGGGATGGGCTAAGAGCATGGGGATGGCCCAGCACTCTAACCAAGATACCACTGGGGCTATCAGCATTAAAACAAAAATCTTTTATTTTTTTATCCTAAATAAAAATATGTGTGTGTGGAAGGAAGCATTAAAAAAAACATTTTCCCTCTCTGCACTGTATTATTACAGTGAATCATGAGAGCTAGGGACGGACACTCACAGAGAGACTTTTTGCACTGTTGTCATGACTGGGCCTCTTGTCTACAATACGGAGTCTATGCTGACTTCTTCTGGACTTTTTGCAGGATTCCACTGTATCCCCCCCCCCTCAAATACAGGGTAAATGTAATATCTTCTTAGCTACTTGCAAATCAGTGGACATGTGCCATGAATATTTTATAAACTACGAACAGAGCATGGCACAAATGAAAGCAAGTATAGTGCAGGGACTAAAAGTATGAATTGCGTGCCTCAAGTTCTGGGTTCAAATTCAGGACAGACATATGCTTCCTACTAGCCTTAACTTACTAGCTGTTTCTTATTATCCTGCATTATGATACTCATATACGTTGCAACACTATCATTACTGAAGCAATGACTAGGCCCAGAATTCATAACTACTGGGTTCAGTAAATTAGCCTGTTCAGCTGTAATTCAAATCAAACCACTTCAGAAAGTCTTCATGGTCTCAGAATACTTAGGACATTCTATGCATGCTCAGTCCAGAGCCAGTTTCCTTCATAGGCACACACTTAGGAGTGCTTTAATATTAACATGTCAATCTTTACAAAACTTTCACTGATTCCTATGAAACCATATGACCTTTTTAAAGGACCATGTATTTTACATAATAACTACATGCTTGGTAAGCACAATAGGGCAATTGTCTAAGCCACTGCATTGCCATTCAGTGCAGCTTCAGTTGTGAACCCGATACCAAGTTGAACTGTAATTCACACCATGGCAACATGCTCAGCATCATGGGTGCATATTTGCCAACATCATGGACAAGGAGATAATTTTTAGAAGACTCCCCCCCCCCCCCGATCATTTGTCAAGAAAACTTGTACATTTTGGAAGTGCAAAACTTCAATTTTAATCCCTGGGCTTTACTTGGGATTGGAGCTGAAAGTTGTTTCCCATTGGTGTAACTTACTTCCACCAGCTGAAGAAGGAAAGCTAGTTTCATTGATTTCCACTTTCCACACCAGCTCACCAGCAGCCAAAGTCCCAGACATACACAAGGTTTTGGATAGCAATCATAGTTTTCTCCTTAGCTGCAGTTTTAAAGCTCTTGATAAAAATATTACTTTTTATAGCTTTTAATGCACATTTTGTCATACATGATAAAAAATTGCACTTTCAGAAGCAAATATATTTGAGTGAAATTAGTTAATTATTGTACTCTTTTCCAGTTTCCTTTCTAGATCTGTGAGACAATATTAGAATATAAAGCAAAGGAATTCATTGCAATTTCAGTTGTAAAGTTATGCAGTGCTTTTGGTTATTTCGAGTTTTAGCACAAATCTTCCCTCATAGTCTGCGAGCATGGGAAGGATAGATTTATTTCTCTGCGTCATGGGATCTCAAGTTTTGGAGTGCTAAAATTCTAAATACTTCATGCAAACGAAAAATGCAGAATCAGGTCAGCTATAGACAAATGTCGGCAGACAGGATGCCAAATGCACTGCAGGCAGAAAAGATGACATTTATCAGTCATCCATACATCAGTAACTAAAACAATTTTAGGGTTGTCTAGACAGGCATCTACTATTTCTTAAATTTGAAAGCTTTAGTAGAAAGACAACAGCAAATGCTCCATTTATGTTGAGGAGGGTTCCTCCCTGCCTGAGAGATGAGACAGGCAAAGGAAAAATGGCAGTTCTCAAAACTGAAAACTGTAGCTTTTGCTGGTTCCAGAGATATCATTGACAGCTAGCCTCTGTGTTTTTGTGGACATGCGGAACAATATATTTTTCCATACTAATGGCAATAGAACTAAATTGTCAGGGTGTGTATTTTAAAAAGCGTGCTTTTGCTTGCCTTGCACGTGTTTATTGTCGCACCTTAATAAGACACAGGGACATCCACTTTTGGCAATAAATTTGCCACAGCCATTTATTTAAACAAGTAAGCATGGCACCAACATGAGATCATATCAGGCCCTCCTGTGGTCAGCCAACCACAAGGAAGTCTTGTCAGAAGGCCCCCTGAACCAAATGAGGCCATGGGAGGTGGCTACCAGTTGGAACCCAGCGGGCATCTGCCAATGTGGGTTGCAAACTGCCACCTGTAAATGAGAAATCTCCATGAGCTGCACATCCACGCAGACCCTTCTGGGGGTCCCCAACCTCAGGGGAGGCCAGCCTGCAGGCTAAGCCACCCCCAAATTGATCCATCCCATGTGCCACAGACTGGAGGTTGTGACAGGAAACAGATAACTAACTGTGCAACAACAAACACTTAAGCTCATAGCATAATTTAATTTTTTTAAACAATTCAAAACAAGAATGGGTGGATGGGTTTTTGACACTCTGCTCCAAGAAGGGAAATAGGCAGAGCCCACAGTGCACGCTCCTTAAAAGGAGATGGCCGCACACCCCGCCTCTCTACACCGTCACCATGCCGCAGGCTCCCACAGAGGCTGCTGGGGT
This sequence comes from Paroedura picta, assembly GCF_049243985.1. Taxonomy (NCBI): domain Eukaryota; kingdom Metazoa; phylum Chordata; class Lepidosauria; order Squamata; family Gekkonidae; genus Paroedura; species Paroedura picta. The sequence continues at coordinate 29,781,040 of NC_135377.1, read as the reverse complement.
GATGCAGACAACGCAGTGCCAGTGTCTTCTCTAGTGCCTTTGCCCCGTGGTGACAAACAGCACCCATCCTGACTCTCAGGTACACTTTAGGAGATTGTATAACAACTGGATAATCTGTTCCAAACAAAATCCTTTTCTACCCACTGGTTTTCTTGGGAGAAATAATTTTGCACCTTAATCCATATCACTCAGATCAAAGGGCAGTAACGGTACAGTGTACAATTTCCTTGCAAGGTGACTGTTAAAATGGTGACTTGTCCAAGGCCTCAAAGTGAATTTCAACACAGAACCAGGATTAGATCTCTCCAGCATATCTCGAACAGGTTATCCAACACAAACAACTAACAAAAAGAAACCATATGTTCATCCCTACAGATACAAAAACAGTGATATTTGGGTGAGTTTACAAGGCTTGAAGTTTGTTACTTGCGCAGTAGATAAAATGGAATCAGAATTCCTTAAACACTTTGGATTATACTTCTGTAAATTCTTGAATTTTGCATAATTAAATTTTCTATTTCAATTACCATGCTTTTGCTTAAGATGGCTTTAATGTCCCCATCCACTTAACTCCCTCAGAGGCAAGATTTTGCCTCCAATTTTCTTTCTTGTCTGTAACTGCATCACTCTAGTTGCCTTTTTTCTTTTCCCCTGTAGAATTCTGGCTGTCCCACTCTGTCACAGTATAGTAGTAATATTTGCTCAGTCCAGAAACCTGAAGGAAGGAATGGGAGCTCTTTTTAATTTATACAACTTAAATGGCTCTCAATAAGTTTTCATATTCAAAATCAACAAAATATTTTATTCAACATAGAGCAGAAAAGTGAGGTAAAATAATGGGTAAAATTTCTGAGGTAACTCAATATATACAACTCTGAGGTAAAATCGGTACATGCACAGAATTTAGTTCTTATGTGTCATCCTAATATGAGTTTCTTAAGCTATCCAGAATTACTTAAAATCTTTATTCAAGTGGGTAGCTGTGTTTTGTCTGAAGTAGCACAACAAAAATTGAGTCCAATAGCACCTTTAAGACCAACAAAGATTGATTCAAGGCATCAGCTTTTGAGTGCATGCACTCTTCCTCAGACAAAAGGCATTTTGCTTGAGGAAGAGAGCCTGCACTCGAAAGGTCATGCCTTGAACAAATCTTTATTGGTCTTAAAGGTGCTATTGGACTCAATTTTTGTTAAAATCTTTATGTGATGGGTTTTTATTCTAATATTTTCCAAATGCTCTTGTACACTTTCTAAGAATATTCTCTGACACTTTTGGTTTCCAGAAGGCTGATCTTTCTTCCTCTGAACATAGCCAAAGACTGAAACCTTCTTTTTTGTGTGTGTTTATAATTTCTCACTAGTTGAAACTCTTAACCAGCTTCAGGTTTTTTGACACTCTCCCCACAAGCAGTGGCTACTTGTTTACATTCATACTTTGTTATATGGCCCTCCTTCCATTTCCTGAATAAGTCTTCATTAATGCTCAGAGCATTAGAAAGTTGTTTATGGAACCACCCTGGCTTCTTTAGGCTTTTCCTGTTTCCCTTCTCATTGGAATAATTTATTATTGTTCTTTCTCACTTTTAAGAAACTCCCACCCCTCTTGAACCCCCTACTACTCAATCATTTCCAACCTTGGGAATCTATTCAGCACAACTTTAAGTTTGTTAAAATTAGCTGTTATAGTTAGTGAACTGGTGGTAATAATGATATGTTGCTTTTTACTTTTATTTATGCTTAAATTTCTATTTCACTTTTAAGTTCTCATTCGGTTTAAGTCTTTCCCAATAGAAGCCATCATGCAAACATATTGAATCTTATTTGCTGTCTGGACAAGATGTTACTTTGGTGGTGGAAGAGAAAGAAAAGGGAGGCTTGAGAGTTCAGAAGGAAGCTTTGAGCAGTCTTTGCTGGCTAGGAAGAGGCTCGTTTCAGGAAAGCATTGAGTAGCATTTTGTCTTTGTTACACTTTGTTGCTAATTTGAGTTGAGACAGTTGCTATTCTTAGTCCTGTAATGCACAAAATACCAGGAAACTTTCCCAGGCAAGAAGAACTATTGGAGGATATTGTGCAGTGAGGAAGGAGGAAGATGAAAGTTAGTAAAGTAAAACATCAAAAAATGTTTGGGTTTATCATATGACCCTCCAGGAATCAAATTTTGCCTTGGCCACTCCCCCCCCCTTGTAGTCCCTCATAGCTACCTCATAAAAGAGAATACTCTTGAACTGAACCAGGATTTGGGATAACCATTGAAGAATACTGTTAAGGAATCCAAAACAGGAACCTGTGAGTTCTCAGGACAAGCATGCACAAGAAACAAAATTTTGTAAAAATATACGTAAAGTTTATTAGGACAATTTTTTTAAAAAAAAATCATTATATTAATAGGTAACACAAGTCTATAAAACTAAGCCATTTCAGAAAATAAGAAATACTAGCTTAATCATCTAACACAATGACAAGTTGCATTAGACAGCAAATTCTTACATTCAAGCAGACTCAGTCCTTAGCTCAAGAAGTCTCTATGATATTATCAATTTGCAAACAGGCAGGTAATAGTTCAGACCTGGCCCCATCAAGATTCAATTCCAAATTTTAGGCCAGTTATAGTTTTTGGTCCACCTGGGTCAGGTGATGACAATAAACCAATCAACCTACACTCTGGCTACAATCCACTAGAAGATTATCTCTCCATTCCTAGCTCTTAGCTCACAATTTCTCACATTGATTCAATTAGCCCATTCCACTCTGTGGCTTTGAAAATGATAAGGAGGTTGTTGGCTACAGAGCCCAATTAGTAACACCTGCAAGTTGGAACATTTCGTTACAACATCCATTAACCCTACAGGGAAAGAAACAGGTGGGGGTTTGGCCTACAATGCATAACATACAGAAAACAATCTATAATTCAGCTAGAGTAAATATCATATAACATGATGGGAGATATGCTCCTGTGTCCGGAGAAGAATTGGCAAGATGTTTACAAGATAATGCTTCATTAGAAGTTGCTGTTTAATTGGAGTTTTACTATGTCATATGCTGCCCATGACTGATTTTTTAAAGTGTGATCTTATTCTTGGCTATACAGTCTGTGGTTGGGACTTTTTATTACAAACCACCTCCAAATAGTGAAAAGTGAAGAGTGTATAGCCCCATTTGAGCTGAAATTTCAACGCGTGCTTGTCCTAAGCACTGACAGCAGCGTTAAGGTAGAATAATTTCCCCAAAAATGTAATGAATGTCTGACAGTCAGATGTGCTGTTCTCATGATACCAAACTGTTTGAGGCGACTATTAAAATTCAAGCTAGGGGCTGTATTTTACTTGTCAACATCTCCTAGATACTTAAACATAAATTTTGAAACTTTTGCCCTCCGAAGTTGGGATGAAACTTCATTTTCATGAATACAGAAATAAACCCCAACAACCCTGAAAGTAACTCAGGCAAAAACTTTTCTCCCTTCAGATCCATGGGCTAAATGCATGCACACATTATGGCAGACTGTTTTTTAAGGTACGCACATGTGTGTGTGTGTTGTGTATGATGAAGGAGGCTTTTGCATATAAAAAGTCCTGCCACATACATTTTAGTCCTCAAGACACCACAAGAATCTGTATTTATTCTAGCAAAAGGAAAATATGTGGCTATGTTTTGGGGGAAAGTATTATTAAAATTAGGATTTTGAAACTTTGGTCCCTGAGAAAATGACTAAGGGAGGCAGTGTTGGAGCAGGGATATGGTTTTCCGAAACTTCCTTAATCATTAGTAAAGGCCACAGATTGCTTTGATTTTATTTAATTTTCCTTTATAATTGCATTACCATAATATAGAGTTTCATATACATAACATCCAGTTATACTTGTAAATAAGTACTGAAAATATTTTTTCCTCTTTCATGCAACACTGTTAATGACTTCGACCTTCCACTCGTAAATCGCCTATAAATGAGGACAGAAGGGCAAATGTGTGATTTATATAGGTGAGAATGAGAGTAAACTTTGGAAGCGGAGGTAAGGATTAAAGCTTGTCACCCTTCAGCAATAGAAATGAAAGGAAGGGCTTTTTTTTTTTTTTACTTTTTTTGCCCATCAGAAATGCTTGGGTCCTGCTTCAAGAATATCAGCAGTTACCTGATGGTTCATGAGTAATGGATGCAGCTGCACTGGTTTTCAGAAAAATACTGAAAGAAGAAGTTACATAATGCCTTTTCTTAGGACTGGTAAAAGTATCACAAAACAGTGTGTGCCACAAAGTGGTGCGAAAGCTTTTCAGCTTCCTAGATCTCTTCATTAGGCTGAATGTTCAGTTCAAATTAAAACAGGGTGGGAAGGATACAAATAAACATTGCATACTACTGCAGCCTTATCTAACAGGTCAGTACCTAATCATATTTAGAATGAAGTCCTATGCATACGTATTGGGGATCCCTATAGAGCGTAGTGGGTCAGCAAGAGCACATGTGTTCACAGTTATATTACAATCCTTACCCACCTTACTTTATTGGCAGCAAGTCTTGAATTTTACAAAGGCTTTCATTTTCCCTTGCTATCCCCATGGCTTTCCACTAGGTGGCGATGTAACAATAGCTTTCTTATATTTATGATAATAAGAAAATTGTCAGGAACCAATTTGAAAGGCAATGTTCATTTTAACAATTCAAATACACTTCTGTTAATTTGTATTTTATAAAGGTTCAGCAGGTTTCACCAAATGTCTTGTTAACCAGAGTTTTAAAATTGCTTCCCAATCTCCCATTTGATTGTATATTTTAGAGTCATTTTTAAAAGGGTGATGGTATGGCATTTGCATGATATACATATGTGTGTTCATAGATACAGAATTTATTCTCCTGCATACACTATGACCTTTCATGTAATTCTTGTGCATGGGTAAGAATGTGATCAAAATGCAGGGCTGAGCATAGAGTATCTGCAACGCCACATATTGTTTCGAAATATGCCAAAATGGATGGCTTGATTGGTTTCCTGTGGAAAAACCCAGCCAGTGTGCTATTAAATATCCAAAACACAGCGATAGGAGCCATAGCTGCCCTTTAAGAACACCTTTGTCTTTTAAGAATATTTTTGCTCTTAAAGAGCTAAGATGTTGGGAATGAACTTGGGCCATAAGGTCTGTGGATTAATACAGGCAAATTTATTCTCTTTTAATATAATTTACCTTATAAATGATGTACAGAACTGGTGTTGTGACTCAAATCTAAAAAAAAAAACAACTCAAAAAAACTGTGTACTGGTTGTGGGAGTTTCCAAGATGCAGTACAGTTTTAGGAACAAGGGGTTTTGATCTGAACAAACCTGCCTGTTCCTGAGGATTCCTTTCTCCACACAGAGCCTGGCAGCGACAACCTCATCAGTGCCTTGTAGCTAGGAAAGATTCAATGAGTAGCCGTGTTGGTGTGAAGTAGCACAATAAAATCAGAGTCCAGAGGCATCTTTAGGACCAACAAAGATTTATTCAAGGCGTGAGCTTTTGGGTGCAAGCACTCGAAAGCTCATGCCTTGAATAAATCCTTCTTGGTCTTAACGTTGTTCTTGGATTCGGATTTTGTTGTTCCCCAGGAAAGTTTGCAATGTTTGCCCCATCTCTGTTGGCCTTTAGATGCTGGTCAGTTGACATCTGGGAATGTTAAATAGTTAGCAGGTCTTGCTTAGACTTTTCTGTTAATTTGGATTATCGCACTCTGTCCCTAAAATCACTATTTTAATAAGTTTATGGTATAAAATTCAGTTGTGCATTTTGTTGTGTGTGAGTCACTTAAGTCCTTTGTGGGGGTCGGAATGTAAGTCTCCCTGTCATCCTTTCCAGTTGTGTTTTGCCACACATGTGAGGAGAATGTGCTAGATGCATTCTTCCTGATAAACACAATTGCCATTTTCCCCTTCAGTACACGCAAACCAGAAACAGGGTCTGTTCTGTGGTACTGCTTTTAAATGAAATGGTGATGGTGTGTGTTTAGGATGATTACGTATAGGATATTCTTCCAATATGATGGTAAAACATAACTACTGAATAGTCCTTATATAGTATTGTAAGGACTAGGAATGGGCATGCACCAGGAAACTGCAGATCAGTTCATGGTGTGCCCAATTCGCAAACCATGACCCATCATGAACATTTAGTAGCCAGATAAAATGGTTTGGTTCATGAGGTTTGTGACCTGATAGAATGCATCCTGTGGAAATTAGAGACATCAAGCTCAAAGGGGAACTCAAGCTGACTCTCCTCAGCCTGCCCTCCAAGTTTGGTGAGCACTGAATTTATGGGGTCCAAGTTACAGTCTCCCCAAAGAAGGTGCTTGCTGGGGGAAGACTGCCTATCATATTGACAGCTCCAGGAGGTTCGGAAGTTTATAGAATGGACCCTATGAAAGCTAGAGACATCAAAGTTGCAGGGGATCTCCCCCGGATGGTCTTTTACACATCCTCCAAGTTCTGTCCTCCTGTCATTTTGAAGTTCGGTAAACATTTAAATTGAGCAGAGACAGTCTGTTTGGAACTGTATCCGCACAGGAATCAGCATGAACCTCTATGAGCAGTTTGAAAGTTCATGGAAAGTTCGTGCCAGTTATCCTGCCATGAACTTCACTTTGTGATCCAGGTTCTGCCCCAAACTCATTATGAACTTTAGTTTGTGAGCTGGTTTGTGCCCATCCTTAGATTAATGAAAAGAAATGGCCCTTCCTACATCAGTGCCTGAATATGACTGATAAGGCACTGAATATTGAGAGCCAATGAGTGCCAGGGTTCCCTGGGAGAAGGGATGCACTGCTCAGTATTGCTTTCATTAACTTGATTTGAATGGGATGTTTGTTTGTTCTGAAGAGCCAGGTTTGATTTTCCTCCACATGCAGCCAGCTGGTAACCTTGGACAAGTCACTGTCCTGTTAGAGATGTTCTCACAGCGCTCTCTCCGCCCCACCTACCTCACAGAGTGTTTGTTGTGGGGAGAAGGGAAGGCCATTTTGAGATTTCTTCAGGTAGTGAAAAGTGGGATATAAAACCCAACTCCTCCTTCTCCTCCTCGTCCTTCCTCAACATTTCAATATATATTTTTGTTCAAATATTTGAACTACCTATTCTATATTTTTTCCTGCTTGAGGACATACTTTGTCCTCAAATTTGTTGATTGATCAATTTCTCAAATAAGTTGCTTTATTGTTCTTTGTTTTGGGGTTTTAATCCAATCTGTAATCCAGAGCAGACCTGCTGCCTGATAATTTAATTTTATATTTGGAACTGCTAGTTGTCCTCTCTTTTTCTCATCTTTCAATATTTAAGTTTATTTTTGGTTTCTTACCATTCCAAATAAATTTGTTATCTGCTTCTGCCACTCTTTCAGTATTCTTTCTTTTATATGTACAGGTAACATCTGAAGTAAAAATAAATAGTTTGGGCATCACATTCATTTTGATTGTGGAGATTCTACCTAGCCATGATATTTTTTAATTAGTTTGCTTGTATAAGTTTCCAAATCATCTCATCATAATTTTTGAAAAGATGACAATTTTTTCCAGTCATATTTCTTTCCAAATATGTAATGGGTTCATTGGTTACTGTGCATTCTGTATAATAAATTTATAATACCTTTTTCTTGTTGCATTAAAATTGCATTATCATTTTTGTATTTTTTCTCTTTATTTTGTGTCCTGAAAGATGATCCAAACTCTTTGATATGCTCCATTACATACTGTAGTGATTTTTGGGAATCCATTACTGTTAGGACCACATTGTCTGCACAACTTTTCATTTTAAATTCTATACAATCCAATGTCCACTTTTATTCCTTTATTGTGTCTTGTATGATTCTTATAGCTAAAGTCTCTAACCCAAGGATAAAGTAGAAAGGTCTATACCTCTTATTACTATTTTTTCCCCTTCTCCTTCTTAAAAAAATACACCAATATCTGTTCAGTTTTCATGTTCAAAATGCCTTTGTTTTAGAAATTTTAAATCTCTTCTTTAATTATTCCACTTCTAATGTGCCTAGTTGTTGTTGTTTTTTAGTAGTCTGATCTCTGCTAACATGTCTTTATCAAGATTTTTTAATGTTCTTGTTCCAATCTCTGGATTTTTCCTGCAATTATCTTCCTTTGTTCTAATTTTTTTCCATTTCTTTTTCACAGCAGATGCTAAGAAGATTTTTCTGATAAAAATGTTGCTTGCTTCCAAAATTGTAGCTGAGGACATTTCTTATTGTTTATTTAAAAAAAAAATCTCCCAGAACTTTTTGATACTTGCTTCTACATCATCTTGTAATTGAAGAACACCAATTTGTCTCCATCCCCCTCCTAGTTTTCTGTTCTGCTGCCAAATTATGACTACAGGATTATAGTCTACCAATATCTTTATAAAGGATGTGTTTTTCAAGCTTTACCAAAAATGTATTAAAGAAGCGGGAAAATGATGATCTTCTGAGTCCGATTTTGCAAAAGAAATAAATGAAGTATTGCTGGAAATACCATTTGCAGTAGAGATATATTTACCCAAAGAAAGGAAAGCAATCAAAACAGAAGAACAAGTCAAGCTATTGGCTATAAGCTATTGGCCACAAGCTATAAAAATCTGAAGGATCTGAATACAAGCAACTGAAGGAAAATCTTCAAGCAAACCTAGGATTTTCTTTTGACACTTAAAAATAAACATATTTTCTTACATCAGAGAAGATGTATTGGATGAATTATTTAATTTATTAATTAATTTCATCCAGTTATTTCTTTCTGACAACCCTTACATCCCCCATAATTACAACTGAAGTCATTATCAGTAAAAGAGCTGTTTCAAATCAGATTGCAACTCAAACATAAATAGAATAATATGTCATTATAAATAGAATAAAATGAGCAGCATAAATGATAAGTAATATAGAATTACTGTCTAGACATGCAGGGCACAGTTCTGGTGACGATTGCTGTTCTGTTTGTGGGTTTTGGTATTATTTGCATCCAAGTCATTGTCTTCAAAGATGTGGTGCATGAAATAGTACCCTTCGCATCACAAAGTATCCATCTGCTATGTCTGATGCACACATTTTTGGCCAAAAAAAACTTTATGGGAAGAAAGTAATGCTGTCTGTGGGAAATACTAAGTGTTAAGATTGCCTTTCACGACGGAATGAAACTTAAGAGAGAAATCTCAAGGGACTCTGTCAGATTTTCATGACGCCTCAATGTACCTGATTTTGTTTACCCAAATCCAGCAATGTCTGCTTTGCAACAAAGGTAGGTAACTCTGCTTGATTTTTAAAAATTTTATTACTTTGTATCTCCCTACTTGTATTGTTAATGATGCCAATAAAGGTTCCTGTATCCGTATCTGTAAAGGTAGGTTAATTTATGTTTTGCTTCAGATCATCATGTTTCTTGAATTTTAATTTTGTTTGATATATAGAATCAGGCTTGTGCCTCTGGGAGGTTCGCTGCACCAATGATTTCGAGTGAGGCTGCCTGACTGCAAATTAATTATTTCGTGTGTATGATGAGGGCAGCAGGCAAGAAGAGGGCGCCTGAAGCAAGCAATGGATGCCTGAAGCCTGGGAAATGCCCCAATCCACTGTGTGCCTTATCAACTTTTAAGAGGCTATTGGAGGCTATTGACACAAACACGTCATTGCATTGTAAACTTGAACTTCAGAATACTGGTGGGCAAATTCCCCTCCTTCATGAAGACACACGACACCAAGTATGGCTTAAACAAAGTTTATTAAAGAAAAGACTAATATGCATACTATTAATCATTTTGGGTTTTTTTTTAAAGAGTGTACCATGTATAGAGTTTGACTGATACATTGTCCTGCATAGTGTAGGGGGTTGGACTAGATGACCCATGAGGTCCCTTCCAACTCTATGATTCTATGATTCTATGATAGCTAGATGTTGTGATGTTGTATATGAGGGAAGGGGCATTATTGATAGAACCCTGCAGGCCCCCAACCAAAAAGACCCCAGAAGCTCTTTCTCATATGAAGAAGATAGAAATAAGATCTTCTGCCCTCCGCAAATCTCCAGCTTGGAGAGCAGAAGATCTTATTTTTATCTTGTGGAGAGCAAAAGTTCCTATTTGTTTATTATTTACATTTTTCACTGAGACTCAAGGCCAATTACATGGTGTGAGTCAATTACGGTCGAAAGGATGGGATATCCAGTGAACAGTGCAATGGGGTTTCGGACTAGAGAAATTGGAAAACAAGCAGAAATGTAAAACAGACGTGAAACAAGCCTGAAACATACATAAGCATTAGAACGTGACATGTTAAATCGTGTAAAAGCAACATTACTGGAGCATACTTATAGTGATAGGCAGCAATACAGTAGTATAGGCTACAGCCCCAATGTTACTTTCTGAACGATCCTGTTTGCCTGTTTTTTAAAAGTGCTCTGAGATAAACCTGTTTTGCATAGTTTGCACAAAGACAGAATACTTGGAACCTTCTTACCCTCATCAAGTAGGTCATTCTGGAGAGTGAGGGTGATCACACACATAGTTACTTCCCATTTTTTTTAGAAGAAGAAGAAGAAGAGTTGGTTCTTATATGCCGCTTTTCCCTACCCGAAGGAGGCTCAAAGCGGCTTACAGTCGCCTTCCCTTTCCTCTCCCCACAACAGACACCCTGTGGGGTGAGTGAGGCTGAGAGAGCCCTGATATCACTGCTCGGTCAGAACAGTTTTATCAGTGCCGTGGCGAGCCCAAGGTCACCCAGCTGGCTGCATGTGGGGGAGCGCAGAATCGAACCTGGCATGCCAGATTAGAAGTCCGCACTCCTAACCACTACACCAAACTGGCTCTTTAGTGCTGCTAATGAAGCTAGAAGAGGCCTAAGAAGAGTTGTGCCCCAAGAGTTGTGCCCCACTACACCAAACTGGCTCTTTAGTGCTGCTAATGAAGCTAGAAGAGGCCTAAGAAGAGTTGTGATCCAGCTGACTCCTCCCATAAGAAATGGGAAATGGCTTTTGATGTTGTAGGGGCCTCTGGGGAGATTTACCATTTCACAATGAGAATAGTGCACACAGAGGCCTAAAGAATGTTTCCATGTTCACAGGTTTGGAGGTGACATGGACAGTTCTGAATATGGAGAATTCTACATGTGCATCACCAGAGACTACATTTCATTCCAGTATTTTCTTTCCAGGTGCAACTTGACTTCAATAAATGAGTTAATAAATGTGAGGCTCTTGGGTATCATAAAAGACCACGCAGTACTACATTGTACATCATGAAGTTGCTGCTCATGTTTGATTACTGCAAAAAACCCTTTGTACCAGTGCTTTGAAATACCCTTTGTTTAAAATATAGTTCTTGATTCAAGTGAAGATGTTAATTTCATGTATAAATCTTTTAAATATCTTTGGTCCTTAGACTATCAGATTTCTTTCTCAGCGAGAAGTTTGTTGTATTTCAACTGGAAATTAGAAGGCAATCTAAGGAACAGTCATATATGGCTGGATGTTTTTTCAATCTGATCCCCTATGCCAAAACAAAACAAAACAAGAACACAACATATACAATCATCTAGGGGATCCACTGCTATTGGCTCTGTGGTCATTTAGCAGAACATAGCCCCTTTGGGATGTATAGATATTATTCAATAACCTCGAGAGAGCTGGCAATATGAAGAATGATTTCTGGATTGGCAATTTTTAAAATCTACAATGACAGTAAGTTAGCTTTGGGAAGCTCAGGGTGTTCAAAAGTGTTGCTCTATCAAAATAAAAAGATTCAAAGAGATGATTCAAAACACACAGGAACTTCCTCAAAATACATGAACACTCCTGACCCTTGGATGCTCCCTTGATTGCATAAAGAATGTTAAAAATGACCTTCCAATACATAAAGTTTGAGGTCAGTGGCACTTTTAAGACCAACAAAGTTGCATTCAATGGATAAGCTTTTGTGTGCATGCACACTTTGTCAGGAAGGAAAAACTAAATACATTGATGGGGGGGAATATTATGGAGTAACCAACTACAAAGTAAATGGGGGAAAGCAAGTAATCATGAAAAGAAAACCAATGTTTAATTTCTGACATGTGTAATAAAGATGGGGATATAGAGTCAGGAGAGATCAAGAAATAAGATTGATATATAGGAAGTGATCAGTCAATATACATTGTCAAAACAGGTTTGGGAAAATATTTTGCTTTAAATTGTCTATAAAACTTGTATTGTCTCTGTACCTGAAATTTGGCAGGCAGCATGTTTCAAGCAGGCTGTATAATCCCTGAGAAGTTTATCAAAATTGGATGTAAGACATCGAAGTCACAGCCAGAAATGTGTTTTCCATTCAAACAAAATGAAAATGAAATGAATTCAAAAATGAATGGCATGTAAGAAAAACCAAGAAAAGTTTGCACCCAAATGGAAAAAATTAAAAAGCTATCTCTTCATTTTATGTTGTGAAGATCTGAAAATGCATCGGATTCGTTTCTCGTCACAACAGTATGCTTGCAAGAGGGATTTGGTGGGGACGGGAGTACCAGCTGAAACAAGAGGAAAATAAAAAATATGTTCAGTTGGCTGTAGAATCCTACAGAATCTCTCAACTGAAGTTCTAGGCTGAATAATTCTGAGATTAATCACCTTTATAATACCAGAGATAACCGTTACCACCCCTAGTATTTGACCTCAGTTCAGATGGTGTTCAGGATACTCAACAGCTGGTTTCTATACTGGAGTCCATACAATCAGGGATTGATTGGCCATTTAACTTGCAGGGAAATTTCCCATTGGGCCACTGCCTGAGAGTGCAGCTGGAAAGCAGAAGCAAGTTCTAGCCATTCTGCCAGAGCCTCAGGGACTCTTGGCTCAGCCCCTTCATCCGCAGTGGTAACTGATGTCAGTTCATCAATTGCCTTTTCCCACATTTCTGCCTGCTTTTATTTATTTTTTAAACAAAAAAATTAAATTATTTATACTGTGTCTTTCTCACACGGGCTCATGGTGGATTATATGACTCAGTAAAATTGACAAAATGGGACAGAATAGGTGAGCTGCTGGCAAAGTTCTCGTTTGGTTATGCTAACAAGAGGCCAAACCTTGGGAAGGAGACTGACTGATGGGACAAACACATGATTACTTTTTACTGACTTTGCCTGAAGTCAGTAAGCCTACCAGACAGCCTTAGCCATGCATGAAGCCTCTACCCAGGCTGCCCTTTTGTCTACTCTGCCTGGATGCAGCCACCTTTTTTTACCTCTCTCGAAAGTCTCAACTTCTTAATTCCACCAGACCCAGGTAATCCATAGACACCTGTCCATTGTCAACTGACAACAGGAAAACTCACAAAAAAATTTGCAAAGAAAGATGTTTCATTTTTTGATTCTGCATGTGGCAATGGTTTCATCACAGAAAAAACAGAGTCTCTCTCTCTCTCTCTCTCTCTCATACACACACACATTTGTATACTGCCCTTCCTTAAGGCATTTGATTATGCACATCACTCACCCTTTGTGGCATTTTCTGTGTTCTTTCCTCATAGTATTACAAACTTGCTATGCTATGATTCCTTCCTATAAGCTGCTCCCAGGGACGCTATTTCTGGCATGCAGAGGAAGATCTGATAGGTCCCCCTTGGGAAGATACCCCACCATACTTGTTCTATCAGTGGTGGCCAACAGTTGCTGCCCTGTTGCACTGGTGGAGGGAGCCATTTTACAGTGGGGGAGGGCTTGTTTTTACCACCATTCTTGTTGTTAAAGTTAATTTTTATTGGTTTTTTTTAAAGGGAGCTTTTTTTTTTATTGTAACCCGCCATGAGCCGGCATGGCAGGAATGGTGCGGAATAAATCCAATTATTATTATTATTAATATTAAACTTACTGTGTTTTATGTCTCCTCCCCTGAGCTGTCTTACACCAATGACTGAATGGAAAGCCCATGATCTATGATTCCCATGAGGTTCTGTCAGCAGTATGTGTCAGTCAGGTGACATTGTTGCTGACCACTGCCTACCAATCAGCTCTGAGATGGATGAAGGACTCTCCCACTTGAGGAAAGCTCTCTCAAGTGCAGAATCCATAACTTCGATCTATTATGGTAGGTAAAAAAAACCCCAAACACACATTTTTTAAAAGTGGCAATTTAAAAGGGGGTGATTTAACAGTGTCATTGATCTAACAATGATTAAGAACTGTGAATACATAACCCACCCTGGACTCACCATGAGTTCCATTCCTTCCAGTTATTTCACTCATGCTTTTCTGTGCTGTCTTCAATAGCTATCACTGCTCTACCAGCCAGGAGTTTCATCTCCTCTGCTGGCGTGGAGACAATTTTAATTTTTCTGAAATTTCAGGCTGTTTCCTTGCCACACAGCAGCATCATTGTTCTGCCTTACCTTCTTATTATTAACTCTGATACTTTGGAAGCTCTGCCTTAAATCTCATATATCAAGAACACTGAAGCAGAAAATGTGTTATTTTCCCCTTAAAATCTCTCTTTTCCCTTCTTTTAATCCCTCTCTCTCCTTCTCTTCCTTGCAGCCATTCCCTGGCAAAGAATTCTTATTCAGTCAAAGACTTTCACTTTCACTTTCTCTCTTCTCACATAGCTCTTCATGCACATATCCTTCCGAATTAACAATTCCAGCTCTGGATTGGGAAATTCATGAAGATTTAGGAGCCTGAGGGGTTTTGGGAACAGGAGGGTCCTCAACAAGGTATTCTGCCACAGATACTGTTTCCGTAGTAGGAGACATGACTCATTTTAGCCTTGTTTTGGACTTTGATTGGATGGTGTGAGTTGACACTCTGCATTCTTCATTTGTGATATGAAAAATGGGGCATGCCCAAGTGACTCAAAATGCCAGGTGCCATGAAAAACTAAATGCACACATTTCCACACTGAACAGCCCAGAAAGAGAACCTGTTACACTAAGGTGACCAAATTTTAACATTGGTAAAGTGGGACACCATTGACCGAGGGGGGTCTTGGTTAAAAATTTCGTCTATATGGAGCAACAGAAAGTTTCATAGAACGCATAGAATGCAAAAATAGTATTGTACTATATATTTTTTAATTTTAACGTAAGTACAATTTGCCAGGTACTCCCAGATGTCCCTCCAAAAGTGGGACAGACAATCTGGTCACCTTATGTTGCACCCCACTTAAAAAAATGAAAACTGGATTTCTGGGGATTCTTTTGCTGTGGGGCAAGTGAGGGGGCAATTTGGATCTGTGCCTGAAAAGTAGAATTTCAGAGCAGAAATGGATGAAAACTCAACCCTTAAAAAAATGTAAGTCCATACAATAGAGTACAGAAATGGTCAGAGTCATCCTCTAAAGCAGCACTTTCCCCCAGGTAACTGGCCTTTGTTGTCTGCAGATCCATAGTAATTAGGGGTTTGCATCCAGCTAATCACCTGGAGTTTAGCAATCTTAAATTTGCTTGCACCTCTGCCAGGATACCATAGATGGATGTTGGATCACAAATCATAAGTCACGGAGGCCTATGTTATGCCAAGCAGCATCATTATCAAGTTATGATGGTTTCTCTAAGAAGATTTCTGAATTCAGAACTTGTTGCTTGTTTGAGAATGTGCATCTTCAATTTTGTTTTGAATTCAGCTTCATTTACACTTGAAGAAAGCAACAGACATTTCCCAAGCTGTTGCTGATGTACTCCAAGCAGGGAGTGCATTTGAAATAGGTGTAAAATCTCACAAGGCTCACCTAAGCCCCACACAGAATGACAAGTCAGAGAAACAGCAATCTGTTTGCGAACCTGAGAATTGCGTGCTGTAACTAAGTGCCTTACCAATAAGCCTTGTGTAGGCCATGCAAGCTGCTTAAAATGTGATTGTCATGGGTACTCTACTCTATACATAATATATTCATCCCAAGGTGCACATAGATTTTTTACTATTAGCTTTAGAGAGATTCAAGTGCATGTGCAATCTGAATGTAAAACATAATAAAAAGGAAAACATTAACAATAAGATATGGTACTGGGTGGCACAACAAGAATGATGACCACTGCTCAGGATAAACAGCAGGGTGGTCATTGCACCCAAAGCATATACAAGAAACATGATACATTTTGTGTATGCTAAACCCTGGCCCGCACTCTTCCATATTCTAGTTGTATTTTTAAAAAATTATTTTAAGACATTCTAAGCTTTCCTTTCCTCTTAAAATCTGTAAAATGGCCTTGGAGCTGCACCATCGTGATACATATTGTGTGCCCACAGACTACAATTTTCAACTTGCTTTGGAAGGGGCCACTGCTATGACCATACAAATTGCTTTACATGATTAAAGCAAGGTCCAGTAAACTTAGACATCTAATTTCAACAGTGACCAGTCAGATACCAGTCCCTGGCCATACAGGTGATGACATCCTTTTCAACATTTGCTATTCCACTGTCTTGATGTACAGTGGTCAGCCTAGCCGTTATGACAAACAGGGGTTGCTAGATCTGAGGAATTATAGTTAAACTGCAGAGGATCACACTCATCTCAATAGGCCATGTTAATTAACCTTGGAAAGGTAATAGACAAGATTTCTTCTGGCTAGACCAGGGCACAACCATTTTCTGAGCTTAGCCAGATATCAGTGGCCACACTATAAAAGTTATCATTTCTTGAAGTGACAGAAGATAAATGAGGGGCAATGAGGAAAGGGCTTCTGTCTAACTAAAATAGTTAGCATTATCCCTGATTGGTTTTCCAGCAATTTCCCCTAATCACATTACTTGGCTTGCACTCTCATTTTATATACTTTCTTAAGCAATTCCAGCTCTCACAGGAGCCTGATTGCAGGAACGGGCTAAGGATTGCCTGAACTTGCTTGCAAGTGGCAAAGGGGGGCAGTAGAGAGAAAAAAGCTGGGCTGGACAATTTCCTCCTCACAGAATACCCATTGACACATTAGGTTCAAGTTATATACTCTGTGAGATTAAAAAGGACTCTATGCTACTGCGTGGACAGTCAAAAAAGCCACTCCGCTCCCCACTAATTGTAATAGGTTGCCTGAATTCTTTGCAGCGGTGGAGAATGAGTTTTCTACCTGCCAGTCATTTTTAAAATACACAGAAAGGGCTAAGTGAGATACAAGAGATCCATGACCAGAACAGACCCAACTACATATGACCCTAAACATTTGCCTGTCAAAAAACTTGTCCCATATATATTTAAATTGTAGGTGGAGAGGACTACTATTCAAGGAGAGCTGGATAAATTGGGGGAAAGGGCCATAGCCAAGAAAATGAATTTAAAAATGTGATGCATAAATATAAGATGGGGGATACCTGGCTTGATAGTAGTACATGTGAAAGGGACTTTGGGTGGATAATTATGTTGAATTAGACCCAACAGTGCAACAGCTAAGAAAGCTAATGCATTATTAGACTGCATTGTTAGGAACATAGAATCTAGAGCAAGGGAAGTTATAATACCACTCTATTCTGCATTGGTTAGACATATGGAATATAGTGTCCAGCCCTGGGCATCCCAGTTCAAGAAGAATATTGACAAGTCGGAGCGTGCAACTAGGGCTAGGATGCCTTATGAAGAAAGGTTGAGAGAGTTGGGTATGTGTAGCTTGGATAAGAGGAGGGAAAGAGGTTATATGATAATAGACATGTTAAAGAAGGGGCTAACTTGCTTTGCAGGGGGATATTGAACATGCCTAATAATACTGAATATGCCTAATAAGGACACTGACATCACCTCCTTTGGGCACAACCTTTATTAACTCAAATGAGCATGGCATAGCATGGGATGGATCTTGCCCTCTTACAGTCAACTGACCACAAGGCAGCCCTTTATTAGCAGTCTCCCTTTTCAATGGGTACCTTCAGCTTGCCAGCCTGGATCACCAAGGAAACCCATGGCCCGCAGACCCCTGGGAGCTGATGACTGGTGAGAACCCACTGGGCATCGACCTCTGTTGGGTTTCACCACCATCTGGAAGTGCAAGCCCTTTCCCAGCTCTGCAACCACTTAGCCCCTTACAGAGGCCCCCTACCATGAGGAAGCCAATGTGCAAGCTTGGCCACCCCAACAATCCATCACTGAGCTCGGGGGAATCCTTCCTTTGTGCTCCCACCCATGCTTAAACCTGCAGCCAATCCATTATCACATGCCTTATCTTGTGCAGCCATGTGTTCGTACCCCATTCAGACAAGTGGAGAATAGACATTGTAGAGTTTCCCATATAATAATGAACTGATCCTGAAAAACAAGGAAATGGGTCTAATGTGGCAAGTAAAATGAAAACGCAATCCTTCTTCCTGTGAGTAAACTCTTAATAAAAAGGAACCTACATCTGAGTAAACATGTGGGGGCAGGGGGTGGTAGACTGCGAAGCCAATACAGCCCTGGAAAACACTCATTCCCGTCCCAGAAACCATCAGTCTGCTTTTGGGAATGTCATTCTAATTGCATTTTCAGAGTTGCTGTTTAAATTGTGCACTGGGTGGAAAGAGTGAAACACTCTGAGGCCAGAGCTGATCTACTCAGAAGTAAATTCCATTTTATTCAATCAGACTTTCTCCCAGGAAAAAGGTTTGCAGCTTATTTCAATGAAGCCGATTACAGTTAATTGTCGTCAGGCAGTACTGCAAGTGTTGCTTGCAGGCAGCAACTTGGAGGTAGCTCAGGAGGTTTGCCATACCAATTAACTAATCCTGAGACTGGCTCACCAGAATTACTACCATTGATCATAATAAATTCATCCACAAAACGCATTTCTGGTAGAGATCACAGCACCCTTATTGAGAAGTATATCCTCAACAGTCAACTCTTAAAGTAGTTTCATCAGTTTCCGGGATTTTCCCCCCCCCCCCCCACCTGCATGACAGCTCAGGTGGATGACATTATTAGGATATTGGTGATTTAGGGATAGAGTCAAAATAATGTTGTGTAGAACAAAAGAGGAATGCATTAAAATGGGGTGTTTCAGATTAACTGGTTTAGGTTGAAGGGACCCCCTGGTTTAGGTTGAAGTGATATATTTAAAAAAAAAAAACCTAACCCTAGTACAACATAAGAAGAGCTGCTTTTTTTGTAGACATCATTTACTACCTGAATTACTCTCAAAGTGACTTACAGTTGCCTAGCCTTCCTCTCTCCACAACAGACATCCTGTGAGGTAGGTGAGTTTAAGAAAGCCCTGAGAAAACCATAAGTAGCCCAAGGCCACCCAGATGACTGCATGTGAAAGAGTGAGGAATCAAACCTGGTTCACCAGATTAGAGGCCACGGCTATACCATGCTGGCTCTCAAATCAGTTCTTGTAAATTTACCAGTACCCTAATTAGAAATACCAGTTTTACAGCTCATTTCCAGGTGACAGAGTTCAGTTTCCATGCAGAAAATGGCTGCTTTGGAGGATTGACTCCATAACATTGAGTCCATCCCTGCCCCAAGTCCCACCCTCTCCCATCGCTATCCCCAAAGTCTCCTCATATTTCCCAACCCATATCTGGGAACCTTAATCCGAATTCATGGCATATCAAAAAGATTGCATTAATAGTTTTTAAAATGGAGTGTCTTCCAAAGCAGCTATAGAAATGGGGATCCTTAAATATTTCACTTCAGGAAGCCTTTGATATGAGAAAACTAAGAGCTGCCCGTGAGGACTTTGCAGACAATTGGAGGGTTAAGTATGAAAGGCACAACAGGTACAAATCTTTGTTGAGTCACGATGCTTTCCAAGTAGCCTTGGGGAAGTTGCCATTTCTCAGCCTGGCCTACCTGGTAGAGTGATGCAATAAAAATGACAGTTATTAATACACTGAAAAAGCTACAGCAGGAGCAAATGTGACTGTCTACTGCAGGGATAGTCAAACTGTGGCCCTCCAGATGTCCATGGACTACAATTTCCATGAGCCCCTGCCAGAAAACGCTGGCAGGGGCGCATGGGAATTGTAGTCCATGGACATCTGGAGGGCCGCAGTTTGACTACCCCTGGTCTACTGAATATTTCTAAATTGCATTTAATAATTCCTGTCTGAGTTAACAATGACTTGGGCGCAGAGCAAAGAACCCAGTTTATATTTTATAATAGTTCTTTCTTTGTAAATTATGGGTTGTATCTTAAGAAATGTGAGCAAAGTTCATTCTTTCCTTTCTTGCTGAAGCTTCTGAGCCCCCAAAGCCCTTAAGAGGGTTGTGGGACATTCAAGGAGCAGGAAGGACAGATGGGGCGGATGTTGCTGCCAGCTCCTCTATTTTTTTTTTTTTAATGTTTAATTGTTCTTGTGTATTGAAATTGTATCTAATTGTATTTTTATTGTTGTGAGCTAATTTGGGTGCCATTGATAAGAAATCCAGTAAATTAATCTATATAACTATCGTAATTAACTTTCTTGGTCAGTGCAGGAGCTGAAGCTCTAGGTGAATAACCATAGAAATTGCAAGTCCATTTGGTGCATATTTTATATTTTATCCCAATATACCTTTTTTTTTATCCCATATACCTTTATACCTTATTTTATCCCAATATACCTTTTCTTGTATTTTTTTGATCCTTAGTAAAAGCAATATTTCTTTTTGTTTTTCTTTGGCTTATTTGAGAGCAGTAAAATAAATTATTGCTACCAGAACTAGGTTGGTTTAAGAATCTCCATAGTGATTAAAGCCCCAACATGTCCTTTATCATTTTTCACACTTGTGTTCACTCACACTTTCTGACTTGTCTCCACTAGATCAGCTAAATTTCCCTTGGAAGATTGAGAACCTGTTCGGCCCCACTCAGTCACAGTCCAGAAGGAATTCAGTTATTTCAAAAAAGACTCATTACATGAGATCCTTTTATTGCTTCTTGTTATTTATCTTTTTGTGCTGTCACCTTTTCCTACCCCTTCTTCTTCTTAATTCAAATTAATAAAGTCCCACAGAGAATGGCCCTTCTTCTTCTTCTATAGAAAATTCTTTTGAAAAGACTGAAAAGTCCTCAAATATCACAATGCCCATAAAATAGTAGGGGGGGGGAGGGAAGGAGGGAGAAACCTTTTTATTCTTTCCCTTAGACTTCAGTGACACTATGAAGTTTCACATAATTTGCAGACTGCATCTCATAAAATACTGGCAAAATTTATTCATTTCAAATTAAATAGATGTAGCACTGAGTAATCTTTCTCTATTAAATATGTCACTTTTTGCAATTGTTTCTTAATATCCCTCACAGCTTCCATCTAAGATTAGCACTTTCTTTGCTGCCACAGTTTCACTAACCTCCTGAATTATTCACTGAAGCATAACCTTCAGATATCAGGTTAGAAAGGCCTTGATTATGGCAGGAAGTGAACTGTATAAACCATTTTTCTTTAAAGGAAACACTCTCCATATAGAAAAGCCAGAGATCTGTATAAAATGTATGTAAAAATAAAAACACACCAAAGTTTATAATTGACAGGAACGTAGTCAGCTGTGACCATCTTGTATTTTGTTTATAATAATGTGCATTAAACATTGGACAATACTGAAAAATTGTTTGAAAAAATTGATATTTATGGTGCTTATTTAAATTGAGCTGGCGATACATGAGTTTTTCTGTTTTAGTATGCAGGTACAAGGATGGTTGCAGTGTTAGACCTCCATGGAGTATGTCTTAATGCTGTTGATTTACATTTTATATCATGGTTTTACTGTCTGCGTTCATGCTGTGGAGTGCTTCACCCTTTCTGATTCCACAGTGACAGTGAAGAAGAAAAAAACAACCCTTTTTATGGCCAGTTTCCAAGATCAGCCATTACTTCATGCCAGCCAAGTGATGAAAAGTTGTCCAAACCTACCAAGAGAACAGGAGCTCTCTTTACAAGTGTTGAAATCCTAGAAACTCACCACTCACAATCCTATTATATGATGACGTGTCCAGAGGCACCACAGAATTTGAAATATAACCTTGACACAGAACAGGCTAAAGGTACGAACTTTTTGAAGACACTGCAACAGGAAGAGAAGGGTGTTCTGCTCATGTCCATTAACCAAAAAAGAGAAACTTTCAGTGAGACTATGCCTTAAAAATGGAGACTGCATTATTTTTTAGGTACATTCAGTGATCTTCAATATAGATCCTTTTCAACAAATGCTCAGTTTCACCAATAACTGGATGGAAGGTCATAGCCCTAGACAATTATACAATTGTTCTTTCCCAATTTCAGACCTTCCTCTTCTAAACAAAATGTGCAAGATGATAGTTATGTTTCACTTTTCAGTAAATGCCTTCCTAGCTTTACTATTCCATAGTATGTTTTAAAGGCTTTTGCTATTTGCTCAAAGGGGTGCAGCGGTGGACAATTATTAGCACTATGGCAGCTAATTAAAAATGGCATTGATATGATTCCCTGAATTATATTATTTATGACTATCGGAAAGTAGAATTTTTTTTTGGGGGGGGAGAATACACAAATTTTAAAAATATATTTTAAAAATCATTTGGAAAACCCTACTAGGGCCATCAAAATCCCTCATGGTTTTATGGAACCCTGGTTGAGAAAGCCTGGCTTAGATCTACCAGTTTGGTGAGCCAGTTTGGTGTAGTGGTTTGGAGAGCCAGTTTGGTGTAGTGGTTAGGAGTGCGGTCTTCTAATCTGGCATGCCGGGTTCGATTCTGCACTCCCCCACATACAGCCAGCTAGGTGACCTTGGGCTCGCCACAGCACTAATCAAACAGTTCTGACTGAGCAGTGATATCAGGGCTCACTCAGCCTCACCCACCTCACAGGGTGTCTGTTGTGGGGAGAGGAAAGGGAAGGTGACTGTAAGCCGCTTTGAGTCTCCTTTGGGTAGAGAAAAGTGACATATAAGAATCAACTCTTCTTCCTCTTCTTCTTCTACCTCTAAGGCTAAGGTGACCAGATTTTAACATTGGTAAAGCAGGACACCATTGACCGGGGGGGGGGGGAGGTTCTTGATTAAAAATTTGGTCTATATGGAGCAACAAAATTTTTCATAGAACGCATAGAACGCAAAAATAGTATTGTAATATATATATACTAGTTTCAAAGCCCATTTCTAAAAATGGGCCTTGAAAGGGGAGTAGGGGGAAGGGGGAAGGAGAGAGGAGGGCCCCTGGCCGCAGCAGCTTACCTGGTAGTCTGGGCGGGTATGCT